>NC_138974.1:64249360-65449360 GCF_055761805.1 Camellia sinensis
GTCAATGGGCATACCAATGCTTGGGTGTATGTTTTGGGGACCACTGGTGTCGTAAGTGTCAAAATGTGGTTCATCCCCAGCTAGGTGGACCCGTCGAAATGGAACTTTGAGCACATGGCCAGATGGTTTGTGAATAACTTCGCTGTAAAGAAAATTCATGCATCAAATTTTTGCATCAATGCATATTCTCGGGCAGGTTGTTCATGCAAATCACATGGGTATTTAATTATTGATAAGAACATAAGACAACCAATAAGGTACATCTCAAATTGAGTTGAATACCCTGAAATTATGTAAAAATGATAGAAAACCAAAAAGAGACACCTGTACTCTTTCGTGCTCTTTGGAAAGCATTGTTCAAAGGATGGAAGTGGAAGAAAATCCGGGGCAGAAGGATCAACTGTGTGCTTTCTTTGTTTATTGGTTGCAGGGGGATCAAAAGTTAATGTAGCTTTAGGGCGCAGGAAGATAGTGTGGCATAGTTCCTTCTTCTGCACACTTGCAACATTACCCGCCACATCAAACCCAGGCCAGAAGGAAGTGTTTGGCAACTTTGTGGGAGTCGAATGGTTGCCATTCTTGCCCACAACTGATGTCAAAGTAGCTTGCACCGATGCCATTCTGGAAGAAGTTAACACAAAAACATGGAAATAAGGTTACAATTCAATCAGCCAATTAATCTAAATGAAAAAAAAAAAAAAAAAAAAAGAAGGGAGAGAGGTGATGCTTTTCACAGTATTAAAGGGTAACTCTTAGAGCTATAGCTCTTCTGAAATAACAAAGCGGAAAAAGTGGATATCTTAGGCTCCTCTCATTCTTGAGAATCATCCAACTCTTTTGTTCCAATGATACAAAAAATATTCATAGATCCCAATTCCCAAATGAGTATACACGTGTATCAAAGTAAGAGTGGTATGTTTCTAAACTTCTTCCAAATTGTAATAAATTCTGCATTGCAATTCAACATCCAACATTTTACATGCCAACTTTCATTTCTCATCAAACGAATAGCATCTTCTTCAAGAATCCTAGTATTCAAAGCATGATATTGGGAAATCAGGGCTGAGCAAGGAATCCGTAAAATTCGTAATCCGATCCGGTCCAATCCAATCCGATAGGTTTGGATTGGTTTTTTGAATCCGTGGTTCGGTTCCGGATTGAAATTTTGAAAATCCGTAGGCCACGGATCGGTTCTGGATTGGAACCGATCCGGACCATCTAGAAATAATCTATATTTTTATACTATATACCTTCCCACACCATATAATTTCTTATCTGATATAAAAACTACAATGTAACCTAACCTAATCCAGCAGCCTCACTCATTCACGCCTCTCACTCTCATCTCAGGTCTCTACATCGATGGTGTCTCCCTCTCTTCTCTTTCCCATCTCAGACTGAGTTCTCCCTCACACTCTCATCCATCTCAGATCAGATCGGTGTGCTGCTGCTCGTCTCTCTCTGTCGGTGAGCTAGCTCTCTCTCTCTCTCTCGGTGTTCTCATCTCTCATCTCTCTCTCTCTCTCTCGGATCGGTGACAATTTTTGTTCCTTTGTTCCCAGATCATCCATCTCAGATTATTTTCTGTTTTTATTTTTTTTTTTTTTTTCTGATTTCAACTCTGTTTTGTGTTGTTTGTTTGATCAGTCTGATTGTATTTCATGTAGATAATTTCTCGGTTTTTCCATCTTTTATTAATGAGGGGAAAAAGATTATAGAACAGGGGTTGTTATATGCTCTTGTTTTTCCAATTGTTCCATATTTTCTCGACATTGGAAGAAAGGAAAAAGTTATATGCTCTTGTTATGTTGGTTGCTGCTATTATTTTTGTTTGTAATCAATCTCAAGCAGGTTGAGACATTAAGATTGGGCTTGGGTTCCAGGGGAGAGCCTCTACAAGAACACTTCTGAACTTCTTCATTAAGAGATGGAGTACATGTAGAGGCAGTGTTTGGGTGACCCTACCCTACATCTGCCTTGATTGGTGGTTCATTGGTGGTGATGGTAAGGCTAGTACTCTTTGATTGAGACTCACCTATGCCACTGTTTGGTTTGATGGAGGTTTTAGGTAAAGATGAGAGACACACCTACAAAGTGTGTTAATAAAATATATTTTTTGATTGGTTTAAAATTTTTGAATGTTTAAATTTTGGTGGGATCAATACAGTTTTTGAATATGAGATTCATAAATTTGGACCAATTAGTTCGTGACAAATTTATTTTTTTTCATGGAAATGTAGTGTTGCAGTTTTTGAGAAGCAGCCAAAAAATTTCAAGCTGATTTGTGTTCTATCTATGAGAAATATATGGAAAAGAAACACATCTGCAGAAGAGTGGAAAAGAGAAAAGAATGAGAGAAAATAGAGTACAAATACTGTATTTGAAATTTTAGTGGACAACTCATGGAGTTCTTCCAAACTTCAATTTGTAATTGTATCTTCAATCTCATTTCAAGTCATGTTTACTTATATAATATTGTTTACAGATTTTCAACAACTATGTTGCTATTGGAATGGAAATGCTATTGGAATGGATGTTGTTTATTTATATTGTTTACAGGCTGCTATTGGAATGGATGTTGCTTAATTATATTGTTTATAGGTTTTCAGTAGCTATGTTGCTATTGGAATGGAAATGTAATGTCTATATTTTTTTTGTTATTTAATTATTTAAATCCGTGGTCCTAAACCGATCCAATCCGTGTTTCAACGGATTGGTTTGGATTGGTTCCACAATTTAAACAGATTGGATTGATTTTAATTTTTCAGCAACCGTATATAACGGATTGGTCCTGATTTTCTCCCAATCCGGACCAATCCGGTCCATGCTCACCCCTAGGAAATCTCATCATTATTACTCAAACAAGCATAAAAAAGTATGCTTGCATATTCGTCCATAGATCAAATCCGATATGTAATTTGAGACTCAAATGATGGATTATGCAAACATGATAACTTATAATATGCATTCGAAAAAAAAAAAAAAACAAAAAAAAAAAAAAACAAGAATGTGGTCCCCCCACCCCCAAAAAAAAACCTGGAAAAGAGAAAAGAAAAGAAAAAAATCCAAAAAGAAAATAACAAGGGCATGCACCTTCCTGTGAACTATTCTTTTATGCATATTGGATTTTTTTGGGGGCGGTTGTGAAGAAAATGTTAATTCAGGTGAGCATAGATGCTCATAACAAATATGATGAAGGCAAGGCATTATACATAGCATAGCCTACTTACTTGGGAAGGCGAGGTTTTGCATTCATAAAAAACTTAACAAAATTCTAGAGAAAGAGAAAATAATTTAGATCTGAACAAAGTGAGGCAAAATCTGCCAAAATTAAACAAAATTACAAACATAATTCACACACCACCCCCTTCTAATTAAAATATATATATATATGATAACAAAATCAAATTATATACATATATGTACATAAAATCAGATCATAAGAAACCAATGAAGAAGATATTCAAGGAATGTACCAAAAAATGGCACACACAACACCGCGAAAACAGCTTTATAAATGAAATTGAGCAATTAAACCTCACTGAGAGCTCACGAATGAGAATTATCAATTCAAAGAAGTCGCGTAAAGAAAAGAACTTTACAATGTAAAGCCACGAATTTTCGTCCTAAATCAATACTACAATATAGAAATTGCATTACATATATCTAGATATATAATATACACACACGTACATAACCAAAGCTTAAAAATGACGATGATACAGAGTAAATAGGAACCTCAGGTCTGAGTCTCTGATATCTTATCTCTTCGCAAAGCAATTCTTCTGAGAGCAGAGCGAAGAAGAACACGAATGTCGAAGATATTACGAGGCTCTCATTGTGTACCAAAAAAGTGGAAGCACACGTGTGCGTTATAGACATTTAAGTGAAATCTAACCAAAACCCTAGCAGCCTTATTTGATAATAGCGTTAATCTAACCAAAACCCTAGCAGCCTTATTTGATAATAGCGTTCAGCATGTCTCAAGTTGGGTTTAAGACTGGATCTGTCCAGTTCGATTTATGGGATTTATTTTTTGAGTCTGTTTTGATAATTCAAACCGTTTCATGTGTAGAACTCGTCGAGTATTACATACTTATAAAAAATCACGTTGATCGGATATCAATAATTATGTGATCAAATCAGTTTTGTATAAAAAAAAAATAGACGGTGAAAAAATTAACGATTGATAAAAAATTGTTTTGTTCACATAGTTATCGATATCCGATCAACGTGATTTTTTACAAGTATATAGTATTCGACGAGTTCTACACATTGAACGATTCGGATTATCAAAACGGGACCCGTGGTGGGCCCCCACGGATCCAAAAGCACGGTCCAATCCGATCTTGGACTGGACCAAAGCCACTGCCTTGGTAAAAATGACAATTCAATTTATTTTGTTTCATAAATCATTTAAAGAGAAGAGGCAAGTAAGGACAAAATAAAAATAGAAAATAAAAATTGGGTTAATTACAAAAAAAAAAAATCAAAGTATTGCGCCATTTTCATTTTAAACCCTAGATTTTCAATTTTTACAAATTAAACCCCATACTTCCACTCATGTTTCAATTTTGCCCTTCCATCCATCTCTATCATATTACACTAACAAAAATCAAGGCAAAATTTTAAATTCAAACACACATGTTCAAGCACTTATATCTCCCTTGTTGTAACTTCGTTTTGTCTCATTTTTACGTCGTTAGATTTACCTCACGGCTTAGTTTTCATTCCAACTCTCATACGCCTTCTTCCACCTCATTTTGCATGTTGTCGGAGCTCCGAAAGTTGGCTAAAAATAAGATTTTTCTCTTTTTGAGCAAAATTTTTATATTCAAACTCACAATTTTAAGAACTTGTATCTCACTCATCGTGACTCCGTTTTGCCTCATTTTCGCGTCGTTTGATTCACCTCATGACCTAGTTTTCATTCCACTCCTCATATACATTGATTCACCTCTTTTCGTGTAACGTCAAAGCTCTAAGCTTAGCCAAAAATAATATTTTTCTCTTTTTATTTCTTTCTTTCTTCCTCTATCTTCCATCTCTATGCTTCTTCCTTCATCCTTCCTTTCTACAATTATTATCTCAACAAGAAGATAACAACAACAACATCAACAACAAAAATAAAAACAATTATGGCGATAAATCAAGCGAGAAACAACAAGGTAACAAAAACAAAGAAGGTTTAAAAGAGATTAGAACCTCACTATTGCTGATTGACGAGCAAGAAAAGCTTGATTCAGAAGAGTGGTCAAAGACTCAACAAGAAAACAAGCTCTTATTCTATGCCAACCACAAGAAAAAGACTTAAGCTATGTTGGACTACTACAACAAGTTACAAGGTAATTATGATCATTTGGATCAAAATGATTGTGGGTTAAGAATGAGGAAATCAAGAGCGGCTGCTGTTACAGCCGCTGCGGTTATGATTGCCCTGGTTAGGGTAGAGGAGAAGAAGGAAGTGGGTTGTGGTGGTGGTGGTGGTAGTGAAGCTGCCACTCAAAGGAGGTTATGGGTGAAGAGCAGGTCCCAAGCATAGTGGGATGAATGCAATAGTACTGAATTTCTAGAGAGAGAAAAATTTATTTTTGGCCAATTTTCGAAGCTTCGACAGCACATAAAAAGAGGTGAAACATTGCATATGAGGTATGAAATGAAAACTAAGCCATAAGGTGAATCCAACGACGCAAAAATGAGACGAAACGGAATTATGACGAGGGAGGTACAAGTTATGAACATGTGAGTTCGAATATGAAAATTTTACCCAAAGAGAGAAAAGTCTTATTTTTAATCAACTTTCGGAGCTCCAACGACACGTAAAAAAAGATAGAATAAGGCGTATGAGAGGTGGAATGAAAACTAGACCGTGAGGTAAATCCAACAATGCAAAAACAAGGCAAAATGGAATTACGACGAGGGAAATATAAATACTTGAACATGTGTGTTTGAATCTGAATTTCTGCCTAGATTTCTGTTAGTATAAGATGACAGAGATAGACGGATGGGTCAGAATGAAACACGGGTGGAAGTATGGGGTTTAATGTCGAAATTGAAAATCTGGGATTTAAAATGAAAAAGATGCGAAACCCTGGGGTTTTTTTGTAATCACTACAACAAAAAAGACCTTTGGTGACAATTTGATTTTGTCTCCAAACATCAAATTTTCGTCACTAAAGTGATTTGCAACGAAAAAAATTTGTCACCACGTTCGTGACCTATACGTTGTTACTGAAAGTACCTGGTGACGAAAAACAGTTTCGTCGCCTATTTTTCATTTTTGGCGACGAAATGCTTCATCTCTAAATGTTGAATTTTTCGTCCTCTAAAATATCAATTTCGTCACCAAATAGATTTTAGTGACGAAAGTTTTCCTCACCAATGATATGGATTAAGGTGACAAAAAAATTCGTCACTAAAATGAGCAGAAAAAAAAATTATTCAATGACAAAAAATGTTGTCACCAAATATTTCAATTTAGCGACGAAATATTCAACAAATGTGACAAAATTATTCGTCATGTTTTTTGAAAACTAATAGCGGCATTTTTCATTTCATCGCTAATAAAAATTTAAAAAATTTAAAAGGGGGGTACTATTTTCATATTAAATTTTTTATTTTCAGTAAAAAATTCCTGCGCATTTCAATAACCTGTGCAGTAATCTATCTGATGGCCTATTCAATAACCTGTTCAATAAAATATCTATTACAAATCAATACAAAAATCTGTTCATTTTCATAAACATCACAATTGAATTTCAGCACTATCCACAAAAATACAATATGAACTGCATGCGGATTATAAACATGTCTTCTAATATCCACAAAAAACATGTCTACTAATATCCACAAAAATATAATATCAACCGCATGCGGATTACCAAACACGTCTCCTAATATCCACAAAAAACATGTCTACTAATATCAACAAAAATAAAATATCAAGTGTGGATTACCAAACATATCCTGTAATACCAACAAAAATATAAAATTTACAATGCAACCAAAATACATGTAAGGTAATATGAACAAAAATACAAAATGAGCTAGCTTCTGCTCTCCAAATTACCAAACATGTCCATATCAAATCTCCAATCTGCAAAAAAAATGAAACACACACAAAAAAAAAAATGCAAGTTAAACAGTTATTATCTTATCAATTAAATATACAATCTAACATGCATTTTTCGACTTAGTTTTCAAATCGGGAGTCCGGTGCTAGTTCCGTAAGTTTTCACAACTTACATTGGTTCCTCCCGAGGTGTTTGAGGTGTTCTGCGGCGTTCCCGTGCCTGTTACACGATTTTGGCCGCTGATAGCCTATTTACAAGCTTAAACTGTTCGAAAAATTCATTTTTGGACTTAGTTTTCAAAACGGGAGTCCCGTACTAGTTCCATAAGTTTACACAAGTTACAACGGTTGCTTCCGAGGTAATTGAGGTATTCCCCAGGCCTTGTCGGGGTTGTTTAATGATTTTGGCCCCTTGATGGACTATTTTCAAGCTTAAGAGTTGGAAAAAAAATGTATTTTTAGACTTAGTTTTCAAACCGGGAGTCCCGTGCTAATTCCATAAGTTTGCACAACTCACATTGGTCCCTCCCGAGGTGTTTGAGGTGTTTTCCGGGCTGTCTCGTGGCTGTTGCACGATTTTAGCCCCCAAAGGCCTATTTTCAAGCTTAAGTGTGAAAAAATACATTTTTGGACTTAGTTTTCAAATCGGGAGTCCCGTGTTAGTTTCGTAAGTTTCCACAACTTATATTGGTCTCGCCCAACGTGTTTGAGGTGCTTCTTGGGCCGTCTCGTGGCTGTTGCACGATTTTGGCCTCCGATGGCTCATTTTTGGACTTAGTTTTCGAACCGGGAGTCCCGTGCTAGTTCCGTAAGTTTCCAAAACTTACTTTGGTCCCTCCTGAGGTGTTTGATGTGTCACCCGGGCCATCTCATGGCTGTTACACGATTTTGGCCTCCGATGGCCTATTTTTCAAGCTTAAGTGTGAAAAAATACATTTTTAGACTTAGTTTTCGAACCGTGAGTCCCGTGCTAGTTCCGAAAGTTTTCACAACTCATATTGGTCCCTCCCGAGGTGTTTGAAGTGTTACCCGGGCCATCTCATGGCTGTTGCACGATTTTGGCCTCCGATGGCCTATTTTTCCAGCTTAAGTGTGAAAAAGTATATTTTTGGGCTTATTTTTTGAACCGGGAGTCCCGTGCTAGTTCTGTAAGTTTTCACAAATTAATTTGGTCCCTCCCGAGATTTTTGAGGTATTACTTGGGCCGTCTCATGGCTGTTGCATGATTTTGGCCCCCGAAGGCCTATTTTCAAGCTTAAGTTTGAAAAAGTGCATTTTTGGACTTAGTTTTTGAACCGGGAGTCCCGTGCTAGTTCCGTAAGTTTCCACAACTCATGTTGGTCCCTCCCGATGTGTTTGAGGTGTTTCTCATGCCGTTTCGCGACTGTTGCACGATTTGCCCTTCGATGGCCTATTTTTGAAGCTTAAGTATGAAAAAATACATTTTTGGACTTAGTTTTCAAACCGGGAGTTCTGCGCTAGTTCCGTAAGTTTTCACAACTTACATTGGTCCCTCCCGAGGTGTTTGAGATGTTTCCCGGCCGTCTCGTGGCTGTTACACGATTTTGGCCTCCAATGGCCTATTTTCAAGCTTAAGTGTGAAAAAAGTGCATTTTTAGACTTAGTTTTCAAATCGGGAGTCCCGTGCTAGTTCCGTAAGTTTCCACAACTTACATTGCTCCCTCCCGAGGTATTTGAGGTGTTTCCGGGCCTTTTCGTGACTGTTACGTGATTTTGGCTTCCGATGGCCTATTTCAAGTTTAAGTGTTCGAAAAGTACATTTTTTGACTTAGTTTTCAAACCGGGAGTCCCGTGCTAGTTTCGTAAGTTTACACAAGTTAAAATAGTTGCTTCCGAGGTGATTAAGGTGTTCCACGGGCCTTCTCGTGGTTTTTTAATGATTTAGGCCCCCGATGGCCTATTTTCAAGCTTAAGAGTTGAAAATTGTGCATTTTTTGACTTAGTTTTCAAACCGGGAGTCACGTGCTAGTTCTGTAAGTTTCCACAACTTACATTGGTCCTTCTTGAGGTGTTAGGGGTGTTCCCGGGCCTTCTCATGGCTTTTTCACAATTTTAGCCTCCGATGGCCTATTTTCAAATCTACGTATTGGGAAAGTGTATTTTTGGCCTATTTTCAAACCTAAGGCCTTTGAGAAGAGTCACCTTAAGATCAAACTCGATTACAAGATCCACAAAACCTAAGGCCAAAACATTCAAATGGATCTTGTTGTGGAATATATGGCTTTTTAATTTAATTAGTATTATGTTGTTGTTGTTGTTATTTACTTGTTTATTATTACCATTGAATAAACCATTCATATATTCGACATATAATAAATTTATTTAAAAAATATTTTTAACATTTTCCAAGCGTATCGTGTCATGTACATATTGAAACGTGTCATGACAGCGTGTCGCATGTCCGTGTATCTGCTAATTCTAACTCGTGAAAGGCACAATGTGGTTTATTATATGAGGTAAAGGATTCTTTTGTTCAATTTTATAACTCAATAAAAAGCATAAAGGTGATCTATTCTCCTTATACGGGTCAAGGATTGAACTATATTGCTCTAGAGTCTAGATATACTCATAGTCAATATATTCATATATATATATATATATATACCCCACAAAAATTTTGATGAGAAATGCTACAAGCGAAGAGACTCACAAACAAACAAAATGTGCATTCCAGAGGTACAATCTGTTACCTCTAAGGTTGTGAGGGAATCTTTAATCATTGAAACCTCCTCCTGAAGAGTGCACATAAAAAGCAAAGATTCCAACCTTTTAAAGGCATAGGGGTTGTCGACCAAGAATTTTAGAAACCGGTTAGCAGGCCCAAGTCAAGAAATTTCACCATTAAAAAGCCTGAGTTTTTGTTCTTCTTTTGATGTTGGTGCCATCCTTAACAAATTATATTTTCAATCTAAACCATTTGCTTATTTTTGTTAAGTAAGACCGATAGAAAAAAAAAATTATATTTTTGTTATTAAACTCAAAGAAAAAGGGTATTTTATACATTTTGTGTACTACTACATTGAGTTTAATGGTTAGAATACTACTTTTCCGTCACATGACTTTCTAAAGTTTATCTTTTTAATCAAAAGATTAGGGCTAATTTTCTATTTCTAGTTAAGGTTTACTTTATATCACATGATTTTCTAAAGTTTTATCTTTTTAATGTCACCTTCTAAATAAAGTTGTTTAGCCTTTTATACTGGTCCAAATTAAAAAATCAAAATTATGAAGCATGAAGACCAAAAACAACAAGTGTAAAAAGGATCACTTACTCCACAAAATGGAATAGAAGATGTCCCAGCATGAGGACCTGCCAATGATATGAAATTCTTCACTTGTCGCAAACAAGAAAAATAAGAGGCCACAAAATTAAGTTTCATAGGCAGACCAGAAGTCAGTTCTATGCCACGAAAATAAGGGGTGCCAGAAGAAAGCAATGAATTGCAGCAAAGATAAGGTAACCAACTTAGTTTCTTGCAAAGATTCTGATATATAATTCCCATAACACTCAGACAGATAAAAAAACACAGTAAGCAAACAAAATAAGGACTTTAGCAGAGCTTAGGGAGAACAGCTAGCTACTAAATGACTCATGATCAAATATAAACTACGACATGAGAAAGAAACATTCACAACGACTTCTATTTCACCTGAGAAAGTCCAACTATGTTGTAACCTTCACTAAGTTCATCCATTTCCTTCACCTGTAAGTTAAAGAAGGCACTAACTAATGAAAAAAATAAAGTTAAACGTCATATGCCATTTCAAAGAGGCAAACAAAGTACCAGACAACTTTACCCCCTTCTCACAAGCAATTGTTGTCTACAAAGTGCAGCAAGAAAAGTGTTAAATTGCCGGTAAAATTCGTTATTACAACATAACAGATGGCAAGCTCTGTTTGCACTAGAATGTGAGATTCACCTGTTCCAGTAGGGTCATAAACCAAGAATCCCATATTCCATTTCCAATTTCTCCGCATGGAGGGAAACAATTAATTCCATATTTAAGAGAATTCAACTAGGGAACAATAAAGCATACAAATCAAAAAGCTGTTTCAAATCAAATCAAATCACAATTAATTCCATTAGCTCTATTTGCACTAAATGCTCTATCTCTCTTTTAAATAACATTAGAAATTCATAGGAAGCACATTATGCAAGTTAAATTTTTTTGAAGCAGGCCAAAAAACAAAAATCATTACACAAAAAATGAAACACAACCAGCTGACTCATAAACTATGTAGTAGCTTGAAAGGAATTCTGTATTTGTATTAATGCTAATGATTCTAAAAAGTGAGCTTTAATACAAAAATTCAAAAACCCACATTTAAACCAACCAAATTGTAACATTTCAACACCAACCTAGTTATTTCAAGGAAAAAAAAAAACACACATTAAATCATCAAACCCATAAAACATCAGCTGGATGATAGAATAAACTTAATTAATTAGATCTTTCGAGGAATCAGTTTATTAAACTAGGCTATGAACAAAATTAGATCTTTGATAGAATAAACATCATCAAAACCATTTCATTCTTCTTTTCCACTTATCAAATCCATGTCCAAAATCAACAACAAATCTAAGAAATCAACAACAATTTTTGTCCAAGAAATCATATATATATAATAGGAACAAATGAGAATGATGATTGAAAAAAATCCACAACAAACCCTAAATCATCAAACCCATAAAACTTAATTAATCAAAGCACTTATCAAACCCATTTAACAAATCAACAACAAATCAAACCTGCCGGAGTCGCGTCCCCTCGCCTAGCTGTCAGAGTTGTCTGCCGGAGTCACATCGCCTTCGCCTCCACGTCGTTTCGTCTCCGCGTCTCTCTCAAAGACGTGTTGGGTTAGGGTTATGCAACAAATGAGATAGAGAAAAAGAGGCTAAAAATCAAAAGGGGAAAAAATACAAAATGACTGAGAGAAAGAGATGAGCGCGACTGAGAAGAAGAAAAATGAGGAAAAATTTGGGAAATGGGTTTTGCATTAAAAATTTGTTTCAATTTTTGAAAATTATTTTTTTGAGTTTTTAATTAGTATTTTTTTTTAAGTTTTACTGAAATTTTTTAATATTTTAATCAATTTAAAAAATAATTAAAATATTAAAAAAGTTCACTAAAAATTAAAAAAATAAGAATTGAAACTTGAAAAATAGTTTTCAAAAACTGAAACTAAATGAAATCGATTCAAACTCACCTATTTAATAAAGGGGTTTAAATGGGTTCGGTGTCAGTGGAGGTGGAGGTGGAGTACTAGTGGTGGTGGTAGTGGAGCGTCGGTGGTGGAAGTGGAGTGGCGGCAACAATGGTGGTAGAGTAAGGCAGTGGTGGTGGAAGAAAAATAGTAGCGGCAGCGGTGGTAATAGTAGTAGTTGGGCAGTGGTATTAGTGGTGATGGTGGAAGTAGTGGAGAGGTGATGGTGGTAGTGGTAGTAATGTAGTGGCGGGGGCAGGGGCAGTGGTGGAGTAGTGATAGTGGTGGTAATGGTGGTGGTGAAGTAGTAGCGTGGTAGTGTAAAGGTGATGGTGGTGGTGGTAAAGTGGCAACGATAGCAGTGGTGGTAGTGGTAGTGGAAGAGAGTTAGTGGTGGCAGTGGTAGAGTGGTGATGGCGGTGGTAGAAGATAGGTGGTGGTAGTAGTGATAGTAATGGTGGAGTGACAATGGTAGTGGAGTAGTGGCGGTTGTGGCAATGGAAGTGGAGAAGAGATGGTGGTAGAGTGGTGGCAGCAGTAGCGGCGGTGGTAATGGATCCGTGGCAGCAGAGATGATGGTGGTGTTGGAGTGGTGGCAATGGTGGTAGAAAAATTCATTTAAACAAGTACTCATGTCTAACCTAAAAAAGGCTTTGCAAAATAGGAACTGATTTGGGCAAACAAAGAGGGCTTCTCACTTATAGCATGAAACGACGTCGTTTTGCGTAATAAAACTATAGGAGATGAAGTTATTTCCTTGCGAAAAATTTTGTACAATGGTGACAAAAATTTTCGTCTGTAAAATGGCGCCCAAATATTCCACAAAATTTTCGAAGGGCGGGAAATTTTTTTGCGATGAAAAATAAAATATAGAGACGAATAAAATTTTTGTCACCTATTGTTCTATTGATTTTAAGCATTTGGTGATGAAATTTGGATTTCTCTCTAAAAGTACTACAATTGGAGACAAAATCTTACTTTTATCTCTAAAATATGCATGTTTGGAGACGAAATTTTTTTTCGTTATGCGTTTTTGTCACCAAAGTCCTTTTCTGTTGTAGTGAATTAACCCAAAAAAATTTCTTAGGCAATATTGTCAAGGTAATATGTTATTGCGAATCAAAATAATATATTACTGTGAATCAAAGTAACATGTTATTGTGAGACAGAATAATATATTATTGTCAAATAGAATAATATATTACTGTTTATATCAATTTCAACGCTAATATATATGTATATATATTTTAAGAATTTCATAGTTAATATAAATTTTATTTGATAGATCTTGAAGAAAGGATTCTTAAAATATTCACTGTGTTTGGTTTGAGTTTTCTGGATTAAGTTTTTTGAAAACTGAATTTTTTGATTTTCGTGTTTTTTTGTTTTTAGTGAATATCTTTAGAATTTTAAATATTTTTTTTACTTTTTTAGATGCACCTTACGTAGATGTGTCTAAAACGTAAAAAAATTGTGAAAAAATATTTTTAAAAATTAAGAAATGCATAAAAATACAAAAAAATGTACTAAATTCTTGTATTTTTTTGTGTTTTTGGTATTTAGTGAATTTTTAAAAGATTTTTTTTACAATTTTTTTACTTTTTAGGTGTATTTATGTTAGGTGTGTCTAAAAAGTAAAAAAATTGCATAAAATATTTAAAAAGTTCAGTAAAAACAAAAAAACACGAAAAATAAAAGTGTAGAATTTTCTGAAAACTGTTTTTAAAAAATGGGAACCAAGCAAAGTGTTAATTTTATTAAAAACTGACATATAAAGTTATACTATTTTAAAGTTTAATATTTTAGTAGTAATAGTATGTGTTGAATTTTTTAAGATTTTTTTTTACAGTTGTCCTTAATGCATTATAATTTTATTAAAAAAGAATTTTATCCAAATTTCTCGATATTTTAACAGGATCGTTTTTTTAAAATAGAAATAAGTAACAATTTTATTTTTTTTATAAAATAAAATATGGTCGCAGTGCCTAATTTGCCAGTTGAATATTTGTACAAGTTTTAAAAGTGCTAAAAAAATATTTAGCTTGTTTGGTTCTGATTTTTAAAAAACAGTTTTTAGAAAATTTTACTTTTTCATTTTTCATATTTTAATGTTTTCAATGAATTTTTTTAATATTCTAAGCAATTTCTTTTAATTTTTAGACACACCTAACATATATACACTCAAAAAGTATAATATTTGTGAAAAAAAATCTATAAAAAATACACTAAATACCAAAAAATATCAAAAAAAAAATAAAAATTCATTATATTTTTTATACTTTTGTGTATTTATTAAATATCTAAAATATTTTTTCACAAATATTTTACTATTTGAATATATCTAAATAAGGTGCATCTAAAAAAGTAAAAAAAAAAATGCTTAAAGTTTAAAAAATATTGACTAAAACAAAAAAACACAAAAAAAAAAAAAAATTTAAAAAACTAAATTCAAAAAACTAAAATTAAACACACTAATTGATAGTTTATTTATTTATTATTATTATTATTTGAGGTTCATCAATTGCTGTTTATTTTTTATTATTATTTTTAATGTATTCTGCTTGATTTCTGTTTTAAAATGTTTATAATGACTTGATGTTAATTATTGTACAAGATATTTGCAAGGAAGATCCGAATGTTCCGTATCACGCAACTCACATGCATGTCATACAATTTACATGTAAGTAATAAGTAGTTTCAACTAATTTTAAAACAGTACCGCGATTACCTATCATAAATTACTTTGGGTCTCTAATTTTTAATTTCTTTTATTACAATAATAATCTCAAATAAAATTATTAAAAATGATATCATTAATTTTAATTTTAAAACATCACATCTCACAATTAAGCCTACACATCCACTACGTCATAAATTAGAGTTTATGAGAGCACCCACATCCATCACAACCCATCTATCTTTCCCAAATCTCATCTTCAAAACCTTTTGGCAGTAATATTCCGACGGTAATAATGGCAACCATTTGACTATTTACACTTCTCCGGCAATGGCAATATTCCGGTGGTAACAGTGGCAACCACTTGGCAGAATACAAGCCCGAATATTACCTATATGTTTGGGATGGCGTTCTCCGAACAAATAAGTAATGTTTGGGAATACACGTTCGAACATGGAAATTTCTTAATACATTAAATGGTTAAAATTGTTAACGCTTACAGAAATTTTCATTTTTTCAAATTCGAAAATACAGACTCAAACATTACTTATTTGTTCAAGAAAGCATTCCCGAACAAATAAGTAATGTTCGAGAATGAAGGTCCGAACATGAAAATTTCTTAACACATTGAACAGTCTAAATTGTTAACGCTTGTAGAAATTTTCATTTTTTCGAGTTCGGGAATACAGGCCCGAACATTACTTATTTGTTTGAGATTCCCAAACAAATAAGTAATGTTCGGAAATGTAGGTCCGAATATGAAAATTCTTTAACACATTGAATGGTCAAAATTTTTAATACTTGTATAAGTTATCGGAAGTAGCCAAAATCCATTATCAGGTTCAAAAATTATTCTTTCATCGCGTAGCTTTGATAATATTGCTGCGTAATTTTCTGCTGAACTCAAAATTTTATAATATCTACCAACCAAACCAATTAATATAATTTTTTTCTTATAAAAGAAGAATTATTACGAGAAAACTAAGAAATTATATATATATATATATATACACAGAGAGAGAGAGATAGCGAGAGAGAGCATAACAACTGTGATAATGGTAGATGAAATAGCAGAGACAGTAATCATATTAGCTCTTCTTCTTTTTAGTAGGTTTTGTTAAGATTTTTTGAAAGAGGTTTTTTTTTTTTTGGTGTGGAATGTGTGCATTCAATGAGTAATATGTTTTCACAAGAATAATTTTGGTATTATTTCTGGGGGGAAAAAATTTTGAGGGTTTCAAAATTTATAAATGGAAGCCCAAACAAATAGAGGGTCCAAAATAATTTATGAGATGGTAATAACACCACTCTTTAAAAAATAAATAAATAATTCAGTTGTAGAAATCTCCTGATTCAAATAATTTTTTTAAATGTAATTTTGTTAATAAAGCCCCTAAAATGTTGGTTGATGACGGTTCCGTTAATGGATGGTTGGGTCTGTTTGGTTTTCATTTTTAAAATTCACTTTTTAAAAAATTTTACTTTTTCATTTTCTGTATTTTTTTTTTGTTTTTATTGATTTTTTTTTAATATTTTTAGCAATTTTTTTTAATTTGTAAACACATCAAACATAAATATACTTAAAAATTATAATATTTATGAATTTTTTTAAAAAAAAATTCATTAAATACCAAAAATATTTTAAAAAAATACAAAAATTCAGTATATTTTTCATATTTTTATGTATTTATTAATTTTTTAAAATATTTTTTCACAAAAATTTTACTATTTATATAAATCTAAGTAAGGTGCATTTAAAAAAGTAATAAAAGTGCTTAAAATTTTAAAAATATTCACTAAAAATTAAAAAAAAATACAAAAAATAAAAAGTCAATTTTCAAAAAATTAAATTCAGGAAATTAAAACCAAACACACTAATTAATTTTTTTTTTCTTTCTTCAATTCAATTAATCTTAATAATTGTAACAGATTTATTTTAACATTACTGCGGTAATTAATTAAACCTCATCCATTAGACTAAGCATTCGATTGTTCTACCAAAGTTGAAGTTTCAAATTCTTCTTGTTACGGGTATTTTTTTTTTTTTTAAAAAAAAATTATTCTGCATTTAAGTTGATTTGGCACATATACTAATGTGAGATGAACGCCTCGGACTTTGATCTTCTCCTTTCCAATGTATGTAATGAAATTTTTTTATTACATATCTAATGACTATAAAATAAGAAAGTAACTTTGTAATTATTTTAAGTTAAAAAAAATCATAACACTCACCATTGGATGATATAATAGAACCTCTCCATTATAAATAGGGCAAATTACATATACACCCCTCCAGGTTTGGCAAAATTACAGATACCCCCTGAGGTTTGAGAAATTACGAATTCCCCCATGAATGCTATATTTGCATAAGAAATTAGGGGGTAATTTGTTATGAAATATAAACCTCAGGGGGTAAATTGTTATGAAAATACAAACCTCAGGGGGCGGGATGTAATTTCCGAAACCTCAGGGGGGTATCTGTAATTTAACCAAACCTGGAGGGGTGTATATGTAATTTGCCCTTATAAATATACAAGGAAGACGATCACAATAATGGAGACTATATGAATGTGCTCATTCCAATTAGGAAAAAATATACAAAATTTTCAGGGGTCATTTTTGTTAAATAAATTTGTAGTTGAGCCTTTCACATAAAGAGTGATATTTAATAAGCATTATAGTGTTATCAATGTCCAAGGAAAGGAACCTTGCACTTGGGTAATATGTGTCACAAGCAGAGTCGCAAGAAAACAAAGTGCAAGTTGTGCTGTATGTGGTCCATAACAGATTTGTCGAGATCAAGTGTTTTGCTTCTTTCCCATCCCTGGATATACCACAAAAATAATATGTACATTCTAATAAAGTGACTCTGATATTTGCAATCATTTCAAAAATATCAGCACATTATATCTGCAGAATCATCTGAACCCTAATTATTTTGGCATGGCTTCAAAAAAGTAACACATCAGCTATTGAACAATCAACGCACTGATGAGTGACAAAATGCAAAAGAATCACTTTAGGTTACAATCAACAAACAAAAAGCAATAAATGTATAACACCGCACTGGGTACGCGCTCAACTGCCTTGCTTTCTCTAACCCCTAATGTTGTGTTAACCCTCAATTATTGGGCTGAGAAGTCTTTCTCATTCTTGTGTACCTTAATCTTGATTTCAGTAAGTATACATTTAACTCAAACCAGGTCATCTGTGACAAGTTCACACATATAAGTATACATTTAGGCCTCACAAATGAAACTTCAATTAGAATCACTAGTACAATAACTTCCTTCAGTAAGGTATGTAATAAAAAAGGGCAACCCTATTTTCATGGCAAAAGTGACCGCAGACAAAGCCTGTGTAGATAAAATTAACGAAGAACAAGCCTTCGTTATGTAATATGAGTTTTTCTAACCTATGCACAAATCTGTAAAAAAAATTAATATTATAAACTTCAGCCTCAGATGCTGTAGGTCATAACCCCAATACTCAAACACACAACCGTCAATGTTTCCAACTGAATTTTTATTAACTACAGCAATACAAAGTAGACATAGCACTATGTCTGCAAAAAGCATCTAAACCAACATGTAGAATGTTTATTTGATTCAAGGAATAATAATGTGTACAACAGTAACAAAGTTACATTCTATAATTCTCTCATGGGAAAATGATCCCACAAAGAAAGGAAAAAAAATTGTACAGTACAAAATAACATGATAACAGATTCATTAAAAAAAAAAATTAAAAATTAAAAACAACGAAATAACAGCCAGATATACAAAATGCAAAAACCAACATGCAACAACTAGATATAACAGCCCTTTTCCTTTCGATGTTAAGATGGTACAACACGGGAAGCTCTGACAGCATTAAGTCCTTGATTGTTGCCCATGTTTGTATGTATTTCAGCCGTTATTAAAGTATAAACAAAGAAAAAGAATGTAGATGTTAAAATTAACGCAAAATTACCTTACCGAAATTTACAAAGTCGCAAGGGTGAGTCAGTGCTGATCACGAGGTGTGCTCAATAAGGTAACAATGGCAGGGTTTACTCACAAATGATGAAGCCACTGTTGAATGCAGAATTTTAAACCTGCACTTTTACCAGAGGTTGATGAGTCCACAACATGCAGTAGATGTTACCCAGAACCCGTCTGCAGTGGAAGAGGAAACTCTTGCTTTCCACTAATGAAGAATTTAAGTTCTGCTGGAGCAACCACCAATTTCAACCACTCCTGCAGCTCTTCACCCTCTACTTTCTCTTTTTCTGAGAAAAAAAAACCATTTACAGAAAACCCTCAGGCGATTTTGGGCAGGAATGTTATGAGGAGCATCTCCATCATATCATATGCTCTATGTCATGCAATTCAGATGCCACGTTATCAAGATGCTATATCTCCAGTGTTGTTGGTAAAAGTGCACTAAAGCACTCTTAAAGCACAACAACAAAAGTGCTTTAAGTAGTTAAAGCAAAATAGATTTACAAATGCACACTTAAAGCACAACTTATTTATTTTTTTGCGCTTTTTTAATAAGCTTAAAATGCGTTTTTTTTTTTTTGTTTTGTTTTTGTTTTTGTTTTTTTTTTTTTGCGATTTACTGGAGCTACACGAACCAAAGTTCTACAAATTTAAATTAAGCAGCAGTTCCATATTACCTTCCAAATGTGCACCAAGCCCCTCCAGAACAGTAGGATTAGCTCGCACAACAGAGAGTGCCACATCAAGGGCAGACTGAAGCAATGCCTTAACCTCACTTTGAACAAGGTCGACAAGATGCCCCTATTGTGTTCAGCATGGATCAATACTTGCTCCAAATAAAGTTAAAAAAATAAAATAAAATAAACCGACAACAACATTAACCAGATAAGGCAAAGACAACCTGATCCCTTCCCCAAGGAATAGCTCCCCCAGATTCATCAGCCCCACCACTAGAAAGTGTTGCCAAAGAAATGGGGCCAATTGTCTGATTAAGACCATACTCAGCCACTGCCTTGTAGGCCATGTCTGTTGCTCGCCGTATATCATCAAGTGCACCTGTTGACACACGGCCTGCATAAACAACTTCTTCAGCTGCACGTCCTCCAAGAAGAGTAACCAAGCGTCCATGTAACTCATCAACAAAGAGCAAATATCTATCCTCAGTGGTGGGAGGAGTGTAAGTAAACCCCAATGCCCCTCCTGACCTTGGCAGTATACTCAACTTCTGATAAAACAAAAATATATTTGACCATTAGATCATCTATCTGGTGAGCACCCATTTGTATAAATACAATGTAGGACATGTGCTGAACTTTGACCCTGCACTTTATAACACAACTTTCTAAAATTCCTATTATTTGCATATTATTTCCTCATATACACTTTATAGTATAAAATTATATATGTTTGTGTGTGCGCGCCTTGCACGCATGTTTGTGTCTCAAGGCATACAAACCTCATCCAAACCAGGACATGAACCATGCAAACCCCATTGGGGGAGGGAAAAGTATAATAGGAGCACCCAAGGTTTTAAAAAGCGGCCGTAACTGTTACGTAACGTTGTGGTGGTTACCACCACCCGTTACGACCGCTTTTACAGTGTGATTGAGATTCACAGGTGTGTCGGCTGTAGCGGCTGTCGTAGCGGTCGTAACGGTGCTGTAACAGCCGTAACAGCCTGTTACGCACCGTTACGTAACGGTTATGAACTGCTTCTTTCGAAAAAAACACACAAAAAAAAAAAACTAAAAATGGAGGAAGAGGGATAGAGAGAAGAGGGAAGATAAAGAGAGAACATGGAGGAGCAAGAGATAGAGAGGAAGAGGGAAGATGAAGATGAAGAACAAGTTATTGATTTGTTAAAACTGTAAGACCTATACTATTCTATTCATCTGTTATCACTCAAGCATTTTGTTTGTGTGTATCTATCTATATATAATAATAATAATAATAATAATAAGTGTGGTCATTATCTATTTGGCTTGGTTAAAATATGTATATATATATATATAGGCTCTTATTTATTCTCTTACTTTTGTCATTTTTTATCTTATATATAATAGTTAGTGATTGATTTTTTGTATAATATAAAGTCATTAATTATTAAAATAAAATGTGAAAAACTCAGTTTATAGTAATTTAAAAATATGAAATATATTGGATTATACTTAAAAATTTACAAAAATTGATCAATATTTATTTTAAACCCAATAAATATGATCATGGAAAAAAAAATATGCGTATCGGAAAGTTTTTTTTCAAATTATGCGAAAAATAAAAAAATTCACGGTTTCGGTTATCGCAACTGTTACGCTACGGCCTTTACACCCCGTAACCGCAATTGCGCCACCGCCACCGTTACGGCAACCGCAACCGCTTTTCAGAGCCTTGGGAGCACCACAAAAGCTAACAGGTAGTTTATATGAAACATTTTTGTTCTCAACATTATACAGTAAAAAACAAAACATAATTGAGACAAAAAAGCTAGCATAATACAAATTGAAGCAGCAGAGAAGATAGTTTAAAGTACCAGTCCGCATCAAGATATATTGCACCACAGGTATGGATAATTTTACTCTATGTTTTAACCACAAAAAAAAGAAGAAAAAAAAGAGTACTCTTTTGAGTTTCTGAACAAAGAAAAAAGCATACTATCACCCATTGATCAAGTTTCCAAGAGCATCAAAGTTAAAACTTAATTCTCCCTATGGCAGAGGATATGGACATCCCATTGCTGGGATTCCTGTTTTAAGTGATCCAAACCAAACTTCTGCCAATTCCTTAATGCGTAGTTATCAAACTTGGTTGGCAACTACTATAAATACATAGCCAATTATAAAACTTCTTACCCATCCCAACCACAACAGAAGCATAGAAAAAAAAGAGAGGAAGAAAACAAGAATGTTTAAATATATTATATCAAGTCCTATTGCTACCTCAACACGTGGCTGCCCAGGAAGAAGATTTGCAACAGCAGTCCCTACTACTGCATGACCAGCTTCATGTCGTGCAACTGCAGCCTTCTCACTTCCCTGCAACTTGGCTGTTTTCTTTTCAATCCCCTGCAACAAAGTAAATGGATTTAGCTTCTATATCGTTCAAACCAAGAGCTAAAATGCAATAAATGCACAAACACGAATTGTTGAAACAAAACTTCATGTATCTCATTAAATTAGCAGACAACAAGCAACAGAGCAATGACACATTCGACGATAGACTGGCTGATTATAAAAAAATAAAAAAAATCAATGATAGACTGTACCAAGCATGAGCAAGTAAACATAACAAAAATCAATCACAACCAAAAAGCATCATAGGATTCAAAAAACAAACATTTAGAATGCAAAGAACCCCGAAACAATCTAAGATTCTGTATTGTGCAAAACTATATTTATGTGTGCCCCACATTGCAAGATGGAAGTATATCAAGTGATCCACTCTGCATTTAAACAATTTGTTCTTCAATTGAAAAAATAAAATAAATAAGAAGAAGAAGAAAGTGCAATATGTACAGCAGTCAAATTATAGCAACATACGTGGTACAAAGAAGTCAAAGAGCATGGATCTCAAAGTGAAGAAACTTTTACGCAATATTTGGCCAACCGAAGGGAAAAATTGTGAGTCATGTTCTTTCCATAACAAATTTATTTTTGAAAAGCGATGAAGAATATTATTAAGCAAAAGCCAGAAAGGAGGAGAGGACCAGGAGTCCTCGAACAATGAAAAATGTCAAAACAAAAAGCCACAAAACAAGAAAAACCAAAACACTAAGGATGGCAAACAGTAGCCCAATCCCTAGAAATCAAGAAAAATGGCACTCCTTTAAAAGGACAAGACACAAAAGCCCAAAGCAAAGCCAAATATCCCGTCCTATCCCATTGCGCTTCAGCATTTGACTCCTTTCCTTCGGAGATCCTTGCATTTCTATCCAGCCATAAGGACCAAAAGATAGCAAAAACAATACATGACCACAAAGATTTGGCTCTCTTATTGCCTCCGAACCCTCAAACCCAACAAGAAGCATGTTAGTGCATTCCTTCGGAGCAACCCACTGATCATCACAGCCCGAAAAGACACTGCCATAATAAGAGCCACCGGACAATGAAGAAATAAATGATCCGCCGATTCCGAATTCCGAATTCTTTTCATAACAACAACAATAATAATACATAAATTCTTACATGGTATCAGAGCAAGGTTAAGACCTTAGTATTTCTCGCTTCACCGGCGGGCGGCAACCTCGCCTTGGCCGCCCGCCGGACCTCAACCTATTCCGCTTATTTTCTACACATACCTTGACTTCTTCAACATTCACCTTCAAGATCAGAGCATCGACACCATCACCCAGCCACATGTACGTCTCATGTGCAGCTTCGGCAGCAGCACCCGCATCATCGTCTAGCCTCTATCGCCGTTCACCTCGCCTCTCACATATCCGTGGTTGTACTCTTACTCGTCGTCGTCGTTGGCGTTTCTGGCGCTGCTTTCTGCTCGTCACTGCTGTTTTTTTCCCGATTTGCTCTCTCTCTCTTAGCCATGGATTTGGGTGTGGGGTGTAGAGCTGTGGCTCTGTTGTTGGTAGCCATGTTTGCTGGCTTGAAGGTTTCAATGGCAGCAGTGTACAAGGTTGGGGACTTCGCTGGTTGAACCATCATTGGGAACATTGATTACAAGGCCTGGGCTGCTTCCAAGACGTTTCATGTTGGAGATGTCATCATTTTCGAATACAATTTTCAATGTCACGTGTTGCAAGTGCCCCACAAAGAATACCAAGCCTGCAGAAGTGTAAGACAGTAACATGCATCTTCACATACAGCTTGGGTAATGTGTAACTGTCAAAAGCACAAGCTTCTTGGACATCCCTCTCTCTCTCTCTCCATGGACCCAACATCATCATCATGCACCCACTCTATCTCCCTCTCTCTCTCATCTTTTCCCACTTTCAAACCCACTTTAATCATATCTCTCCTTTCTCTTAATTTATTTCATCCACGTTCTTTCACCCTTTTCTTTTATTTTAATATATATATATATATATATATATATTTTATTATAATATATTTTTCCTATCCCTTGTTAGTAAGCATCACCCGTTTTCCATTCTCTTATTATTATTTATTTTATATTCCACCAAAAAAAAAAAAATCACACTGCTGTTTTTCTTATCACCCATCCACAAATATTTTTCTCTATTTTCTTTATCCATTATTTTCTTTTATTTTATTTTTCTTATTAAACAAAACAACAACACAAAATAACACCAACAACATTCCACAACCTTGTCATTTTATTCATATCAGGGGATCAACCCCGATCACACTTTTACATCAAAAAAAAAAAAAAAAAAAAACCCACACAAACAAAAACAAAACTACCACACCCACAGTGGGATTTTTCTTCTCTACTCTGCCGCCGGTCTTTTCTTCTTGCCTCCGTCCTGGGCGGCCCTTGCCGGTGTTGCCTCCGTGTCACCCACTCCACTGGGCATGATCACTATTCCCTGCTCCTCCACTGCAGCATATGGCGGCCCTCCAAATCGGAACATCACGGTGGCCTTCCGCTTCAGCTCCTTGTTTTCCGCCTTTAGCACACTTATCTCTGCTCGCGCATCCTTATACATGCGTTGGAGCAGAGCCAGCTGGGAGTTTAACTGCTGCACCTCATTTGTCCTACTCTGCAGCCGGTGCGACAAGTTTGTGACCGCAGTCATGGTTTCCACGCATGACTTCAACGTATACTGATTGGCCTCAATATCAGTTTGCACCGCCATTTTTTGCTCCACAGACCGCATCGGAAAGTTCAACGGAGCAAAACCAGAGGTGTTTGGTTGAGGTTCACTGGCCACCGCACTGGTTATCTCTCTTGTTGACTCGTTGAGGTCGGGAAAGAGAGTGAGCAGACCACGGGACGAAGAGGCCATATTCTGGGTAGCTGAACGGGAAGACGAGGCCATGTTATGGGTTGCTGAGTGTTTCAGAGAAGGGTTGGTTAAGTGTTTACAGAGTGTTTCAAGATTTGCAGCTCTTAGCGACAAGCTCTCAGAGAACGAAGAGGTTTCAACTGGTTTGTTATGCTTCCAAGCCTCAGCCTCCGCTTCGGTTTATAAAGACCATGATGAAGAGGCAGACACGCGCATCATGCGCCTCTCGGTGCTCGCCGACAACTTGGGCGCGCCTTTGATGGCACGCCTTTTTATGGATTGGGCACGCCTTTTGATGGCACGCCTTTTGATAGATTGGGCACACCTTTTGAGGATGCGACTTTTTAAGGGTCCGACAAGACTCTGTAAACTGTCCCGACATTGATTCCGGTTAGCTCCTTCATGGGTCCGACAAGACTCTGTAAACTGTCCCGACATTGATTCCGGTTAGCTCCTTCATGGGTCCGACAAGACTCTGTAAACTGTCCCGACATTGATTCCGGTTAGTTTCTCCAAGGGTCCAGCAAGACTCTATAAACTGTCACAACAACTGTCACAACATTGTCTGCTACAACGGTCCGACATGACCCCATAAACTGTCTTCTACATCGGTCTGACACCGCCATCCAGTGTCCTCTACACCGTTATGACACCACCATACAGTGCCCTCTACATGGTTATGACACCCCCATACAGTGTCCTCTACAACGTTATGACACCACCATCCAGTGTCTTCACCAATGGTCTGACACGACCATACATTCTTACAAATAATAATAATGTCGGCAGGAGAAAAGGTAACTCTGCTTCACTCACAGAACAAAACTTCCCTAAGGGTATCATACACAAACAAAGAAAGCCTAATTTTATAGAGTGACATGTCTATTGTTGCACAAGTCCAGCAAAAATTTATTATTGCATACTAACAAGCTTGTTATCCAGGACTGAGGGTTAAGGATGAAATCTCATGCACCACAAAGGGATTACAAATGTCATTATAATATAAACAATGGGTTTTAAATGAGAAACTTAAAGAAAGACGGCAACTAATGCACACAACCACACAGATAGAGAGAGGGAGAGCTCATTACAGCTATCGATCGCTCCACCGCTTGAATAAAGTCAATTTTCTCCACAACAACTTTATTTTGTCTTCCCGCCAACAAAGCAGCCTCATTTACCAAATTTGCAAGGTCTGCCCTGCACAGTATCAAAGATCAACAAATAACTTTCAATGTGTTAGATAAACAAATAGATAAGGAAAAATAGAAAGGCCTAGCTGCAACACTCGATCAGAAAGGGGATGATTACCCAGTAAAACCGGTAGTCATAGAAGCAATATCAGCAAGACCCACATCCTCTCCTAAAGGAAGTTCTTTCTTAGAAACATGTACTTTCAAAATGGCTTCTCTTCCAGTCCTATCAGGTGTTTCAACCTAAAAACCCACACAAAACAAAATAACTTATGAGAGACCTTAAGCTGGAAGGAACTTCTTTTGACAGTAGATTTCAATAGTAATATTGACAAACAAAAAAAGAAAAGAAAAGACAAACCGTGACGACACGATCAAATCTCCCAGGTCGCCGAAGTGCAGGGTCCAAGACATCAGAGCGATTGGTTGCTCCAAGAACTATCACAGCAGAGTTGCTATCAAACCCATCCATCTCCTGCAGTGTAATCTCAAATACATGAACCTCACAGAAATACCTTCAATGTCTCATAAGCATAAGGACTAATTTGCTGGAACCTTACAGTGAGCAACTGGTTCAAGGTCTGTTCTCGTTCATCATTACTGACAACGCGAAATCTACCATCACGGCTTTTTGCTACAGCATCTATCTGCACGAAAAGAAAAAGGCACCAGATAATCCACCAAGAAGGTTCAGAGTTCAAACATGGATAATCAACAAAAAATTAGACCCCAAGATTTAACCTCATCTATAAATATTATTGATGGTGCCTCCTTCTTAGCTCGTGCAAAGAGATCTCTGACACGGGATGCTCCCATGCCAACATACAATTCCACAAACTCACTTGCAGAACAACTAATAAAAGGTACTTCAGCTTCCCCAGCAACAGCCTTTGCTAAAAGAGTCTTACCTGTCCCGGGAAGACCCACCTGTAAGATAATGAAAGACACTTACAAATCATACATCAAACTCACATTAAAAACAAGTTATAAGAATGCACTGGTGTCTATCCTCTGGCATCATGTTCTACCAACAATAAAAGTCATTCAAGTATTGGTGGGAAGTGGGGACCATTCACTGGATTGATCTCAAAAAGAAACTTTAGTTGATCATATGAACATAACCACCATTTATATTGTAATTTAATGGTCATCGGCAAGATGAGAAATAGAAGAAGGGAAGTTTATAGATTTAGTTTTGCCAATATATTTACATTGTATCTGATGTAGGAGATTTCCTCCGGGAGAAAAATTAAAATATTGGTCCCTCCACCTGAATTACAATTGGTAAAATGCTGCCGCTAGACAATATGCCATCTCTGGCAACCTTTTTATCTTTCAATTTTACTAAAAAAGTTGAGTTGCCTTCACATACAACCCTGTCAAACTCACCAGGAGAACACCCCGAGGAGGACGAGCACCGAGTCGTATGTACCTGTCTGGATTCCTAAGAAATTCCTGGACAGAAAAATGTCAGCACGTGGAGTTTCCTGAATGAAGACAAATACCTTTTAAAGCAACCCATAATCTATGACCCATGGAATGTCTAACATACCACAATTTCTTCTAGCTCCTCCTTAGCCTCATCAACACCCGCAACATCAGCAAATGTGATAGATTCCCCTTGTTCAGACACTTTTGCTCCACCAGAAGTCCCAGACTTGCGGTTCCTAAGCTGACCAGCTGTATGCTGCACACATGTTACAGGTGTCAGTTCAAAATCACTTTCTGTAAACAAAAAGTGTCAAGGAACAAGTAGTAGGATGCTTGTCCACACCTGAGAGAAGCTTACAGGGAAACGATGAAGAAGCCCCGCAAGCACAGCAACATAGAACAAAGCTATCTGCAAGATAACAAAGAAAAACCTCCTGAAGTTTATATCTCAACTTCAATATGTTGAACTAAAAAATAACAAGAATTGCAAGATGTGAAGGAGTACTTAATTCACATTTCAAACAGATCATAAACATTAACTGAAAGTGTACTGGAAAGAAAATGAGATTACAGAGCCACAATATACACTGCTGGCAGAAGTAAGGTAATACTGCAATATGCTGTAGTGATGCAAGTATGAAAAAAACTGCAGAACCTCGACGTTCTTAGCACGTGCAAAGGTTTTGCACTAACACGTTTGATATGCTCAAACAAATTGGAACATCAAGATGGTTGTTAAGTGTTCTGTTATCAGAATCACCTGATTCACAATAAGCATCACAAATCAGTCCAATATACAATGCAATCACTTTGTAAAATCTGGGGTGAATCGACATAAGCTATAATCACATCAGAATTGTATCATTCACATTATTAATAATCGAACTTAGTTAACAAAAATGTTTACTCTTTGTTATCTCTTGCCTTTCAATTTTCACTTCTTCCTTATTAGGTTCCCTACAAAGAGATACCCATGATTTTCTAGTAAAAGAACATTCAAATATATATATATATATATATATATATTTATGTTACTCCACAATTGCTCTACAAAACACAGCTGATAAGAGGAAATGGTTCCATAATCTAATAACTCATCTTGAGTGCTTAAGCAATTTTGGATAGCCAGCCACAAGATAAAAGGGTGCCTATGGGATGTGCTTAGCAAACCACATCAGTTTGTGCC
Organism: Camellia sinensis; assembly: GCF_055761805.1. Lineage (NCBI taxonomy): Eukaryota > Viridiplantae > Streptophyta > Magnoliopsida > Ericales > Theaceae > Camellia > Camellia sinensis. Next base: position 64,278,050 of record NC_138974.1, read on the forward strand.
CCCCCATCTGTGTGATTTGCTTCAAAGGAAACAAGCAATTCTGAAACAATTGATCTAACATGAGATTTGTCATCGGGTTTTGTAGCAATAGATGAACTTACAACAAATCAAAGCTGTAAAAAACAATGGAACTATTCGAACCATTTAGTTCTGTTTAAAAATTTAATCAGTGTGTTTGGTTTGAGTTTTTTGGATTAAGTTTTTTGATAACTGAGTTTTTTAATTTTTGTATTTTTTTGTTTTTAGTGAATATTTTTAAAATTTTAAACATTTTTTTTTTACTTTTTTAAATGCATCTTACTTATATGTATCCAAAAAATAAAAAATTTGTGAAAAAATATTTTAAAAAATTAATAAATATATAAAAATACAAAAAATATACTGAATTCTCGTATTTTTTTGTATTTTTGGTATTTAGTGAATTTCTAAAAGGTTTTTTTTTAATTTTTTTTTACTTTTTAGGTATATTTATGTTAAGTATGTCTAAAAACTAAAAAAATTGTTTAAAATATTAAAAAAAAATCAGTAAAAACAAAAAACACGGAAAATAAGAAACTATAATTTTTTGAAAAATATTTTTGAAAAATGATAACCAACCAAGGTGGCATTGCATAACCTTGATTTGTTTTCATGGCATTCGCAATTCTCAAACTACGCCATTCTTTAATGCGCTTCATATAAATGAGTCTTCACAAAATGGCTAAAACATGGGACTTCTTATTATCAACATAGACAAAAATTAAAGAACATAAATTGGCAACACATTAGGGGTGGGCAACGGTTTATCCGAACCGCTCAAACCGCCCAACCCGCATATAAATGGGCGGTTTCGCAAACATAATGCGGACAGATGCGGTTTGAAATATGACAAATTTGCGGGTTGCGGGCGGGTCGCGGGTTAAAACCGCAACCCGCAAAAACCGCCCGCACTTTAATTAGTATTATTATTATTATTTTTTATATACCAACTTTGTAACTTTAACATGAGCACAATTATGTTCTCTATGACACTAGGATCCTTATTTTTAAGTATTTCTCAACTTTCTTAATGTCGTAGAATTATCAAGTCCTAAACTTAGTTTCTTATATGATTTTCATTGATGACTCATTCACTTTTTCCTAATAAAAATTTTCTTCTGGTGATTGATGAAGCTTCTAGTTTGATTATTGATTACTGAATTGACAATTCTAATTGAGTACAACCTTTAATGCATTGATATACATTTTTTTCATGACAAAAATGCTAGTGATATTCAATTTTTATTTGTAAACTCATCAGAAAATTGTTATCAATTGATCACAAATATATAAAATGAATCTAATGCCTAAATTCGATGGGAAAAAAAAAACTTAAAAATTAATTTTTAAAGAAAAAAGTGTAAACCGCAAACCGCCCGCACATTTACAAACCCTATCCGCACAAACCGCAAACCGCACTGTGGGCGGTTGCGGGCTGACTTTTTCCTAAACCGCATAGATGCGGGCGGGTCAAAACCGAACCGCAAACCGCACAAAACCGATCCGCGAACACCCCTACAACACATGCTTATTTTTGTGTTCTATGATAATTGAGAACAAGTAGCTGGTCTATTTTCATTGAAATCAAAAACTTCAATATACAAATAACATTTTCATAGTAATTGCTTGCAAGTTGCAAGAAAAGCACCAAAAACTTACCAGTGCCGAGTTTAAAAATCCTCCAGACCGCTTGTCAGGAGACCCAAACTCAACATCATTCTCAAGCATCTTCTCATAGGGAGCCTTAATGTCACTAGGACGAGTTGTGGTATACACAATACGCTTCGTCGGGGCAACACTCCGCAACAACACCTCTGAATCCTGAAACTTGCTACTACTAGTCCTGCCCACTTCACTTTCCACACAACCCGGCTCTGATTTCAACTTAAACATTAAATGAACACCATCCACTTCAACTTTCTGCACCTGATTACTATTAATCTTATTCAAAAAATCACTATACGGAACGCTCACGAACGTCGTTGGAGTCCTTGGCTCTGAACCGGGTAATGGAATCCCGGGCCGAAGCAACCTCATAACAAACATAACAATCCCCAATTGCAACAACAACATACCGATCTCTTGCGCCTGAATTATCGGCTGCCACCGCCACTTCCCGCCCTTCCACCACCCACCTTTCCCTTGCTTCTCTCTCTTCGCCGGCGGCGAAGAGCTGGAACTCGAACTCGAACTCGGTGGCTTCTTCTTGCTCACTCCTTTACTCTCACCGCCCTTGGGTTCGCTCTTCTCGCCCGAGCTCGCCTTCGAGTCGGTGTCTTGCTCGCAAGAACTGTTAGCTTGAATTCGACTCTCTCTCCAACCTTGGTTCATCAGAAACCCTCCTCCCCACAGGTCGAACCTATTTAAGCCCCAAGAAACCCTAGCATGTCTGTACATGTTAATCGACATCGAATTAGAAAGAAATCGACTTGGTTCTTGGTGAAAAACCCTAAATTTATGACAGAAAAAACCATATCTATACAATTTGTTGCGATTATTGTTCGAATTTACAGATAATTTTCTGTAAATTACAGGTCCCAGAGGTTCGATCGCTGGCATTTGGAAACCCTAGAAAATGGGAATATACAAAGAATCAGAAAGAACAGAGTAGAAGACAGAGAAGAGGGAGATTGAAGGAGTAGTGGGGAGGATGAAGATGGACTATCCGATTAACTGGTTCAGCGGTTGAACCGTTAACTTGGCGTCGCGTGTTCGTTTTTTTTCTTCAATGTGTTTCTCGTTATCCAGATTCTATTGTATGGTCCTGTGATTGGCTCTCGTTCTGAAATAGAAATCGAAGGACGGAGGAGTGTAAAAATGCATGTGGTTCGTGAATCAGGATCCTCTCCTTGCATCCTCCATCCTTGTGCTTGTCCTTGCAGGCCTTCGGGTCTATTTTTATACCCAATTTCGATAATCTGAACCGTTCATATTTTATGATTTATTCAGTATATCATACCTGTAAAAAATCAAGTTGATCAGATATCAGAAAGTATGTGTTCGAAAAATTAAACTAAAAACTATTTTTTAAATAATTTAATAAACAGTTTTCCAAACACATACTTTCTGATATCCGATCAACTTGATTTTTTACAGGTATGATATACTGAATAAATCATAAAATATGAACGGTTCGGATTATTAAAATTTGGCCTAAAAGTAGACCCGAAGGCCTGCAAGGACGGGCGCAAGTACCAAGCTGCAAGGAGAGAACCTTGGCTCGTGGTTCGTGGGCGGCTCGATAGCCATTCGCAGTTTGGGATGGCCCGGTCTATTTAGATTTGTTTGGGCTTGGGTTCAAGTTCAGTTTGAGATTCTAAGCTTGGGTTTGGATTATCATTTTAAAGTTTAGTTTGGCCTGTGACTTAATTCATTGATCCATTTAAGACTCACTTAAAGTTTGGCCCATCGAGACCCAATATTTTTTTTATAAAAAATAATAAAATTTTAATAAAAAAAAATTCAAAGCCCAGCCCACCAGCCCGAATACTCTCTGAACCTGGACTTAATTTTTTAATCTGTGAGCCAACCTCACTAGTCCAAATTTTAACAAGAACTCACGAGACCCGATATAGATCGAGTCGGGCCAAATTTATACCTCAGATTCTCTGTATCAGCGTGTGTGTGCGTGCGCGCATGAATTATTGAGATGGTTTGCGGGGCACGTATAGAGATTGAGGCAAGCGAACGGCAAATTACAATCTGCACGAGTGTTTGCAAGTTCAAAACAGGTGCCACTCTTACATGCATACATGCATACGATGCGTACCTTTCAAAAAGGCATACTTTATAATTTAAAAAAATAATAATAAAATAGTTTTAATTTTTTAAATCATAATTAAAAAATATTATAATAAAAAATAATATGAGACATAATTAAAAAATTTATAAATCATAATTAAAATAATGTCATAATTAAAGAAGAAAATTAATCATAATTAAAAAAATATTATTATTAAGAATACATATGAAACACACTTAGGCCAAGTTTGGCATGATTGAAAAAAGACAAAAAGTTAAAAAGTCACTATCTTATTTAAGTCACATCATCTTATTTAAATCACATCACCTCTCTAACACATCACTTCAAACCCAATCCAAACCCAACCCATATTTCATAAAAAGTCAAAAAGTGCACTTATTTAGTCTTCCCAAACTAGGCCTTATTTTATGGATGAACACTTTCCTTTTCTTTTTTTTTCTTTTTTTTTTGGTTTTTAAACATCATTTTATCCCTAGTCATCAAATTATAAGAATATATAAAATTAAATCTATTTCGCCATTTTTTCCCCTTTTGATCACCAAATCAAGGGTTGGTTTGGCAAGTTCAAAATAATCCAAAAAGTCAATAAATTACACAAAAAATAAAAAAGACATTACTATTCACAAATAAAAAATATTTTATATATTTTTATAATACAAATCGACTGAGCAACATGACAGCCATACTTGCTGTGGGGATGTATTTTTCGAATACCAACACGTGGCATGGTGATGCCGACGTGTCAGTCGAGGTGCCACGTGTCGTGGTAGTTATGCCGAGGTTATCTTTGGCGAGGCCGAGGTGATCTCCGAAGATATCGGAATCCGAGATAGGCGGATAAATAGATAAGGGGCAAGAATCCTAGATAAAAGAGAAGACTTTGCTAAGATAAGGATAAAACTCTTAGGGAGTTTATCTTTATTCCTTGAAGAGTCCAAAGTTGACATTGAATTGGAGTCCATAGAAGTCAGACTTCTAGTGGGACTTGGGTTGAGTAAACTATAAAAGAGAGGCACCCCCGTGGGTCTAAAGTACGCAGTTTTATACTCAAGCTTGTAAGTTTAGCACTTGATTATCTTTGAGAGATATACTGACTTGATCATCGGAGTGCCCCCGGGTGGAAGAGCCACCGCCGGAGCTTTTTCTTTCTGTTGCAGGTTCACTGAAGCCATCTATTCTGCCGGTGCTCTCCAGCTGATTACTAAGCGGACAGTGTAGTCAAAAAATCACCCACACAATTTGACGCCGTTTGTGGGAATCTTAGAAGAATAGATGGCCAGTGACGGACAGAGGCAAAACATTGGGGGCAACACTCTTGCTGGGAGTGGCAGACCAATTGATCTTGACTTTGAAGGAGACAACCACAACACAGAAACTCATGGCCAGGGCCACGGAAAGAAAGACGTCGGCCAGGAGGGCAACACTTCAAAGAAGACAAACCAAGGCAAGTACTATAACGAAGATAACCGTCAGGTGTGGAGGGATAGGTGCCTACGTAGGGATGAGGAAGTAAAAGACTTGGCAAACAAGTTGGCGGACCTACAGTCGGTCGTCAACTTCATGATGCAAAATAATGTCATGCAGCCACCATACCCGCTGTAGGATACACCGATGCCAGCAACCAATGCCCAGAAAGGAGGAAGAGGGATAATCCCCGAAGTCCCTCAGCACACCAGGAGCAGAAGGCACTCACACCGACCTTCTAGGGAAGTCGGACGAGAGGAGCCGAGGCAAGAAGAGTCCCGAAGGACACATCGAATGAAGGATCCAAGGCCCAAAGAACATCGGCATGTTCAAAGACAGGCACTCTGCTTTGACACAACCCATGCAGAAAGATCGAAACGGGCCCACCACTAGGCCGAAAGTAGTGTGCCAAAACGATTGAAGTCCAAAGATAGCCGAGCTCCAGGTAGGAGTAAGGAAGACTTGAGGGATTACCTCAAAAGGAGGCAGCAGAATATTGAAGCCGAGGTGACATCCCCAGTTAAGCCGAGAACACCGTTATCGGTGGAACTGGACAAATTCGAAGTACCAAAGAGATTCAGTATGTCGAGATTCCAAATTTATGATAGTAAGTCAGATCCCAACTTTCATGCTGGACTATACCTAAATTCCATGGCGTTATATAGTGGGAATGAGCCATTGCTCTGCAAAGTATTCCCCTCATCTCTTTGGAGAAATTGCATCCGATTGGTTCCATAAACTTCCGAAGGGAAGCGTAAAGACGTGGGAAGGCCTGGCCGAGATGTTTGTGGCCAGGTTTGTAACAAACAAACTACAGCCCTTGAGGGTCGACGCCCTGATGGCTTTAAGAATCACCAAGGAAGAAGGCCTTAGGGCCTACGCGAAGAGGTACTACGAGATATTCAATCGAATACCCAAATACAACCAAGAAGTAGCAGTCGTGTCTTTCAAGAATGGCCTGAAAGATGACTGCCCACTACGAAAGTCTTTGGCAAAAACATTGCCAAAAAGCATGGAAGAACTCATGGCGAGAATTGAGAAGTACGCCAGAGCCAAGGAAGATACGTCGGGAAACAAAGAGATAAAGCAGGAGAAGGGAAACGGCTCGCCGAAGCGAGGCCGAGGTAGCAATGGGCCGACCAAACAAGAAACAGAATTGATGGGTAAATAGGCAGTGACGACGGTGTTCCGAATCCCTATCCATAAAGTCCTGGATCAAATACGAAACCAGCCCTATTTCAAGACACCAGCAAGAGCACCAGGGGAATTTATGGGAAGAAACGTTGGTAGGCGCTGTGCTTACCACAATGAAAAAGGACACCCAACTCAGGGCTGCAGAGCCTTAAAAGCACACTTAGAAGATCTGGTAAGGCAAGGCCATCTGAAGGACCTTGCTGATGAAGCCAGGACAAGAGAAGAACAGGTAAGATTGCCTCAAGCACCTGCAGCTCCGCCTCCCCCAGCACAACAACCACAGGTAGAAGGACCACGGGTGGTTAATGTCATCCACTCAAGAGTAAGCGAAAACGACATTCGGGGAGAAACCTAAAGAGTAAAACACCTGCAGCACGTGAACCAGGTCGGATACAAAAGACCTTGGCCTGAAGAATGCCAAGGACCGATGATAACTTTCACTGAAGCCGACCTGGAGTTGGTCCAACATCCGCATAATGATGCCTTGGTAGTATCCCTCCAGGTTAGGAAATGCCAAGTGAAACGCATCCTGATAGATCAAGGCAGCTCTTGTGACATCATGTACGTCAGATGTTACAAGGAGCTGGGCCTTCATTCTGACGACCTGGAACAATCCAGCAACCCTATGGTCGACTTCAATGGAACACCGACATGGCCATTGAGCGCAGCAAGCGTGGAAGTACAAGCGGGTACTAAGAAGATCAAGACAGAATTTATGGTGATTGACACACCCTCACCATATAACATCATCTTGGGAAGACCATGGTTACATGCAATGGGGCAGTTCCCTCAACATTGCATCAACTACTACGGTTCCCCACAGAGCATGGGATTGAAGAAGTCAGAGGAGATCAACTGCAGGCAAAAAGTTGCTCCATGGCAGTAACAAAGTCTACTTGCAGCATTCGAGAGCCAAAAGAGGCAGAGATTGAAGACGAGGACATAGAGGTCCTAGATGATGTCGGCAAGGAGCCAACCGAAAAGAGTGAAGAGACACTAAAGAAAATCCTTGTCCAGGAGGGCGACGAAGAACGCTTCTTTCTTCTCGGTTCAGGCTTAACCGAGGAAGAGGAAAGAGAACTGGAAGATTTTTTAAGAGCCAACATTGAGGTGTTCGCCTGGACACCTTATGAAATGCCTGGCATTGACCCCAAGGTCACTTGCCACAGACTGAATGTCGACAGGTCGGCAAAACCTGTGATTCAACGAGCCAGAAGACTAACGCTGATGCACGTCGAAGCAGTAGAAGAAGAAGTAGACAAACTTCTGAAGGCCAGGGCCATCCGAGAAGTTCACTACCCGACATGGCTGTCCAACACAGTAGTAGTGAAAAAGAAGAACGGCAAATGGAGGGTTTGTGTAGACTTTACCAGCCTCAACCAAGCCTGCCCCAAAGACATCTTTCCTCTGCCCAAGATTGACCAGCTAGTAGATGCAACTTCAGGGCACGAAAGGATGAGTTTTTTGGATGCATACAGAGGGTACCACCAGATTGCCATGTACCCTCCAGGCGAGGAGAAAACCGCGTTCATCACCCCTAAAGGCCTGTGCTGTTACAAGGTAATGCTTTTTGGGTTGAAAAACGCAGGAGCAACCTACCAAAGGTTAGTAACAAAGATGTTCAAGCACCTGATTGGCAAAATGGTAGAAGTCTACATCGATGACATGGTCGTGAAGACCAATGAATCTAAGGGTCATCTTGCCGACCTAAAAGAAGTCTTTAATATACTTAAAACATACCGGCTCCGACTCAACGCATCAAAGTGCGCGTTTGGAGTTGGATCAGGTAGGTTTTTAGGATATCTGGTAACAAGAAAGGGCATTGAGGCCAGCCCAGACCAAATCAAGGCCATCCTAAAGCTGCAGAGCCCGACGTCGGCAAAACAGGTTCAGATGCTTACTGGAAGGGCTGCAGCCCTAAACAGATTCATCAGCAGAAGCTCAGATAAATGCAAACCCTTCTTCAACTTGGTGAAAAAAGCCACAGACTTTCTGTGGACAGAAAAATGCGAAGCCGCTTTAACCGACCTAAAAAAGTACTTGACCACAACTCCGATTCTTTCCAATCCAGAACCAGGGGAAGAACTGTTTTTGTACTTGGTAGTTTCAGAACACGCAGTCAGTGCAGTACTAATCCGAAAAGAAAAAGGGGAGCAAAAGGCTGTTTATTATGTAAGTAAAACCTTGGCCGATGCATAAACGAGGTATCTACCACTGGAGAAATTAATGCTAGCCTTAGTAATGGCTTCAAAAAAGTTGAACCATTACTTTCAGGCGCACAAGATTGTAGTCTTAACAGAGCATCCACTGAAGTCCTTGTTGCAGCAAGGAGACTTAACAAGAAGGATAGCAAGATGGGTCGTAGCCCTAGGTCAATATGACCTGGAGTTCAGGCCGAGAACAGCAGTTAAAGGCCAAGTTTTGGCCGACTTCGTGGCAGAATTCACCCCCGAAACCATCGAACATCGGGCTCCGTTGAGCCAGGATGAGCATTGTCCCAGCAAGCAAGGAGAATCCCAGCCAAAGGCAAAAGAGCAAAGGAAGAAAAAGCTCAGACCCTGCAGTATTTACATCGGCGACTCATTCAGACTATTCGTCGATGGAAGTTCGAACTGACAAGGAGCAGGGGCAGAAGTACTGTTGATATCTCCAGATGGAGAAATAATAGAACAGTCCATCCGTTTGGGGTTCAAAGCCTCAAACAATGAAGCGGAATACGAAGCATTAATTGCAGGGCTAAAACTGGCAGCAGCAGCAGAAGCAGATGAGGTAATAGTTTTTTGTGATTCACAACTCATTGTTAACCAGTCAACAGGTGAATTTGCAGCCAGGGACGAAAGGATGTCGGCATATACAAAAGAGGTCATCAGATTGACAGCCCTATTTCAGAACTGCCGACTACTCCAAGTTAGTCGAGATGACAACATCCACGCTGACGCGTTGGCTAACCTGACAAGTTCAATGCAGACTGGAAAAACAAGGACAATTATGATCGACTATATGTCGGGCCCGAGCATAGAACCAGAAAACACAGAGCAGCAAGCAATGTATGTAGACATGGGGCCAAGCTGGATGGATGCAATTGTTGCATTCCTAAAAGAAGGAAAGCTGCCAGAAGATCGTAAGGAGGCACACAAAGTCAGACTGAAATCGGTAAGATTCTATCTGACAGAAGATGGACACCTCTACAGAAGGTCCTTCACTGGACCAACTTTAAGGTGCGTACACCCTTTACAGGTTGAAGATTTCCTATATGAAATTCATGAAGGAATTTGTGAAAGCCATGCTGGGGGCAGATCATTAGCCCACAGGGCCATTACCCAGGGGTATTGGTGGCCCTACATGCAAAAGGATGCTGAAGCCTACGTGAAGAAGTGTGAACAATGCCAAAGGTTTGCACCTTTGATACATCAGCCAGCTGCTGACCTAAACCTAGTATCCAGCCCTTGGCCGTTTGCCCAATGGGGCATGGATTTTGTTGGGCAACTTCCCCAGGCAACTGGGCAGAGAAAATACCTGCTGGTGGCAACAGATTACTTTACGAAGTGGATAGAGGCAGAACCTCTTGCCAAAATCCGAGATGTGGACGTCAAGAACTTTATATGGAGAAACATCATCACCAGATTTGGCATTCCAAGAGCAATAGTTGCCGACAACGGAACACAGTTTGACAGCAAGCTCATCAAGAACTTTTGTGCCAAATTCAAGATCAATAATTACTTTTCAACACCAAGTTTTTCCCAAAGTAATGGTCAAGCAGAAGCATCCAACAAAGTAATTTTGGATGGAATAAATAAGAAGCTGCAGGCAGCAAAAGGAAAGTGGGTAGACGAGTTGCCCAACGTGCTTTGGGCATATCGGACTACGCTGAGAAGATCAACAGGGGAATCCCCTTTTGCCATGGCTTATGGCACAGAAGCTGTCATCCCATTGGAGATCGGCATCCCAGGGATCAGGACCTAGGGAGTAGAGAATGGCACCAATGACATACTCTTAGCTCGAGATCTGGATCTTCTGGAAGAACGAAGAGAAAAAGCTGCAATACAGCTCGCAGTTTACCAGCAACAACTTGCCAGAGCTTACAACAAGAAGGTCAATCCAAGAGATTTTCAAGTCGGCGACCTAGTCCTGAGAAAAGTCATCGGCAACAAGAAGGATCCCAGAGAGGGCAAGTTTGGCCCAAACTGGGAAGGACCGTACAGAATTACTTCGGTATTAGGCCATGGAGCTTATCGGCTTGAAGATAACGAGGGAAAAGCACTGCCAAGACCTTGGAACACTTGTAATTTGAAATTCTTCTATCATTAGATGTGCACTATTTTTGGCCGATGTCATCAATAAAATCTTTTCCCTTTTCTTTAAAATACATATGATGGATAAAGCAACATATTGGTATTTTTTGAAGACATGAGTAATGAGAACCCAAGTAGAACTCAGGTTCACATTGGAGGGCAGAGAGAGGACAAAGACATTTAATTCACTTGTTGAAATTTGTAGTAATTTACAAGTTCGAATTAAGCTAATTTCTTATCTTCACTTGTTGAAATTTGTAGCAATTTACAAGTTGAAGTTAAGCCGAGATTATTCCTTAATTCACTTGTTGAAATTTGTAACAATTTATAAGTTGGAATTAAGCTGATTCCTTATCTTCACTTGTTGAAATTTGTAGTAATTTACAAGTTGAAGTTAAGCCGAGATTATTCCTTAATTCACTTGTTGAAATTTGTGGCAATTTACAAGTTGGAATTAAGCTGATTCCTTATATTCACTTGTTGAAATTAGTAGCAATTTACAAGTTGAAGTTAAGCTGAGATTATTCCTTAATTCACTTTTTGAAATTTGTAGTAATTTACAAGTTGAAATTAAGCTGATTCCTTATCTTCACTTGTTGAAATTTGTAGCAATTTACAAGTTGAAGTTCAGCCGAGATTATTCCTTAATTCACTTATTGAAATTTGTAGCAATTTACAAGTTGGAATTAAGCTGATTCCTTATCTTCACTTGTTGAAATTTGTAGCAATTTACAAGTTGAAGTTAAGCCGAGATTATTCCTTAATTCACTTGTTGAAATTTGTAGCAATTTACAAGTTGAATTAAGCTAATTCCTTATCTTCACTTGTTGAAATTTGTAGCAATTTACAAGTTGAAGTTAAACCGAGATTACTATTTCTCTTCACTTGTTGAAATTTGTAGCAATTTATAAGTCGAAGTAAAGCCGAGGTTATTACTAAACACTTGTAGCAATCTACAGGTTGGATAAACCAAAGGAGATGCTTAACACTTGTTGAAATTTGTAGCAATTTAGAAGATAATGTTAAGCCGACGTGTGATCATCTGTTGAAATTTGCAGCAATTTACAGGTTGAGGTAAAAGCTAAGTATATTGTTTAAACACTTGTTGAAATTTGTAGCAATTTAACAAGTTGATCATTGTTATAACTTGAGAAAAATTTACAGTATATGTTAACACTTGTTGAAATTCGCCACAATTTACAAATAGGTTAGACCGAGATTACTGTTTAAATACTTGCTGAAACTTGGAAAAAAGTTTGCAAAATTGACATTGAATAGTATATGTTTTACACTTGTTGAAACTTATGAAAAGATTGCAGGTCAGTATCTTGCCGAAGTAAAGCTTGTAGTTATTACACCCGAAATATGTAACCCCGAGAAGATTGCACAACCAAGAAAAGAAGTATGTAAATCATGCAAAATATTCTAAGTATAGAAACCACGCAGAAGCAATCAAAGAAAAGACAAAGATTCAAGCGTTAAGAAAAGGAAAGCTGAGTTAACATTTACAAAATTGGGAGGCATATCGGCCACGTAAAAGCTTACATTGTTCAGAAAAAAGATAAAGGAAAAAACAAAATACAAGTAAGCAAAAGAAAAACATAAAGCTAAGGGTCTTCTCCTCCAGATTGTTAGATTTGGAGATCAGATACAACCTCGGCCTCCTTCTCTGCCACTATTTCGGCGTCAATTTCCTGAAGAGTTTGTTCGACAGTCTTAACCTCGGAAGGGATGTCGGCTAGAATAGTGTCAGGAACAGCTTCGGGGATAACCTCATCACCTTATTCATCTTGAGTCAAGTCAAGGACTTACTCATTCTGAGGAGGGGACTTAGCCCTATCAGCATCATTTGGTTTTCTGACCAAAGCTTCATCCTCTTCCTCATCGGCATCCTCAGACTCAGATTCAGATTCTCCTCCAGGTTGACTTGATGGAGGAGGAGGGGAGAACGGCAGAGGAATAGCATCGGCATTGCGGAAGGGTGAGTCAGTAGGAAGATCAAGTTTCTTTATCAGGGACATCCAACCAAGGGAGAAGCCCCTGTTACATGCCTGCCTGACTTGAAGATTATACTTCTCAGTAACGTCGGCCATACCCTGGGCGTAGGCCTTTTCGTCGGCCGCCTTGATTTCGACATCTTTAGTAGATAAAGCATCTTGAAGTTCCTTTTCCGCCTGGGCCCTTTTGTCCTCGGCCTCTCTCTTCTCGGCCTCAGCAACCTTTCTAATAGCCTCGGCAGATTCAGCCTTTTCCTCGGCAAGGGTTTGGGCTTTGGTGGCAGCCTCAGCCTGGTCTTCTAGTTTTTTCATCTTTAATTGAAGAGATTTGTTTTCCTTTTTAAGGACAGAAACCTCTCTCCTCAGATCAACCAACTTTGTCCTGTTTTCAAAAGCTTGCATTGAAAACGAATGGACATGCTGAATGGCCTGAAAGAAAACAGAAGTGTTAGAAAATATTTTAAGTATGAAACAGAAAGAAAGTAGAAAATTCCAAGCAGGAACACTTACTTGAACGGAGTGCTGGAGCATTAGAGCGTAATTCTCATACTCACTGTACTCAGTATTTCGCTCGAGGTCACCCGGAAGAAGCAACGCCGTGCTGAGGGCAACGTCGACATTTATGTCGTCGGCACTTTCACTGGACATAATTGGCCTGTCTTCCAAAGTAATTTTGGGAGCCCAAGGGACATCCGGTTTCTTGGACCCCGAGGTAGTAGCTGAGGCCGATCTTGGTTTTTTTGTCTGTGTGGACTCAGAGGGTGGGTTTTCAGCAGACCTTTTTGCAGAAGTAGAAGAAGTCTTCTTATTCTCAGCCAGTTTAGAGATGGGCAGAGCATTCTCAGCCTCAACCTCAGTAGCTTTGGCCTTGGGCTGAGCTTTTTTTTATTCTTTTTGGCTTTGGTGGGTGCATGGTTTGCGTCGGTTGAGCGTCAACATCCGTGGGAAGGTCGGCTAGGAGATCTTGGGCAACAGGCTTCGGGCGACCCATCTCAGCAGTTTTGACGAGTCGTCGCCGACGCTTTCTTTCTGGTATTGGGATTAAGTATGGGGCTGAAGTTGATGGTTGGTCGGCTGGATTAGAGGTTGATCCTTGGTCTGCCCGAGATGTTGATACTGTTTGTAGAGTGGTAGCAGAGGGAGGAGATAGGCTCTTCTTCTTTCTTTTTGGGACGTCGGGCAGTGTGGATTTATATGTCGGAATAAAGTTCAGAAGGAGAGGTGCTTTTCTTTTGTGGACAGGCAAGTCCAGGAGCCTTTTCAGATCCTTGCTAAGAACGTAGGATTGGCGAAAGTCTTTCGGTAAATTACGAACGTCTGCAAAAAGAAACAAACATTAGAAACAGATTAGATATTGAAGACTTGAAAAGAAACAACTAAGTAAAAAAAAAAACACTGGGCTCTTACCCTTGCCCTCTTTAACCGTTCGAGGAAGAGGGTATAGATGGACATCTTCGTCTGGAGCAAATTCCCAATTTCCAGAGACAATGAAGTAGTCATCTCCAGCCCCCTTGTTGGAGTCTGGGAGGTCGGCTACGATTTTGAATTTAGTAGACCTCGGCTTGAGGTAATAGACGTAACCTTTTTCCTTCAGGCTAAGGGGGCACATGGTGTAATAATATTGTATGTCGGCAAGGGTGATTCTAACGTTTTCTTGTCTGGCTAAGGCGATGATACCAAAAATTACTCGATAGGAGTTTATAGTAAGTTACATAGGGTTCAGCTTATAATAATGCAGAATCTCGCGAAAAAGAATGTTAAGTGGAAGCCGAAGTCCATATTCAGTAAATGCTACAATAGGGAGAGATATGGTGTTTTCGGTAGGCATGATGGAGTCATCATCCCCAGCCAGTTTTAGGTGAACATCGGCAGGGACGGAGAACTCCTGCCTAAAGTACTCAAGTTTGGACGGGGTATCAACCCTATGTCTCCACATACCCATAACGTCGGCCTAAAGACAGAAAGCTAGGTTTCAGAAAGAAGGTGGTCTTAAGGGGTTATCAGGACCTCGGCAAAACCCTAGGAATATACTGGTAAGGGTTGTTTCAGTTTTCTCTAAAAATTGAAGGTTTTATAGACAATACCCAAAACTAAATCTATGGAGGCAAAGATTGAAAGCAAAAATTAAAGGCAGAAATCTAGAAAACAAGAAACAAAGAACGACGTTTCAGAAACAAAGAACAAAGGTATGGTTCTCAAAAGCGAAAGAAATACAGAAGTAAAAGGTCAAGAACAGTGGCAAGAAAAATATTGAAATAATGCAAATGCTCAAAATATGAGTGAAATCATGGAATAGACGCATCCAGATAAATAGTTCAGCAAAACGAAGGTTTGAACGGAGCAATAATGGCAGTAAGTAAACAAAAGTACATAGAAGAAATTGGGAATGAGAGGAACAGAGGCTTACCAGAACAAATGAAGCCGGGATGAAAGTCGCCAAAGTAAGGCAACGGTTGCAGACAAGATGGGACGACGAAAGCTTCACTGGAATGGAAGAATGAAGACGGTTGCAGAGCTTGGAGCTAGAGCAATGGCGGATTTTGAGAAAGTTTAGAGAGAGAGAGAGCCAGAAAATCGAAATGCAAAAGTAAAGAAATGAAGATGGAAAGAAAAGTTTTATCAAAAACTTGAAACGACGGCAAATCAGGGCATTTATTGCGCCTGGAGGAACGTATGCGTCAGACGGCGCAGACAGGTGAAAGACGGCTTACAAGCGCGTCACAGACACGGGCCAATGACGATAGAACACGAAGGGGGAACGATTGAAAAGAAATGCATGACAACTCATGCGCGTGAGGGAATTTGTTTGAGTTCTTGTTCTCTGATGAAGGCATGTCGGCCTAAAATGAATGATCTCGGCCGAAGAGTTCTCACGCTGAGGTACTGGAAGAAAATACAAATATAGGTTCCATCACCTCAGAATGCCGAGGTAATAGAACCTAGGGAGCAGTTGTGGGGATGTATTTTTCTGAATACCAACACGTGGCATGGTGACGCCGACGTGTCAGCCGAGGTGCCACGTGTCGTGGTAGTTATGCCGAGGTTATCTTTGGCGAGGCCGAGGTGATCTCCGAAGATATCGGAATCCAAGATAGGCGGATAAATGGATAAGGGGCAAGAATCCTAGATAAAAGAGAAGACTTTGCTAAGATAAGGATAAAACTCTTAGGGAGTTTATCTTTATCCCTTGAAGAGTCCAAAGTTGACATTGAATTGGAGTCCATAGAAGTCAGACTTCTAGTGGGACTTGAGTTGAGTAAACTATAAAAGAGAGGCACCCCCGTGGGTCTAAGGTACGCAGTTTTACACTCAAGCTTGTAAGTTTAGCACTTGATTATCTCTGAGAGATATACTGACTTGATCGTCGGAGTACCCCCGGGTAGAAGAGCCACCGCCGGAGCCTTTTCTTTCTGTTGCAGGTTCACTGAAGCCATCTATTCTGCCGGTGCTCTCCAGCTGATTATTAGGCAAACAGTGTGGTCAGAAAATCACCCACACACTTGCGATAGAGATCAAGCCATTATATAATTTTTGGACAAAAAAAACAAAATTACATATATAAAGCCACAAAGTTTGATGGTAATGTTGGGCCATTGGGGGCCCACTAAGGGTTCCGTTTTGATAATCCAAACCGTTAATATGTAGAACTCGTCGAGTAATATATGTCTGTAAAAAATCACGTTAATCGGATATCGTTAACTATATGATCAAATTAGTTTTGTATAAATAAAACGGATGATGTGATAGTTAACTGTTGAAAGATATCTGATCCAATCATATAGCTATCGATATCCGATCAACGTAATTTTTTACAGGCACATAACACTCGACGAGTTGTACATATTGAACGGTTCAGATTATTAAAATTGGACCCATGGTGGCCCCCACAGACCGACTATCACTATCCAAACACTTTGCCCCGACGGAGGCAATTATTTTATGTGTAAGACATGCTAGGGCAGCCGTATAGCTCTGTCAACTTTCTTCCACTATACACTTTATTTATACAATTTTTTATTATACTTTTTTTCGTAAAAGACAAAAAATTAACCCAAACATCTATTTTTTTTTTAATTTTTTAATTCAAAAAGATAAAAAATATACTTATTTAAGACACTCCAAACAATCCCTAAATCTATTCAATTGTAGGAATTTGGTGTCCAACTACGCATTTAAAGGCTTTTGTAAAAAGTTGATAATTGAAAAAACAGCCGTGATTCAGGGCCCGAAAACACGGGGCTCGAATGCCCCGTATTTCCATTTAAGGTAAAAAAAAAAAAAAAAAAAAGGAAAAAGAAAGTAAAAAAAAAAATAGTTTCCAGAAATAGAAATTAGGGGTATTAGGGGCAACTTTTTTAGGGCCACCAATCATTTTCCTTGAAAAAAAATAGAAGTAAAAAGTTATCCGTCCTCGATAATTAAAACGGTTTATTTCATTACATATCATTTGTGTATATTGATTATGAAAAAATATCATCAATTTTTTTAGACAAATATAATACAAAGATTAACATAAAAAAAATTCATAAACAATATATAAGAAAAACTCTACAAAATAAATGATTTAAACTATTGTGATCTATTGTAAATCAAAAAATGATTGAGACCTCTAAATTGTGAGTTTTAAAAGAGCTCTAACTTATGAGTCCCACTGTATAATTTGATATTTTGACCTTTATTTTTGTTTTTATTTTTTATTTTTAAAATTACCACATCACTGATGCTCTTATTAGATGGATAAATCCCACATGTCCAAACAACAGATAGACCGGAGGCAAACCCAGCCCTTTTTGGAAAACAAGCAACCGTGCGCAAACTGCTACTCTATCTACTACATTTTAAAATCAACAACCAACACCACTTCTCATGGGTACCTGCATTCTAATTTTGGCATTTTTTAATTTTTTATATCCATCTTTCAACTGCCACTTCAAAGATGGATCCCATTAAAACAGGAACAAAAAAATGGTAGACAAATCCTAAATTGCAGGATCTACTTAAACTGTCCGCCAAACAAAAAAGTTTTCTAAAAATTACCAACCCAAATCACTAGTATCAGAAACAAAACAAAGAAAAACCAGCCATTTTGATTGGTTTCCATTTTTATGTGAAGTAAAAGTTTTCTCCACATTGCTTTTGTTTGTTTTTTCAATGCATAATTTTGTTAGTTACAATGTATTTGGATTAGTTTGATTCCATTACAAGCATTGTTCTTGAAGAGTAAGATCAATACATGAGAAAGTAGATCAATTTAGAGAAATAAAGATGGGTCTTGACGTGAAGAACATACAAGTTTGTATATGGAGAGTTCTTCATTTTTTTGTTGTATCTTCTTGTACATTTGCAAAGAAATACCCAATTTTTTCGGGTATTTTGTTGTTCTTTTCCATTCTATACATGTTTCTTCTTCCTGTTTTCACCTTTCTAGTTTACACTTTGCCGATTCTCATCTTCATTGTTGTGGTTTTTAGACTCATTTTCCGTATTCATCAACAAAATTTAAGAAATGCAAAAGGGATTCCTTCCCAGAAACCGACTTTTGTTGAGGACAATATCGTAGTAGAAAACTCTTCCACACAACCCCTACCAGTTATACGACGAAATGTCAAAGAGAAAGACAAACAAGTGTTTATGCAGGAGGGTGTGGAAGAAAAAGATATGGTGTTTTCAGCTATTTCCAATGATGATTTGGTTGATAAAGCTGCTCTGATAGAGGAAAACGCGAAAGAAATACGAGAAGTGAAAGTGGATTCTGTGATTGATCGTGCTGAGAGTTTGATTGATGCTTCTCAAGGGTCAATGCCTGGACGTGGCAATGTATCTGAAGGAATGAGTGACAAATCCAATGGCGGTGGAGGTGAGTTAGAGGTTGAAAGTTCAGATGATGCGGAAGATGAAGATGAGGAAGAGGCACAAGAGGATGGAAACAAGGCTGTAGAATGGACCGAGGTTGATCAGAAAAATCTTATGGATCTCGGGATTTCAGAGATGGAAAGGAACAAGAGGCTAGAGAGCCTAATTGCGAAGCGAAGAGCAAGGAAATTGTTGAGTATACAGGTCAGAAGGACATTGATGAACATGGGTAGCAATGATCCTTGTAGCCAAATCGCTTCCATTCTCATACCAAAAGTTAACCATTTCCCTCCTAATAGTTCTGGTGAGGCTGCGGTTTCACCCACCCCTGGTTCAGCTCCATCTGTTTTGTTACCAATGCATAACCCTTTCGACCTTCCTTATGATCCTGAAGAGGAAAAACCTAATCTCATGGAGGACAATTTTGAAGAAGAGTTTGTGGCCGCTCCCCAAAAGGACATGATGTTTTGCAGACACGAGAGCTTCAGTTTGGGGGCTTTCTTCCCGGGGCCAGTAGAATTTGATCAAAGTCGGCGTGAAACTTTTTATTGTCCTAATTTTGATACCAAGCATAGGGTTGCCGAGATACCTGAATACTCCGGAATAAGAAAGCAATCAGGTAAATGAGGTCTAAATCCCTCTCCCCCCACCTCCTACACCTATTTTCTAAAATAAAAAAAAAAAAAATCAAAAAATAGTTCGGTGAAAAACATTATTAAAAAAACTCTCATGTATTTTTAAATTTTTTGGGGCAAAAATAATATTTGCAAATTAAAGATTATCTTTTTTTGTGTTTATTTATGTGAAAATAGTTTCTAATTTTTCAAAAAGAAAACAGAGGTTTTTCGTGTGCTATACAAACATGAGTCAATATGTTGCCAATTTGCCATGCAGGTAAGGAAGATCCCAGCAAGCAAATTGAACCAGAATCATCTCAAGAAGGTGAGTCCATGATGCACATTAACAGTTCTCGTGATCTTGACACACAACAAGGCCAAGCCTCTGAACAAGTATTCAATTTGGTTGACATTCATCATGAAGATGATAGGAGTGAAGTTGACACAGAGTCAAACTTAGTCAGAGATGCCAGTGGTGAGTCAAGCTCATCATCTTCATCAGATATGAATCCGCCATTCTCCGATGCTAACAAAGAACAAATCTTAAAATCCCTCAGTTTTTCAATTCGGAAGAACATAGATAGAGAGAATAATGCTTCAAGAAATGAGCTTTTATATGACGGCATTCCATCTTCATTTGAGAAGAAAGGACGGGGGGAACGCTTTTTTTGTGCAGATAATGGGTATGATCACAATCGTACACATTCCATAGCCTCTGACTTGCAAGTGGAGGTGTCAGACATTGGTTCACCTACGTTGACAGTTGATGAAACCATCTCACCTTCGGATGGAGAACATTTGATGTCTGATGGGGATGTGGATTTGGACAAGCAGACCACTTGTGGCGGTGAGGAAGTGTGGGTCGCCTCGTCTCAGCTATCCGAAGTGGACGAAAATGAGTCTAGATCAAGAGGAGTACATGAGGTTAGTCAGCAAGATCTTATAGAAGTCGGATTTTCAAGAAACAACAAGAAATCTGAGGATCTCATTGAATCAGACATGTTGCCAGAAAAAGTAGTTGACCAAGATTCCATAGACACTAGTGTGTCATCTTCAAAACTTGAAGTACCTGAGAGTAGTCAAGCCCATTTAATGGATTTTAATGGCAAAGCTCGTGATGAGGTCCAAGCACAACCACCAAGTGCAGAATTGTCAACTGAAAAATTGGCTTCATCAACACTTGAAGATGCACAACAATCAGCTGAGAAAACAGAGGTTCGCCCATCTCATTGTGTCAATTCTGTAGTTGAACAAGATTCCATTGACACAAGTGTGTCACCTTCAAAAACTGAATTACCTGATGGCAGTCAAGCCCATTTAATGGTTTTGAATGGCAAAGCTCATGATGAGGTCCAACCACCGAGTGCTTGTTCTTCAGAGGATTTGTCAACTGAAAAATTGGCTTTGTCAACACTAGAAAATGCACAACAATCAACTGAGAAATTACAGGCTCACCCATCTCACCATATTGATTCTGGAAAACCAGAGGTCAGTCAATTTCTTACATCTAATAGAGCAAATTCAAGAGTAATGTGGCACAATTCAAGCACATTTCGACTGTGTTTACTTGTAGGGGGAAACAAAAACCCAAAGAGCATATTCATCTGGCAAAAAAAATAAAAAAAAATGATCTTTTCTTTAATGTTATTGCATACAATTGTTTAGAATTGTTGTGTATATGATGTGCTTGTATGAAAGATAAAAATAGAAATGGTAATTGGACTAATCATTGTTCTTATCATGACACTAAACAGAAGCGATCTGATTCACCAGAGAAATCTACCCAGGAGGCGGATATCATTCACGATATGAATGATCAAGTAGTCTTTGCAAAAGATGACAGAGAAATCATGGAATTTATCAAAGACACATATGGTGAAGCCCCCATCTTGACCAAGCAAGAGGCTCCAGAGGACCTGTCAGTTCGTACCATGAACAATACAGAACCTGCTGAGATTACCGAAGGTGATTATGGACTTCCAGAAAGTGATCATTCAGATTCTACTGAATGTATTGAAGGAGAATTCAAAAGGCAAAGTGAACAGGGATCAAATTTGATTGGGAATAAGAATATCCAAGATAGAGAAGATGAACAGAGTGTTGTAGATGTTGGATCTTTTGGGTATAACTGGAATTCTACTGATCCAATTGCATCAGTAATGCAGCCAGAAATAATAGCCAAAGAAGGTCCTCCTGATTCAAGTTTATCCTTGCCCCCCACTTCTGTGACAGAGGGAAACGTTCCAATTAGTGAAGTCTCTTTGTCAGATTTTGATCACACAACACAAACGAAGGACCATCAATCAAGTGCAGATATGGTAGAGAATAATTTTTCGGATAAACTATTGCCTGAAAGCTCAATTCTAACAGTGTCTGATGATAGAGATCTTGAAAAACCTCAGGTAAGTCAACACAACCATAATGAATAATGATAATGTAAATGATTATACTACGATGGTAGACCATTACTAAGGCTTCAAAAGCTTTATTTTTGTAACTATAACTACCCAAAACAAAACAAAAAAAATAAATAAATAACATAAAAGGTTAAAAGAAAGTTGCATCATGCAGAATAGTATATCCCTTTCCCTTGTTTCTTTCATATTGTTACATTTTAGTGTGCATCAGTCTCCTAAAATATTCATACAAGTAAGGAATTAACAGATTTAAGTGTCGTTGATCAATTGAAACAACACAAATATCATTAAAGACGGGTATTGAAGAAACCAATTTAAAAACCTTACGAATAAATTATTTTAAAACCTATTTTGTCTGATAAAGTCCAATATGAACAACAGGGAGACCATCAGACCTTCTCGGAGTCATATAAACCAGTTGAAGAAAACGTAAATTCGAAGTCATCTGAAGATTTTGAAGCACAGCTTGAAAAGAAAGCTAAACATAAGGACTCCCCATCAAGGGAAATTGAGAAAATGGACATATCGGAATCAATTCAAGATAAAGAATGTGAACGAGGTGCTATGGATGTTGGCTTTTCTGGGGTTAGCCAGAGTTCTAGCGATCCCATTCCATCAGCCATGCTGCCAGAATCGATGGTTGAAAAAGTTCCTATTCCATTAAGTTCATCCTTGTCTCCTAAATATGACTCACACAAAATGGTTTCAATTGAGCAAACCTCCTCATCGTGCACTGATCCAGAGACGCACCTAAAGGTCCAAAATTCTGATGAACAGATGGCAGAAATTAATTCGTTGGACAATTTGCTACCTGAAAATTTAACTCCACTGGCCCCTCAAAATGCATTGAATTTGTCACTGGATTCAACAGCTAACCCATCTTATGGTAAAGATCATAAAGAACTTCGGGTTAGTCATTGTTCTGCAGTAATTAGCATAATTAAAATGTACACCAAGACAGTTTAACACTCGAGGAGATCAGACACTATGAATGTTGTATTTCTCTTTAGTATGTTAGATATTACTTCACTGTCTTTTTCACAGGTTAATCTCTCTTTCTCTCCCTCGTTCCCTCTCTTCCTCCCTCTCTCTCTCACACTCACACATGCATCCCACACCATGATGCACTGGATTTATTGGATGAACAACTACCTGAAAGTTTAACCCGATTGTGCATAAAAATGGAGTTATTTGGAGGGTTGAGTGGCCTACCTTCTGATAATAGAGATCTAAAAAAGTATAGGTTAGTCAACATTACAATAATAAACAGTGGATATGTTAGTTTGTAAATCTCTGTAAGCAAATCACTTGCTGAAGCTTGAGAAGTTCAAATGAAACAATAACAACAAAAGAAAAACAGGACCATTTTATAGATTATTTTGTTTTTAGCGTTTCCTGCGGATGAACCGCTTAATTTGTCAGCAGTAACTAATATCTCTGTTAGTGTAAAACTTGCACTTAAAATATCACAATTATCATAATTTAGAAGAATCTTAGATGGCCAGGTACGTTGGTAATGCTCATTTCTGGTAATTTGTTTTTTGCAAAATCAATATTTTATTTTTCTGTTTCCAATCTTAATGCATATAATGTCTTATATATGCTAAAAATGATTGTATGCGTGTGAGAGAAAGAGAATAAGAAGAGGAGAAAATCAAGATCCAAAAATTGATGATTTGTACGTGTTATGATTTGAACAGGAACCATCTAATCCTCCTAAAGAGTCTACCCAGGAGTTGAACTCCATTTCCGGTGTGAATGATTCAGAAGTCCCTGCCAATGATGACATGAGAAATTTGAAAACCATCGATGACGTAAATAGTGAATCCCACATATTGCCCAAGGAAGCAAATGCAGGGGCCCTCTCAAGAATACCTGAGGAAAGAATATCAAATTCTATTGACATTGAGTATATTGAAGGCCAATCTGGAAAAAGGGGTGAAGATCAAAACATGTTGGAGTCATATAAACCAATTGCGAATGATTATGAAGGAGAGCATTCAAATCAGGCTGACTTTGAAAATATAGCAGTGACTTCAAACTCAGTTCAGAACAATGACATTTTGGAATCACCTGAAGAAAGTGAACAAAAAATTGTAGAAATTGGAATATATGGGGTTTGCCCAAGTACTGATGGACCCATTGCATCGGTTATGCTGACAGGAACTGCAGAAAGTGGACTATTTGGGTTTAACCAAAGTTTGATTAGTGATCCCAGTCTACCAGCTTTGATGCCAGAAATCATGGTTGAACATGTTCCCATCATCACAAGTTCATCCTCGTCACCCAAGTCTGTGTTACAGGAAAATTTCCCTATTGATCAAGCCTCCATATCAAGTTTTGATCAGGAGACACACAGGGGGGTCCCACAATCTGAAACAGAGATGGAAGAAAATAATCTGTTGGATGGGTTTCCACCAGA
This sequence comes from Camellia sinensis, assembly GCF_055761805.1. Classification (NCBI taxonomy): domain Eukaryota; kingdom Viridiplantae; phylum Streptophyta; class Magnoliopsida; order Ericales; family Theaceae; genus Camellia; species Camellia sinensis. The sequence continues at coordinate 64,302,087 of NC_138974.1, forward strand.
AAATTTAACAGCGACTATGCCTAAAAATGCACTGCATTTGATGGAAGATTCAACAGGCAATTTGCAGGTTAGTCAATACCATCTAGGATAGTTAAAACATGAACAAAGCCACTTTGAGGCTTGGGAGTTTTTTTGGCCATATATCTTTATGCTTGTTAACAATAATTACTGTGTTGCACTCAATGGCGACTCTAGGAATTTAAGTCAATGGTGTCAATTGAAAGGCAAAAATATCTAACGAAAACAAAAAATATATATTGTATTTTATATTATAAAATATTTTAAAGAAAAAAATAAGCCAAGATTAATTTTTATGTAGGTTCAATGTCCCACTTGAAAAAAACATAAAAGTTAGCTTTTAAAATTATGGAGTTTTATATTAATGCTTAAAATGCTTTGAATAAGTTGTAATGCTTTATTTGATTTATTGGAATGAGATAAAATGGAATGTAATGATCATTCATTTAGCTTCCTTATGGAATGATCATCCCCTTACAATAGTGAATAATTATTCCATTTGTAATGTAATTTTCATTAATTATTTAGTCAACCAAACATAGCAATGAATATTTTGATAGAATAATCATTCCATTTCCTTTATTCTAATAGTGTTTGGTACAATGTGATATGTTGAAATTGATTTGTAAATAATTAATAAGCCTAAAAATTTGTGGGTTCAAAGTCACTTTTTTAGTGGGGTCAGTTATGATAACACATTTCTAAAACAAAAATTATATGCAAAGTAAAATAAATTTTTTCTTCTATTGAGGGGGTTCAAGTGACACCACAAGCTATGCTGTGGCGTCGCCCCTGGTTGCACTCTCTCTCTCTCAACACACACACAATCACGGACAAGCCCACTCAAATTTTTCTATCAGTTCAAATTTTATTTTCTTCCTTCTTATTTTTTGACGTGTTAACGAGATCACATGTATTTAACTAATTGCACATATTACGTTATGCAAAAAGAAAAAAAAGATAGATAAACTAATATATGCATTCCTGTGGCAATTAACAGGAACCACCCAATTCTCATGGGAAGTCCACCAAAGAAGACAGCCTCAATTGTAATATAAACGATTCAACGAGTAATGAGAATGAAGAAAAATTGGACTCAAAATCTGTTGAAGAAGACGAAGGGCAGCAAAAATTATTAATCAAGCAGGAGGCTCTTGCTGATCCAATGGCACCGTCTGATGTAACCAATATTGAAGGTCCTGGAGGCAGACTTGAACAATTGACTAACACTGGAGATGTTATTGGCAAGTCAAAACCAATGGAACCAAATGAGAATTCAGGAACCACTAAAAGAATTGAAGAGTTTGAAGAATCAATGAAATCTAATGATGTTGGAGGCCCATCAATGCCAACTAACAGCAAAGATAACTTCGAAGCCAGTGAAGTTGTTGAAGGCAAATCCAAAAATTTGACTGCGTTTGAAGCAAATGATGTTTGTCTATCCAAACCAGAAGATCAAATTGACGATTCAATTATTTCTTTAAATTCTAAAGAAAGAGAGGTAAAATGATGTTGAACAGTTGGTTCTGTTGTGTGTGTGTTGTTAATTGAAGAATATAAAGTAGTATCTTTTCTCTTGCTCTCTGGTTGCAACCAAAAGTTCAAAGGTTTAGGGATGGGGGTACTAAGCCATGAAAAATATACTTAATCTTAAAACTATCTTACACCAAAGAGATTTTTAATTACACTAAAGTTAATTTTCTTTTTCTCCATCTTTAGCATATAAGCTCCTAGTTATCTCTATGCTACTGTCACATATAGTGGCTCAAAATCCTTTGTCCCTAAATCCCGTTGTCTCAATATACTCTCAGCTGTAGGGTCATGGAATGTGTAAATATACTTAGTATTATAATACTATGTATGTTTACAAATAGTTGGGAGTGCATTGAGACAAAAGGACATACGGATTTGGGGACAGAAGATTCATTGCTGACATATAGTAAACAACTATACTTAATTATAGTTTATTTCGCTTCAAATATTTATTTTTATTTATTTGTTGCCTCCATGGTAGTTGATTTTTTATGCAACTTTTTTATAATAATAAAGAAAAAAAATTGATTTTGTTAATTGATAGGGATAATAGATTCACATTTGTAACTTTGTGACACTGGACAGGAACAGTCTAGAGCTGATCCGGGGAGGTCGATTGGGGAAGACAATATAATTTCCAATGAGAATGAGTCGGTACTCAATGCCAAGGTTGGTGAGGAGGACTTGGGATCTAGTGTTGGTGACACTGAAGCTGAATCCCAAAGATTAATGAGATCAGTGGATTTTGCTGAACAATCAGAAAAGGAAGAAGTAGTTGATTCAAGTACTATCGAAAATGATGAAGGCAAATCCAATAAACCGACTGAATCTGAACCTACGGTGAGGAATGATGACTTACACAACACCAAAGATACTGAAGACAATAGAAAATCAATTGATCATGAGAATGTCATGCCCAAGACTGGTCAGGGCAGTGATGGATTGGACCATCTAGCAAAAAGCAAAGGCAAAACCAAAGATTTGATTAAAGATGATGTTTAGTAGCATAATCTGTCAACCACAACTTTAAAACCATCGGGATCATGAGGAAATGATCACAACACAGAGGCAGAAAACAAATACAGAGAAGAGCCTGCATGATTTGAAAAGGTTGAAAATGTCATGTTCCGAGCCTTTTTTTTTTTTTTTTCTTCTTTTGGAGCCAAAAGTACTGATTGACCACAGTAAGTCTGCTAATCAATTGTTGTTCACAGGAAATAGTGAGATGGGTAGAAATCAGAAGTCCTCTGATTTTGGTTCTTAATGTTTTGCATTTTGACCTCTGAAATTTGCTAAAGCTTCATAGAAAGAAGCCATTGTCGAGAATTTCTTAATGCTGTATTTTGTAGTTTTATAAATAGTAAATATTGGAAGTTTTTGTTTACAAATATAATACTCAATAATAATAGAGTTGTTTGTTACAATTTATGTGAGATGTGTATATATATATTTTTAGAATGTATGCTAAATTGTTTGATGCACCTTTCACTTGTAATTTATTAGGTAAAAATAACTTAAATAAGTTAAAAAAAATTGATTTTCTAAAAATTGAAATGAAATGTTTTTTTATGTTAAAGTGAAAATATGTTAACTTTTACTTTCTAATTATTAAGGACTCATTTGTTAACACTGTGAGTTTCCTATTTATGTTTTCAAAAAACAGGAAACATGTTTTTTGTTTTATTTTGTTAAAAACAAAAATAAAAAACTTGTTTGGTATGTAAAAATAGTTTGAAAACAAATTTTAAAACAATAGAAAAATATATTTGGTTAGTTGTCAAAAGTGGTGGCCGATCGTTGAGGATGAATGTATGGATGTGATGAGTGACGGTGGGAGGTGGCTGAAGTTGGTCGCCAAAGGCATCACCGGCCTTGGACTAAGGCCATTGAGGCATGTGCCGTAGGCACAAAAAAATTGGCCCAAAACAGGGTCTCCAAATTTAGAAAAGTATTATAATATATTACAAATATAAATAGGCCCAAATTATTTTTGTTATTTTAGGGCCAATCTAAAGGACCCAAAAATATTTTGTCAGGCCATATTTGTTTATGAATGTGGTTTGGTCCAATTGAAATTAAAATATATACAAAATGTTAGTGGCCCTTTAATGAAAAATACTACATACACATACAAAATATTGGTGGCCCAAAATCGGCATCCTAATTTTTATTTTTTTTTACCTTCTTTCTTTATCAGATTTTAGTGGAATAAATAAATTTGTCTTAATTTTTTTCACCTTCTTTGTTTATCAGATTTTAATGAAATAAACAATAAATTCAATCTTAATCACACTCATACATAATATATTCAATAAATAACAATGCAACCATACTTATAAACAACATATTCAATAAATTACAATTAATTCAATTCACATCCAATACATTTTACTGAATAAAGTTTTCCTAATTTTGAAATTTTTTTTTTCTTTGTATGAATACATTTTAATATCTATTTTTATATTAATCGGTAGAGTAATTTTTTTTTCTTTGTAAATATAGGTCTCCATTTTTATTTCACCATAATCCCTTGAAAACTCAAGTGGCCAAAGGTCATGAGTTGGCAGGAGGGTCGTCACAAGATTGCCAAAGTTTACGGGTGGCTCAAGGGCTGCCAATAGGTTATCAAAAGTCACAACAATAATTAGCTGGTTGCTAAAGAATGATCGCCAGCAATCAGTGGTGGTAGGTGGTGGCAGGAGGTAGTAGAAGGAAAATGGGTCAGTGCTGTGTTAAAAGTACAGTAATAACCGTAATGCTTTTATTTGAGGTGTATTATGGACTTATTTTTATAATTCAAATCGTCATTTTGTAGGGTTTGTTCAGTACTTCGTGCCTATCAAAAATCATATTAATTAGATATCAGTAACTATATGATCGAATTACATATTGTTTATGCTATTTTTCAAAATAAAAACTTATTATTTATTTTTTTGGTTATTGATCATATAGTTATTGATATCCGATTAATATGATGTTTGTTAGGCATGAAGTACTTAATAAACCTTACAAAGTGATGGTTTGGATTATAAAAATAATGTCATAATACACCTCAAATAGAGACACCATAGTTTTAGCATAACAGTGACCCCTTTTCCAGAAGTAGGAGTGGGAGGATAACGTGAAAATTTATTTTTAAAATAAATGAAAATAATATTTAAAAAAAAAAGAAGACAAAAACAAAAATAGAAAATAGAAACACAAAGTGGGTGTTTGGGAAATGGATTTTTTTGTAGTTTTTTTAGTTGTAGGATATTATTGGAGAAAAAAAAATTGTGTTTTGGAAGATAGTTAGTTTTTTTTATGGTTGGATGTGATATTTATGAGAGAAAAAGTGAAATGATTATGGAGTTTGATGTGATATTTTGTTTGGATTTATTTTTTTTGATTTTATAAAACATTTGTCTTGAAGTGAAAAAAACCCCAAAAACTAAGTTCCCAAACACCCCCCAAAAAGGATCCTAATTTTTTTATATGATTGCACTATGTTATAGCATCTCTAACATTGAATCAAAGGTTTCATCAATTCGAGTAAAAATTTGATGTTATCATCTACTCCAAGTCTCCAATGCCAAAACTTAAATTTTCATAAGATTTTTTTACAAACTCAATTGTTCGGGAGGATGTCCTAGAGGCTATGAAGCACAGATACGAGTATGAGTACCGGTACTGGTACAATATGAGTACGCTGATATGGTGTAATTCAAAAAAAAAAAAAAAGATTACAGGTATGCCTTGATACGCTTGTAAAAAAAAATATTTATTTCTAATTTAGACTAATAAAAAAATTAATTAAATAGTTTAATTTGTCAAGGTCCAAACTACAATTAACATTTAATGTCAAAAGTAAAAGTATAAATCAAAACTAAATGGCAATATATTAAATAACTTACAAACCATAGTTTAATTTTAAAATCATGCTAAGCATAAAATAAAAAATAAAAAAGAAATATAGTGAAAGGAGTTTTATTTCTGTAGTATAAGAAAATATTATATTAACATAGGTACAGTATGGCTTAGGTATAGAGTAAGAAAATATTATTTCAATAGAGGTACAGTATGACTTAGGTATATATTAGGTACGTCTGGACAAGCAAAAAATTAATAAAAAAAATTTTGAGCACGTATTTCATCTACCCAATACATAGTAGAAGCACCATACGAGATACCATACGCCGATAAGTACTCAATACGGATACGATATATTTTTTCGAAATACTCATATTTCATGGCTTGGAGGTCAACTGTTACAGCATCTCCAACCACATCCTCTTCTCAAGAGGATGGAAATAATATTTTTTATTCAAAAAGTAAATATAGAGGAGGTCACTATTCATTCAAACTCCAACTACAAACCTTCATCTTTTTCATTCAAACTCCAATCAAAAAGTAATTTTTGTTCATTAATAAATATTTAATTTAAAATTTTTTGTAAAACATATTTAATATTATACTCATTTTAAAGGTATGATTTTATACTTTTTATTGATGTCATTTTTATAAAAATTAAATTCACACATTAAAAGTTATTTCGAATATAATTAAGAAATATAGAGTGAATAGTGTTTTAAAGTCTCCTCAATTTTTTCATCCTCCCTCTATATTTGGAGGATAAACTCATCCTATGGAGGAGGATATAGAGGATGGGTTGGAGTTGTTTTTTGAGAGGATCCTCCATATTTGAAGATATGGAGGATGGATTGGAGATGCTCTTAGTAAAACTTATTTCCCTCTAATCGATTGACACACAAGTTGTTTGGGAGGAGATCCTGCCGGTCATCTGGCGTTCGGATCCTCTAGAGTATTTTTCCCTGAAGTGATCTCTAAAGTAGTTCTTTATAGCACGACATCTGTCCCACTAACGGAGCTGATGGCTGAGATCAATCACCCATCAAAACAACGTCGTTTTGGTGGGGGATAAAGGACCAAAAAAAAATCTATTGCAGATTTCCAGATTGCCCAAACCCACACCACCCACTGTCGCCCCCTTCTCTGCTCCTTCCCCTCTTCTCTCTCATCTTCTTTTTTTTCTTCTTCATGTTCTTCATCTGAGAAAAGTTGGAACATTGTTTTGGCTTCAGGAATTGTTCTATGGTTTGCTCTGTGCATGCCTTCAGGAATATCAAAAGTTGGAACATTGTTTTCTATGTTCTTCTTTTATTGTTTATTGTTTCGATTGGTTGAAAAGTTGGCCCCTGTGTTTATGTTTTTGTAATACTTTCGAGGTTTTTGATTGCTAGCTAAGTTGGAGGAGAGAAGAGGAGCGGCGGCCGATCGGCGGCATGAGAAGGAAAGAAGAAGGAAGAGGAAGAAGAGAAAGAGAGGTGGGAAAGGGGCCAGATTAATTGCTTTTCATTTTATGTTTCAAACAAAAATAAATTGAATCATCAATTTGTTTGACATCAAACCCAGATTTGAAAATTTGAAATCAAACCCACAGAAAATTTGGGTCATCAATTGTTTTTTTAATTACTTTCCAACCAAAATCAAGATTTCGGCTTTCATTTTGTACTGCTTTTGGCGGCGAACTCCTGGGTTTCTTGCTCAACCCCTCCTCTCTCTCCTTCTCCTCCTCCTCCTCTCTCTCTCACTTACAGTTTCGTTCTGAAAACTGAGGGAATATATATATATTTTTTGAATTCTATCACCAAAATGACGTCGTTTTTAAGAGGAATTGATCTCAGCCCTTGGTTACTCTAGTGGGATAGGTATCGTGCTATAAAGAACTACTCTAGAGATCACTTCAGGAAAAAATACTCTAGAGGATCCGAACGCGGTCACCTGGCCTCTTGGTAAGCAATGATTACCTGTAAAATTTTGATTTACATTGAAAGCTTCCTTCATTTTAATAATTTTTTTTTGTTATCTCATCATTTTATATGAATTTGATAAAAAAAATTAAAACTGAAAAGATTAATATTTGTTATGAATTTTAAATTTAATGAAAGATTAAGGTTTCGTTTGGAATAAATTATTTTTAATAATTTTTTGCGTTTCTACAAAAAAATAGAAAAAGTTATTTGATAATTTATAGCGATTTTTTAAATTTTTGACTAAAATAATTGAGTAATAATAGAAATCTCAAAAAAATTACCAAATGTGTTACATAGGTGTGGAACTTACACAATATGATTCATGTGAATCACACACCCATATAAGACCTTTAATAATAATTTTTTATAAAATTTCTAATATTTTTTAAAAATAATTACCATCCAAACAAGGCCTAAATACAATATTAGAGATCGCTCGCTTATACCATATCATTAATTAATACATTAATCAATACACTAATTAATACATATAATATTCATCTTTGAAAAACAACATCACGCGAGAGTTCTCAATGCAACAGTTGCTCGATAACATCGGAACAGCAGCTATATAAACGCAAGGAAGTCAACCAGTGCAGTGAAGCAACTTCACACCCAACCTCTCAATCCATAGCGCCTGGTTCTTCAAGCTGAACAAAAGGAGCAGTAGTAGTAGAAAAGCCAAGAACATGAACAACAATCCCATTTACAAAAACCCTAACTCCCCAATCGAATCCAGAATCAAAGACTTACTCTCTCGAATGACCTTGTCCGAGAAGATCGGCCAGATCACTCAAATCGATCGACGAGTCGCCACTCGTTCCGCCATTCGAGACCTCTCCGTCGGTCTCTCTCTCTCTCTCTCTCCCCCTCTCTCTCTGTTTTTATGCATTTTCTTCGTTTGATCTTCGATTCATTGATGTCTCAGGGAGTATTCTCAGCGCCGGCGGTGGTGGACCGTACGAGAAAGCAACGTCGTCCGATTGGATCGATATGATTGACAGATTCCAGAACGCTGCGCTCGAGTCTCGCCTCGGGATTCCACTTCTCTACGGTACTGACGCTGTTCATGGCAACAACAACGTCTATGGTGCCACTGTATTTCCTCACAACATTGGCCTTGGAGCTACTAGGTATTATATGTAACTATTGTTGTTGCTTATTTATAGAATCATTGCTTGAGAGAGTGTTAGTTTGTGTGACAGAGATGCAGAGTTGGTTAGGAGGATTGGAGTTGCAACTGCTCTTGAAGTTAGGGCTTGTGGCGCTCAGTTTACTTTTGCTCCTTGTGTGGCTGTAAGTTCTCATAATTTTTTATATTAGATTATTTAATCGGATTATTATCAGACCATTCTGTGTTCATTTTGGTTCAAATTGATCATCCATGTATCAAAGATTTATGTTGAACCATGTTAATTGTCTGTATTTTGCTTGGTATGTTTGTGATTTTGCATCACTAGTTTACTTTGAATCTGATACGTCTATATGGCACAATGTTGTCATTGTTTAAATTAAGGGAAACGTGCAATCATGCTAATGGAAGGGCACAAAATGGGAATTGGAAATAGTTGTCCTGTTAATTCTAATTCTTATTGCTTTAAGTCATCAAATTAGATTTGTTTTTATGCCTTGCTGATTAAATTATTAAACACCTTGCTTTTGGTTTGGTTCTTTCTTCTTCGCTTTGTGTTTGTATTTGAGATAACTTCTAATATTTTCTAAACATGAAAATTCTAGTATATAATTTTAGTAACTTAATGCCATTACGCAACCATTACATAACGAACGTAACGAAATTACGTAACGAAATTACGTAACGGTTGGGTGCTTACTGCCACCGGTTATGGTCATTATAGCAGTGTGACTGAAATTCACAACTGTAACGGCCGCCACCGTTACATAAAGGCTGTAACGGCTGTTACATTGTTGCTGCAACACTGTTATGGCCATTACGCGTCTATTTTTTAAAATTTAATTTATTTTTTAAAATTTTGTATATAATGCTATTTTTTATTTCTATTTTTTAGTTACATAAAATTTAAATAAAAATCTTATCTATACATGTTTTGAATGTCTAATATTCAAATTCTACAAGACTTTTTCATTTAATTATATTTGAATATTAACTTATATCTATATCTCTTATGTTAAATTTATTGAATAAAATTTAGATTTCATGTTATGTACTTTTACATTATTATGTTGATATTTTGTATTTATATTTATGAGACTATTATTTTTAATATTAAACATACTTCACTTTTTTCTTCACAGATTGAAAGTTATCCATAAGTATAATTAGTAAAGCAAAAAATATAGCAACTTAAAACTAGTATAAAAATTAGTATATAAATTGGATCATGTTTTAAAACTAAACAAAAATAAATAAATAAATAAATTTTGAACGTTACTAAGGCCTCGTTTGGAAATATGCTATTTTAGTAACTTTTTGAAATTTTGGCTAAAATATGAGGTGAAAAAAATTGTATATTTGGAATGACTTTTTGATTTTTTACGAAAAGATGTGCAAAAAATAGAGAAAAAATGGAATTTTTGATTTTTTGGTATAGGTTATAGACTTCTTGGTTTTTTTAGTAACTTTTTAACTTTTAGGCTAAAATTATTACTTCCCAAACGAGGCCTAAATGTGATTGTGAAATAAAAACATGCATATCAATATGTTTTTCTAAAACTCTGCGAAGAATTAAAACATTCACGATTTCGGTTACGCGACAGCCATTACACCCTGCAATCGCGTCAACACTACTGTTACCATTAAGGTAACCACTACCGTTATTTAAAACCTTGAGCTTAATTGTATATGTCGATGTAGGTGAATTATTTTGTCTCTTTCTTGTGTGTGTGTGCTTGTCCTTTTTTCTTACAATTCTTTTTTCTTGAATAATAGTTGTCCTGCTAATAATTTGAATTGAATCGATGCCGATAGGTATGTAAAGATCTCAGATGGGGAAGATGTTACGAGAGTTACAGTGAAGATACAGAAATTGTGAGAAATATGACTTCCCTTGTTAAAGGCTTGCAGGGACAGCCGCCTCAAGGACACCCAAAAGGCTACCCTTTTGTAGCTGGAAGGTAGAGAGGATACTGCATCTTCTATGATTTATTATGATTCAAGCAATTAATAGCATCTGCCAAGGGAGTCCTACTTACTGACTATGAACCAGCGACACTTGAAAACAAGTGCCGTATCTGTGTCGGACACGCGGACACTTCGGGGACACGTATGAGACACACCACATGATGTGTCCCCTTATTTTATTAATTTATTTTCAGGAAACACTTCGGAGACACACTAGGAGCATGCCAAGTTGTCTTTTTTTCCATTTTATTTAGTGCTTTTGATGAATGTTAAATGTTGAATGTTTATTATTTTTTTCTTAAATTTAAAAACTTAATGGATCATCCATAAAAAATATATAAATGGTAAATGTTAATTTAAAAATAGTTTTTTAAATTAAAAAAATATAATTAGAGTTAGTTTTTGTTAATATTAATTGTTTGTGGATGTAATATTAATCTAGATAGCAAATAAAAATATATGAAAACATATTTTATTGTCGTGTCCCTGCTGTGTCCGTATCCCTATTTTTTTGAAATCACTTTTCCTATATCCGCATCTGTATCCGTGTCCGTGCTTCTTAGCCTACTAATTAAGGGAGCAAAGGAGAAGAATTGATATTAATTTTTTTAAATTATCATTGTTGCATTGATGCTAATTAATATTGTTTAGAGCTTATTTTACCTTTCAGTGCTTGAATGAAAGTTAATTAGGTGGCATCACATCAATATTGGCTGGTTCTTGGATGTTGATCATATTGGAAAATTTTGTTTTCTGCATTCAAGCTTCTGTACTCATGCATTCAATGTTTATACTGGAAGTTGATATGCTTGTTTGTCCATCAAAGATTGTTAACATTGATACACTTATTTAATTTCAGAGAGAATGTTGTTGCATGTGCCAAGCATTTTGTCGGAGATGGAGGTACCGACAAAGGTATTAATGAGGGGAATACAATAGCATCATATGATGAGTTAGAGAGAATCCACATGGCGCCTTATCTGGACTGTATTTCTCAGGGAGTTTGCACTGTTATGGCATCCTACTCTAGCTGGAATGGAAGGAAACTGCACTCTGATCATTTTCTCATTACACAAGTTTTGAAAGAAAAGCTGGGATTTAAGGTATTAGAACTTGAAATATATTATTCGGAAAGCATACAGTGCCGTTTTTTTTTCTTCCTGAAATAGGTTTCCCATTTTGACTTGGTGTAATTTTTCAAATATCTAACTTTATATCTGGGTTTCATTTTTGCCAATTTTTATCTACAGTTTTCCTTATTAGTGCATCTTACAAGTTGTCCAAAACTTGGAATCATATAGTTGAGTTCTGGTTTTCATTTATCATATTTGCTTTCAGTAAATACATCAAGACATTGTACTAGTGGTAGCTCCAGCATCTATTTCACGTCTTGTGTTTTTTATATGAATGTAACCCCAAACTGCATTACAAACAAATAAATCTCAAGGCAACATTCTGCTGCAGGGTTTTGTCATTTCTGACTCCCAAGCACTTGACCGACTTTCCTATCCTTTTGGGTCCAACTATCGAAAGTGTGTCTTGTTAGCCATCAATGCTGGAATTGACATGGTAGAGATTAAACTGTAGTTCCCCAGTGCCCAAACCAGAAGGTTCCTTTCTACACATAATTAATGCCTCTATTTCTCTCACTAACAATATTTGCAGGTGATGGTGCCTTTTAGGTATGAATTATTTCTGGAGGATTTGACATATCTGGTGGAATCAGGGAAGATTCCTATTGCCAGGATTGATGATGCTGTTGAACGAATCCTGAGAGTGAAATTTGTTGCTGGACTTTTTGAATATCCCTTGGCTGATAGATCTTTGCTTGATAGAGTTGGTTGCAAGGTAAGCTTGCAAAATTTGATACATTACTCATTGGCCATACTAAATACTTTGATAGGAACAAGAGAAGGTTTATTTCTGCCAAAGCTGAACTAACACTTTCATTTCAGAAATCTTTACACATAATAACAAATTCATAATTGGTTGTTGTATTTCTAGTGTCCTTTATCACTCACTACTCAAGTAGTCCATGCTTGTACATTGTTTTGGACAGCCAATTTACTCTAGTCATATGTGTCAATTATTATAAGTGACATGCTTATCGTTATGATATTGCTTCAGCCGCATAGAGATCTGGCGCGAGAGGCAGTTCGCAAGTCCTTAGTTCTGTTAAAGAATGGAAAGGATCCAAAGAAACCGTTTCTTCCTTTAAACAGGAATGCTGAAAGAATTCTTGTTGCTGGAACACATGCTGATAATCTTGGATATCAGTGTGGTGGGTGGACAGCTACTTGGATGGGAGCCAGTGGCAGAATTACTATTGGTATGTAATATGTGGCAATATGCCCAGTACAGAATCACTACTAACAAATTCTTGATTTACAAAATTTAGAAAATAATTGATTATTGGCATGGTTTTCAGCTAATGGTGGTGGTGACGATGATGGTAATAAAAAGACAAACTCTCGTCATGCATACACGTTGACACATACATGTTAATTTACGTGCCTACGTAAATGCGTGGATCGTAGAAAATTGTGGCATGCAATAGTTGACAAGTATTTGATGTTAATTATTTATTTCAAGGTGGTTTGACCCAACTTCTCTTGCATATGTGAAGGACTATAAAAGTTCACAGTTAGGGACCTTTTTTGGCTGCTGGAATTGGATTATTCCATTTGGAATTGACTAATTCAAAAATTTGTGAAAATATAGATCTGTTAGTTCAAGATTTTGTGTGGGCATTCCAATAGAACAGATTTTAAATCTTCTGATCTTAGATAAGGTAACTATGTTCAAAAAGCATGATGAACAATTTTAAATTTTCATAAAGAAACTATAATTTGTAAGTTTTTGAGTTGTTTCATTTGAATAGCCAAACATATCTAATATGTGAATGTGTGACTTCTGAGATGGTCCAATTCACATTTTTGGGACAACCAAATGGCCATTCTGTGTTTTGACACGATAGTCTAATTTTTTTACTTGAACTCTGTTGGAGGCAGAAACTTAATTGACAAAATCTTGCGACTTTTTAATGTGTATTAGATGGATATTATTAACATTAGACTGATGTGATGATTCACATTTTTAGGCACGACCATTTTGGAAGCTATCATGGAAGCAGTGGGAGAGACAACAGATTTGATATATGAGCAACATCCATCACAAGACACCTTTGCAAATCAAGATTTCTCTTTCGCCATTGTAATAGTGGGTGAGGGTCCATATGCCGAAACCATGGGTGACAATTCAGAGCTCGTAATCCCTTTTAATGGAACTGAATTGATTAGCTCAGTTGCTGACAAAGTTCCCACATTGGTGATTCTGATCTCTGGTAGGCCCTTAGTTTTAGAGCCGTGGCTTTTGGAAAAGGTGGATGCTCTGGTTGCTGCTTGGTTGCCCGGCAGCGAAGGAGATGGAATAACAGATGTTATCTTTGGAGATTACGAGTTCCAAGGAAAACTTCCTGTGACATGGTTTAAAAGGGTTGAAGAAGCTGGGAAGAACTCATCTGAACCATTGTTTCGCTTGGGTTTTGGGTTGACAAGCAACAGAGAGGGACATTTGAACTGATTAGCTTTGTAAAACTAAATGTGAAATAAGCATTGTGCACTGCCAAAAAATTTGGTGATTATTTCTCCTTGTAAAATGGGAAGACCTTGCAAATTGCATTTGAAATTTAGAAAAATATCATACAGATTTCATGGTAATTGTGTAATTGGATGTGTATGTGCAATATCCTTGGAGTCCCTTGGGGTGGTTGATTTGCATGTGAAATATACCCAGTGGATGTTTGACCTGCTAGTTTTCGATTGCTGTTAGCATGAACATGATTTGCTGCTGCATCATTGTTCAACCTTCTTCTCTCTAATGCAACAGGTTAGTCAAATTTCTCTCTTATATGTCAACACCCACGGACTTTGTGCTATATGTAAAATATATTGATAGAGATAAATTGTATGTATTATTGATTGATGTATATTGTTGTGTATATTACAAATGGTAAGTGTCTCATTATATAGGAGAGGGTGAGTGTAGTAGGTGAGGAGTAGGTGGTGGTAGGTGAAGGTAAATTGGTGGTAGGTGATGGTAAATTTTAACAGCCCCCGCAAACTCAAGGAGGATAGAAACTAACCAACTTGAGTTTGGAGAGAGTAACAAAACAAGAAAATACATAAAAATAAAAGAGGATAGGAGACACTGTATGGTCGTGTCAGACCATTGGTGAAGACACTGGATGGTGGTGTCATAACGTTGTAGAGGACACTGTATGGTGGTGTCATAACGTTGTAGAGGACACTGTATGGGGGTGTCATAACGGTGTAGAGGACACTGTATGGTGGTGTCATAACGTTGTAGAGGACACTAGATGGCGGTGTCAGGCCGATGTAGAAGACAGTTTATGGGGTCATGTCGGACCGTTGTAGAAGACAGTTTATGGGGTCATGTCGGACCGTTGTAGCAGACAATGTTGTGTCAGTTGTTGTGACAGTTTACGGAGTCTTGCTGGACCTTTGTAGAAACTAACCGGAATCAATGTCGGGACAGTTTATAAAGTCTTGTCGGACCCATGAAGGAGCTAACCGGAATCAATGTCGGGACAGTTTACAGAGTCTTGTCGGACCCTTGTAGAAACTAACCGGAATCAATGTCGGGACAGTTTACAGAGTCTTGTCGGACCCTTGTAGAAACTAACCGGAATCTATGTCGGGACAGTTTACAGAGTCTTGTCGGACCCTTGTAGAAGTTGCACCCTCAAAAGGTGTGCCCAATTGTTCAAAAGGCGTGCCATCAAAAGGCGTGCCCAATTCATCAAAAGGTGTGCCGGACATGATGGCGAGGCACGTGAGTGTCTTGGTTGGCGCGCCCGTTTGTCGTCGGGCGTCAAGTGGCGTGCGATACGCGTGGCTGCCTTGGTTATTTAACCAAGACGAAGGCAGAGGCAGAGGCATACCATTCTGAAACCTCTGAAACCAACCCTTCTCTGAAAAACTCTGCCTCTGCGGAGAGAGAAACTGTGGAACACTTTGTAGCCCAGAAAAATGGCTTCGTCTTCCCGCGGGCTGCTCACCCTCTTTCCCGACCTCAACGAGTCAACAAGAGAGAGAACTGGTGCGGTGGCACTGGAACCTCAACCAAGCGCCCCGGAGTTTGCTCCGTTGAACTTTCTGATGCGGTCGGTGGAGCAAAGAATGGCAGTGCAGTCGGATGTGGAGGCCAATCAGTATACTTTGAAGTCATGTGTGGAAACCATGACGGCGGTCACAAATTTGTCGAACCGGCTGCAGAGTAGGACAAATGAGGTGCAGCAGTTAAACGCCCAACTGGCTCTGCTCCAACGCATGTATAAGGATGCGCGAGCAGAGATGAGTGTGCTAAAGGCAGAAAACAAGGAGCTGAAGCGGAAGGCCACCGTGATGTTCCGATTTGGAGGTCCACCATATGCTGGAGTGGAGGAGCAGGGAGGAGGCAACTTGCTTGGTGGTCTAGGAAGCAACACGGAGGCAGCACCGTCAAGGGCCGCCCAGGATGGAGGAAAGAAGAAGAGACCTGCGGCAGAGTAGAGAAGAAAAAATCCCGCCGGTGGATGTGGTTGTGTTTTTTTTTTTTTTTTTTTTTTTGTGTAAAAGTGTGATCGGGATTGTGCCCTGAGATGAATAAAATATGAGTGGTGGTGCAAATTTGTAAATTTTTTTTTTTTTTTTGTTTTTGTTTTTGTTTTTTTTTTAATAAGAAGAAGAATAATAATAATAATAATAATAATAATAAATAGGTATGGAGTGGGCGGTGGAATGATGGGTTGGTAGTGTCAATAATAACCTGTCAAAAAGTAGAATAAACAATAATAATAATAATAATAATAATAATAAATAGGTATGAAGTGCGCGGTGGAATGATGGAGTAAAAAAATTGAGTGGGGAACATGAGTGTGTGGAAAGAATGAAAAAAGTAAAGAAAGGGAGATGTATATATATATAAAATAAACATAGATATATATATATATAGAGATATATTAAAATAAGAGAAAGAGTATGTGGTTTGTTTGCTTTTCAAAAGATGGATTAAAATAAATATAAAAAAAAAGAAAAGAAAGTGGTGTGAGGAACAGGAAGGAAAAAAAGAAGTGGAGACCATGATGAAAAAGGAATGACTGAACCAACCTCTCTCTCTCACACACACACAGAGTGTATGGCTATTCTACTTCTGATGAGGATGTTGCTACTCCACATCTCAGTCCTCTTAATAAAATTCATACACTCAATCATATGGGTTCCATTGAAGTTTCAACGACACTTTAGGAAGCAAGGCATAGGGGGGCCTAGCTACCGTCCGATCCTCGGAAACTCGGCCGAGATCAGTCGGCGCATGATTGCCGAAGCCGAATCGAGGCCGATAACTGTCAACCATGACATTGTTCAGAGGGCGATGCCGGACTACTACAACTGGTCAAGGGCTTATGGGAAGACATTTCTGTACTGGTTTGGACCAAAGCCTCGGTTGGCTATAGCCGAACCAGAGATGATAAGAGTGGGTCCTTTGAGAAGCTTGAGTTCAACCCTTTGTCCAAGCTGCTCTTTGGACAAGGACTTCGTGGTTTGACCGGTGACACCTGGGGGTTCTGCTGTGTACGACGAGGTGGGTCACGAGAAATTGCTCGGCGTGGACAGAGTGGTGGAGGGGGAGACCAGGGAACTCAAGGTTGACGCCGACGAAGATCCGACCGTCGGATCCTAATCTGACGGCGCCGACGTGAAGAGAGGAGGGCGAGCTAGGGTTTGAGCTGATTAGACGAAGGTAGGGAGGAGTTGGAGGAGAGAGAGGCCTGAGTTAGTCGCCATTGATGAGGCCTCTGATGCTGCAATCACAAATCTGGGTCCATCCATTTTGGTGAATCAATGGTGATATATATGCGTGTGTGTGGGTATGTGGATATATGTATGTAGATTGGTCTTCCTCTGTGAATATGGGAAGGAGAGAAGATGGGGTTGGGAATGGTGCCTGGTTGGTTTTGAGAGAGACAGGAGGGGGGAGGCATGTGTAGAGGTCCGGCGGACGGCCAAGGCAAAGTTGCTGCCCGCCGGTGAAGCAGAATTACTAGTTTCTTAACCTTGCTCTGATACCATGTAAAATATATTGATAGAGATAAATTGTATGTATTATTGATTGATGTATATTGTTGTGTATATTATAAATGGTGAGTGGCTCATTATATAGGAGAGGGTGAGTGTAGTAGGTGAGGAGTAGGTGAGGAGTAGGTGGTGGTAGGTGGTGGTAGGTGAAGGTAAATTGGTAGTAGGTGATGGTAAATTTTAACACTATATATATACAATATATATTAGCAGTTGGTGCAATCACAATGCGTTTGCAATTTTGTATCTAATTATTTTTTATTATTTAAGGAATGAGGAAGATGGTTTGAATTAGAAATTGTTAGCAGTTATTAATATTTAACAATATTATAGGCATTCTTAATAAAAGAAAAGATAAGTTTTTCTTGATAAACGATATCACAATATGACAAAGAAAACACTTTAAAAGTGTTTTATTTTTGCAAAATTACCATTTCCACTTTGTGGAAAGATTTGTGTTTCTTATTCAAAGTAGTTATAGTTCAATTTTGTCGAACTAGCTACATTTTTCAGCTATATTTTTATTGACGTAGTTGAAACGATTCAATGACTTGTGTTCACACATGTTGTTGCACATTACTTAGGCCTCGTTTAGAAAGTAAATATTTTTATTTAAAAGTTAAAGTCACTAAAATAGTCAATATACATCAAAAGTCAAATATTTTTTTTCATTCATTTTATTTTTTTGTATATATTTTCGTAAAAAATTAAAAATTCATCTCGTACATGTTAGTTTCTGTCATCTCATATTTTAGTAAAAAAAATTAAAAATTATTTAACACGTATTAAATAAAGTGGACTCTCCTATTTACAAGGTAGAGACTCACAAATAGAATCTAATGTAATGATAATATTATGCTGTATTTGGTTGGAGGATTTGAGGAGGGATTTGAAAAGGGAAAGGGAAAAGTTAGGTGAGATGTGAATAAAATATACTTACATTTCACCTAATTTCACACACCTTTTCCCTTTCTCTTTCCAAATCCCTCTCCAAATCTTCCAACCAAATACATTTTAATTTATGAGTAGCATGAAATATCACATGACTTGTGTCTAATAACTTCTTAAAAATTAAGATGTGTTAGTACTTGTACCAAATCCAACCATGCCCAACACACCTTACTAACTTGACCACGCCTCAATTAATTCATAGGCCAAAACAAGTTAAGCAACCTAGCATTATTTGATTTATGGACCCTGGGTTAAGCTATTACTAATTATTTCTCTCTCTTTCATTTTCTATTTTCTATTTTCTATTTTCTATTTCTAGATGCACTAAGCTACTTTTTCCAAGTGTTTGATCTCTCACTCTTAAAATTCCCATGTTTAAACTACTGCTCGAAAATATTCATTAGAGCAAAAGGTTAGGTTATAGGTAAATAATTGTGTATCTATATTATTATATAAAGGCTATTTTGGAAAGATAATTATAATCAGTTTTTTGATGAAAAGCTACTTATAAACAGCTTATAAACAATTTTTTTGTGAGAGAGAAAATGAGTTATAATTTGAGAAGTGAATTATAACTCACTTTCCAAAATAGGCCAAAGTACAGAGTTTGAAGTCTTGTAACACTTTTTTTTCTTCAAAATTTCCCAGTGCCCCTAGGACTGCAAATGAACCGAGCTGTTTATAAACAAGCTCGACTCGGCTCGTTAAGGGCTCGGCTCGGCTCGGTTTGTTTAGCAAATGAGCCGAGCTCGAGCTCGAATATTAGGCTCGTTTAGTAAACGAGCCGACCTCGAGCTCGCATAAGCTCGACTCGTTTATCTTTATTTAAATTATATAATAAATATATTATTTATATATTAAATAATATATAAATATATATAAATACATTTTTTATATATTAAATAATATAAATAATATTAAAAAAAATTTATCGAGCCGTGCCAAGCAGAGCTCGAACCCAGTTCCTTATCGAGCCGAGCTCGAGCTCGAGCTCAATAAACGAGCTCGATAAGTAAACGAGCCGAGCTCGAGCTCAGCAGAGCTCGGCTCGGCTCGGTTCGTTTACAACCCTAAGTGCCCCATATGGACAGTTTCATAACTTGTAAAGTTTGGTTGGTTTGGGAAGTAGGTTGGCTTTTTGACTTTTTGATTTTTTTGGTTATTTTAGCCTGGGCTAAAAAGTCTGGTTTGGGAAGAGTTTTTTGACTTTTTGGCTTTTTTTGACTTTTTTGGTGAGAGAAGAGTGTAATGATTATGGGTTGGATGTGATGTGTTTTTTTTTGTGGCTAAAATAGTCTATTTTGTCTTTTGTGGCTAAAATAGCCAAATTAGCCCTTCCCAAACGGATATAAGGTTTGGATTTTGAGTTTTTGAAATTTGAACTATTTGATATAAATTAAATAAGTATACTTATTTAAATAAATATATTTATTTGGATCATATCACTTTTTTATTTTTTTATATATTTTTTTAATATTTTTTTAAAAAAAAAAAAAAATATATATATTTTTTGTTACAGGAAAATCCTCCCACCCTCCCGCAGGTCCAAGGCAGCGCCCCACGAGGAGATCACCATGGTGTCCTGTTGTCCGTTCCGAGAGGCAGCGCCCCGTGAGGAGATCACCAGAGTGTCCTGTTGTTCGTCAAGGCAGCGCTCCATGAGGAGATCACCAGGGTGTCTTGTTGTCCGTTCCGAGAGGCAGCGCCCCATGAGGAGATCACCAGAGTGTCCTGTTGGTGTCCTGTTGGTGTCCTGTTGTCCGTCAAGGCAGCGCCCCATGAGGAGATCACCAGGGTGTCTTGTTGTCCGTTCCGAGAGGCAGTGCCCCATGAGGAGATCACCAGGGTGTCTTGTTGTCCGTTCCGAGAGGCAGCGCCCCATGAGGAGATCACCAGAGTGTCCTGTTGTCCGTTCCGAGTAAGAGACTATAACCTGGAAGCTTGTCCCGACCTCCTAAGGTCGGAAGCTTCGATTAAGTCAGGACTCGCACAGTGGGGGAGTATTAAACCCACACCAAGTAGCTGATTAGGCATCCTTGAGGTCCAACCTCTTAACCAACAGTGCTTCGCCCAGGGAGTTGGCCCAAGGGAGAAATTGAACTTGTGACCTTGGGGTTTAAATTCCAAAACCTTACCACAATGCCACAACCCCTAGGCTTATTTAAAATATATTTATTTAAATTATTTCAAATCGTTGAAAACTCAAAATCTAAACTCAAATTATAGTTCTCTCTCTCACTCAGCTTTACAAAGTCAAACACTGAAATCCACCAACCTTTGCCCCTATATCCTAACTTCAATTTATATTTTTAAAAATAATAAATAAATAAATAAATAAATAAAGAAAAGAAAACTCGAGAATGAAGCAACATGATTTGAAACCATGGACATCAAGTCGATGGATATGACCTTCACCACCAAAACAATCCCTTCATCTTAGATGTTTTTTTTTTGTTATAGAAAAATCCTCTCTATTCTCTTGCAGATCTAAGACAACGTCTCTTACAAAAATTATCAAAATGTCCAATTAATCATTCCAAGCAAATAGAATATAATTTGGAAACTTGAATAAGTTAGAAAGAAAATGAAATGAATAAGTTAAATTATTGGGTGGTGTGCCACCAAAATTTCTCAATATGTAAATCCACGCCGGTGATAGCCAAGTGAAAGTGAAATTAGTGAGGGAGGGGTGTTTTAAGTAGAAAAGTATATATATTTTTGTTCTTATTGTGACGCGATTAGTAGTAGGGATTGTTTGGGGTATTTTAAATAAGTGTACTTTTTATTTGGATTAATTTTTTGATTTTTTTTGAAAAAATATGTATTAAAAAATTATATAAATAAGTATGTAGGAGAAGATATAGTAGGAGGCCGTACGGATTGGCAGTAGAGTCTGCCAGGTGAGTAGATGAGAAAATATTGTCTCCTTCTCGGGCTTTGATTAGATGGTGTTGTTTGACCCGTGGGGGTCCACCAAGGGTCCCGTTTTTCTAATTGGAACCATTAAATGTGTAGAACTTGTCGAGTACTATATGCTCGTAAAAAATTACGTTAATTAGATATCGATGGCTATCTGATCGTGTTAGTTTTTTTTGTTATCTGTTAACTATAATACCATCAATTTTAATACAAAACTGATTGGATCATGTAGTTATCGATATCCGATAAATGTGATTTTTTACAGGCATGCAGTACTAGATGAGTTCTACATATTGAATGGTTCAGATTAGAAAAATGGGACCCATGGGGGGCCCATAGGCCCAACTTTACCATCTAATTATGTACATATACACAGAATTTTTTTTTTGGTCTCTATCACCAAGTTTTACATCACGTCAGTACCAATCTTGGGCCATCTATTTTATATGTATTAATATTTGTATATTAATTTTTTTATATTTTTTTTTGATGAATAGTTATAAATTTTTAACTTTTTAGATAATTTTTTAATTTTTTTTAAGGTTGTCAAACCAGCCCTTAATGAATTAAAATAATAAAATATAATATTTTTTTTATTAAATTTCTTAAAAATAAAATAATAGATATTCAATAATAAATGATACGTAATAATACTATTAAATGATCAAATAATTAACTCGTGCACAATCCTAAAAATGGATAAGTATATGTCATGTGGTGATAAATAAATAAACAAACAGTAGGGGAATATCAGCTGTAACCGCCAGCTTCACCTAAACTTCAACAACTTCCCTCTTATTTTTCCCGCTATATATATAATGTTCTGTTTCCATACCCCAAGATGCTCTCTCTCTCTCTCTCCTTACTACTTCACTCCACACTCCGATCTCGAAGTCCACTGTGTTGTCGCAGTGGGTGAGAGTGAAATCCAAAAAAAACAATGAGCCAAGTAGAAGAGACGATGATGATGATGAATTGCGTATACAAGAACCCCAACGAACCAATCGAGTCTAGAATCAAGGATTTGCTCTCTCGAATGACCTTGAAAGAGAAGCTCGGCCAGATGACTCAGATCGAACGAGACGTCGCCACTCCTTCCGTCCTCCGTGACCTCTCCATAGGTCCTCTCTCTCTCTCTCTCTCTCTCTCTCTCTAAATATATATATATATATATATGTAGATGGATAGATACATATGTATGTATGAATGAGGCGGTGGAGTTTTGAAATTATGAATCAAAATGGTACTAGATGTTATTATGAGCATCGTCATTATGTATGAATGTATAATTTTTTTTTATTTGTATATTATTATGTATGATTGTAAC
This sequence comes from Camellia sinensis, assembly GCF_055761805.1. Classification (NCBI taxonomy): domain Eukaryota; kingdom Viridiplantae; phylum Streptophyta; class Magnoliopsida; order Ericales; family Theaceae; genus Camellia; species Camellia sinensis. Next base: position 64,324,887 of record NC_138974.1, read on the forward strand.
TGTGTTGTACTCTTTAATATAGTATCATATAGCAGGTTTGGTTTTAGGAAGTCCTGGTTTGAGTTTAGCAGTGTGTGTGCTGATTTGGGGTGATTATTCATTATTTTCGGAACATAACTATAAGGTTTTGATTGGTAGAGAGGGGTAGGGACTCACGATTTATGTTGGAGATGGGGAACAATATGGAGCTAAGTAATTGGTGACTCTCTTGGAGTGCGGTCACGTGGTGTTCCAAGATTATTGAATAATTTCCCGCTGATTTGTGTGTTTTGCAGGGAGTATACTGAGCGCTGGTGGAAGTGGACCGTTCGAGAAGGCACTGTCTTCGGATTGGGCGGACATGGTAGACGGATTTCAGAAGGCAGCACTTGAGTCACGGCTCGGGATTCCGTTGATCTATGGGATCGATGCTGTTCATGGCAACAACAGTGTCTATGGTGCCACCATTTTTCCTCACAACATTAGTCTTGGAGCCACCAGGTTTCTTCTTTCACATGCAATTTGTTGTTTGTATCCATTGATGATTAGGAAGTGAATTTTTAGTAGTGTTGTTGGTTTGAAACGCTAATTTCTGGAAAAATGTGTGCTGTAGAGACACAGATTTGGCGTATAAAATTGGGGTTGCGACGGCTCTTGAAGTTAGGGCTAGTGGGATTCCCTATAATTTTGCTCCCTGCATTGGTGTAAGTGGTTCTACTTTTGATAATCACTCTTCTCTTGATATCATTTTGTGTTTAATTTGTTTCAGCTCTACACTTGCTTGTTTTCATTATAATGTATCACACATTCACAATACAATAAAGTACATTGAATCAACAATTACAACATAATTGTGTCTGATCAATGTGAACTCCTTTGAATTCTCTCAAAGAGGATTGATAACTAGGATTTAAGGTGAGTTTAAAGGGCTAGACAATTTTGTTGGCATAGGGAGATTATTTCTACTTGCTTTATTTTTAATTTTTTTTTTCTTGTGATCCTTTCTTTTGTCTTCAACTATAGTTTATCAAGTTATTAGTCATTCTTGAATTTTGACAGGTATGCAGAGATCCCAGATGGGGACGATGCTATGAGTGTTACGGTGAAGATACTGAAATTGTTCGAAAGATGACTACCATTGTATCAGGCTTGCAGGGGCAACCACCTGAAGGGCACCCGAAGGGCTACCCATTTTTAGCTGGAAGGTAGAGAAAAGTCAATCACTTGCTACCGTTTAACCTGTTAAATTTCAATCCAATGTTATTATTCAAGCAATCCATTTCCCCCTTTTTTTCCCATCCCCAATATCACTACAACGAGAATCTTAACAAGATTGTCATTCTAGAAGGGACTGCAAAAAAGCATTGGCATCAAGATTTAGGATTTTCACTGATGTTGAATGGTGCTTTAAATAAAACTTAATGGAGCTTACTTGATCGTCTACAGAATATGGCTGAAAATTGTGTCACCTGCTTTTATATCTATAAATTAAATATATTGTTTTGCACATTCCAGCCTCTGTGCCCACTTATGGCACTGCTTTCTAGACACATTCTGGATCTAATCTTGTACTGGATTTATGTGTTGGCTGTTGAATTGCTTACTGTTCTTAACCCTTTGGAAGATGTTTGCATTGATTGACTCATTTGATTCCAGAGATAAGGTTGTTGCATGTGCCAAGCATTTCGTTGGTGATGGAGGTACCGACAAAGGTATAAATGAAGGGAATACTTTAGCGTCATATGATGATTTAGAGAGGATCCACATGGCAGCTTATCTGGACTGTATTTCTCAAGGAGTTTGCACAGTTATGGCATCATTCTCGAGCTGGAATGGAACCAAAATGCACTCTCACCATTTTCTCCTAACTCAGATTTTGAAAGATAAGCTGGGTTTTAAGGTAACTAAAATGATATTCATTGGAAAAAGTATATCCTTAAGTGGCCCTTTTTTTCATTTTTTTCTGTCATAGTATGCTACAAGATTTCAATATTTATCATCATACATGAGAGTGGATCATTTGCCATCTTGTGAGACTGCAAATTTGTTTGATTTATTAGGTAGATACAAGTTACAACTGTTCCTAAACATAGATAAGGCTGAATTATGAATATTTTTTCTTTATTTATTTTCACCCATTTCATCTAGATGAATCTCAGGGCGAACTTCTGCTGCAGGGTTTTGTGATTTCAGACTGGCAAGCACTTGACAAGCTTTCTGATCCTCACGGCTCAAACTATCGCAATTGCATTTCATCTGCAGTCAATGCAGGAATTGATATGGTATTGACAACACTTTAGTTCTAAAAGCATAAACTAAGGGCTCTCTTTCGTATAATTCATGCTTCTTACGCAGAAAATTGTCAGGTGATGGTCCCTTTAAAATATGAATTATTTCTGGAGGATATATTGAATCTGGTGGAATCAGGAGAGATACCGATGGCCAGGATTGATGATGCTGTTGAAAGAATTCTGCGAGTGAAATTTGTTGCCGGTCTCTTTGAATATCCCATGGCTGATAAGTCTCTGCTAGATACAGTTGGTTGTAAGGTAAGTTTGCAAAATTATAAGTCTATTTGATCTCCTCATTAGAGGAGAAAACAAAACCTTCATTTCTAACCACTGAATTAGTTTGGCTTTACTTTTCATTTTGTATGATCTCAGAGACTGTGGACCACGCGTTTTTCCCAATCTTAATTTTTTTCTAACATTTTCAAAAAGAATTTTTTGTTAATATTTTATGTTACTTGAATTAGAAATAAGAGCTTTTGCCTAGTGAATTTGAAAAGGAACATTTTAATTCCTTTTTTTGCATCCATTTTTTTTATTAGTCTTTCCAGTTTAATAGTGGAGTATATTAAGACAAACAGTGAAGCTTAATTTAAAGGTGGCATTTTCTAAAGTTTTTCCTTTGTAATAATTTTTCAGATGCACAGAGAACTAGCACGTGAAGCAGTTCGCAAGTCCCTGGTACTGCTGAAGAATGGAAAGGACCCAAAGAAACCATTTCTTCCATTAGATAGGAATTGTAAAAAGATTCTTGTTGCTGGAACACATGCTGATGATCTTGGATATCAGTGCGGAGGTTGGACATTTAATTGGTCTGGGACCAGTGGCAGAATTACCATCGGTATGTGTTTTGTAGCAGTAATACCCAGCATAGATCACTATTATTATTCTGAAACCCAAAATTAAAATTATTATATATTACTAGGAAGAATAAATAAATAAATAAATAAATAAAGGAGAAAAAGGATGGAAGAGAAGAACAGCACAAACTCACTGTTTCAAGTTCTTTAAGAATGCATTTCTCTTCCATGCTTAAAGCCTATATGTTATTTATATGTGTTGGGTATTGTTTAGTCTATTCAATTTGCACACAGCTACTAGACAACATGATCCTCCGCTTTGCTCTCCCTGACAAAAAATATAAGTAAATAAACAATTACTTGTATAAAATTCATTTGTTATAACTTAAAGTTCTTTAGTTCTGATTTTGAACACCACAGTCCTGTTTTGTGCTAGAACTCTGTTTGGGAATAAGAAACTCATATTTAACCAATTTGCATGTTTGTTTTAGTTGGTACTTGCTATGTATGATATATGTATTTTCATTTGTTTTCTGAGTGTTTGGACTTACGAGATGATTAACAATCTAGGTACAACCATTTTGGATGCCATCAAAGAAGCAGTAGGAGACAAAACTGAATTGATATACGAGCAAAACCCATCGCCAGACACCTTTACCGGTCAAGATTTCTCTTTTGCCGTTGTAGCTGTGGGTGAATCTCCATATGTAGAAGATGGTGGCGGCGACCCAGAACTCATAATTCCCTTTAACGGAGCTGAACTCATTAGCTCAGTTGCTGAGAGAGTTCCCACATTGGCAATTCTCATCTCTGGAAGGCCCGTAACTCTAAAGCCTGAGCTTTTGGAGAAGATAGACGGTCTGATCGCTGCTTGGTTGCCCGGCAGCGAAGGAGGTGGAATCACAGATGTCATCTTCGGAGATCACGAGTTCCAAGGACGACTTCCAGTGACGTGGTTTAAAAGTGTTGAACAATTGCCAATGCATGTTGGGGAGGACTCTTATGATCCTCTCTTTCCCCTCGGATTTGGGTTAAGATGCAATAACAAGAGGCTTTCAGACTAAGGCCTTAGTTTCTCTGAGTGTGTTTGTTAAATTCTTATCACCAACTTGCATAGTAGCTCAGTTGTCAGAGGTCCTAAGCTTTAGTATGTAGCCTTCATTGTATGTTTGCATTTCACTTATTGTATGGTGGCTTATTCCAGGATTTATAGTAGTAATATTTCCCATACTTGTAAAGAAATAAAATGATAATAATAAATAAATAAAAGGGTTTTTTTTTTTTAAGGTCTCTGGTATTATAATTTTATAGTATAAAGGACACTCAATATTTTCATGATGTCTAAGGTCCTTCAACATCAATCCAGACAAAATTCAATTCAGAGAAAATTCGATCCAGAGAATTTCTCTGGACAAATTACAGAGAAAATTCCAAATTTATTTAGACCATCACAGAGAAAATTCCAAATTTCTCTGGACAACAATGAGGACTAATGCTCTGCTTCAGAGAAAATTGGGTTGGTCCAGAGAAATTCTTTAGTTTGGACTCAATTTTCTCTGGGTTGAACTAGTGCTCTGCTTCAGAAAAAATTGGGTTGGTCCAAAGAAATTCTCTGATTTGGTCCAGAGAAATTCTTTAGTCTAGAGAAATTCTCTGATTTCCAAAGCAATTGATTCAGAGCATTCTCACGAGCCTTCTTCGGATTCTGAGCTAGTTAAGCACCTCAAAGGCATCATCAAGGTCTACAATTTCAATGAAATTCTAAGAAAAGAGAATGGCCAATTCAATTTCCATAAATGTCTCCAAATGTCTAAATAGTTTCTTGTTGCAACTTATTTATTTATTTTGAATAAGCTGGGAAGTTGAAGTCATGATTGGTGGTGGTATATGCTCAGTTCCCCTCCAATCCCCACACCAAGCAAGAACCTGAAAAAACCCAGACTCACCAATACACAGGTTGGGGAAGTGCAGATAGAGAATTCACACTTAATAGAGCTGAGCACGATGCACATGAGTGCGAGGTCGTAGACACACCGTCGGCCCATACGAACGCCGAGGTATCTGAAGATTAGCTGACCGATGACGGTCCCTAAGAGTGCGATGGCGACCATGGCAGAGGTGATGGCGATGGGGACCTGGTAACTCTTGCTGGGATCCCCGTCGTCGAAGTCCGGGTAGTAGAGGCGGCCAATGAGTCTCATGATCGGAGGGATACAGAAGAAAGAGATTAGGGTTTGAAATTGGCCATTAAAGAGAGAGAGAGAAAGAGAGAGAGGAGAGGATAGAGGGAGATAGTGGTGGGATTGGAATAACAAAGGCAAATAAGCTTAAGAAGAGAAACAACAATCAACGGGGCTGAATTTCTCCGTGATAGATGGGAGGGGCCTTAGACATCAAAAAATAATACTGTGGATGTCTTTCATTACTAAAAATGAGAGAGAGATTTTAGACTAATTTTTCCTAAATAAAATAGTGTAGACCATCAAACCAATTCTTTAATTTTAAATAATAAAATAAGAATAAAAAATAAAATAGACTATCAAGTCAATTCCCCATCTTAGATATTAAAAAGTAAACGAGTTAAATTATTGAATGCATTATTACAAGCAATTGAATCAAAAGTTTCAATATCTTCCACAATTTCTTTATCGTTAAAGAGCTCATCATTAATCGATAAACTTTACACCTCTACATCAAAGTTTTTTTCATTAAAATTCTCGTTAAATTTGGATTGGAGAAGTGAATAAAAAAGAGTGGACATCAAACTAATTATTCGATCACAAATAATAAAAATAAAATAAAATAGGCCATCAGATATTAAAATATTATTGAGTTAAATTATTGGCTGCAGTGACGCGAGCCGTCCAATTGTGTAGACCCACGGTGGGCTATGTAAGGTTACAAGCACATACCACATGATCCTAAACTGGATTAAATAATTCAATCAATGGTGATGGGCACCATATGACACAAAGTCATGTGGGGGTACACAAATCACAAACCAGAAATAGTAAGGGTAAACACTTCTTAACTTTTTTGTTTAAAATATTAATTATTTTTTGTAATTTTAAAAAAGATTAATTATTGGCAGGCCTATCCTAACAATTGTATAAAGTAGTAGGTCCAATAAATATTTTTTTGTTAGTGAGAAATTCACTATTTGTGAAATAGTTTGGTGAGAAATTATTTTATTAATTTTAGAGGATATTTTGTTTCTAATTTTATCTCTGTTGACTTTTTTTATATGTTGACTTTTCATTGATTATCTGTTCAAATCATTTTCTATCTGTTTAATTTTTTTTGCTTATATGTTCAATTTTTTCTCCTTTTGTGTTCAAATATTTGTCCAATTTTTTTTATATGTTAAAATATCAAGCCAAACCAAATTATCTATCTGTTAAAATTGCTAATTTTATCCTATCTGTTAAAATTTATAGAGCACATTTCCCTTGTATGTTGAAATTTGTTCTTATCTGTACAAAATTTTCATATATGTATTTATAGAGCATATTGTTGGTAAGATTTTTATCTTTCCAATTGAACAAATCTGAGCCTCTTTGAACATATCTGTTCAATCTTCATTTTCATCATCAACCACATCAGCCCTAGGTCTAGATCAACCACCAACAATAATACAAAAAGGAAATTGAGAATAGATCTGAGCCTTTTTGACTATATCTATTCAATCTTCATCTTCAACCATATCAACCCTAAATCTTAAACAACCACCAACAACAATACAAAAAGGAAATTTTCGTAATAATAATGAATAAAACAAACAACACAACACAATAAAAAAAAAACAAAATTTGGATCTGGAGCTCCCCTAGACCTGCAAGCTAAGTGACCTTCCTCGTAAGCAAAGAAATGAAAGATGTTGAGGATGAATCGATGGCGCTTGTGATGCATCATGTTTTTGATCTCGTGTGTAGATGTCCTTCTATTCCTAATTTACAAAGAGAGCGATTGAGAGAGATGAGAAGGTTTAGAGAGAGAGAGAGAGAGGAATAAAGTTACATCTTGATTGAAGAAGTTGCGAAATGTTTGCTTGTTCGTTGCCCTCAGTTCCTTGTTGATGTCCATCTCTTGATCTCTGTTTCTGTTCCTGTTCCTATGTGTGTATGAGAGAGAGAGAGAGAGAGAGAGAGAGAGAGAGACGACTAAGAACCATTTGAGAATGCTTGATTTCTCATCGTAGGTCTGCCCAGTGCAGAGAGTGATGGATCTGTATCTGATTCTGGTGGAATCAGGAGAGATACTGATGGCCAGGATTGATGATACTGTTAAAAGAATTCTGAGACTGAAATTTGTTTCTAGTCTATTTAACTATCCCATGGCTGATAAGTCTCTGCTAGACACAATTGCATGTAAGGTAAGTTTACAAAATTATATGTGTATTTGATCTCTTTTCATTAGACTAGAAAATAAAACCTTCATTTTGTACCATCTCACAGACTGTTGACTATATGTGATTTTTCCAATCTTAAATTTGTTTCCCAACATTTTCAAACAAAATTTTTTGTTACTATTTTACTGTGGGGATACATTTTATGAGTATCAACACGTGGCCAAGGTGACGCCGACGTATCAGTCGGGGTACTACATGTCCTGGCCGTGATGCCAAGGTGATCTCGGCTAGGCCGAGGTTATCTCCAAAGATATCGGAGTCCGAGATAAGCGGATAAGGAACAAGAGTCCTAGAATGATGAAGGACCTCAGCCTGGATAAGGATAAAGCTCTTAGGGAGTTTATCTTTATCTATTGAAGAGTCCAAGATAAGCACTGAGCTGAAGTCCATTGAAGCTAGGTTTCTATTGGGACTAGGATTGAGTTGGCTATAAAAGAGGGGCACTCCCAATGGGTCGAAGGTACGCAATTTATATTCTGAATAGTGAGTTAAGCACTTTAGTTATCTTTGGGAGATATTTAACTAACTTGATCGTCGGAGTGTCCCCGGGTGGATGAACCACCACCAAAATCTCTTCTTTCTGTTACAAGTCATTCAGGCGCCATCTATTCTGCCAGTGCTCTCCAGTTGAATACTGAGTTGGCAGTGTGGTCAGAAATTTACTCATACAATTTGGCGCCGTCTGTGGGAAAGAAAAGAGAATAGATAGCCAACGATAGACAGAAAGAGAAGGTTGGAGACGACACCCCTACTGGAAATGGAAGACCTATTGACCTAGACGTCGAGGGAGACAACTGCAACGAAGAGACTCGTGATAAGAATCACGCAGGAAAGGATGTCGGCTAGGAGGGCGACGTATTGAAGAAATCAAACCAAAACGAGTACTATAACGAGGATAACCTCCAGGTATGGAAAGATAGATGCCTACAGAGGGACGAAGAGATGAAGGAGATGGAAAACAAATTGGCAGACCTGCAATCGGTCGTCAATTTCATGATGCAAAACAACGTCATGCAGCCACCATTCCCACTGCAGGACACGCCGATTCCAGCGGCTAATACCAAGAACGGAGGGCAGAAAACAATCCCAGTAGGCCCCCAGCACACCAGGAGCGAAAAACATTCTCACCGGCCTTCAAGGGAGGTCGGGCGAGAAGAGTCGAGAAGGGAAGAATCTCGAAGGACACAACGCACCAAGGAAGTAGACCCTAGAGAACATTGGCATGTTCAAAGGCAGGAGTTATGCTTTGATGCAACCAATGGAGAAATGTTGAAAAGGGCTCACAATGAAGCTGAGAGTAGTGCACCTAAAAGACTGAAATCAGGAGATAGCCGAGCTCCTGGGTGGACCAAAGAGGACTTAAGAGATTACCTCAAGAGGAAGCAATAAAATGCCGAGGTAACTTCCCCTGTTAAGCCGAGAACACCATTCTCGGTGGAGTTGGACAAATTTGAGGCCCCAAAAAGATTCAGTATGCCGAGGTTCCAGATATACGATGGTAAGTCGGACCCCAACTTTCACGTCGGTTTATACCTAAACTCGATAGCATTGTACACTGGGAACGAGCCGTTGCTGTTGCTGTTGCTTTGCAAGGTGTTCCCTTCATCATTCAAAAAATTGCATCGGATTGGTTTCACAAATTGTCAAAAGGAAGTGTGAAGACCTGAGAAGGCCTGGCCGAGATGTTCGTGGCTAGGTTCGTGACAAACAAACTACAACCACTAAGGGTAGACGCTCTGATGGCTCTGAGAATCAGTGAGGTGTTCAACCGAATACCCGAGTGCAACCAAGAGATGGCGGTTGTGTCTTTCAAGAATGACCTAAAAGATGATTGTGCACTACTGTACGGGGAGCAAATATTCCGGCAAGCCCGTACTCCTTTCTTCCAAGCTCCGTTTATGTCCGATCACCTCCGAGCGAATAACGGTGAGCTGCCCGGCGGTGTGTGGCCGGAAAAACCCTCCGACGATCAAGTTAGCACACACCTTAGGATAGAGAGAGAGAGAGGAATGTTCAGAGTGTAGGAGTTTTCTTACAAAGTGTTCATCTGTCCCGTATGGGGGGCGCAGACATGCTTATATACCCTCTGCGCCTCATATCCACTCCCAGTTATCTCCCGACACGTGGCTCTGCTATCCCATCTGTCAGCATAAACCTTGCTGAACATCACCTAATCCCAACTGCCTGCCCTCTCAGTTGGAGCTCGGTAGCCGAGCTTCTCTATCCATGACTGTGCTGTGCTTCATACCCAAGCACTTTACTGGCTAAGCCTAGGGAGGACCGGGCTAGGCGCCATCTCGGCAAAGCCGAGCCTGGGGCACCTTCTGTGGTCGGCCTTCTTGCCGATCAAACGGTTACCTCGGCTGACCACGCCTTTCCGGGCGCCGGTCACTCAGCTTGTCTGGCTTCCACCATCCTCTGATCAAGCAGCTCGGTCCAACCGAGCACTGCCTTGCCGAGTAGCTTCTTTACGGTCTGGGGCGGCACACACTCGGCCCAATTTCTGCCCGGCCCAAATTCTGGTAGCCCATCTCCGTGCGGATAGTCGATCATCTCGGCCCCATGCACCAATGGGCTCTCAACCTGCTCGGCCGTTACCCCGGTCCAATTCCAGATCATAAATCCCCCTCTCAACTACGAAAGTCATTGGCAAAGACATTGCCAAAAAGCATAGAGGAGCTTACGGCTAGAATTGAGAAATATGCCAGAGCCGAGGAAGACACGCTAGGGATTAAGGCGACAAAGCAAGAGAAAGGAAACGACTCACCGAAGCGAGGCCGAGGTAACAACAGATCCAACAAACAAGAGATAGGACTGAGGACCGCACAGGCAGTCACAACTGTATTCCGAATCCCAATTCACAAAGTCTTGGATAAAATTTGAACCCAACCTTATTTTAGAGCACCAGCAAGGGTACCAGTAGAGTTTATGGAAGAAGCCTCGGAAAGCATTGTGCTTACCATAATAAAGATAGGCATCTGACTGAGGGTTGTAGAGCCCTGAAGTCACACCTAGAAGACCTGGTAAGACAAGGCCATTTGAGGGACCTTATAGATGAGTCCAGGACAAGAGAAGAGCAGGCAAGACTGCCTCAGGCACCAGCAGCTCCACCTCTCCGAGCACAGCAACTGCAGACAGGCGGACCTCGGGTGATTAATGTAATTTATTCGAAGGTCAACGAAAACGAAATACGGGAGGAGACCCAGAAGGTAAAGCACTTGCAGTATGTGTACCAAGTTCGACAGAAAAGACCTCAAACTGAGGAGTGCCAGGGACCAGTAGTGTCCTTTACTGAAGCCAACCTGGAGATGGTACAACATCCGCACAATGATGCCTTGATAGTATCCCTCTAGATTGAGGAGTGCTAAGTGAAGCGCATCCTAATTGACCAAGGCAGCTCTTGTGATATCATGTATGTCAGATGTTACAAGGAGCTTAGCCTTCACCCAAACGATATGGAGCAATCCAATGGCCCAATAGTCGGGTTCAATGGAACGCCGACGTGGTCACTGGGAGCAGCAAGCTTGGAAGTGCAGGCTGGCACCAAGAAGATAAAGACAGAGTTCACCATAATCGACATACCTTCCCCTTACAATGTTATCCTGGGGAGGCCATGGTTGCACGCAATAGGGGTTGTTCTCTCAACATTGCATCAGCTATTGCGGTTCCTAACAGAGCATGGGATAAAGGAGGTCAGAGGGGATCAGCTGCAGGTAAAGAACTACTCCATGGCAGCAATGAAATCCACCTGCAGCATACGAGAACCAGAAAGGGCAGAGATCGAAGACGAGGACGTGGAAGTCCTAGAGGACGTCGGCAAAGAGCCAGCCGAGAAGAGTGAAGAAACCTTGAAGAAAATCCTCGTCCAGTAGAGGGATGAAGAACGTTTCTTCCTTCTCGGCTCGAGCTTAGCCGAAGAAGAAGAAAAAGAACTGGAGGCGTTCTTGAGAGCAAACATTGAAGTGTTTGCCTGGACGCCTTATGAAATGCCAGGCATTGACCCCGAGGTCACTTGCCATAAACTGAACGTAAATAGGTCGGCCAAACCTGTAATCCAACGGGCAAGAAAACCGACGTTGATGCATGTTGAGGTAGTGGAAAAGGAAGTAGACAGACTTCTGGAGGCCAGAGCCATTCGAGAGGTAAATTACCTGACATGGTTATCGAATACAGTGGTGGTGAAGAAAAAGAATAGTAAATGAAGGGTCTGCATAGACTTTACCAGCCTAAACAAGGCCTGTCCCAAAGACAATTTTCCTTTACCCAAGATTGACCAACTGGTGGATACCACTTCAGGGCATGGAAGGATGAGCTTTCTGGATGCCTACAGGGGGTACCATCAGATAGCCATGTACCCCCCAGATGAGGAGAAGACTGCGTTTATCACCCCAAAAGGACTGTATTACTACAGAGTGATGCTTTTTGGGTTAAAAAATGCAGGAGCAACTTACCAGAGATTGGTAACCAAGATGTTTAGACACCTAATTAGCTGAACAGTGGAGGTATACATCCATGACATGGTCGTGAAGACCAGGGAACCTAAGGACCATCGAAACATATCGGCTCCAACTCAATGCATCGAAATGCGCATTTGGAATTGGATCTGGTAAGTTCTTGGGATACTTAATGACCAGAAAGGGCATTGAGGCCAGCCCAGATCAGATCAAGGCCATCATAGAACTGAAAAGTCCATCATCGGGGAAGCAAATACAAATGTTGACTGGAAGGGCTGTAGCCCTGAATGGGTTCATGAGCAGAAGTTCTGACAAATGCAAACCCTTCTTCAACTTAGTGAAGAAGGCCACAGATTTCTTATATGGACAGAAGAATGTGAAGTCGCCCTGGCCAACTTGAAGAAGTATTTTGACCATGGCTCCAGTTCTCTCAAATCCAGAACCTGGAGAAGAGCTATTCCTGTACTTAGCAGTTTTGGAACATGCGGTAAGCGCAGTGGTAATCCGAGAAGAAAAAGGGGAACAAAGGGCTGTTTATTATGTAAGCAAAACTTGGTTGATGCAGAAACCAGGTATTTATCCTTGGAGAAGTTAACGCTGACCTTAGTAATGACTTCAAAGAAGCTGAACCATTACTTTCAAGCCCACAAAATTGTGGTGCTAACTGAACATCCATTGAAGTCCTTATTACAGCAGGGAGATCTAACAGGCAGAATAGCCAGGTGGGCAGTGGCCTTGAGTTAGTATGACCTGGTATACAGACCCAGAACAGTAATCAAAGGCCAAGTTTTGGCCGACTTCGTAGCCGAGTTCACGCCAGGATCCATAGTACATCGGGCTCCGTTGAGCCAAGGTGAACGATAGCCAAACGAGCAAAGAGGAGCCCAGCCGAGGGCAACAGAACAAAGGAAGGAAGAAAGAAAAACTCAGGCCCTGCAGCATTTACATCGGTGACTCCTTTCAACTGTTTGTTGATGGGAGTTCAAACCGACAAGGAGCGGGGGCATGAGTAGTACTGGTATCTCCAGATGGATAGATACTAGAACAATACATTCATTTGGGGTTCAAGGTCTCAAACAATGAAGCGGAGTATGAAGCACTGATTGCAGGACTGAAACTGGTAGTAGCAGTAGAAGCAGATGAGGTGATAGTCTTCTGTGACTCTCAGCTTATAGTCAACCACACAACAGGCGAGTTCGCAGCCCGAGACGAAAGGATGCCGGACTATGTGAAGGAGGTCGGCAAATTGATGGCCCTATTTCAGAATTTCCAATTACAGCAGATTAGCCGAGATTATAACAGTCACGCCGATGCCCTGGCCAACCTGGCTAGTGCAATACAACCTGGAAAGGCAAGGACGATAATGGTTGACTACTTGTCGGGCCCAAGCATCGAACCATTGACGACAGAGCGTGAAGTAATGTGTGTGGACATAGGACCAAGCTGGATGGACGAAATAATAACATTCCTGAAAGAAGGAAAACTACCAGATGATCACAAGAAGGCACACAAGATTAGATTGAAATGGGCAAGATTTAGTCTGACAACAGAGGGACATCTCTATAGAAGATCCTTCACTGGACCCCTTTTGAGCTGTGTACATCCTTCATAAGTTGAAGATTTTTTGTACGAAATACATGAAGGAATATGTGGAAGGCACGCTGAGGGCAGATCACTTGCTCATACGGCCATTACCCAGGGGTATTGGTGGCCCTACATGTAGAAAGATGCAGAAGCCTATGTCAAGAAGTGTGAAAAGTGCCAAAGGTTTGCACCTCTGATACACCAACCAGCAGCAGACCTAAACCCAGTATCCAGTCCTTGGCCGTTTGCCCAGTGGGACATGGATCTTGTTGGAAAGCTGCCCCAAGTAACTGGGCAAAGGAAGTACTTACTGGTAGCAACAGATTACTTCACCAAGTAGATAAAAACTGAACCCCTTGCCAAGATTCGAGACGTGGATGTGAAGAGCTTCATATGGAAGAACATCATCACCAGGTTTAGGATTCTAAGAGCAATAGTTGCAGACAATGGAACACAATTTGACAGTAAGCTAATCAAGAGCTTCTGTGCAAAATTCAAAATCAATAATTATTTTTCGACCCCAAGTTTTTCTCAAAGCAATGGACAAGCAGAAACGTCTAACAAAGTTATCTTGGATAGGATAAAGAAGATGCTACAAACAACAAAGGGAAAATGGGTGGATGAATTGCCGAGTGTACTCTGGGCATATCGGACTATGCCGAGAAGATCAACGGGGGAATTCCCATTTGCCATGGCTTATGGCACAGAAGCAGTAATTCCACTAGAGGTTGGCATCCCAGGAATTAGAACTCAAGGAGTAAAGAATGGGACTAATGATGTATTATTAGCCCGAGATCTGGATCTGCTAGAAGAAAGAAGAGAGAGAGAGCTGCAATTCAGCTGGCGGCATACCAGCAGCAACTTGCCAGGGCTTATAATAAGAAGGTCAACCCAAGGGAGTTTCAAGTCGGTGACCTCGTTTTGAGAAAGGTCATCGGCAACAAGAAGGATCCCAGAGAAGGCAAGCTTGGCCCGAATTGGGAGGGACCCTATAGAATCATCTCGGTATTGAGCAATGGGGCATATCGACATGAAGATAATGAAGGCAAAGAGTTGCCAAGGCCCTGGAATACTTGCAATCTGAAATTTTTTTATCATTAGACTTTCTTATTCTTTGTTATTAGCCAAAGTAATAAATAAAGTTTTAGCTTGTTTTTTTTTTTACACTTATGACTGATAAGATAGTTGACGATGTTTCTAGAATACATGCATAATGAAAACTCAAGTGGAACTTAAGTTCACATTAGGGGGCAGAGAGTTGGAAAATGATTCCTGGAAAGGTAGAATGTACAAGCTAAAATTAGTTTAACACTTGTTGAAACTTGAGTTTACAAGTTGAAGTTAAACCGAGGTCATGTTTAACGCTTGTTGAAACTTAAGTTTACAAGTTGAAGTTAAACCGAGATCATGTTTAACACTAGTTGAAATTTGAGAAAAATTTACAAGTTGAAGTTAAACCGAGATCATGTTTAACAATTGTTGAAACTTGAGTTTACAAGTTGAAGTTAAACCGCGGTCATATTTAACGCTTGTTGAAACTTAAGTTTACAAGTTGAAGTTAAACCGAGATCATATTTAACACTTGTTGAAATTTGAGAAAAATTTACAAGTTGAAGTTAAACCGAAATCATGTTTAGCACTTGTTGAAACTTGAGTTTACAAGTTGAACTTAAACCGAGGTCATGTTTAACGCTTGTTGAAACTTAAGTTTACAAGTTGAAGTTAAACCGAGATCATGTTTAACACTTGTTGAAATTTGAGAAAAATTTGCAAGTTGAAGTTAAACCAAGATCAG
This sequence comes from Camellia sinensis, assembly GCF_055761805.1. NCBI lineage: Eukaryota > Viridiplantae > Streptophyta > Magnoliopsida > Ericales > Theaceae > Camellia > Camellia sinensis. The sequence goes on from NC_138974.1 coordinate 64,340,195, forward strand.
TTAAACCGAGATCATGTTTAACACTTGTTAAAATTTGAGAAAAATTTACAAGTTGAAGTTAAACCGAGATTATGTTTAACACTTGTTGAAAATTGAGAAAAATTTACAAGTTGAAGTTAAACCGAGATCATGTTTAACGCTTGTTGAAATTTGAGAAAAATTTATAAGTTGAAGTTAAACCGAGATCATGTTTAACACATGTTGAAATTTGAGAAAAAATTACAAGTTGAAGTTAAACCGAGATTATATTTAACACTTGTTGAAAATTGAGAAAAATTTATAAACCGAGATTATATTTAACACTTGTTGAAAATTGAGAAAAATTTACAAGTTGGAGTTAAACCGAGATCATGTTTAACACTTGTTGAAATTTGAGAAAAATTTACAAGTTGAAGTTAAACCGAGATCATGTTTAACACTTGTTGAAATTTAAAAAAAATTCACAAGTTGAAGTTAAACCTAGGTCATGTTGAAGGATGTTGGTGTTAAGTCCAGGCTGAGATAAACCGTTGGTGGGTATAACGGAGGTATATCACCCCGAGCAGATCGTATAGATAAAGTGTATGTTGAAGACATCCAAATTATTCTAAGTATAGAATCATACAAGACAATAAAAGGAAGACAGAGATACAAGCATTCAGGAGAGGAAGTTGTATTAACATTCAAAAGATGGAATGCCGGCCAACTGAAAACTTACAAATATTCCAAAAAGAGGAAAACCAAAGTACAAAGTACAGAAAGAAGGAGACAAACATCAAAACTAAGACTCTTCGGCGCCGCTGGCTGGTTGATTCTGGAGTTCGAAAGACTGCTAAGAAGACAGCAACCTTCTCAGCCGCGAGCTTGGCATCTATTTCTTGAAGGGTTTGGTCGAGGCTCTTATTGGCAATAGGCGGGACCGATATTGCCTTCTCAGGAGTAGCATCTTTGGAGACCTCCTCACCCTCCTTATCCTGAGTCAAGTCCAGGACTTGCTAATTTGGAGTAGGGGACTTGGCCCTAGCAGCTTCCTTCGATTTCCTCACCAAAGCTTCCTTCTCAGACTCAAAATTGTCTTCGGATTGGCTTGGAGTAGGGGGGAATGGCAAAGCGAGGACGTCGGCATTCTTGAGGGGGGAGTCCTCGGGGACGTCCAACTTCTTGAGGGCAGCCATCCAACTAAGGGTGAAACCCTTGTTGCATGCTTGCTTCACTTGTTTTTTGTAGTCTGCCATGACATCAACCACCCCCTCATTGTATGCCTTCTCATCGACGGCCTTGAGCTCGGCATCTTTTGTGGCCAGGGTAGCCCGGAGCTCGGCTTGAGCCTCAGTAGTTTTTATTAAGGCCTCGTTCTTCTTGGCTTCAAGGACCTTCTTAATGGCCTCTGCGGCGTCAACTCTCTCTTCAGCCGCGTCCTGAGCCTTTACAGCTGCCTCGGCTTGATCTGCCAAGGTCTTCAATTTGTCCTTGCCCCTGTTGAGGGACTTTTGTAAAACAACGACCTCCCTGATTTTGTCGACCAACTCATTCCTCATCTCAAAAGCTTACATTGAGAAAGAGTGGGCGTGCTGGATCGCCTGAATGAAAGTCAGTAGAACAAAAGTTAGTAAAATCCTCTGAGTATGAAAGAATGGAGAAAGAAAAATACCAAGTGTGGAAGACTTACTTGAACAGAGTGCTGGAGCATCAGAGCGAAGTTTTCGTACTCGCTCGTCTCGGCATTGCGGTTGAGATCGTTTGGAAGGAGCAAAGCCGTTGAGAGGGCGACACCGACTTCAATATCAGTTGCACTATCGCCAGCTCTGACCGGCTTGTCCTCGATGGTGATCTGGGAGGCCCAGGGGGCATCTGCTTTCACGGGCCTCGAGATCGTGGCAGATTCGGACCTCGGCTTCTTTGACCGAGTTGATTGGGATGGTTCGGCCTCTGCGGGCTTCTTCTCGGGGACAGAGGGGGTTTTCTTGCTCGAAGCTAATTTTGAAATTGGCAAGGTGTCCTCAGTATCAATTTGAGTCACCGTTGCCTTTGGCTGAGCCTTCTTCAGCCTTTTTTGTTTCGACTTTGGAGGCTGAGTTGGTGCTAGTTGAGCGTCGACGGAGGATAGGATGTCAGCCAAGAGGTTTTCAGCGACTGCTTTCTTGCAGCCCATCTCAGCAGCAAAAACAGTTCGGCGTCATCGTCGGCGTTGAGATGGTGGGATCAGTTGTAGAGCTGAGGTAGATGGCTACTTTGCTAGATCAGAGGTTGACCCTTGAGCTGGCCGAGATGACGAGGTTGCTGGAGGAGTAGTGGTAGACGGAGGAGACTGACTCTTCTTCTTCTTTGGAACGTCGGGAAGAACCGACTTGTAAGTAGGAATGAAATTGAGTAGCAGAGGGGCTCTCCGGTTGTGGATGGGAAAATTCAATAGCTTCTTCAAGTCCTTGCTGGGGAAGAAAGACTTGCAAAAGTCCTTTGATGGCTGGGGAAGAACTGCAAAAAGAAGAGCACTGACATTAGAACAAAATATTGAAAACTCTAAAAAAGAGAGCAAGGAAATGTGACACTTGGCTTTTATCATCTCCTTTCCCAAAAACTGTTCGGCTTAGGGGATAAAGGTGGAGGTCATCGTTTGGTTGAAACTCCCAGTTGCCCGAGACGATGAAGTAATCTTTTCTAGCACCCTTGTTTGAGTCTGGGAGGTCGGTAATGAGCTTGTACTCAGTGGATCTCAGCTTGAGGTAATAGATGTGGCCTTTTTCTGATTTCAGGTGACACATAGCGTAGCAGTACTGAATATCGGCAAGAGTAACCCTAACATTCTCTTGTTTGGCTAAGGCTATTATACCGTTGATAGCTCGGTAAGAGTTGATGGTAAGCTGCATTGGGTTCAATTTATAGTAATGATGGATTTCTCGAAAAAAGGTGTCAAGTGGAAACCTAAGTCCATACTCGATAAAGGCCACTACTAGGAAAGACATGAGGTTCACATCGGGCATAATGGAATCCTCCTCCCCTGTCAACTTGAGGTGGACGTCGGCAGGGATGGAAAACTCCCGCCTAAAGTATTCTAACTTGGTCAGGGTGTCTACTCTATGCTTCCACATACCCATGATGTCGGCCTGAGGGAAAGGTGTAGGATTTTGGAATGAAGTGTTTTGTGACAGTTTTTTAAGGACCTCGGCTAAAACCTAAATGTGAGCTGGGGTAAGAATTTGTGGAGATCTTAAGGGGAATGTGTTTCAGTTTTTCCTAAAAATTTGTGGGTTCTACAAGAAAATCTCAAACCTATATCTACGGAAACGAAGATTGAAGGCATGAATCTGGAAAAGACACAAAAAACAGAAAACAAGAACGTGTTTCAGAATCAAGAACAGTGACGAACTATCAAGAACATTGTGACAAAGTGTGCACAAGGTTGCGAAGCCAAGAACAGTGGCAAAAGTGAACAAATTTGTGAGTAGTGTGTGAATATTAGAGAAAAGATTGGGCAAAAAAAGAATCACGAAGCAAACATACTCAAACACGTGGTGCAAATCAAGGTACAGATTAAAAATGATCGAAGACATAAGCAACTTTGTAAAATACAACAGAGTTCGCAGTGAAATCAAGAACTGAAAACCAGGAGGAATAGTGGCTTACCAGAGAAAGTGAGGTCGGTATGAGAATCGCTGAAGTCAGACGATGGTTACAAAAGCGACGGAGCGGTGAAAATCACGTCGGAGGAGGTGAACGGAGCACGTTGCAGAGCTAGAAAAGCTTGAACAAAGACAGATTAGAGAGAGAGAAAAAGTTGGATACTTCAGAAACGATGATGCAAAAAATGAAGAGACAGAGAGAGAGAATTGATTTTGATCAAAACGTGGAGAATGGCGGCAAAATACCATCAATGCGTCTAGGGCTACGTGCTTGTCAGACGACGCACCCAGACACAAGACAACTTACAGGCGCGTATCGAGTACGATCCAGTGAGGGGAAGACGCGTAGCAAAAATGGTTGATTTATTTCGCGTGACAGCTCATACGCGTGATAAAACTCTTGGAGTTCTTGGTTTAATGAAGCAATGACCTCAGCTGGTAGGAGGATCTCGGCTAAATAAACTCGAATAAAACAAGGTCATTGGTTCTAAAAGCCTTGATGAGACAGACTACAGGACCTGGTCGTGTGAAGTCGACGTATTATGACCTCGGTAAATGGATGATACAGCAAGATAACCGACATGCTATACGATATGATGAAATAGGTTCCACCACCTCAGGATGCCGAGGTAATAGAACCTAGGGGGCAGTTGTGGGGATATATTTTCTGAGTACCAACACGTGGCCAAGGTGACGCCGAGGTGATCTCGGCTAGGCCGAGATTATCTCCGAAGATATCGGAGTTCGGGATAAGCGGATTAGGGACAAGAGTCCTAGAATGAGGAAGGACCTCAGCCTGGATAAGGATAAAGCTTTTAGGGAGTTTATTTTTATCTATTGGATAGTCCAAGATAAGCACTGAGCTGAAGTCTATTGAAGTTAAGCTTCTATTGGGACTAGGATTGAGTTGGCTATAAAAGAGGGGCACCCCCAATGGGTCGAAGGTACGCAATTCATATTCTGAATAGTGAGTTAAGCACTTTGGTTATCTTTGTTAGATATTTAACTAACTTGATCGTTGGAGTGCCCCCGGGTGGACGAACCACCACCGGAATCTCTTCTTTCTGTTACAGGCTATTCAGGCGCCATCTATTCTGTCAGTGCTCTCCAATTGAATATTAAATTGATGGTGTAGTCAGAAATTTACTCACACAATTACGATACTTGAATTAGACATAAGAGCTTTTTGCGTAGTGAATTTGAAAAGAAACATTTTCATTCCTTATTCTAAAGTTTGGCCTTTGTAATAATGTTTCAGATGCACAGAGAACTAGCACTTGAAGCAGTTCGCTATTCCTTGGTACTGCTGAAGAATGGAAAGGGCACAAATAAGGAAAATGTTATGAATTTTAAATAATTTATCAAATTTTTATTAAATTCATACAAATCTACGTATATATATAAATCCTACAACCACATAAAAAGTTTGATAAAATATTTAATATATTATTTGAGTTCCGTGAGATTACTCTACAAATAAACCATTTCTTCCGTCAGATAGGAATTCTACAAAAGATTCTTGTAGCTGGAACGCATGCTGATGATCTTGGATGTCAGTGCGGAGGTTGGACATTTAATTGGACTGGAACCAGTGGCAGAATTACCATCGGTATGTGTTTGTTTGTAGCAGTAATGCCCAGCATAGATCACTATTGTTATTGTTAAACTCCCAAAAAAATATTGTTTATTATTAAAAAAAAAAAAAAAAAAAAAAGGGAGAAAAAGGGTGGAAGAGAAGAAGCAGCACAAACTTTCTGTTTCAAGTTTTTAAGAATGCATTTCTCTTCTGTACTTAAAAGCATATTATGAAAAATGTTTTAGAACTGTAAGAGAAGAGCTTTAAAATAGCATTAATTTATCTTTTTTTCTCCATGTGTTTTGTCTTTTTCTATCTTTTTTTTTTATTTTTTATTTTTAAGAACAGCTTTACTATAGCTATCTATCCATGTTGCAAATATTATTAAAATGTGGAGGTTTTTGTTTAGTCTATTATATTTGCACATATATAATAATAGACAACACCATCCTCCACCTTATTGTACCTGACAAAAAAATTAGTAACAAAATAAGGATAAATTACATTCACCTCCACTTTATGTTTATTTTTCTTAAAAAAAATTCGTACACAAATATGTTTACAAAACAAAAGAAAAATTCATGTTTTGTAAGTTGCTATGATATTGGGTGATGCTAGCTATCATTAATGAAAGAGAAAAAATGATAAAAAAATTGAGAAAAATAATAGAGAAGAGAACAAATAATAATAATAATAATAATAAAAAAAATAATAACAACTTATATGGTGTTGCTATTTGCTATAGTGAATTTATTAGCTCTTTTTTTTTAGATAAGGTAATGTTTTTGGTTATTCTACTATATATATGCTTGTCTTAACAATTTAGAATTTTTTTAAATATTGCATAGAATTTAATAATTGAAAAACCTCAGGGAAGGTGAGTAAAATTTACTATTTGATATCATCATATTCTATACAATTTAATCAGCATGACGTCATCATATTCAGTTAAATAAATTAAGAGAAGATTAATGGTGGGAGGAATCTTAATAATAGTTTCAAAAGTAAAGGTAATTTCTATAATTATTGAAACTATAGGAAAGGTCCTGTAATTATCAGAAATCTAGGTGAGTGTAATTTACCCACAAAATAATTGTTTGTATAAAATTTAATCCATATAACTTAACGTTATTTTAGTTTTGATTTTGAACACTACAGTCCTGTTTTGTGCTGAAACTCTGTTGAGAATAAATAATTAACCAATTTGAGGTATTATGAAAAAAATTTTCATGAAAATGATCATGAAAGATTTATGACTCTTAAATTACACTTAAAATAAAGCACCACACACTAATCAAGATAATTCAAGAATCATAAATATTTCATGATCATTTTTATAAATTTTTTTTCATGATCCCTAACTTTTCTCATTTGCATATTTGTTTTAGTTGGTACTTGCTATGTATGATGTATGTATTTACATTTGTTTTGTGAGTGTTTGGACTTATGAGATCATTAACAATCTATGTACAGCCATTTTGGACGCTATCAAAGAAACAGTAGGAGACAAAACTGAAGTGGTATACGAGAAAAACCCATCACCAGACACCTTTACTGGTCAAGATTTCTCTTTTGCCACTGTGGCAGTGGGTGAATCTCCATATGTAGAAGGCAGTGGCGATGACCCAGAACTCATAATTCCCTTTACGTTGTGATTGGGAGATTTGGAAAGAAATTTGAAAAGGAAAATGAGAAAGGTGCGTGAAATGTGAATATAACGGAACTGAACTCATTAGCTCGATTGCTGACAGAGTTCCCACATTGGCGATTCTCATCTCTGGAAGGCCCTTAACTCTAAAGCCCAAACTTTTGGAGAAGATAGATGGTTTGGTTGCTGCGTGGTTGCCTGGCAGCGAAGGAGGTGGAATCACAAATGTCGTCTTCGGAGATTATGAGTTCCGAGGGCGACTTCCGGTAACGTGGTTTAAAAGTGTTGAACAATTGCCAATGCATGTTGGAGAGAACTCTTGTGATCCTCTTTTTCCTCTCAGGTTTGGGTTAACAAGAAATAACAAGAGGCTTTAAAACTAAGGCCTTAGTTTGTCGTGTTTTTCTGAATTCTTATCACCGGCAATTATCAAAATTTTCTACTGTCAGCTTTAGTGTGTAGTCTTCATTGTGTGTTTGCATTGCATTAATTGTATGGTGGCTTATTTTAGGATTTACAAAAGTTGTTCATGAAATTCTAAATTAATGTTGTGTTTGTTTGGACGGACTGGATAAGGGGGATTGTAATCTATCAGACTATTAGTTTTGTGATATATTGTTCTTGGACTATTTGGTTAGATTGGATTTGTATCCTATGTTTGTTTAATCATGGGATTAGATGCCTGGATTGGACTATTTTTAGTGATTCCAATGTTTGGTTAAACTGGATAAGGATAAACGTTCAAAATACTATTTTACCCTTGTAATTTATAATTTTTATTTAATATATAATTTTAAATTTGTAATCTATAATTTATAATTTAATAACACTAAATTTTTTAATTTATAAGGCCATAATTTTTAATTTATTATTTTCAATTAAACTAAATTTATAATTTATAATTTATATTTTTTATTTAATATATAATTTTAAATTAACAAAACTAAAAAAATAATTATATTTAATATATAAATTTAATTTTTTAACAACACTAAAAAAATTTAATTTATAAGGACATAATTTTTAATTTATTATTTTTAATTAAATTAAATTAAATTTATATTTTTTATTTAATATATAATTTTAAATTAACAACACTAAAAAAATAATTTATAAATGTTCAAAAGACTATTTTATCCTTTTTCAATTGTTTATTAAGTAATAATATAAGGGTAAAATGGACATTTCACACCTTAGTCCCATGTGATACTAATCCCATAGAAATAATTTCACCCGTCCCCCTAGGATACAATAACCCTCATATGAGAGACTAATAGTCCGGAGGAACAATTAATCCGAAACAAAAAAATTAAACCAAACGATGGACTATTAGTCCGGATGGACTAATAGTCCAATCCCATGAAATAATCCCTCAAAACAAACACACTCTAAGGGCATGTTTGTTTGGGTGGACATGAGATTGGGATTGGACTAATAGTCCAATAAAATTATTAATCCGATGTTTGGTTAAACAATTGAAGTACGGATTAATTATTTTAAACTTGACTATTAGTTAAGACAGGATACATAATCCAACGAATTCGTAGTCTTAGGACTATTAGTCATGGGAATGCTAATCCAGTCCGCCCAAACAAACATGACCTAAGGGTGTGTTTGTTTGGACGGACTAGATAAGGAGAGATTGTAATCCATCGAATTGTTAGTCCTGAGATACATTGTCCCCGAACTATTTTATTGGATTGGATTTGTATCCTATGTTTATTTAGTCATGGGATTAAACGTCTGGATGAGATTATTTTTAGTGAATCCAATGTTTGGTTAGACGGACTGGATAAGAATAAATGTTCAAAAGACTATTTTACCCTTGTAATTTATAATTTTTTATTTCATATATAATTTTAAATTTGTAATCTATAATTTATAATTTATAATTTAACAACACTAAAAAAATTTAATTTATAAGACCATAATTTATAATTTATTATTTTCAATTAAATTAAATTTATAATTTATAATTTATATTTTTTATTTAATATATAATTTTAAATTAACGACAATAAAAAATAATTTTATTTAATTTATAAATTAAATTTTCAACAACACTAAAAAAATAATTTATAAGGCCATAATTTATAATTTATTATTTTTAAATAAACTTAATTTATAATTTATATTTTTTATTTAATATATAATTTTAAATTAACAACACTAAAAAAATAATTTTATTTAATATGTAAATTTAATTTTTTAACAATACTAAAAAAATTTAATTTATAAGGCCATAATTTTTAATTTATTATTTTTAATTAAATTAAATTTATAATTTATAATTTATAATTAAATTTTTTTATTTAATATATAATTTTAAATTAACAACACTAAAAAAATAATTTTATTTAATATGTAAATTTAATTTTTTTAACAATACTAAAAAAATTTAATTTATAAGGCCATAATTTTTAATTTATTATTTTTAATTAAATTAAATTTATAATTTATAATTTATAAGTAAATTTTTTTATTTAATATATAATTTTAAATTAACAACACTAAAAATATAATTTATAAATGTTCAAAAGACTATTTTATCATTTTCTAATTGTTTGCTAAGTAATTGCATGAGGTAAAATGGACATTTCAGAGCCTAATCCCATGGGATACCAATCTCGTGGAAATAATCCCCCCATGAGATAGGATAGTCCTACAAATATGAGACTAATAGTCCGGAGCCAAAAAATTGAAACAAACAATGGACTATTAGTCCAGTGGGACTAATAGTCCAATCCCACACCCTAATCCTTCAAAACAAACACATCCTAAGGTCATGTTTGATTTACAAGACTAATAGTGAGGTATTAATAATCCTATCAAATTAGTGTGGTATTCACTATTCAATTAGATTAATATGATAAATTATCCATGGGATTAATAATCCCACCCCCTACCCCATTACTAATAATCCTACAATTTTGTTGGATTAATTATTCATTGGATTAACAATCCTAAACTAAAATGTTAAAACAAATATAAGATAATTAGACTTACAGATTAATAACCCCAATCCAATACTCTAATTCATCCAATCAAACATGCCTAGGTTTGATCGTTTCTGAATTTATCAGCTGCTTAGGCATTCTCCAAACCCCCATATCCCGGCTGATTATGGCCCTGTTAGTTTATGTATTTATTTTAATTTTTTTGCCATTTTCAATGTTAGAAAGATGCCTTGAAATGATCAAATTGTGGGATAAACCGGGTATCAATCTTGAAGGTTTGAATTATATATATATTGTTTGGGTAATTTTCTGACCACACTGTCCGCTTAGTAATCAGCTGGAGAGCACCGGCAGAATAGATGGCTTCAACAGACCTGTAACAAAAAGAAAAAGCTCCGGCGGTGGTTCTTCCACCCGGGGGCACTCCGACGATCAAGTTAGTATATCTCTCAAAGATAATCAAGTGCTAAACTCACAAGTTTGAGTATAAAACTGCGTACCTTAGACCCACGGGGGTGCCTCTCTTTTATAGTTTACTCAATCCAAGTCCCACTAGAAGCTTGACTTCTATGGACTCCAATTCAATACTTACTTTGGATTCTTCAAAAGATAAACCCTCTAAGAGCTTTATCCTTATCTTAGCAAAGTCATCTCTTTTATCTAGGACTCTTGCCCCTTATCCATTTATCCGCTTATCTCGGATTCCGATATCTTCGGAGATCACCTCGGCCTCGCCAAAGATAACCTCGGCATAACTACCAAGACATGTGGCACTTCGGCTGACACGTCGGCGTCACCATGCCACGTGTTGGTATTCAGAAAATACATCCCCACAACTGCCCCCTAGGTTCTATTACCTCGGCATTCTGAGGTGATGGAACCTATATCTGTATTTTCTTTCAGTACCTCGGCGTGAGAACTTTTTTGGCCGAGATCATTCATTTTAGGCCGACATGCCTTCATCAAAGAACAAGAACTCAAATGAACTTCTCCACGCGCATGAGCTGTCATGCACCTTTTCTCAACCGTCCCCCTTACGTGCTTTATCCTCATTGGCCCGTGTCTGTGACGCGCCTGAAAGCTGTATTTCACCCATCTGCGCCGTCTGACGTGTGCGTTGCTCCAGGCGTAATAAATGCCCTGCTTTTGCCGCCGTTTCAAGTTTTTGATAAAACTTTTCTCTCCATTTTCATTTCTTTACTTTTGCATTCGATTTTCTGGCTCTCTCTCTCTCTCTAAACTTTCTCAAACCCGCCATTGCTCTAGCTCCAAGCTCTGTAACTGTCTTCATTCTTCCTTTCCAGCGAAGCTTTCGTCGTTCCGTCTTGTCTGCAACCGTTGCCTTACCTCGGCGACTTTCATTCCGGCTTCATTTGTTCTGGTAAGCTTCTGTTCCTCCAATTTCTTTTATGTGCTTTCGTTTACTTACTGCCATTATTGCGCCGTTCAAACCTTTAATTTGTTGAACTATTCATCTGGATGCGTCTATTCCATGACTTTACTCATATCTTGAACACTTGCATTGTTTTAATACTTTTCTTGCCACTGTTCTTGACCTTTTACTTCTGTATTTCTTTTGCTTTTGAGAACCATACCTCTGTTCTTCGTTTCTGAAACGTCATACTTTGTTTCTTGTTTTCTGTTTTTCCTTTCCAGATCTATGCCTTTGATCTTCATCTTCATAGTTCTTAGGCTTGGGATTTATTTGTAGAACCTTTAATTTAGGGAAAACTGAAACAAGCCGTACCAATACTCTCTTAGGTTTTTGCCGAGGTTCCAATAACCCTTTAAGAATACCTTCTTTCTGAGACCTAGCCCTCTGATTTTAGGCCGACGTTATGGGTATGTGGAGACATAGGGTAGATACCCCGACCAAACTTGAGTATTTCAGGCGGGAGTTCTCAATTCCTGCCGATGTCCATCTGAGGCTGGTTGAAGATAATGACTCTATCATGCCCACAGATGATTCAATGCCCTTTCCTATAGTAGCTTTTACTGAGTGCGGACTCCGGCTCCCACTTAACCTTCTTTTTCGCGAAATTCTTCACTTTTACAAGTTGAACCCTATGCAACTCGCCATAAACTCTTATCGAGTGATCAATGGCATCATAGCTTTGGCTAGGCAGGAGAACGCTAGGATTACCCTGGCCGACATTCAGTTCTGTTATACCATGTGCCCCCTTAGCCTGAAGGAAAAAGGCTTCGTTTATTATCTTAAGCCGAGGTCGACAGAATACAAAATCGTAGCTGACCTCCCAGACTCTAACAAGGGGGCTGGAGATGACTACGTTATTGCTTCGGGAAATTGGGAGTTTGGCCCAGACGAGGACGCCCATCTCTACCCTCTTCCCCAATCTATTGAAGAGGGCAAGGGTAAGAGCCCAATGTCAATACTTTAGTTGTTTCTGTTCAAGTCTTCAATATTTAATCTGTTTCTAATGTTTGTTTCTTCTTGCAGACGTTCGTAAGTTACCGAAAGACTTTCGCCAATCCTACGTTCTTAGCAAGGATCTGAAAAGGCTCTTGGACTTGCCTGTCTACAAAAGGAAAGCACCTCTCCTTCTGAACTTTATTCAGACATACAAATCCACATTGCCCGACGTCCCAAAAAGAAAGAAGAAGAGCCTATCTCCTCCCTCTGTTACCACTCTACAAACAGCATCAACATCTCGGGCTGACCAAGGGTCAACCTCGAATCCAGCCGACCAACCAACAACTTCAGCCCCATACTTAATCCCAATACCAGAAAGGAAGCGTCGGCGACGACTCGTCAAAACTGCTAAGATGGGTCGCCCGAAGCCTGTTGCCCAAGATCTCCTAGCCGACCTTCCCACGGATACTGACGCTTAACCGACGCAAACCATGCCCCCACCAAAGCCGAAGAGAATTAAAAAGGCTCAGCCCAAGGCCAAAGCCGCTGAGATTGAGGTTGAGGACGCTCTGCCCATCTCACAATTGGCTATGAGTAAAAAGATTGCTTCTGCTTCTGCCAAGAGGTCTGCTGAGGCCCAGCCGTTAGAGTCCACTCAATCGAAGAAGCCGAGGTCATCGTCTGCGACGACCTCGGGTTCCAAAGTACCAAGAGTCCCCTGGGTGCCTCAAATCACTCTGGAGGACAAGCCTGTTCTACCTTCTGATAGTGCCGAAGACATAAACGTCGGCGTGGCACTTAGTACTGCTGTTCTCCTTCCTGGTGATCTTGAGCGAAATGCCAAGATGAGCGAGTATGAGAACTACGCCCTCATGCTCCAATGCTCTGTACAAGTAAGTTCCCCCATTTGGTAATTTGTCTTTTTGTCCCTTTTTCCTATACTTGCAAGGTTTGTGTAATAATTTTTCTCTTGGGTTATTTCAGGCCATTCAATATACACATTCTCTCTCCATGCAAGCTTTTGAAACGAGGGAGAAGTTGGCCGACATGAGGCGGGAGGTTTCTGCCTTGAAAAAGGAAAACAAAACTGTTCTGAAAAAGATGAAGAAGCTGGAAGATCAGGCCGAGGCTGCCACTAAGGCCCAACAGATGGCCAAAGAAAAAGCGGAGTCTGCTGAAGCTATCCGAAAAGTTGCCGAGGCCGAGAAAAAAGAAGTCGAGGTAAAAAAGGCCCTGGCCGAAAAAGAGCTTCAGAAGGCTCTGGCCACCAAAAAAGCCGAGATCAAGGAAGCTGATGAGAGGGCTTACGCCCAGTGCATGGCCGACGTTACTGAGGAGTATAAACTTCAGGTCAGGCAGGCATGCAACAGAGGCTTCTCCCTTGGTTGGATGTCCCTGATAAAGAAACTTGATCTTCCTGTTGACTCACCCTTCCGCAATGCCGATGCTATTCCTCTGCCATTCCCCACTCCTACTCTATCAAGTCAACCTAGAGGATAATCTGAATTTGAGACTGAGGATGCTGATGAGGAAGATGATGAAGCTTTGGTCAGAAAACCAAAGGATGCTGATGGGGCTAAGTCCCCTCCTCAGAATGAGCAAGTCCTTGACTTGACTCAAGATGAAGAAGGTGATGAGGTTATCCCTGAAGCTATTCCTGACACTGTTCCAGCCGATATTCTTTCCGAGGTTAAGACTGTCGAATAAACTCTTCAGGAAATTGACACCGAAATAGCGGCAGAGAAAGAGGCCGAGGTTGTATCTGATCTCCAAATCCAACAATCTGGAGGAGAAGACGCTTAGCTTTATGTTCTTCTTTTGCTTACTTGTATTTTGTTTTTTCCTTTATCTTTTCTGAACAATGTAAGCTTTTGCGTGGCCGACGTGCCTCACAATTTTGTAAATGTTAACTCGGCTTTCCTTTTCTTAATGCTTGAATCTTTGTCTTTTCTTTGATTGCTTCTGCGTGGTTTCTATACTTAGAATATTTTGCATGATTTACATACTTCTTTCCTTGTTTGTGCAATCTTCTCGGGGTTACATATCTCGGGTGTAATAACTACAAGCTTTACTTCAGCAAGATACTGACCTGCAATCTTTTCATAAGTTTCAACAAGTGTAAAACATATACTATTCAATGTCAACTTTGCAGACTTTTTCTTAAGTTTCGATAAGTATTTTCAACAAGTAATTTCAACAAGTACTTTGCAAACAGTGATCTCGGTCTAACCTACTTGTAAATTGCTACAAATTTCAACAAGTGTTAACATATACTGTAAATTTTTCTTAGGTTATGACAATGATCTGCTTGTAAATTGCTACAAATTTCAACAAGTGTTTAAACAATATACTTAGCTTTTATCTCAACCTGTAAATTGCTGCAAATTTCAACATATGATCACATGTCGGCTTAACGTTATCTTGTAAATTGCTACAAATTTCAACATGTGTTAAGCATCTTCTTCGGGTTAACCAACTTGTCAATTTCTACAAGTGTTTAACCAATAACCTCGGCTTTACTTCGGTTTGTAAATTGCTACAAATTTCAACAAGTGAAGATAAGGAATCAGCTTAACTCCAACTTGTAAATTGCTACAAATTTCAACAAGTGAAGATAAGGAATCAGCTTAATTCTAACTTGTAAATTGCTATAAATTTCAACAAGTGAATTAAGGAATAATCTCGGCTTAACTTCGACTTGTAAATTGCTACAAATTTCAACAAGTGAAGATAAGGAATCAGCTTAATTCCAACTTGTAAATTGCTACAAATTTCAACAAGTGAATTAAGGAATAATCTCGGCTTAACTTCGACTTGTAAATTGCTACAAATTTCAACAAGTGAAGATAAGGAATCAGCTTAATTCCGACTTGTAAATTGCTACAAATTTCAACAAGTGAATTAAGTATCTGTGTCTTCTTTCTGCCCCCAATGTGAACCTGAGTTCTACTTGGGTTCTCATTACTCATGTCTTCAAAAAAACACCAATATGTTGCTTTATCCATCATATGTATTTTAAAGAAAAGGGAAAAGATTTTATTGATGACATCGGCCAAAAATAGTGCACATCTAATGATAAAAGAATTTCAAATTACAAGTGTTCCAAGGTCTTGGCAATGCTTTTCCCTCGTTATCTTCAAGCCGATAAGCGCCATGGCCTAATACCGAAGTAATTCTGTACAGTCCTTCCCAGTTTGGGCCAAGCTTGCCCTCTCTGGGATCCTTCTTGTTGCCGACGACTTTTCTCAGGACTAGGTCGTCGATTTGAAAATCTCTTGGATTGACCTTCTTGTTGTAAGCTCTGGCAAGCTGTTGCTGGTAAACTGCAAGCTGTATTGCGGGTTTTTCTCTTCGTTCTTCCAGAAGATCCAGATCTCGGGCTAAGAGTATGTCATTGGTGCCATTCTCTACTCCCTAGGTCCTGACCCTTGGGATGCCGATCTCCAATGGGATGACAGCTTCTGTGCCATAAGTCATGGCAAAGGGGGATTCCCCTGTTGATCTTCTCGGCGTAGTCCGATATGCCCAAAGCACGTTGGGCAACTCGTCTACCCACTTTCCTTTTGCTGCCTGTAGCCTCTTCTTTATTCCATCCAAAATTACTTTGTTGGATGCTTCTGCTTGACCATTAATTTGGGGAAAACTTGGTGTTGAAAAGTAATTCTTGATCTTGAATTTGGCACAAAAGTTCTTGATGAGTTTACTGTCAAACTGTGTTCCGTTGTCGGCAACTATTGCTTTTGGAATGCCAAATCTGGTGATGATGTTTCTCCATATAAAGTTCTTGACGTCCACATCTCGGATTTTGGCAAGAGGTTCTGCCTCTATCCACTTCGTAAAGTAATCTGTTGCCACCAGCAGGTATTTTCTCTGCCCAGTTGCCTGGGGAAGTTGCCCAACAAGATCCATGCCCCATTGGGTAAACGACCAAGGGCTGGATACTGGGTTTAGGTCAGCAGCTGGCTGATGTATCAAAGGTGCAAACCTTTGGCATTGTTCACACTTCTTCACGTAGGCTTCAGCATCCTTTTGCATGTAGGGCCACCAATACCCCTGGGTAATGGCCCTGTGGGCTAATGATCTGCCCCCAGCGTGACTTCCACAAATTCCTTCATGAATTTCATATAGGAAATCTTCAACCTGCAAAGGGTGTACGCACCTTAAAAGAGGTCCAGTAAAGGATCTTCTGTAAAGATGTCCATCTTCTGTCAGACTGAATCTTGCAGATTTCAATCTGACTTTGTGTGCCTCCTTACGATCTTCTGGCAGCTTTCCTTCTTTCAGGAATGCAACAATTGCATCCATCCAGCTTGGCCCAATGTCCACACACATTGCTTGCTGCTCTGTGTTCTCTGGTTTTATGCTCGGGCCCGACATATAGTCGATCATAATTGTCCTTGTTTTTCCAGTCTGTATTGAACTTGCCACGTTAGCCAATGCGTCGGTGTGGGTGTTGTCATCTCGGCTAACTTGGAGTAGTCGACAGTTCTGAAATAGGGTTGCCAATCTGATGACCTCTTTTGCATATGCCGACATCCTTTCGTCCCTGGCTGCAAATTCACCTGTTGACTGGTTAACAATAAGTTGTGAATCACAAAAAACTATTACCTCATCTGCTTCTGCTGCTGCTGCCAGTTTTAGCCCTGCAATTAATGCTTCGTATTCCGCTTCATTGTTTGAGGCCTTGAACCCCAAACGGATGGACTGTTCTATTATTTCTCCATCTGGAGATATCAGCAGTACTCCTGCCCCCGCTCCTTGTCGGTTCGAACTTCCATCGACGAATAGTTTGAATGAGTCGTCGATGTAGATGTTGCAGGGTCTGAGCTTTTCCTTCCTTTGCTCTTTTACTTTTGGCTGGGATTCTCCTTGCTTGCTGGGACAATGCTCATCCTGGCTCAACGGAGCCCGATGTTCGATGGTTTCGGGGGTGAATTCTGCCACGAAGTCGGCCAAAACTTGGCCTTTAATTACTGTTCTCGGCCTGAACTCCAGGTCATACTGACCTAGGGCTACGGCCCATCTTGCTATCCTTCCTGTTAAGTCTCCTTGCTGCAACAAGGATTTCAGTGGATGCTCTGTTAAGACCACAATCTTGTGTACCTGAAAGTAATGGTTCAACTTCTTTGAAGCCATTACTAAGGCTAGCATTAATTTCTCCAGTGGTAAATACCTTGTTTCTGCATCGGCCAAGGTTTTACTTACATAATAAACAGCCTTTTGCTCCCCTTTTTCTTCTCGAATTGGTACTGCACTGACTGCTTGTTCTGAAACTGCCAAGTACAAAAACAGTTCTTCCCCTGGTTCTGGATTGGAGAGAACTGGAGTTGTGGTCAAGTACTTCTTTAGGTCGGTTAAAGCGGCTTCGCATTCTTCTATCCACAGAAAGTCTGTGGCTTTTTTCACCAAGTTGAAGAAGGGTCTGCATTTATCTGAGCTTCTGCTGATGAATCTGTTTAGGGGTGCGGCCTTTCCAGTAAGCATCTGAACTTGTTTTGCCGACGTTGGGCTCTTCAGCTCTAGGATGGCCTTAATTTGGTCTGGGCTGGCCTCAATGCCCTTTCTTGTTACCAGATACCCTAAAAACTTACCTGATCCAACTCCAAACGTGCACTTTGATGCGTTGAGTCAGAGCCGGTATGTTTTAAGTATATCAAAGACTTCTTTTAGGTTGGCAAGATGGCCCTTAGATTCCTTGGTCTTCACAACCATGTCATTGATGTAGACTTCTACCGTTTTGCCAATCAGGTGCTTGAACATCTTTGTTACTAACCTTTGGTATGTTGCTCCTGCGTTTTTTAACCAAAAAGGCATTACCTTGTAACAGTACAAGCCTTTAGGGGTGATGAACGCGGTCTTCTCCTCGTCTGGAGGGTACATGGCAATCTGGTGGTACCCCCTGTATGCATCCAAAAAACTCATCCTTTCGTGCCCTGAAGTTGCATCTACTAGCTGGTCAATCTTGGGCAGAGGAAAGCTGTCTTTGGGGTAGGCTTTGTTGAGGCTGGTAAAGTCTACACAGACCCTCCATTTGCCGTTCTTCTTTTTCACTACTACTGTGTTGGATAGCCATGTCGGGTAGTGAACTTCTCGGATGGCCCTGGCCTCCAGAAGTTTGTCTACTTCTTCTGCTACTGCTTCGACGTGCATCAACGTCGGTCTTCTAGCTCGTTGAATTACAGGTTTTGCCGACCTGTCGACATTTAGTGTTTGGCAAGTGACCTCGGGGTCAATGCCAGGCATTTCGTAAGGTATCCAGGCGAACACCTCAATGTTGGCTTTCAAAAAATCTTCCAGTTCTCTTTCCTCTTCTTCGGCTAAGCCTGAACCGAGAAGAAAGAAGCGTTCTTCATCGCCCTCCTGGACAAGGATTTTCTTTAGTGTCTCTTCACTCTTTTCGGTTGGCTCCTTGCCGACATCTTCTAGGACCTCCATGTCCTCGTCTTCAATCTTTGCCTCTTTTGGCTTTCGAATGCTGCAAGTAGTCTTCATTGCTGCCATGGAGCAAGTTTTTGCCTGCAGTTGATTGCCTCTGACTTTTTCAATCCCATGCTCTATTGGGAACCGTAGTAGTTGATGCAGTGTTGAAGGAACTGCCCCCATTGCATGTAACCATGGTCTTCCCAAGATGATGTTAAATGGCGAGGGTGTGTCAATCACCATAAATTCTGTCTTGATCTTTTTAGTACCAGCTTGTACTTCCACGCTTGCTGCGCCCAGTGGCCATGTCGGTGTTCCATTGAAGCCGACCATAGGGTTGCTGGATTGTTCCAGGTCGTCAGGGTGAAGGCCCAGCTCCTTGTAACATCTGATGTACATGATGTCACAAGAGCTGCCTTGATCTATCAGGATGCGTTTCACTTAGCATTCCCCAACCTGGAGGGATACTACCAAGGCATCATTATGCAGATGTTGGACCAACTCCAGGTCGGCTTCCGTGAAAGTTATCATCGGTCCTTGGCATTCTTCAGGCCGAGGTCTTTTGTATCCGACCCGATTCACGTGCTGCAGGTGTTTTACTCTTTGGGTTTCTCCCCGAATGTCGCTTTCGTTCACCTTTGAGTGGATTACATTAACCACCCGTGGTCCTCCTGCCTGTGGTTGCTGTGCTGGGGGAGGCGGTGCTGTTAGTGCTTGAGGCAATCTTGCCTGTTCTTCTCTTGTCCTGGCCTCATCAACAAGGTCCTTCAGATGGCCTTGCCTTACTAGGTCTTCTAAGTGTGCTTTTAAGGCTCTGCAACCCTTAGTTGGGTGTCTTTCTTCATTATGGTAAGCACAACGCCTACCAACGTTTCTTCCTATAAATTCCCTGGTGCTCTTGCCGGTGCCCTAAAATAGGGTTGATTTCGTATTTGGTCTAGGACTTTATGGATAAGGATTCGGAACACCGTCGTCACTGCCTGTTTACCCTTCAATTCTGTTTCTTGTTTGGTTGGCCCGTTGGTACCTCGGCCTCGCTTCGGCGAGCCGTTTCCCTTCTCCTACTTCATCTCTTTGTTTCCCGACGTATCTTCCTCAGCTCTAGCGTACTTCTCGATTCTCGCCATGAGTTCCTCCATGCTTTTTGGCAATGTTTTTGCCAAAGATTTCCGTAGTGGGCAGTCATCTTTCAGGCAGTTCTTGAAAGACACGACCGCCATTTCTTAGTTGCATTCGGGTATTCGATTGAACACCTCGTAGTAGCTCTTCGCGTAGGCCCTAAGGCTTTCTTCCTTGGTGATTCTTAAAGCCATCAGGGCGTCGACCCTCAAGGGCTGTAATTTGTTTGTTACAAACCTGGCCACAAACATCTCGGCTAGGCCTTCCCATGTCTTTACGCTTCCCTTCGGTAGTTTATGGAACCAATCAGATGCAATTTCCCCAAAGGATGAGGGAAATACTTTGCAGAGCAACGGCTCGTTCCCACTGTATAATGCCATTGAGTTCAGGTATAGTCCAACATGAAAGTTGGGATCTGACTTACCATCATAAATTTGGAACCTTGGCATACTAAATCTCTTTGGTGCTTCAAATTTGTCCAGTTCCACCGAGAACGGTGTTCTCGGCTTAACTGGGGATGTCACCTCGGCTTCAACATTCTGCTGCCTTCTTTTGAGGTAATCCCTCAAGTCTTCCTTACTCCTACCTGGAGCTCGGCTATCTCTTGACTTCAATCTTTTTGGCACACTACTTTCGGCCTCGTGGTGGGCCCGTTTCGATCTTTCTCCATAGGTTGTGTCAAAGTAGAGTGCCTGCCCTTGAACATGCCGATGTTCTTTATGCCCTGGATCCTTCATTTGATGTGTCTTTCGGGACTCTTCTTGCCTCGGCTCCTCTCGTCCGAATTCCCTGGAAGGTCGGTGTGAGTGCCTTCCACTCCTGGTGTGCTGAGGGGCTTCGGGGATTGCTTTCCTTCCTCCCTTCTGGGTGTTAATTGCCGGCATCGGCGTATCTTGCAGCGGGTATGGTGGCTGCATAACATTGTTTTGCATCATGAAGTTGACCACTGACTGTAGATCTGCCAACTTGTTTGCCAAGTCTTTTACTTCCTCATCTCTCCGTAGGCACCTATCCCTCCATACCTGAAGGTTATCTTCGTTATAATACTTGCTTTGGTCTGTTGGCTTCGAAGTACCGCCCTCCTGGCCGACGTCTTTCTCTCCGTGACCCTGGTCATGATTTTCTGTACTGTGGTTGTCTCCTTCAACGTCAAGATCAATTGGTCTGCCACTCCTGGCGGGAGTATCGCCCCCAATGTTTTCCCTCTGTCCGTCACTGGCCATCTATTCTTCTAAGATTCCCACAGACGGCGCCAAATTGTGTGGGTAATTTTCTGACCACACTGCCCGCCTAGTAATCAGCTGGAGAGCACCGGCAGAATAGATAGCTTCAACAGACCTGTAACAAAAAGAAAAGGCTCCGGCGGTGGTTCTTCTACCCGGGGCACTCCGACGATCAAGTCAGTATATCTCTCAAAGATAATCAAGTGCTAAACTCACAAGCTTGAGTATAAAACTGCGTACCTTAGACCCACGGGGGTGCCTCTCTTTTATAGTTTACTCAATCCAAATCCCACTAGAAGCTTGACTTTTATGGACTCCAATTCAATACTTACTTTGGATTCTTCAAAAGATAAACCCTCTAAGAGCTTTATCCTTATCTTAGCAAAGTCATCTCTTTTATCTAGGACTCTTGCCCCTTATCCATTTATCCGCTTATCTCGGATTCCGATATCTTTGGAGATCACCTCGGCCTCGCCAAAGATAACCTTGGCATAACTACCAAGACACGTGGCACCTCGGATGACACGTCGGCGTCACCATGCCACGTGTTGGTATTCAGAAAATACATCCCCCCATATATATATATATATTTATTTATTTATGGCATTGAGATAGATGGTTACATCTGCTTTCTGTTCTTACATATTCTTATATATGCCTATAAAAGGTTTTTTTTGGTGATATAACTTGAAATGCTTTTTTATTTTATTTTTGTATTCATGAAGTTTAACCAAATAAATTTATGAAATTTAATCAAGTGTGTTGGACAGAAAAATGGTT
Organism: Camellia sinensis; assembly: GCF_055761805.1. NCBI lineage: Eukaryota > Viridiplantae > Streptophyta > Magnoliopsida > Ericales > Theaceae > Camellia > Camellia sinensis. The sequence continues at coordinate 64,361,888 of NC_138974.1, forward strand.
TTTTAGTTTGAGAATTGAATGAAAATTACCTCATAAAGTTGGTCTTATGATGATTGAGCATTTTATACATGGTCTAATCAGGAAAGACACATGACTTAACCATGAGGGACATATGACCATCATAGTATCTTAGACCATGAGGGACACATGGTTTTAGAAGTCATGAGGTACACATGGCCTTGCCATATGTCTTACTAAAGATGACTATATAAGGGTATGCTCAACATTGTGAATATTATCACAAAAATAAGCTAAATTCTCTCATTCTATTTTCCCCATTGTGTATAAAAGGAGACCATACTCTTTGGTTCGAGTACAAATTTTTTTACTCTCATATTATAGTCAGTCCGTTCCTATAATGTTTTCTTTCTGTATGAGAGAGTGTTGTCATTGTCAGTTCTCTGAAGCTAAGCAGAAAATGCTTCTCCGTCAACAGGTTTTAAACCGTCGTGTCTTGAGAGACAAACGCCGACATATCTCCAGCATTCATGGTAAGACAGCGAATCTGTTTTAAGAAGACTGTGGTATCATACAAGTTTTAGTTTGTTTTCTTTTCTCATTTTAGTATTTTAATTTGTTATATATATTTCTGTTCATCAAGATGTAATTTCCCATGAATTCTTATTCAGTGATTTTTCCAATTTAATTTAGCATTAATCTATTTCTTTTATTTAATTCACACAATTTGTACAAAAAAAAAAAAAAAAAATGTGTTCATAATAAAAAATCGTGTACGCTCTTTATATAATAGCGTAGGCATTTATCACTTTCACTTGTTAACATGGAATCATGAATAATTAACTGAGGGCAATTTTTAGAGGGGAGAATCAGAATATTGGCTGGAATAGAAAGGGGGAAAGAAGAAGATGGCCGAAAGTGTGAACTCCTATTGTGGGGGAATCATCCCAATATGTCGGCATTTCTTTTGGTTTCTTCTTCTTTCTTTTTTTGTTTTTGTTTTTTTTGACAAGTAATCCTCTGTAAAGCATGGCCTCCTTTGGACTCACTCATACAAGATAAATGTACGGTACTATTTGCACCATAATTATTTTCCTATCGATTACGACCTATTAATTATGGACAAATTTAATCTCATTGATTATAATTTATTGATTTTGGTCTGTTAATTTAGACCGTAAATCATCTTTCGATAAATAAAATTATAACCACATATATTTATATGTTATATTATTATTATTATTATTGTTGTTGCTGTTGTTGTTATTTTTGTTTTTGTTTTTGTGTGTTTTATTGAAATGCAGGATACACACAACAACTTTGCAAATAGTGGGCTAGTAGGTGGCACAACGTGTGACACAAATGAAGGAGTCGTAACTTCTATTAACTGTGTGCATATGGATTGGAAAACTGCCTTGGTGTAGTTACTCGAAGATCAATGCTTATAAATTGACTAGAAGAAGACGAACAGAGAGGATCAATCATAAAACAACAATCAAAAAGTTAGTTTTAGACTTCGCATAATTTAGGAGTAGTTTCTCTTAGGAGTAGTTCATTACTGTACTCTGTAAATTTTTGTGAATTTCAGTAGTTTCACTTTTGAAATTACGTGTTTTTTGCTTCATTTACTTTGTAATTTTCGGTTGTTCCAAAGAAGTCCTCATTCTTTTGAAGCATTTGCACCAATTCCACAATTGCTTGATTGCTCTTGTTTGATTGTTTAGTCAAATTTTTTTGTTTAATTCTTGTCGATTGGGAGTTAACATAATTTTTAGTAACAAATATAGTCACTCACAAATTACTTGTATTAAAAAACTCAATGATCACCAGTGTGAGTTAAACATAAAACATTCAAATGTATAACTTACCTCAATGAGGATCTTTAAACTACTTACCCTAATCAATTTAAATCCTTCATATATAATGACAAATCTTACACAAATGGATGTTCTTAAGTACTGTTGGGGCAATTGTTGAATGATGTGGTTATAACGAATTAAGGTGTAGTATGAAATTATAACGAGAGAGAGAGAGAGAGAGGGGTGTGGTGCTTTTAAGGATGCAACTTGGGTTGCAGAAAGGCTTTTCCTTTTGACAAAAGAAAGTGGTTTTGTTTTATCACACTGTTATACCTCCAAAAAGCCAAAAAAAATTGCAAGGAGTGGGGTTATTGATCACGGAAAAATGCTACAAGTTCAATTTTTTTTATCAAATATACGACTAAATATTTCATATATGTATGAGATTTATAAAGTTTCATACCCATATGAGACATTTGATAATTTATTTAGTAAAAATTTTAATATTCCTAAACATTACCTTGATCATGTGGCCTAGAATGCTTTGCTTAATAATGGGTGGGACTGACTCAGAGTATACTATTATGCGAAGTGACAATTAAGGGGTTACTGTGCTTTTCATGATTTGCAGCAGCCACAATATCAACAATAACAATCCTAATGTTTATTTTAAAAAAAAAAACAATAGCAACAAACAAAAAAGGAAATAAACAAACATGAGAGGGGTGGGGGTAACAAATTGAAATTTGTTGGTACTATATTTGTCATTTTTTGGTTTGGATTACCTACTACTGAAACTCTGATCAAACCCATCATCATATTTAGTTAAAGTTAACTAGTTGAATTCATGAGTCATGTCCAACAAACTAAGAAACCCAATATAAAATAAAAAAATATTTAAAGCAAAAGAAATTATGCTAACTTCTCTCTTGAGATTTAAAAAATTAGGATAAATTATGTAAATAGTCCTTATACTTTATATGATGTGTCAATTTGGTTCATGTAATTTCAATTTGTTCGATTTTACCCCTTAATTTAACAGATTATGTCATTTTAATCAAATATAATAACTGTTGTTACTTTAATTTAACGAAATGTCAAATAATGTGTTAATTTGGTTCCTGTACTTTACGAGATATGTTAATTTGGTCCATGTAGTTTCAATTTTCTCGATTTTGATAGGGACTAAATTGGTACATTGTGAAAAATACAGGGATCAAATTGGCACATTATTTGACTTTCTGTTAAATTAATTTAACAACCATTATTTATTAGACTAAAATGACACAATCCGTTAAATTAAGGGATAAAATCGAACAAATTAAAACTATAAGAACCAAATTGACATATCGTGAAAAGTACATGGACTATTTACATAATTTTCTCAAAAAATTATATTGAGCTTCAAAACTTTAACATAATTAGACTAGGTTCTTTTAAAATTTTAATTCAGATAATGTTTGTTCCTTTTTTACTAGCCATTTATTAGTCTTATGAATTAAAAAATGACATGATCATTTTTTATAAAACTAAAAAATATATTTTACTCTTGATTATTCTTGTGCTTGTACATTATCTATATTAATTCTGTATGCTTTAACTTTACTAGAAGAGAAATTAGTTTAATTGTATTTAATTTATGAGAATTATTATGGAGCATTTTGGTAACAAGTTAAAAAAGTCATTTTTTTTTGTTTTTTAACTTTTTTTAGTCAAAAAAGTCAACTTTTTTATCCAAAAAAATCCAAATTTTTGTTAAAAAAGTCACCAAAAAAATTAAAAAATTAATTTTTTACTAACCTTCCAAAACACTCCATGTATATTTTAAATCCCAAGTATGATCAATACAATTTACCTAAAAAAAGAAAGAAAGAAAAAGAAAATAAAAACAGTTAATTTTTTAAGTGATTGGACATGGTGGACTTTATCTGTGTGTCCACTGTATACATTGTGCATGTTTGGAGAGAGAGCGAGAGAGAGAGAGAGACTCAAAACCTAACTTGATGGACGTATAAAAGTGTGTTTGTCTGCAATTAAAGGGGCTTTATGGAATTATCAGTAGTTCATCATTGTCGCATTGTGTTGTTGGTTAATTAATTATAAGTTCAAATATTGCACTTAACGAGGAAGAAGATTCTTCAAAACTGGACTTGTAGGAAATTTTAGGTCAATATAATTTCCCCAACCAAAAGAGGTATTAGAGCCCATTCACACATATAAAATTGTCATCTTTAATTATTTAATTATGCTAGAATATTAATTCAATAAATTAATATAGTATACTGATACCCACCTTGGTACTCAAATTTTTATTTTTTTTATTTTATTTCATAAGGTTACAGCACATTATCAAAATTCAAAATCAATATAGCATCGTAAGGTTTAGAAACTCTTTTTTGTAATGATTTTTGAATTTAAGATAAAAATTTGTTGATGTGAATATTTAAAAACTATTAATTACAAAACGAAGTGATTATAAATTATTTATTTCTTTTCGTGCAGTTTTAATAATCAATAACAATAAGGCATAGTACTTTATGATGGTACTTTAAAATAATTTTTCAATATTCTATAGTAAAGTAAATGACTCCTTGTACCTAGTGAAAAGCTAGTTTGTCTCCATTAATATGGTCACAATTGAAACTTCCACATTTTGGAGAATAATAGTAAATACCTTTTTTGGGATTTTCATTTTGGTTGGTAGGTGTTGTACTCTTCAATCTCTCAACACCATAATGATTTCATTGACTTACTTAAAAACAGTACCTCGCAATTGCAACATTCTCACCACCATTTACAACTAGATCCAGGAGAGAGAAACATCTCAGATGTTGATGAAGATTCAAGGAAGTTTCTTAAATGCAAAAAAGATTAATATAGTGCTTGAATTTCGAATACAAAAAAAAAAAAAAAAAAAAAATTGTCAATAAAAATAAAATTGGAAGGAAAAGGAGTATGAATTACTTTTTCTTTAAACATTCGTAACTGAAACACTAATAAGAACACATAATGTACATAAATGAGTAATTTTACAGAATTTGTTGATTGGATCCACTTTTAAAAAAATCTTGTACATCCATATACATTATGGCCCTGTTTGGTAGAGTCGTGGGAGAGTGATTATAACTTATAGCCTGACAGCTTATACCTTATAGCTGTGAACATAAGCTGATTTTTGACTTATAAATTAAGTTTCTCCTTCCCCACTTAAAGAATAAGTTGATTTTTGACTTACAAAAAACTATAAGCTCTATTGTTAAGCTGAACTAAACACATCAAAATAGTTTAAATTAAGCTAAAAGTTGAAATAAGCTGGAAATAAGTCCTACTAAACAGGGCCTATATGTGTTCTGTTCTGCGACTAGTTTATGTATTTCTAAACTCATTATTTTTTGCATTACTTTTTTTTTTTTGTCTACTATTTCTTCTACAAATAAAATATCCAGCAAAACTTCAAAAATAATAATAATAAATAAATAAAACATATAATAGATAGATGTGTAATTTGGCATGGATATTCATTTGCACTACATATTACTACAATCAATATATTGCAATACTATATATATGTATGATCTTCTTTCTGGAAAGAATCCTTGGGAAAGATCTTAAAAACAACAGATATGTTATAAATATATAAATTGATGACAAATTCAAACACACAATATACATGAATAGATGAGATTTTACAGGATTTGTTAATGAAATTCAATTCTAAAATTCTTATTCATTTACATATATATGGTGATTAATTTTGTGACTAATTTCTATATTCGTAACCTTATTCAAAGGAGAAAGGGCTTAGACAGAGAAAGAGGGGGGCAGATGATGCTTCAATTAGTGGAATGTAGACTCAGCTTCTACCAAAGGATTGTAGGTCAAGCATGAGGGAAGCTACTTTGGACCTTTTTTTTTTTTTTTTTTTTTTTTTAAACTGAACTTAAAATGGAATATAACTAAGCAAAATGATCATTGAATCCCAAATCCACTCTTGATTAGTTATATATAATTTCTTCAAGAATTGCATGGTTTGGGGTAATGGATTTGATTGAAATCACAAACATCAAACATAAATGGCTATCTTTGACAAGATAATGGATATCACTAGTAACAAGTAATTAACAAAATATACCCAATTGCCCATATAGTTAGTCTTGATCCCATTAACTTAACAGCGATATATCTAGAATAAATAGAGCTTCTTGCTTGAGATTTGCTCTTAGAAAAACCTAGACCACCCATCCGTCAAAGAATGAATGGCTTAGATGAAAAAGAGGGGGAGTGGTAGAGAAAACTGTGTGAAAGAATGAACAACTATTTTACAAGTTGACATGATCTAAACCTTTAAATTTTGGTCAGATATTTGGGATTTCTTAATTTTACCACTAAATTTGGAAGATCACATTAAGAAAATCCAAATTTAATTTCATAACCCTAGCCTTAAACTACAAAATATCTTATAAGGAAACCTTACAAGTCGAAAACAAAGCCATTGAAGTATTGAATGTTTAGATGCAAGAAAAGCCTAAGTTCCCAAGTGTTGAGAATGTCTTGTTTGGGCATTATCATATTTCATAATTTGGAGTTCCAACAATAATCCTGTCTCTCTCTATCTCTCTCAAGCTCAAATACTAAGGACTAAAACTCAATTGCCAAATAACATATTCACACGCAAAAAAAAAAAAAAAAAAAAAAAAAAATGCACAAACACAAGCAAGCTACAGAACTGAATGAAGATGATACATTTTGAACCGATGAGAATATTCAGAACAACTACGTCTATCTCATCAGCCCGGGAAGTGATGTGCGGATTGCATCGGAAATACCATGTTTTGGGATCCGACATAAGATTCATGCATAGAACTTTTCAGCAGATTCTGAGGCTGCAATTTAAGCCCATATGAGTTGATCCCATGAGGAGGCATAAACATGTTTCCAAGTGTTGTGTCGAAAGCCATTGTTGATCCACCGCCATTGGGCTGATTCCATTGGAATTGTGTTCTGTTCATTGAAGCAGCGTTTGGCTGCTGGGAAACCGCGGATGAGTGGTCTGGCGAAGGAGGTGGCCTTTTATTCTCCGGTGGAGGAGTTTGGTTGTCGTTGAGGTTGACAGTTGTTATGTCATGAATGCTCGCTCTTCGCTTATCTTTTCCACCCGAAAGCTGCCTGATGAAGTACTTTTGGGCGTGGCTAGCCACTTGGGTTGGCGTTCTGGTCATCACATAATTGCGCGAAATGTTTCTCCAGTCTCCCTTGCCATACTTTTTAAGACCCAACAAAAACAACCTACAATGAAGAATTATCCAAAACCCATGTCAATTTAACTTACCCACTAACCTCTTATTTTCAGCAAAAAAAAAAAAAAAAAAAAAAGAAAAGAAAAGAAAAGAAAGAATTATCCAATACCCAAACCAAGCCAATGTTGAATCTAAGCTTGGAAACCTAGACAATTAGTCCATAGAGTAAAGAAAATAGTCATTAGAATGGTTTTTTGGTCATGAATTCATCACAAGAACGTGCTTGTTGCAGTTAAATGGGAGTAAGGCTGCATATATGGTACCCTCTCTAGACCTCGCTTTAGCAGACTCATGCACTTAGTTGCCTTTCTTTAGCTATGTTTATACCAAATTATGCCCACTTTGACATTTTGACAGTTAACAACCCAAATTAGGCTATAACAATAGGCCTCACTCTCAAAATTCACTCTATATATCTTGAATTTCACAATTAAACAAGAACTCAAGTTTAGAAAACTCACTTATGCTCTTCTTCTGTCCATGGGATCCCCTTCTTCCTCTCGTGTTCCGAAGGCCGAGTCGATAAAGATCGCTTTCCACCGGGCCCATACCCCTGCTTGAATCCACCAAACCCATGGTTGTTTCCCCATTCCAATGTAAAAGGGGAGGTACTACTATACCAATGAGGACCTGGAAACGACCCTGCTTCAATAATGCTCACATCATCTTCCAATTCCTTATACTGCTTCATCACATCCCCAACCGTCTTCCCTGGTATCATTGCCGCCACTCGATCCCACCGTTCCGGTGTGTCCTTATCGAAAATCGCAAGAGCATTCTCAAACATCTTGTTCTCTGCTGGTGTCCATCTTGTGCTCCTGCTCTCTTCAATCAACCAATTCGAGCTCGGAAAATACGATGCCGGTGATAAAATCTCCATTCCCCACCTCATCACATCAAAATACTCAACTAATACTCTCTAGTAATGATCAATTTTGGATGGAAGATTCATCTGGGAGAAAAATGAAGTATGGTGAGAAAGAGAGAGGCAGAAGAGACAAGAAATGCAGAGAGGTGGAGTTTGATTTTACAATGGCAACAATATCAGTGTTAAATCAAGAAGCATTTGCAAGGAATCGGAATCCCTTTTTCTCAATAGCCAACCCTCCCTCAGGAATCTTGAAAAGACCCACCTTTTCAAAATCAGAGAGAAAGTATCCACAAATTGAAATAATTAAAGAAAAACAGAGTTCAAAAAGAATTATCTCCTCTTAAGACAAAATAAAAACCCTAGAACTACCCACAGAGCTCTGAACCCATAACTTTCCAGGACAAAAAAAAAAAAAGTGGGAAAAAATTGGAAGAAATTGAAATAGAGACTTGTAGAATTGAAACAGAGGAAGGGTAATTAATAAGTGAGGAAACTTGACACTCTGTTTTCTTCAGCTTCAACCTCTTGATATCCTAACTAGGAGAGAGAGAGAGAGAGAGAGAGAGAGAAGCTGAGAATATATGGCAAAGGACAGTTCATGTGGGACTGGGAGAGTACAAGGGAGAGTACCCAAAAGCTGGAAAATGGAACCACCAAATGGCAAACAAAGGGAGATTCTGAATTCTGAGGAATTGGGGCTTGTGAAAGAAAAGATAGGAAAAGTCAGGTGGTGCTTTCTTGCTTTTTTTTCCTTGAAGTCTGTGTCTGCGAGTGAAAAAGAACAGAGAAAGAAAGCTTAGGAAATATTACCAGAATGGAACAGCAAGATAGCAAGCTTCAAGGAATGAATCTAAAAATTGTTAAAATCTTTGAGGAGAGAGAGAGAAGGAGATCCACTGAGGAAAAACAGAGTAGTAGAGAGAGAAATGCAGAGAGAGAGAGATGGCGGTGTTGGAGGTGGAGGTGGAGGTGGAGGTGGTGGGTTGTGATTGGATGTAATGGTGTTTGTGGATACTGCAACTTATTTAAAAAGTTCTCCCTAATATTATAATAGGAGTAAACACACTTTCTAAAATATATATATATATATATATATATAACAATGACACTACGATAATATCACTTTGTGAGTGTTTGCCACGTTATTTTACTTAGGGGTGTGCGCGGTGCGGGTTGATGTGATTTGAGAGAAAAATAAAAATCGTATGGTGGGTGGCAGATTGATAAAAGTGTCACTAGAATTTATTATTTTTTTTATTTAAAATCGGCGATTCGATTGGCAAATAATGACGGATTTGCCTTGACGGTTCGGGCGGATTGACGGTTTATAAAAAATATAATTCAGATTACAAAACTTAAATCAAAGAGTAAAAATAAGACGAGAGATACCGTGATGTTAAATATCTTGCGAAACTTTCTTCTGATGCAGCAAGTGTAGCAACAACATGATAATATCAACGACTATGCCATCAGTTCATTACAAGCATCTGTGTAAGCTACAATGATCAAATACAATACATAAAATTAATATCATTCAGGATTTACAATATATTGAAAACGTTTACTGTTGAAAAGTATTTAGATTGAAAAGTGAGCTGATGCAAGTTTGCAACATGTCCAGAAAAAAAAAAAAGATTGAAAAATGAATTGGAATCCAACTTTATTTTGGATTGCTGACATCTTGAATTCCCCTTGAGCAGTAATGTAATACTATATTCTAAGGTATAGAACAACAAGCAAACTTAAGTAAAAAAGAATTTTTAAAATCTTATAAAACATGATTTAATAGCGGTGCGGGCCGGTGAGGTTTGGAAGAAAAATAGAAACCGACGGATTGATAAAAGTGTCACTAGAATTTTTTATTTTTATTACCAAAAACCAGCGGTTCGATTGGCAAATAATAACGAATTTGCCTTGACGGTGCGGTTTTAGCGGTTTCGGCGGTATTATGCACACCCCTAATTTTAGTAGGTTATTTTAATTATTTTAGTAAGTTAAAATTTTAGTATTTAAAAAAATAATTAGATTTTTTATAATTAGATGTGATATTTGTAAGAAAAAAAATAAAATGATTATGAATTTGATGTTATATTTTATCTTATTAATTATTTTAATTTATTTTATCTTTTTGTGAATTTTAGTAAAAAAAAAAAAACTAAACACCCCCTTTATATAGGTTTCGTTTGGAAGTGGATTGACTTTTTGGTATTTTGACTTTTTTAGCTATTTTCATCTGGGGCTAAAAAGTCTTGGAAAAGACTTTTGACTTTTTGATGAGAGGAAAAATGTAATAATTATGAGTTAAATATAATATTTTGTCTTATTGGATTAAAAAGCTTATTTTATTTTTTGTGATTAAAATAACTAAAAAAGCCTCAAACTTGAATTCCTAAACGAAGCCATAGTGATCTCTCACTACCTTTTGACATTGGCTACGCTAGCCAATTTTTTTGTGTTGGGATTTTTTTAACTTGATTTTTTGTCTCATTTAATTTTTGTTTTTGGGCTTTTTTAACTTTTATGAAAGAAAAAGTGTAATGATTATGATTTGAATATGACATTTTATCTTATTAATTTATATAATATATTTTATCTTTTTATACTTTTTTAGTTCCAAAATATTTACCTAACGAGAACTAAGTGAATAAGATTCATCTCTAATTCATTTAATCATTTTATAATCCTGTTTGTAAAATTATTCATTAGGCAGTGATATTGGTATGTGATATCATTATATTTTAAATCAATTACATTCATTTCTGCTTAGAGCATCTTTATCGCTTTACTTAAATTTTTTATCAAATTTTACTTGCATTTGATAAATAAATAAAATAGCTTGACATGATATCACACGTTCCAACAGAGTGGTTTGAGATTTCATTAAATCATCGATAGATCGACCAGTGCAAATTTTCTAAAAAAACTTGCAAGGAGGTGGTCGAGCAGGGGGACGTCCGATCGATCGTCCGGTGCTCAAGAACTAGCGATTCTCTACAGTAATTTAGTAAAGGTTCCAACATCCTCAATTTGATGAAAATTTTGAGATATCCTCAATTTAGAGAAATAAAAGATGAAGTGTTAAAGTATCAGTTTTGTATGATTTTTCATCAAATTTAAATTTGATGAAACAAATGAAAGATTGAAAATGGTCTTAGATTTGAAAAAATGCAATTACCTTCACAAGTTGACATAATTACACTGATATATTTTAGTAAAGTTAAAATGATTAAAATTAATATAGATAGAGAATAAACTAAACAAATTAAAATCTACATTGTAATAGAAAATATATGATAAATTTATCACTTTATTCATATGACTCAAGTATTATAAAAATTAAAATATATGATAAATTTATCACTTTATTCATATGGAAAGATAGGTTGTGGACTTTTTTGGCAATTTTAGTCATAAAAGATAAAATAGGTTATTTTAGTCACAACAAACAAAACATCACATCTAACCCATAATCATTACATTATTTTCTCACAAAAAAAGTAAAAAAATCCAAAAAGACCTTCTCAAACCAAGCTTTTAATCTAGACTAAAATAATCAAAAAAATTAAAAAGTCAAAAAATTAACCCATCTCCCAAACCAACTCTAAAAATATATGATGAATTGGAATTTTTTTCAAGTCTATAAGGCGAGTGCTGTCCTTCCATTTTACCTTTTGTGGACTGTTTTTCTCTTGTTGTCTTTCTGACACATTTTTTGTTTCCTAATTTTGAATTATGAAATTAACAAGCGTTGGCAATTCATGATGATGAGTGACGGAAGCTCAACTGCATATCAATTGTTCGTGGCGAGTCATTCCATATATATATTATTACCATCAACATTAACCTTAACATGGATTTAATGAAACTAATTGTGTCCTAATCAAAGTATTATCTTAATAAATTTGGCGGTAATTGTATATGGATAAAGGATTTGACGTGTCACTTCTCTATGGGCTTAACCAATTATTCGTTTTAGGGTTGGTTTGGGAAGTGAGTTGACTTTTTAGCCTTTTGACTTTTTTAGCTATTTTAACTTGGGTTAAAAAGCTTGGTTTGGGAAGAGCTTTTTGACTTTTTGACTTTTTTGACTTTTTTTGTGAGAGAAGAGTGTAATGATTATGGGTCGGGTTGGATGTGATATTTTATTTTTTGTGATTAAAATAACTTATTTTGTCCTTTGTGACTAAAATAGCCAAAAAAATCCCTAACCCAACTTGCCAAACGGAGGCTTAGTTTCGTTTGGAAAGATAAGTTAAGTTAGATTTGAAAGTAAAAAGATAAAATATCACATTTAATGTATAATTATTAAACAGGCTTTTTAGTTGAATAAGATAAAATATCACATCAAATTCATAATTATTACATTCTTTCTCTAAAAAAAAATTAAAAAAGTCAAAAAATCTTCCCAAATGAAGCTTTTTAGTCATAGGCTAAAAAAATCAAAAAACTAACCCACTTCTCAAACAAACCCATTGTACTCAGTCACTTTCATGTGAAAAAATTATTATTAATAATCTTATACTGTGTTTCAAATCTAAATTTGAATAGAAATTTAAAAATAAAAAAAATTGTACAGAAACAATTTAGAAATTTGAAAATTAAAAAAAAAATCAATTTATATTGTATTCATATTGCCTTCACATTTTCTCTTTTTTCTTCTAAATTTTTTACCCAAATACATAATCTAAATGTAGTGTTAGATTTCCATGTATCATTGTCTACTTGGTACTTTCGCTAAATAAAAAAGGATAAATTATATTCTGTCCTTTTCATGTTTGGTTATTTTCTTACTTTGGCTTATAAAATTTATTTTTCTCATTTTGACCTTTCATGTTTCAAGTTTTTTTTCATTTTACTCCTAAACCTAATTTTTGTTAAAAATTAAATAGAAAATGACACATTAACAGTTACGTGGTATAAAATATTTTATTATATATGACTCATACCTCTGATATAAACTTAAACTCTAATATAATAAAATATTTTTTATATTATGTGACAATTATTGTTATATTTTTCTGTCTAATTTTGAATAAAAGTTAGCTATAGGAGTAAATTGAAAAAAACTTAAAACATGAAGGGTCAAAGTGAGAAAAAATAAATATTAAGGGCCAAAGTGGAAAAGTGATCTAATATAAAAGGGACCAAGTGTAATTTACTCAAATAAAAAATTGTGACACAATCATTTGAGTCTTCATTTGTCTCTAAACTATTTAATAAAGATTAATCAGTATGTTTTATTTGTAAAACTTTTCACTATATAATTGGTTTTGAACATAAGAATTGTCACATGGTAAATGTGGAAGGTAGAAATCTTTTCTACAGGAAAAGTGAGATGAGGTGCTTCTTCCTTTACTCTGCAAAGAGAAACCAATTCGTCAGTGATCACTTTTAATCATGGATGATCGAGAAGACCCTCCGACGGTCAAGTCAAAATGATGATTGGCCATATAATATTTTGTTAAAAATAAGTCTTTGTTACCTTCTTTTGTTCTTTCTCATTCCTTCTTTTATAGTATTATTATCTTGGTTTTTGGCCATTGGATTAATATCCTGATCTAAGGGCTTTGCTTGTTCCTGGACATTGGTTAGGCAAGTGGCGAAGTTGTCTTGATCCTCTACCGTTAGATCATCTTGCTGTGGGCAACTTAGATTATGTCAGGTATTAGTGGCCAATCTTGCTGATTGCTTCGTCCGTCCAATTAAGATCATCGGATGGGTGTGTTGTTTGGGTAGATTGAGCCTACGCCGTTATCTCTGGCAATTGTTGTCCTTACCGTTGATTATGAATGGATCTAAGGGCTTCCCTGTATTCTGCAAATCTTCTTCTAAAAAGCGATTTTACTCAAGCTTTGGTCACGTGACATTGTCTCTTTATTCTGTTAAACCTAACGATAACCTGGGCCATTCTCTTAGTTCATCCTGTTTGGCTAGGCTTGGGCTTTGAGCTAATATTTTATCCCTCCACAGTAGACTACTAGAAAATTACTTCTATTGATATTTTAAGAAACAATATAAAATGTGTGAATTAGTTATTAAAGTGGAATATTGCTCCTATAATTATCATCACAACAATAAAAAAGGGTTTTTACGACACCAAATGCACGTCGTGGATACGATTCTACGACGCACAACGTAAAGTCGTATTATGACCAGTCATGAAAAGTTATTCATTTTCAAGAGCATGCTATTTTAACAGTTAATCTTATACATCATGTTTAATTTTTCTACGACTACTTTGCGCGCCATTAATTCAAGGGACAAACAATGACACTCATTGCTAGTCATTAAATATTTAACACAACGGTCTATTATGCCTGTCACAAAATATGTTTATTTATTTATTTATTTATTTTAAATTCAGCAAGTTCTATTTCACTTGTTCTGTATAGTCTAAAAAAAATATTGCAAACAAGTTTCACAAATATATATATAAGTATCAATCAATCACCAAAATATTATTTCAGACATCAAAAAACTTATTCATAAGTTTCGAACATCCAAAAACTGTCTGTACATACCAAACCATCCAAAAACTATGTTTTCTAAACATCAAAAATTGTCCTCAACTTCAAAACCGTCCAAAAAGATCTAAATCATCCAAAAAAAAAAAAAAACTGTCTTTAAGTTCTAAATAGTACAAAATTTACCCAAATATCTTCTTGCGAGTGCACCATCATGGGTTGATTCAATTGCATCAACACATAACTTGTGCCCTCCATATCTTTATAATGGAGAATTCCGAGCATCGTGGATTTCATCTTCAGGAGCTTCCCTTCTTAGAGCAACCAAGTTTGAAACAACATCAATAGAAATAGTATATATGGGATCATAAGTATGGATAGAGTACTTCCTTCCAAGAAAATAAGATAGTGGCTCATACCTGCATGAATTAAACTAATTTGATTACTTCATAATAACAATTATAAATTTAGCACTTAGCACTAATTCGTGCCTATGATAGCTCTAATTCTAACTTCTACAAAAATTTCGTAGGTTGCCTCTTTGCCACATAGCAAGAAAAACACTTTATATTATAATGTATCAATCTCCTCCTAATCCAATGTAAATGTTTCCAAATTAGTTAACATAATTAAACCAAGAAAATTCATGTTGAAAAGGGAAACAAAATGAGGCTCAAGATAAGAGAAAAAAAAATTCCTAGTTATTTGCTTGCATTACAAACAACAGTGGGGTGTAAATAAAAAAGTTAACATTCATTCAGAAAAATCATGAGAAACTAGCCTTGATAGCATGTTGCCCTCCAATGGACCAAACCCACCACTATGACCATCTAGAGAAAAATTGATAAAAAAAATTAGATAGAGACACTCTAAAGCATTAACTCCTCCACTAGATTAGTTACCAAGTTCAGAAACAAAGTATGCAAACCTTAAGAATGCATTAGCATGGTGAGCATCATACAAGAAAGCCTACAATAGTTATTCATCTCCACAGTACATATAATATGAAATCACTTTAACAAATAATGACAAAACAGATATAATAACTTTAATAAATATTATATATAGAGTTATGTAGCTTTGAATTCTATTGGTTGTAAAATTGCTTCAAGGAATCCAACAAACAAAAAGCCACACACACACACACACACACACAGAAAAAAGAAAAAAGAAAAAGAAGCTTACCTTGATCATTTTTATCCATCTGTGCCTTTGTTTCAACAATTATTCTGAAGCAATAGTCACTACATTCATGATAAGGGTTTGATGCATTTCTGCAATCTAGGTGCACTCTTCCTCTTTTTTTTTTTTTTTTTTGATCAACAAAGAAGAAAAATTCATTAGATAAGAATGGGAATGTATAGAGGCAAAAACAAATAAGAGACTAAGGGAACCAAACTGCATCATTACCAAACATGAAGCATCCCAACTAGGTTGGCACACTCCATGAGGTCAATCATGTGCAACCTATATGTCAAGACAAAACAACAAACAAACTAAGAAAGCTAAGAGTACAAAAACTGAAATGGAGAAATTCCAATGCACCAAACCACGCACAACACCACTAATCAGCTTCCCAAACACCTTCTGACTTGGTATAAATTCCCAATGAAGTCATTAACTAAGTATAAACTGCCAATGAAATGAGGTTTCATTCATAATGCTACCCTTAACTTAATCAGGTCACTTAATTCCGCAGCATTAGTTTGTGATTGCTTGAATAAAGTAACTCAAATATGAATAAATGCTTAGACTATGATTTAAACTCCTTAGTCAAGTCTTCAATTGATTATTTTTTAGTAAATAATTTAAAATGTTCATATGTAATACAAGCTCCAAACAACACAAGCATTTGTTTGCTAATTTGATATATGCACACACACAATAAATATATATTTATTATTATTTTTTTTTTTGGGTACAAGTATATATGCACACAAAAAATCAATTGAAACTAAAAAGCATTGCACCTCAAACTTAAGGATAGAATTACCATAATCAATCTGCAATTTACTCAAGTTAAAAGCCATAATCTATATCTCTATATATTTATTTGCATTCTATGCTATGTATGCTACATAAAATGTCTCTGGGGATGATGGCCTTTTCTCCATATGAGGTGAGATAGAAAGAAATTCTTCATCTTCTTTGTGCTTTGTAGAAGATGGTGTCCATAGTTTGAAGGGTAACCATACTACTATGCATCTTCAATGTATCATCATTGCTCACCTAATGAATGTAATAGCTGAAAAATTAACAAAAAACAATGTGTTTGTCAGTAATCTAAATAATCAAAACCATAGAATTAGGAGGCTTCCTTTTATTTTACCTATTCTGTAGTGACCTTGATTTTTCGTAAGTCTTTATTTATTTATTTTGTTATTATTATCTTATTTTATTTTTAACTTTATTAATTGTGTGGTTATATGAGAATTTAATGTGTTATTTAATTAATTTAATGTGATAATTAATTATATGTTATTAATTCGAATATTGATATATATATAAATATATATATTTATATATAAAAAGTATTATATATATATATATTAATCTTATATAGGATATTTATATTTATATATATGGTATTTATATAATATAATGTTATTAGGTTAGAATAGTTATTAGGTAATCAGCAAGAAAAGAAAACAAAAAAGAGAGAGCAGTCGGCCGAAAGAGAGAGAGAGTGAGTGAGAGAGAGAGTATGTGGTTTGTCATCAAACAGATTAATCATAAAGAAAGGGGGTTGTGTGTGTGCAGGTGAGTTACGAGAGAGAGAGAGACGACAGGAGGGGAGAAAAAAATGGTTAGGATTTTATTTTGGTGGCTCTATTAATTTTTTAAGTGATTCTTTGATTTTTAAAAGAATATTGTTAGTATAAAATTCACTTTTCTTAATTTATGTTTAATTTGATTTTTATTTATTTATTTATATTTATTTGATGTTGGTTTGATTTTGTATTTACATGAAACTGATAGATTGATTTTGATTATTTTGATTAGTTGTGTATGTCAGGTTTAGGGTTTTCATAGGTATTTATTTTATGATTGTAATCACACTCATGGATATATGAAATTAAAATAAACTTAGAACTCATAGATAAATTCCTTACACTCCACCATGACTCCATGGATTGTTATTTTATTTGAGTGTTGGTGAGAAAGAGTGTATAAAAAAAAGGTGAGAATTATGAGATTTATTTGAATACCTTAGGCTTGGCATTGTTATGTTTGTTCTCATGAGTGGATGAGAGATTGTGTATATATATTGTTACCTCGTTCTCAAGAGTAGACGAGTGTTTTGATTTACGCGCGTATGCATATGCTAACCATCCGAGGAGTGTGGGTCAAACTCGGGACGATATCCTCGTGCAAGTTTGGCTTCGGAGCGGTGTTAGGTATACGGGAGACACATGGGATATATGTGTAGGCCGGAAGTGAATGGCCGAAGTGGTGGAGTTAAGGTACAAACAATTAAATATGAACTTATTGGTATAGTTTGAATTGTTTTGATTTGTACATCTTGAAAAATAGTAAACGATCTTGATAAATTATGAAATTTGGGCAGAGACATGTATACGTAATTCTAGACAACTTTTGTATTTTAACTTTGTACTAAAAAGATTGATTAGAACTTATAATCGGATGATCTTAGTTATAGTAGTTTTTATTCATTTTAACAATGTAGATTTTAGAGGCTGTTTTAACTCATGAAACGAGCTAATTTTTATTGATTTTGTGTAAACTGAAGTAAAACATTATTCTGAATACTTTTCGTGTTTTGAATTTTTTCGAACAAAAATCATCTTAGGGCAGTTTCTTTTCGTTTTCAGTTTTAGATTTTTTTTGATCGAATTTCGTTTAGGTTCTTCTATTAAGTTTTTCTCTCAACCTATTCAGTTTCTACTAAATTCGTTAGCGTCACCTTTTAGAAAATTTGATACTGTACAACATTTGTTCATTGAGTTTTGGTTAATTCGAATGATTTAAGTATGAAACAATCCGTTTTTATACAACTTCAGCAATTTATTTATGATTAAATTATAACTCTATTTTTTTTTTGCAGAATGGTGGGTCTTACTAACTTTTTATGCAGGGTTGACCCACCATAATTTTTATGTTTATTTTTTTATTCTATACTCAATTTATATTTAGTTGTGTACGGGTAAGAAACTAAATGCAACCGTATCTCGGGAAACTACCCATTCGTCTCAGCGCGGGTGGAACTACTTGTCTTGTCCCATAACAAGAATTAAATATACTTTTATTTGTGTCTGGTGGATACATGAGTGTCAAATATTTGTACTCATACCAGTATACTTATATACTAACCCGTTTTGTCTCTTGGCAACTCGGGTGCATTCTATTTGAGCGCAGCCGAGCTTCCTTTGCAAGATTAGTTGGGACTGCGGTGGTGACGAGAAATAACTATAGTTGTTGGATATGTCGTTTGGACTTCTTTTGTTTTCTTGAGCTTAGGGTTAATATTAGTTTATGTATTTATTATTTTTTTATGACTTTAGTATTTTGATAATTTGGCATGGTTTGTAACTTTACATTATTTAAGTTGTTTTGAATATTTATTGTTGCTTTAATGTTGGAGATATTGGATAGTTATAAAATTAAGGTGGATGGTTTGGTTAGCGTTTTATTAGTTTTTTTTTTATCCCTTGTAATCTTTTGAGCATGGAAATTTACTAAAACTTCATGGAGACGAGAACGTTTATATTTTGTTTTACCCTTAGGATTTGGATGATGGAATATTGATTGGGGTTTAGTCCTAATTTAATATTTAATTGTCCAAATTTTGTGGTATGACAGTTTGGTATCAGAGCTCTAGATTACCCTAGACTTGTGAGAGTTTAGGTGATTCTTGGATTGTGGAAACATGGGTTAGTTGGTTTAGTTTGGTGGTTAAATTTATTCTAAGTATTTATGAACGAATTTTTTTTGTGTTTAACTTGTAGGTGATGGTTGGAAGGTATAATTTAAGAAGTGCTGAGCCCAATGGCAGAGGGGAAGAAACAACTGCTAACGCGGTGAAGGCAGTGACGTCACCGCGTTAGCGGCGGCAGTAGCTACTATCGAGGAAACCAATACGGTGCAGGTTAATGTGGGGGAGATGATGGCTCAGTTACTTCAGGTTGTGTAGAACAATAACCAAGGTCAGCAGGGAGATCCCTTTGCAAAGAGAAACAAAGACTTTGGTTCTTTGAAGGGTAAAAAATTCTCTGGAGATGACGGACCCATTGTAGCTGACGCTTGGGTTTAGAAATATGAGATGGTGTTTGGTTGTATGCAGCTCACCGAGGTCCAAAAACAGGAGTTGGCGACATATCAACTTGAGAGAGCAATCCTATTTTGCTGGAACTCGTGGAAGGAGGGTCTAGATTTGACGACTTTGACTTGGGCAGATTTCAAGACCCATTTTGACCGGAAGTTCGTTTTTGCTGCTATTCGGTCTCAGCTAAGTAATGAATTTTCGAAGCTGACTCAAGAGGGTAGAACAGTGATTGAGTATGTCGCCAAGTTTAATGAGTTATCTTGATATGCCACTGACTTGGTTAACGTGCAGGAGAAGAAGAATGAGAAGTTTATTAAGGGATTAAATCATTACCTGTCTAAGTCCCTTATTTCTTTTGATGCTGAACTATTTGATAGAGTTCTTGACTTGGCACTGAAGTATAAGGAAAAGAAGAAACAGTTTAAAGAAGGGAAAGCCAAGGTCGGAGAGACATCTAGAGGGAGTCACTTCCAGCAGCGTAATGGGAATAGATACCGACCTTACGATCAAAGGCATAGAGGTCAGTAGTTTCAGAGGCCACAACAACAGGGTAGTCAAGGAAATTTCAAACCTCAGGGCAATTTCAGGCCTCAAGGCAATTTCCAGCCACAGGGGCACTATTATCAGAGACAGAGTGGTCTACGCCTATAGGGTTATCAAGGATAGCGGCAGCAAGTGCCACAGTTGGGTTATCGTCCTCCTATACCTCAGTTGGAGGGGCCTCCACCGATCAGAATAGTAGCACCTCAACCGATGAATATGAAGTGTTTTGGGTGTCAGCAATTGGGACATGTAGTCAAGGATTGCCCTCAGAGACAGCAGGCGTGACAAGGTCAGGCAGCACCAGCCAGAGCATTTGCAATGATGCTAGGAAATGACAAAGTGCAAGGTACTTTTAATCTTTTTCAAGAACCCATTAGAATACTTTTTGATACTGGTGCCTCTTATTCTTTCATATCTAGACAGTTTGTAGAAAGATAACACCTTGTAACTATCTCTTTATCTAGACCTATTCATGTTGAGACCCCTTTAGGAGGGGCAGTTACTTTTTATGAGATGTGTAAAGATTTTGAAATTGATTTTGCGGGCAAAGTCTTTTATACGGACCTAATTGTGTTAGGGTTTAAGGGGTTTATAATTATTTTAGGTATGGATTGGCTGCAAAAATACTTTGTGACTCTAGATTGTGCTGGAAGGACTATAAATATAGATATTCCCGGTATGCCACGGCTTACCCACACTTCTAACAATGGAGAAAAGTCAGTGATTACAAGTTTTCTGTGCTCAGTAGAAATGCCTAAGCAGGATATTAGTGAGGTAGATGTGGTGTGTGAGTTTGAGGATGTATTTCACGAGATACTTGGACCTCCACCTCGACGAGTAATAGAATTTTGCATTGACCTAGTGCCGAGAACTGCACCGATTTCTAAGGCGGGATACAGAATGACACCTAAGGAGCTTGTAGAGATGAAGAAGCAGCTGGAAAAGATGTTTCAAAAATGGTTAATTTGTTCAAGTAACTCCCCATGGGGAGCACCTGCGATTTTTGTCTCCAAGAAAGATGGTACTCTCTGCATGTGCATAGATTACGGAAAGCTGGACAAGGTGATTATCAAGAATAAGTATCCGTTACCTAGAATTGATGACTTGTTTTATCAGTTGAAGGGGGCAGCTGTGTTTTCTTAGTTTGATCTCAGAACGGGTTACCATCAGATGGGTGTGTCAGAGGAAAGCATACCGCTTACTGCTTTTCGGACTCGATATGAATTGTACGAATTTCCTGTAATGCCTTTTGGTTTGACCAATGCTCCTGCCTATTTCATAGACTTGATGAATAGAATTTTTCAACCGTATCTAGATAAGTTTGTGATTATCTTCATAGATGATATCCTGGTGTATTCTAAGAATGAGGAAGAACATAGAGAACACTTGAAAGTTATATTGCAGACTTTGAGGGAGCAGCAGTTATACTCTAAGTTCAGTAAGTGTCACTTTTGGAAGAAAGAAGTTCGATTTTTGGGACATATTGTATCCAATCAGGGGATAGCAGTAAATCCTAAGAAAATTGTTGCGGTCAAAGAATGGAAGCAACCCACAAATCCTTCAGAGGTGAGGAGTTTTTTAGGACTAGCCGGTTATTACAGGAGATTTATAGAGGTTTTCCACTATGTAGCTCGACTTTTTCGCGCCCCCTTTTAGAAGTCGAAATAAGCCTTATAGTATCGGACTCCCGCGGTTCTGAATCTGATTCCACAAGTGCAATGTAAAGTAGATAAACACCAAAGAGTCCAAATTTGTCAAATCTTTTGAAAAATTAATTTTGAATCAAATTGCCAAAAATGGACTGCTTTGCCAGATACAAAATCGCCACCTAAATGTTTTATTTTGGAAAAATTTAGGAAACCCATGACTCGTGCCAAAGGTCACGTGTCCATCATCACCAAGATTGTCTCGGCTGGGGAACTTAGGTACGAGAGGGGAAGGTCATGAATTGAGTACCCACATTCGCCCGATCAAAGATCAACCTCTATTAATCATGATATGAATCTTACTTTGCGTTATATGTTCTTGTTCCGATTATTAATCTAGTATTACTATGTGATGTGCACATACAAGTATAGAGTAACTTGCAAAAATTGGAACGCTTGAGTCATATTTGTTTTCTGAAAAGAGTTTGAATTTGTCACTTGAAAAGTGGGCTTAAATGTGCATGGCTCAAATTATTCCAATTCAAACAATTAGCCTTCATCCACAGGCATACAAGCAGGTATATCAATTAAGCATGTAGCCTCATGGTATGCATGCTAAACATGGAAACAATCACACTTATGCAATATGCTAAAGCAAGTAAAGGCTCACCTCGTACTCCATGCCAAAAAGACATAAGAAAGAGTTAGAAAAAAATACATGATTCCTAACTATGGAATATGACCAATGCAACACATGCGATATGTAATCTAAAATAAGCTCGACTACTTAACATGGCATATAAATCAATTGATAACATGTGGTTTAAGCACGTATTCAAATAAGTATTAAACTAACAATGCAGTTGGAATGATGAACCGAGCCTCGGTGCATGCAATACAAGTGGATGCAAACATGAAGAATGCTAATTTAAACGTGATGTCCCTATACTAACCATCAAAGCAATTAAATAAAAGGGAGAAAGACGTGGGGTTGGAAGACATACACATTATTACAACATTACGCTCTCACGAAGGAGAGTCCGAATGAATAAACTAACTAGCTAACTATTTAAGCTAAGCTAATTAATTAACTATTACAAACCAAATGAAATAAATTAACTCACAATTAATTAACTACTTTAGCTAATTAAATAATTACAACACAATTATAATTGAAAGAAATAATTAAGCTAAACAACTAATTACTGCGCCTCGGGAAGCGAGGAATGTTCATGCGCATGCTCAATTTCCACCCGAAAAGCCACTGTTTTGCTTCTAGAGAACCTCTGTTGCACAATAGAACACGTACACTGTTGCCCACTTCCAGAATGGCTCTATTCCGCCAAAGGAACACACTGTTGAATTTGCATTAATGGCCGGCCGGCCACTGGTGAGGGATGCCGGCCAGCGTATGGATCAGTCTAATATATACGCTGGGGTCATACGTTGGTGAGGGATGCCGGCCAATGGTGAGGGACGACCAGTGTATGGATCATATTTAGGTTTCGAGGTGGCGAGACTTGATTGTGGGCTGGGAGAGGGTTTGTAATTGTATTTGGTTTCTCGGGTGGTGCGATTACCTTGTTGTCAATGAGGTTTTGAATCTCATAACGCAGTCGGAAGCATTGGTCAGTATCATGATCGTGTTGTTGGTGAAACACACAATATTTTGCTAGGTTGTGTTTGGGTAAAAGAAGATCAGGTAGTGGGCGAGGTTCTAACGGTCTGAGGTGCCCCTTTTTAATCAGCACTTTCATGGCTTGGGATAGGGGGGCCGTTTGGTAAAACTTAAATTCAGCTTAAAGCAGCTTTTAGCTTAAATTAAGTTAGATTGGTGTGTTTGGCACAGATTATGGGGATAGATTATGGCTTATTTTAAGCCACATTTCAGCTTAAATTTGAAGTTGCTCGGCAGGTGCTTACAAAAATAGATTATGCGCGCAGCTGTTTTGGGAGGGGCAGAATGACTTAAATGCCCCTCCAAAACTTAAGGAATATCGAAAATGCCACTATATAAGCATGCCTCTTCAGCTCAGACCTAACTCTCCTCTTCTCATCTGCTATCAAACGACGTTGCTTCTCTTCTCCTCTCCTCTTGCTGCCGACTGCTCCAGACATCAAAATCGCCGGCGATCGTCCATATTTTCCGTTGATCTCCACCAAAAAGTAAGATTTGAAACCCTAAACCCTATGTTTTGTTATATATAGATATACATATATTAGATATATACATCGATTTAGGGTTTTTTTTGGTTTTTTGTTACTGTGTGTTAAAATCCATGAAGATTTGTGTTTGTTTGTGGTTCTGGTTGCTCTCTCGGTCTCTCTCTCTCTCTCTCTCTCTCTCTCTCTCTCATTGATTTTGGTTTGTGGTTCTGCAGTTCTGTTCCCAAAAGCTGTGTTTACACTCTCAAAAGTAATAATACAAACACTAAAAAATTTGCTGAAATGCTACCCGTGAATTATCACATTTCCTCTTAACTTGGCTTTGGGGCAAAAAAAATAAAGGGACAGATTTGTAGGGCAAATATTGGACCGTTTAAGTATGCAAATCCTTTGTAATTGTTGACTTTTGTCAAGGTTGGAGTATTGCTTGCTCAGATTGGAGTATTTTCTTTTGTTCTCTTAAGCCGTGCCTCAAATCTTCATCTAGCACAGACACACATTCTTAAGGCATGCATGTTGATGTCTGTAATGTAGATCCCACTTTCATTTACTTTATCTTTTATTGGTAATATGAATGGCATACTTATAATGTTTCTAGCACTGGGCCAATTATTTCTTACACAAATTCCGGAGAGTAGTTGTGTGTAATGTTTGGTGGACAACATGGCAGGCAACCAGCCATGTTGATAAATTTTCAACTCAGAGACATTAATCTAATAGTTATGATCTTGATCTTGCTCTTGCTATTTTTCACAGATAATTTGTACTTATGGCAACTGATTTGGTGACAGAGTTGTTCAACACTTGCAAACTGAATCGTTGATTTCAATATTAAAGCTTGGAATTATCATTTTTTATAACAGTGTATGAAAAATCATCTAAATATGAATAATCACAAGTAACCACTTCCTCTGCAAAATAGAAATGATTGGGGGGGCTTTAACAGATTTGTTAGAGTTTTTTTTTTTTTTTTTAATACTGTTTTTAGGTTCACATTTTTAAAAATGTTTTTGGTCTTTTTTTGTTGCTTAATTGGCTAGTTTTGATTGTAATATCATACATTAGTCAAAGAAAAATGAAAACAATGGAAACAAATTTAGAGGGCATTTAGTTAGTCTGATCCTTTTGGATGAAAACAATGAAACTGTAGGGGAATATTGGATGAATATGGAATGCATAACTAATTCAATGAAAACAATGAAACTGTAGTTTTGATTTATGGATGAATATGGAATGAAAACAATGAAAACAAATTTATGGGTTCACGTTTTTATTCCAAACTTTTGTTTCTACCTGAAGTTGTTAAACTGCAGGGGTTATTTTAAACTAAAATACTATTAGTATAACTTATAAGTTTAACATTATTACTATTAGTTTAACATTATTCTGATTGATTTTTTTTCTTAAATTAGGTTATAAATTATTTTTCATAAATTATTTTTCAGTATTACTAAAATTATTTTTACTATTAGTTTAGGGCATGATGATTGACCTTTAAGAAGTGAGAAATGATAAATTTCATAGTTGTTCACTGAAAACCCTATTGACACAAGTTGTTATTCTTATTATTTTTAATATTCGTAACACCTGCAATTATATATCATCATGGTCGGTCTCGTCATTTTAAAAAATGATAGTAAGTGTTACATGTAGTACAAATGACATTGCTAATTTTGTTGGACCAACATATGGGCTTGAAAGGCATTGGATTATCTCAAACTTCTTAGTGCTTAGGTGTGAATGCCTTTATTAATTTTACCTTTCTCATTAAGAAATGCCTTTTCCAAATGAGGATTTGGATTCAATTTTTCCTAATTAATGCAGAGGCATGTCATCCTCTAGTAACTATTATTCTAATGGTGAGAGCTTCGACTTGAGGTATGAGCCTTTGAAATGTGATTGTGGGCTAAGAGCTGCCATAAGGGTTACCGAGTCTGACAAGCCATCTAAAGGGAGACTATATTTCATTTGTGAGAAGAGAAATTGTCAATTTTGGAGGTGGTGTACCCCAAAATCTGTAACGATGTTAGAGAGGCTGAGGAACGAGAGCATGCTTGATCAAAATCAAAATATGGAGACTGTAGGACTAAAAGTGAAGAACCAAATGCTTGAGCAATCCAATGCTTTCATGAAGCAGCTTGTTGTGGGTCTGCTCACGATTTGTATTGTTATGTCAGTTGCATTACTCTTCAAATGATGATAGGTGCCATTTGGAGATACCCCATGTTTTTGTGCTAATGTAGTTTACTATGAACTATTGTACTAAGGCCTCGTTTGGCAAGAGGCTATTTTAGCCAATTAGCCAAAAAAATACTAAATTAGCCAAAAAGCCAACAACCCATACCAAAAAGTCAAAGATTCTCTTTTCTCTCTACTTTTTGCACATCTTTTCGTAATTAGCCAAAAAGTCATCCCAAACATACAAGTTTTTTTTACCTACCTTTTTAGCCAAATAGCCAAAAAGTTGCTAAATTAGCCTGTTCCCAAACGAGGCCTAAGCTTTGTAATTGTTGAATGTTGACGTAGTTGCCATGTATGGTTGTTTTGGTTGGGATCTACCTGTTCTAATGCAAGCACTGATGAATGAGTTTGTTTTAAATGTTTTTTTTTTTTTTCTTTCATAGAATGAGTAACCAAGACGAAACACAGTCTCAAAATAGGAACAATAAGGGAAAATCAAGTCAAGTACCATCCGTTAAAGCTCATTGGGATGCAAAATCAAATGAAATTTTTATTAAGCTTTGTGTTGAGCAAGTCAAGGTTGGACATAGACCTGGTACACACTTAGATAGGGTCGGTTGGGAAAATGTCATAAGTAAGTTTAAAAGTATGACTGGAAAAGCATACCAACGATTACAAATGAAAAATCATTGGGATGTTTTGAAAAAGGATTGGATTTTATGGAATAATCTGTTAAGGGGCGAGACAGGATTAGGCCGTGATACATTGACTGGAGCTATATCTGCATCTGATGAGTGGTGGACTTTGAAATTGGAGGTACGTAAATTGCTTAATGTACATTTTGTTTGTTTTTAGTTTAAATACACCAAATTTTGTTACTTGAAATTGTTACATTTTCCTTTGTAATTGTTGCAGAGGTATCCTGATGCTGCTAAATTCCGGCGTATGCCGTTGCAATTCGCTGACGACTTAGACATACTATTCTCAGATGCAGCTGCTACAGGAGAATGGGCATACACTCCTAGCTCAGGGGTAATGCCTCAGACTGATGAGACGCCGGAGGAATTTCATACCCCACATGATGCTGAATTTCATGATGATGATTTGGAGGTGGTTCATCCTTCCGAGTTAAACAAAAAACGGTCAGCAAACACTGATACTTCATCAACCAAGAGCAAGACAAAGAAGAAAGTCACTGGTGCAGCTCTGCTGAACAAGACACTTGATCGTATAGTTAATGTCGTTGAGTCATCTTCAGCAACTTCAACACAGACCTCATCAAGATATCCTTCAATTGCAGAATGTTTGGCGAAGTTGGAAAGCATCCCTGGTGTGTCCCCGGATGATGAGCTGTATGTATGGGCTGCCAGATTGTTCTTACGAGACAAGCGTCGTGGGTGCTTTATGAGTCTTCCAACGGATGAAGTTCGGTTGAGGTTTCTAAAGTTGGAGATTGAGATGGAGAAGACCACCACAGGTTATCACGGCTAGTTGTTTTTTACTTTATTTGTTGGACTTTGATGGATATTTATTGACTATGTTGGACTTTTATTATTAATATTTGACTATGTTGGACTTTGATTAATGTTGAAAAATGTTGGGACTTTTATTATTAATATATGACTATGTTGGACTTTGATTAATATTGAAAAATGTTGGACTTTTCATAGTTGAATGGTAGGTAAATAGTTGACTAGTTGAATGTTAGTTGAATAGTTGAAATGTTAGTTGAATAGTTGAATGGTTGGTTTCAATTTTGAATATGAATGGTAGGTGAATGGTTGTTTTTTTTATATATATGTACATGTTTTCCAGGTGGTGTGTTCATTTTACAGCTGTTTGTGGTGTGTTTAACTTGGTGGTGTGTTTTCTTTGTGGTGTGTTCAACTTTATTTTCCAGGTGGTGTGTTCAACTTTAATAGTCAACTGTTGTGTTCATTAAGGTAACAGTTTACAAAGTTCAATTTGCTTGCTATATGTAACAGTTTACAAAGTTCAATTAGTTTGAATTTTAATAATAATTCTAAAACTCTAAAACTCATTAAATGATAATTCTGTCAAAGTTCAAATGCTAATTCTGTCAAAGTGCAAATGGTAAATGATAATTCTGTTTGAATTTACAAAGTTCAATTTGCATTACTTACTGTTTGTAACTTCTGATAAATGAAGTGAAGAAGCCGAAAAATGAAGTTCTGATAAATGAAGTTCAATTTGCATTAGCCCAGATGAAGAGGTAAGGCCAATAATAGTCTAGTAGATATTGCTAATTTTACATCTGTTTTTTCATTTATTTCTTTTACTCAAAAAAGTGTTTGGAATTTCATTCTGATTAATTTTAAAATAAATGTAAATTTGTCCTACATATACTAAATAAGAAATATTAAACCTAAGCCCTCAGGTGGATTTAAGCTTTTTTTTTTTTTTTTTAAATTTTAAAGTTGATTAAATCCATTCATAGATAAATAATGGATAACAGAAAATTATTCTATAGTGCATTAAGAGCTATGGAATAAATAATCTCCCATATTCCAACCATCTTGACTTTTTTTTATTTTATTTTATTAAAAAGGATTAGTAGCTCTATTCCTTAATAACTTTGAAATCTGTGACTGTAAATGAATATAATAGTAACTAAGCCTTTTAATGGGTAGGTATTTTGGAGATGAATAACAGTGATAGCGAATGGAATGATGATTACCATGATGAAGATACTGAAGATGAAGGCAGCACATTGGAAAATCAACAACATAACATGCTCTTAGCTACGGCGGCAACAGTTGCAGTGACATATGCGACAAATTATTTGGTAAAAGAACCATGTAGGACATCTAGTTTAACAGGGGGGAAGTGGATGGTAGAATTACAAGAAGGGAATCGGACAAGAATATTTGAAAATTTTCGAATGGAAAGAGAGGTATTTTATCAATTGTGTGATTTGTTACATACAAGTATGGCCTTGAAACTGGACGAAAAGTCTCGGTTCAGGAGCAGGTTGCAATATTTTTGTATATTGTTGGCGGTGACATACGAAACAGAAATGCCCAAGAAAGATTTCAACATTCTGGCAAGACTATTTCAAAGTACTTCAAGAATGTGTTAAAAGCTGTTACAAGGATGTCTATTGATTGGGTAAAGCCTCAACCGAGAAATGGTGTGCATCCATATATTCGAAGGAAGCGCAAATATTATCCTCATTTCAAGGTAAAAAAATGATTACAAGTGGAACTTCGGTAGTACATATAATAATGTTGGTCGGATATTTCTAATAATTTGTGACTAAAAATAATTTTATGAACTATTTTGTAATAGGATTGTATTGGAGCAATTGACGGAACACACATCAAAGCATATATATCTCCAGATAAGCAACCTCGTTTAATAGGTAGAAAGGGGTATGCAACTCAAAACATAATGGCCGCATGTGACTTTGATATGTGTTTCACCTTTTGCTTATCAGAATGGGAAGGAAGTGCACATGATACTCGGATCTTCTTGGATACAATTAGGAATCCTAGTTATAATTTTCCAAAACCACAAGGAGGTAACTGTTTTATATTTTATTGCTATAGTAGATGCACTACACTCACATCTTCATAGTTATTTTTACATTTATAATTGCTTACTTTAATTTCATTTTGCAATTTTAAAATAGATGAGTTTTACTTGGTAGATGCTGGGTATCCAAACATGAAAGGATATCTTGCACCTTACAAAGGAGAGAGATATCATCTAGCTCAATTTGAACATGGTCAACCCCCTCAAAATGCACAAGAAAAATTCAACCAAGCACATTCATCACTTAGAAGTGTAATAGAAAGAACGTTTGGGGTTTGGAAAGCAAGATGGCCGATGATAAAGGATATCCCACCAAACTACAGTTGGGCGACCCAAGTCAAACTTGTTTGTGCAACAATGGCAATTCATAATTTCATCCGACGCAGTGAGTTCCGCGATATTGCATTTGACTCTTATGATAGATTCGCGGATTATGTGCCTAATGAAGAGGAAGGATCTTCATCTCAACAAGCACGCCATGGAAATGATGTTGGCTGTGATGACACTGAGATGGAAGTGAGGAGACATAATATTTGTATGTCAATTTGCCGACGAAATTAGGAGATCTTTAAATATTTATGAAGTTTTAATTTTATTGCTTTAATAGTAATTTCTTGTATTTTTATTGCAATAAACATTTTTTTGTTTCCTTTTCAACTCAATATTATTACAAAAAACATTTAAAAAATAAAAAAAAAGTAAGAAAATAAATTTGAGGTCATGAAATGTACAAAATTAGGTACTAATTAATTAACTTCCATTAATGAAATAACTTTTTCACAATTTAAAGAAAAGAAAATGACAAAATTAAAAATTTTTTGTTCATAAGGCCAAAAAGGACAATTATACAGCAAAAAACTATTTTACAGCTTATTTACCAAACACTACTCTGCTGCTTAAATCTATAATCCCACAGTTACACCAAACAGGTTACCAGCTTATACTCACAGCTATAAGCTATAATCTGTTGAGCTATAATCTATAATCACTTTCCAACAGCTCTACCAAACGGGGCCAGGGTCATGTAGAGTGGGATAAAGGTACTCTGGGATTGCACAGGGTTGGCTGAAGGTTGTGGAGTTATATTGGCAAAGGGATTGGTGGTATTGGTTGTGGTGACAACACTTACATCTAATGGCCTTGCAACTGTGTTACCACTAACAACATTGGAATTGCGAATAAACGGCCTTTTGGTTGGCTCTTTATCATCAATAATGAGCCCCTGCTTCATAGCATCTTCAATCTGAACCCCTATTTCATGGAGCTTTGAGAACGTGGATAACGGGAGAACAATCATTTTCTGTAATAGCTTGCCTTGGAGATTTTGGACGACCATCCTTATCTGATCCTTCTTGGAAGGCCTCGTGGTCATCATCGAGGCTTTAGCTCTCTACCTTGTTACAAAATCAGAGAAACCCTCTTTCGGTTCTTAACGTATTGCTTCGAGATCATGAATTGTGACCTCGATTTGGGTATTGTAAGAGTACTGAGCCATGAAGGCTTCGGCCAATTCCTTCCAATTTCATTTCACTGAATCTTCCAACTTGGCATACCAGATGGCGCTATACCTGACATAGTGCGACCGAAAAGGGATAGCTTCTGTAATTGGGTCAAGCCCATGGGTCACAAAAATTCGAAAACAAACACAAATGCACCATTGGGTCGCCAGAACCATCAAAGCGATCAATGTGCGGCATTTTAAACTGCTCTGGTAAGGTAACTATAAACTTGGTGTACCCGTCCTCTATGTCTGGAATGGAGTCGACTCCTTGTTCTTTTTTGAACAATTTCTCTAGTTTGTTGACCTTAAGCACAGTCGGGTCAACCTTAAATTCAAATGGAGCCTCAGTTTGATATACAGGTGCTTTGGAGGCCTGTGTTGGGATCGGTTCTGCTAGATTGCCTTGATTTTCCTAGACATTAGCGGTGTGGGCAATGGCTCCGGGTGTTGGGATACCCGTAGGAGGTACATGAGCAGGAGGTGCATGAGATGCAGAGGCCGCTGCCGGTTGACGTTGTTGTTGTTGCAACCTGTTTAAAACCTTAGCCTGACAGGCTGTGACTTCGGCTTGTCGAGCAGCATCTTGCTGCATGGTTTCAACTGTTTGCTGAAGGTGATGAATCAAGTCTTCCATACTGACCAGGGGATACTATGCCATTGGAATGGGCGAATGATCTCGAACTGGACTAGATGTAGAAGACTGAGCCTGACTAGATGTAGGTGAAATGAGACGTGATTGTTGTAGAAACTGGACTGGTGAACTGTGCTTAACTCTTCTCCGTTTAGTAACCGGTAGGAGTGAAGCAAACACAGGTTGTCCCTTAACAAGATCTCCGGTTCTGTAAAGCCTTCTGACACGGGTCTAGAGTATTTGAGGGATATCAGGTCTTCTGAAGCTATGTTGGTAAACTACCTAGCAAAAAGAAAGAATAAAATCAAAATTGGACAGCACTTCAACCCTAATTCACAACAATCATCACACATAGCTGAACTGTAATCCCTATTGAACTATGTTCTCAAACTCATGCTAATATTAGCCATTCTATACAGTCTCACTGAAAAAGCACATATCATGTAAAAACACCAAAACACCTCTATGAGGGGGTAGCGTTACCCTGTCTTAGATTTTTGGCATGATCTAAGCTGCACTATTTCAAACAAGTTTCACAACATCGTACAAATGGGTGGTATCATGTCCTAAGTTGGAATAGTCACTATAGCTTCATTATATGTAACTAGGTCGAATAGTCAAAAGGTTACCTCGACAAGATTACCTAATATACCTCTCACACCTAACACCGAGAAGTGAAAAGTGAATCAAGCGGTACGACGGTAATCCAGATCCAAGGGTTGTGTTCCCATCGTGGCAGAGCTCGTGACCAGTCAGCCTTTGGCAAGCTTTTCAGACAAGCCTCCGGCAAACCGTCCAGGAATAGCAGATGACAAACACAGTGACTTAGGTGCACCAATGCAAATGCAATGCAAAGAACATATATAAGTAGATAAAATTTCACATAATGAGTTTTAAGTCAAGTTCTCTAATTATCCCCAGCAAAGTCGCTAGAAACTGTAGCTCGACTTTTTCACGCCCCCTTTTAGAAGTCAAAATAACCCTTACAGTATCGGACTCCCGCGGTTCTGAATCTGATTTCACAAGTGCAATGTGAAATAGATAAACACCAAATAGTCCAAATTCGACGAATCTTTTGGAAAATTGATTTTGAATCAAATTGCCAAAAATGGACTGTTTTGCCAGATACAGAGTTGCCACCTAAATGTTTTATTTTGAAAAAATTTAGGAAACCCATGACTCGTGCCAAAAGTCACGTGTCCGTCATCACCAAGATTGTCTCGGCTCGAGAACTTAGGTACAGGAGGAAAAGTCATAAATTGAGCACCCCCACTTGCCCGATCAAAGACCGGCCTCTACTAATCATGATATGAATCTTACTTTGCGTTATATGTTCTTGTTCCAGTTATTAATGTAGCATTATTATGTGATGCGCACATACAAGTATAGACTAACTTGCAAAAATTAGAACACTTGAGTCATGTTTGTTTTCTGAAAAGAGTTTGAATTTCCCACTTGAAAAGTGGGCTGAAATGTGTATGGCTGAAATTATTCCAATTCAAGCAATTAGCCTTCATCCATAGGCATACAAGAAGGTATATCAATTAAGCACTTAGCCTCATGGTAAGCATGGTAGACATGGCAACAATCATACTCATGCAATATGCTAAAGCAAGTAAAGGCTCACCTCGTACTCCATGCCAAAAAGACATAAGAGAGAGTTAGAAAAAATACATGATTCCTAACTATGCAATATGAATAATGCAACACATGCGATATGCAACCTAAAATAGGCTCGACTCCTTAACATGGCATATGAATCAATTGATAGCATGTGGTTTAAGCACGTATTCAAATAAGTATTAAACTAAAAATGTAGTTGGAATGACGAACCGAGCCTCGGTGCGTGCAGTACAAGTGGATGCAAACATGAAGAATGCTAATTTAAACGGGATGTCCCTATACTAACCATCATAAGCAATTAAATAAAAGGGAGAAAGACGTAGGGTTGGAAGACATACACATTATTACAACATTACGCTCTCACGAAGGAGAGTCCGAATGAATAAACTAACTAGCTAATTATTTAAGCTAACCTAATTAATTAACTATTACAAATCAAATGAAATAAATTAACTCACAACTAATTAACTACTTTAGCTAATTAAATAATTACAACACAAGTATAATTGAAAGAAGTAAGTAAGCTAAACAACTAATTACTCTGCCTCAGGAAGCGAGGAATGTTCATGCGCATGCTCGATTTCCACCTGAAAAGCCACTGTTTTGCTTCTAGAGAGCCTCTGTTGCACAATAGAGCACATACACAGTTGCCCACTTCCAAAATGGCTCTACTCCGCCAAAGGAAAACACTGCTGAATTTTGCATTAG
Organism: Camellia sinensis; assembly: GCF_055761805.1. NCBI lineage: Eukaryota > Viridiplantae > Streptophyta > Magnoliopsida > Ericales > Theaceae > Camellia > Camellia sinensis. Next base: position 64,396,115 of record NC_138974.1, read on the forward strand.
TGGCCGACCGGCCACTGGTGAGGGATGCCGGCCATCAAAGGTGGTCTGCCGGCCACTGCTGGCCATGGAAATGCCCTGCCGGCCACTGCTGCCCAGTTCACCTTGTCGCAACAGAGGACAAACAGAGCATGCACAGGGTATTCTTTAGTGCACAACTCACCCCTCATTTTCATGACTGAATCAAATGAGAAGTAAACTTAAGCCACAAACCACTAACTCAAGTAATTTCATTGCATGATGGCTTGTGAATCAAAGTATGCAAGTTCAATAAATGCAACAAAATATGACTCTAACCTCTTCCCTTTCATGGAATTGATCAAAGGACGTGGTGACCTGAGAAACTTGAATCATTTCATCACTAATGAGTATAAACTGCCTCAAGTTTCCATGTGTTCAATTAACGTCCGATTGAACACAACCAAATTATTATCTTGCACCATTTTAGCCTCAATTTTAATTACTCAATTTTAAATTACCATCTGTTCTTTAATTCATTAAGTCCAATGGTGAGTTTAAGTCCTCTAAATGGAAAGAGGCGTCAAACAAGGAGTTATTCTCGGCATGAGAGAGATGTAATGCCCTGGTAATGAACCTCCGAAGAGATTAAACCATTTATCATGGAAGGTCTCTTTCTCATGCTAAAAACAACATATATGGGATATCAATTCATCACTTTCAATTAGATTACAACAATATACAATATAACAGTAAATCAAAGCAAAAGAGCTAAATAAGTAAGAAATGTAAGAAAATGAAAGGTTTGTAAAATTCACCTTCCAAGGAAAGGATGAACTCTTTAGTTCACAAACTCCTTCTTGATCACCCTCAAGTGTAGAAAGTGTCTTCTCAAATCCTTAATTCGAAATTATGGAGTTTATGGTATGTATTGGCCCAAGTTGAAATATTTTCTTTCTAACTCTCTTTAATTCTCTTCAGATTATCCTCTCCTCCTTTGCTGAGCCTCCATTGCTTTATATAAGCGACAAAATAACATATAATAATATAATTATTATATAATATATAGTTATGTGCATATAACATAATATATATATATATACCTTATATTGTTTGATTTGGATGTCGGTAGCCGAGGGCTGACCGACATCAACAGATTTTTACAATATAATATATAACATATATAAATTATATAATTTATACCAAAATACTAAACATAATAATATAACTATATATAAAATACTAAACATATAATATAATAATTTTAAACATGTAATATAATAATATAACTTTTTTTTATTATTTTCTTTTATATATATATATATATATATATAAAAAATATATAATTTATACCAATTTATATAAAAACACTAAAAATATGAACAAACACATAAAATTATGCAAAATCACAAAAATACTAAACTAATAAAATATTTAGTATTTTAAAACAATTTGGCCATAATGGTGAAGGTTGGAATTAAAGTTCAAATTTCATCTCTCTTACTCCGGATTCTGTGATAAACACATTCTATTTGTCATCATCGGGTAATAAAAAAAAAGCGCCTAAGTCTTAGGGCTGGTCAAAATAGGGTGTCTACACACTATTGTAGCATCCATGATCAAGTTGACCCGCAAAAATGTGAAGTTCTTATGGTCAAATGATTGTGAGAGAGCTTTCCTGGAGTTAAAGCAGTGTTTGACTACAGCACCAGTGTTAACTATACCAGTACAAGGGAAAAAGCTAGTAGTGTTTACTAATGCGAGTGGAATTGGGTTGGGATGTGTATTGCTGCAGCATCAGAAGGTTGTATCTTATGCTTCTCGACAGTTAGAACCTTATGAGAGACAATACCCTACTCATGATTTGGAGCTGGCAACAATTGTTTTTGCGTTGAAAGTGTGGCGACACTACTTGTTTGGGGAGCACTTTGAGTTATACACAGATCACAAGAGTCTTAAATATCTTTTTTCCTCAAAAAGAGTTGAACACGAGACAACAAAGATGGGTTGAATTCATCAGTAGTTATGATTTCAAGATCCTTTACCACTCGAGGAAAGGAAATGTGGTTGCAGATGCACTTAGTCGACAATATGGGATTATAGCTTCTTTGATGATTGAGGAATTGAAGTCCTTCGAGTTAATTTCGATGCACGATGTTCAACCAATAGAGAGTGTCGAGAGGGCATACATTGGTAGTTTGACCGTGCAGCCGATGTTACTAGGTAAATTTCGTCAGATGTAGAATTTAGATGGGTTTCTCATCAGCAAGCTCGATGACCTTGTGGTGGATTTGATTGATGATTGTCCTACTGATTGGTTTGTGGACTCAGATGGGGATTGCGATTCAGGGACAGATTATTTGTACCTAACATAGTTGAATTGAGGAAAGAGATTATGGATGATGCCTATAGGTCCCGATATACCATTCACCTTGGTGGGACTAAGATGTATCATGACCTGAAGAGGACGTTTTGGTGGGAAGGTATGAATGAGGACGTAGGAGAGTATGTTTCTCGATGTTATGTGTGTCAACAGGTTAAGACAGAACACCAACGACCGTTTGGACTTTTGTAACCTCTCGAGATCCCTACTTGGAAATAGGAGTACATCTCTATGGATTTCGTGGATGGATTGTCGCGATCTAAGTGAGGCAATGAACCTATTTGGGTGATAGTAGATCGACTCACCAAGTTTGCTCAGTTTATTCTTATCAGTGTTCACAGGACTGCGGATAAACTAGCTAGGTTGTGTGTTCGGGAGGTAGTGCGACTTCATGGCACGCCAGTTTCCATAGTTTCGGATTGTGATCCGTTGTTTGTGGCAGAGTTTTGGGAGAGTTTTCAACATGCTTTGGGTGCTAGGTTAGACCTGAGCATGGCTTATCATCCTTAGACGGATGGGCAAACTGAGTAGGTAAATCAAATCTTGGGAGATATGTTGAGAGCTTGTATCCTCGATCTTGATGGTAGTTAGGAAGAACACTTGCCATTAGTGGAGTTTGCTTATAATAATAGTTATCACTCTTGTATCGGGATGGCACCTTTTGAGGCTTTGTATGGGAAGCCATGTTGATCACCTGCTTGTTGGATGGAGGTAGGAGATTGCGCCGTTGTTAGGGCCAGAATTGGTAAGAAATACCGCAAATAAGGTGAACATTATTCAGGAACATATTAAGCCTGCACAAAGTCGTCAAAAGAGTTACGCTGATAGAAAACGTATAGGGGTTAAGTTGAATGTTGGAGATTTTGTGTTTTTGAAGGTCTCGCCGATGAAGGGTATCATGCGATTCAGAAAGAAGGAAAAGTTGACACCTAGATTTGTGGGACCAAACGAGATCACTGTGAAGATTGGTAATGTGGCTTACAAATTAGCCCTACCACCTGCTTTAGCTATGATTCACAACGTGTTCCATGTATCTTTATTGCGAAAGTGTGTGCAAGACCTTTCCCAAGTAGTATCACTAGAAGTGTTGGGAATTGGTGACGACCTAACGTATGTGGTGTGACCGGTTACTATTCTAGACCGGGATGTAAAGCAATTGCGGCGCAAGAAAGTAAACTTGGTAAAAGTACAATGGAGCGAGGATGAGTACAATATTACTTGGGAGTTAGAAGAGAAAGTCCGGCGTATGCACTTGGAGCTTTTTGCTTAGTATTCTCTTTTATCGAATCTCTGGACGAGATTCTTTTGAGGTGTGTATATTGTAGTGATTCTGATTTTTCGAAAGTCTTTATTTATTTAATTTAGTGTTATTATTATGATCTTATTTTATTTTTGACTTTATTAATTGTGTGGTTACATGAGAATTCAATGTGTTATTTAATTAATTTAATGTGATAATTAATTATATATCATTAATTCGAATATTGATATATTTATTTATATATATATAAAGTGTTATATCTATTAATCTTATATAGGATATTTATATTTATATATATGGTATTTATATAATATAATGTTATTAGGTTATAATAGTTATTAGGTAATCAGCAAGAAAAGAAAACAAAAAAGAGAGAGCAGCTGGCCAAGAGAGAGAGAGAGTATGCGGTTTGTCATCAAAGAGATTAATCATAAATAAAGTGGGCTATGTGTGTGCAGGTGAGTTACGAGAGAAAAAAGAGACCGCAGGAGAGGGGAGAAAATAAAGGGTTAGGATTTTATTTATGTGACTTTATTAATTCTCTAAGTGATTCTTTGATTTTCAACAAAATATTGTGAGTACAAAATCTACTTTTCTTGATTTATGTTTAATTTGTTGTTTTATTTATTTATTTATATTTATTTGATATTGGTTTGATTTTGTATTTACATGAAGCTTATGGATTGATTTTGACTATTTTGATTAATTGTGTATGTCAGGTTTAGGGTTTTTATAAGTATTTATTTTATGATTGTAATCACAATCATGGATATATGAAATTAAAATAAACTTAGAACTCATAAATAAATTCCTTACACACCACCATGACTCCATGGATTGTTATTTTATTTGAGTGTTGGTGAGAAAAAGTGTATAAAAAAAAAGGTAAGGATTATGAAATTTATTTGAATGCCTTAGGCTTGGGATTGTTATGTTTGTTCGCATGAGTGGATGAGAGATTGTGTATATATATTGTTGTCTCGTTCTCAAGAGTAGACGAGTGTTTTGATTTACGCATGTACGTATATGCTAACCATCTGGGGAGTGTGGGTCAAACTCGGAACGATATCCTTGTGCATGTTTGGCTTCAGAGTGATGTTAGGTATACGAAAGGCACATGGGATATATGTGTAGGCCGGAAGTGAAGGGCCGAAGTTGTGGAGTTAAGGTACAAAGAATTAAATATGAATTTATTGGTATAGTTTGAATTGTTTTGATTTGTATATCTTGAAAAATAGTAAACGACCTTGATAAATTATGAAATTTGGGCAGATGCATGTATACGTAATTCTAGGCAACCTTTGTATTTTAACTTTGTACTAAAAAGACCGATTAGAATTTGTAATCGTATAATCTTGGTTATAGTAGTATTTATTCATTTTGGCAATGCAGATTTTAGAGGCTGTTTTAACTCATGAAACGAGCTCATTTTTATTGATTTTCGTATAAACTGAAGTAAAACATTATTTTAAACACTTTTTTTGTTTTGAACTTTTTTGAAAAAAATCATCTTAGGGCAGTTTCTTTTCGTTTTCAGTTTTAGATTTTTTTCGATTGAATTTCGTTTAGGTTCTTCTATTAAGTTTTTCTCTCATACTATTCAGTTTATACTAAATTTGTCAGCGTCACCTTTTAGAAAATTTGATTCTGTACAACTTATGTTCATTGATTTTTGGTCAATTTGAATGATTTAAGCATGAAACAATGCATTTTTATACAACTTCAGCAATATACTTATGATGAAATTATACTAACTCTATTTTTTTTTGCAGAATAGTGGGTCTTACTAATTTTTTATGCAGGGCAAACCCACCATAATTTTTATGTTTATTTTGTTTATTCTATACTCAATTTATATTTAGTTGGTACGGGTAAGAAACTAAATGTCATCGTATCTCGGGAAACTATCCCTTCGTCTCAGTGCGGGTGGAACTACTTGTCTTATCCCAGAACAAGAATTAAATGTACTTTTATTTGCGTCTGGTGGACACGTGAGTGTCAAATATTTGTACTTATACCAGTATACTTGTATAAAGACCCGTTTTGTCTCTTGGCAACTCGGATGCGTTCTATTTCAGAGCAACCGAGCTTCCTTTGCAGGATTAGTTGGGACTATGATAGTGACGAAAAATAACTATAATTGTTGGACATGTCGTTTGGACTTCTTTTGTTTTATTGAGCTTAAGGTTAATATTAGTTTATGTATTTATTATTTTTTTATGACCTCAGTATTTTGATAATTTGGCATGGTTTGTAACTTTACATTATTTACGTTGTTTTGAATATTTATTGTTGCTTTAATGTTGGAGGTATTGGATAGTTATAAAATTATGGTGGATGGTTTGGTTGGCGTTTTGTTAGTTTTTTTTTATCCTTTGTGTGTGTGCTGTTTTCTGATCACACTGCCAAACAGGTACTCAGCTGGAGAATACCGGCGGAATAGATTGTGTCCGAACGACTTGTCACAAAAAGATAAGATTCTGGCGGTGGTTCGTCCACCCGGGGGCACTCTGACGATCAAGTCAGTTATCTCTCAAAGATAGCAAAAGTGCTTAACTCACTATTCAAAATACAAAAAGCGTACCTTTAGACCCACGAGGGTGCCTTACTTTTATTGCCAACACTAACTTGATCCCTGTAGAAGCCTAGCTTTAATGGACTCAGGCTCAATGTTTATCATGCACTCTCCAATAGATAAAGATAAACTCCCTAAGAGCTTTATCCTTATCCAGGCTGAGGTCCTCCCTCATTCTAGGACTCTTGTCCCTTATCCACTTATCTCAGATTCCGGTATCTCCGCAGATAACCTCGGCCTAGCCGAGATTACCTCGGCGTCAAGTCAAGGACACATGGCACTTCGGTGCCACCTTGGCCACGTGTTGCTATCCAAAAAATATGTCCCCACAACTGCCCCTAGGTTCTATTACTTCGGCATTCTGAGGTGATGGAACCTATATCTTTTGGCCACATAGAATGTCGGCTAAGCTTGCTCTATTCTTTATTACCGAGGTCATCATTTGTCGGCTCCATATGACCAAGACTTGTAGTCTATTTTCATCAATGCCTTAAAACCAATAACCAAGTTTGTTTACTTAGCCGAGATCGTCCCCCAAGCCGAGGTCTTTGCTTCATTAAATCAAAAACTCCAAGAGTTTCAACACGGGTATGAGCTGTCACGCAGTATTTCAACCATTTTTCCTACGCGTCTCTTCTTTACTGAACCGTACCTGACACGCGCCATTAAGTCGCATCGCACTTGCGTGCGCCGTCTGACAAGCACGTCGTCCTAGGTACACTAATTGCGATTTGTCGCATTTTCGTGTTTTGACAAAAGCACTTACCTCTCTCTTCGCCGTTTCACTTTTGCATCTTCGTTTTTTTTCAAACTTTCGCTCTCTAACTTTCTCTCCCAAATCCTCCATTTCTTCAAGCTTTCAAGCTCTACAACCACTCCGTTCACCTCCTCCGACGAAGCTTTTGCTGCACTTCTTTGCTCATTGCCACCGTTTGACACCAGTGAATCTCATATCGGCGTCATTTTCTTCAGTGAGTTACTATTTTCCCCCTCTTTAGTTTCATATTCTGTTTGCTTTGGTTTACTACCATGGTGGATGTATTCATGTTCTTGAATCTTCATTTGTGTTTCAAATTTCACCCTCCATATGCTTAAACATGCTCTGTTTCATCTGTTTCTGAGTATACATACACACTAACATGCTGTTCACACTTTTGAATGTTCTTGACTTTTGCTTTCTAAATCATGCTTTTTGCCCTGTTTTCTTTTAGGTAATCCAACACACCCACTCCTTCGCAATGCAGGCCTTTGAAATTAAGAAGGAGTTGACCCACAAGACGAAGGAGGCTGCTGGCTTGCTCAAGACCATAAATAAGGCCAAGGCCAAGATGAAGACTTTAATAGATCAGGCCAAGGCAGCAAAACAAGCCCAAGATGAGGCCGAGGAGAGGGTAGACGCTGCTGAGACCATTGCTAAGGTCCTTGAAGCCAAGAAAAAAGAGGCCGAAGCAAAGACTGCCGAGGCCCAAGCCGAGCTCATTGCTGCCTTGGCCACAAAGGACGTTGAGATAAAAGCGGCGTACGAGAAACCATACGCCGAGGGCGCAGCCGATGTCTGCGAGGACTATAAAAAGCAAGTGAAACAGGCATGCAACGAGGGTTTCATCCTTGGTTAGATGGCTGCTTTAAAGGAGTTGGCTGTCCCTGAGGACTCGTCTCTCCGAGAAGATAGTCGCATCGTCCTGCCATTCCCACCCACTCCAAGCCAATCCGAGGACGAGGCTGAGTGCGAGGAGGAAGCCAAGGCCAAAGAGATCGAGGAGACCGAAGTTACTAGGGCTAAGTCCCCAACTCTGAATGAGCAAGTTTTAGACTTAACTTAGGATGAGGAGGACGAGGTCCAAAAAGACCACCTCTGAGGCCGAGGTCGAGCCTTCTAACAAGAGCCTGGATGATACACTGCGTGAAATCGACGCCAAGGTCTAAGCTGAAAAATTTGCCCAGCTGTTTGCCGAAGTTTACACAATGCCAATTGCCGAGGCAGGGCAGACTGTGGAAAATGCATGGACTTTAGTTTTTCCTTCTTTTAGTACTTGCTCTCTTTTGGACAACTGTAAATCTCTTTGTTTTGAACAATGTTAACTTTGTATTTGGCCGATGTGTCACTTTTGTAATCTGAAGTAGTCTCTTTGTAGGCCGAAGTGCCTTTTTTTTCTTTTGAATGCAAGTCTTCCTTTTTGACTAAGTGTTTGAATTCTTGTGTTTCCTTTACTGTCTTGTATGATTCCATACTTGGAAGATTTTGCATGTCTTCAAAGTACACCTTAGCTGTGTAATCTCCTCGGGGTAAGAATACTTCGGATATATCTTCTAAATGTTTATCTTGGCCTCGGTATAACACTTGAAAACATTTGTGAAAATATTTTCACAAGTGTTTGTTTAAAACCTTTCCACTTATCAAGACTTCTGTCTTCCATTATCTTCCAAGTCTTGGCAACATGGTGATCTCAGCAAGTACGTAGACACTTCTATCAACATAACCTCGGCTTAACTTCAACTTGTAAATTTTTCTAAAAATTTCAACAAGTGTTAAACCAATTTTCTTTCAATATCACCTCGGCTTAACTTCAACTTGTAAATTTTTCTTAAATTCTAACTTCCAAGCATTATTCTCCAACTCTCTACCCCCTAATGTGAACTTAAGTTTCACTTATGTTCACATTAAGTGTGTTCCTATGATCTTGTTGCCGAGATCAGATTCAAATAGAGACTGGTTGAGGTTATCAACCTCGGTCTCTGTTAATCTAACTGATATGTACTTAGTGTCATTCAAAGTTTTCATTTTGTTGACACAGCAAATCTAGATTAATTCAACTTAGTTCAACTCGATTATATGCAAGTATAATTTCAACTTTGTCATATAATGAGTTTAAGTTATTCGTCATGTTTCAATCAGAAACATCGCCAACTTAGTTCAACTCTATTATATGCAAGTATAATTCAACTCTGTCATATAATAAGTCTAAGTTATTCATCATGTTTCAATCAGAAACATCGCCAACTTAGTTCAACTCTGTTATATGCAAGTATAATTCAACTCTATCATATAATAAGTCTAAGTTATTCATCATGTTTCAATCAGAAACATCGCCAACTTAGTTCAACTCTATTATATGCAAGTATAATTCAACTTTGTCATATAATAAGTTTAAGTTATTCGTCATATTTCTATCAGAAACATTGCCAAGTGACTGGTCAATCGTTTTTCACAAGTTCGAAAAAAAAAATCGAGCTAAAATTTTATTAATTACTTCGGCTAATAACAAAAAGATTTTAAAGAAAGAGACAAAATCTTAATGATAGAAGAACTTTAGGTTGCAAGTATTCCAGGGTCTTGGCAATTCTTTGCCTTCACTGTCTTCAAGCCAATATGCCCTATTGCCCAGGACCAAGATGATTCTATAAGGTCCCTCCTAGTTTGGGCCAAGCTTGCCTTCTCCGGGATCCTTCTTGTTGCAGACGACCTTTCTCAGGACGAGGTCTCCAGCTTGAGACTCTCATGGGTTGACCTTTTTGTTGTAAGCCTTGGCAAGCTGCTGCTGGTATGCCCCCAGCTGAATTGTTGCCTTCCCCTTTCTATCTTCTAATAGATCCAAATCTCGGGCTAAAAATGCATCATTAGTCCCATTGTCCACTTGCTGGGTTCTGACCCCTAGGATGCCGACCTCTAATGGGATTACTGCCTCTGTGCCATAAGCCATCGCAAATGGGGATTCTCCAGTTGATCTTCTTGGCATAGTCCAATATGCCCAAAGTACACTGGACAACTCATCTACGCACTTTCCCTTTGCTGCTTCCAGCCTCTTCTTGATCCCATCCAAGATAACCTTATTGGATGTTTCTGCTTGACCATTACTCTGAGGAAAGCTTAAAGTGAAATAATAGTTCTTGATTTTGTACTTTGCACAGAAGTTCTTGATTAGCTTACTGTCAAATTGTGTTCCATTGTCTGTTATTATTGCTCTTGGGATCCCAAACCTGGTGATGATGTTCTTCCATATAAAGCTCTTCACATCAACATCTTGAATCTTTGTAAGAGGTTCAGTTTCCACCCACTTGGTGAAGTAATCTGTTGTCACTAGCAGGAATTTCCTTTGTCCAGTCACTTGAGGCAGCTCTCCAATAAGATCCATGCCCCATTGGGCAAATGGCCAAGGGTTGGACACTGAGTTCAAATCTGCTGCTGGTTAGTGTATCAAGGGTGCAAACCTCTGACATTTCTCATACTTTCTAACATAAGCTTCAGTGTCTTTCTGCATATAGGGTGACCAGTACCCCTAGGTAATGTGATCTACCCCCAGTGTGGCTTCCACATACTCCTTCATATATCTCATACAAGAAGAGATGCCCTTCTACTGTCAGACTGAATCTTATCGACTTCAGTCTAATCCTGTGTGCTTCTTTATGATCATCTGGCAGTTTTCCCTCTTTAAGGAATACTATTATTGCATCCATCTAGCTTGGTCCCATCTCCACACACATTGCTGTGTTCAGTGGTTATACGCTTGGGCCTGACAAGTAGTCAACCATTATTGTTCTTGCTTCTCCTGGTTTCATTGCACTAGCCAGGTTGGCCAAGGCATAGCATGTCTGCTGTTATTTCGATTGACTTGCTGTAGCTGGCAATTTTGGAATAATGCCATCAGTCTGCCCGCCTTCTTTACATAGGCCACCATCTTTTCATCTTGGGTTGCATATTCTCTTGTTGTCTGGTTGACTATAAGCTGGGAGTCACAAAAGACCATTACCTCGTTGGCCTCCATTGCTGCTGCCAACTTTAATCCTGCGATCAGTGCTTCATACTCTGCGTCGTTGTTTGAGGCCTTAAACCCCAAATGAATGGATTGTTCAAGCATATGTCTATCCGACGATACTAGCACTACTCCTGCCCCTGCTCCTTGTCGGTTTGAACTTCCGTCATCGAATAGGCGGAAGGAGTCGCCAACATAAATACTGTAGGGCCTCAGTTTCTTTTCTTTTCTCTGTTTGGCTATGTCCAACTGGGTTTCTCCTTGTTCACCTGGACATTGTATACATCGGCTCAACAGAGCCCGATGTATGATGGCGCCTGGTGTGAACTCGGCCACGAAGTCAGCCAAAACTTAGCCTTTGATTGCTGTTCTAGGTCTGAATTCCAGGTCATATTGGCCCAACACCACTGCTCATCTGGCTATCCTGCCTGTCAGATCTCCTAGCTACAACATGGACTTCAAAGGATGCTCAGTTAACACCACAATCTTGTGGGCTTGAAAGTAATGATTCAGCTTCTTGGAGGCCATTACCAAAGCTGGTATTAGCTTTTCCAAAGGTAGCTATCTGGTCTCTATATCTGCTAGGGTTTTACTCACGTAGTAAACTGTCCTTTGTTTTTCTTTTTCTTCTCTGATTACCATTGCACTTACTGCATGCTCTGAAACCGCCAAGTATAAGAATAGCTCCTCTCCAAGTACTGGATTTGAGAGTACTAGAGCTGTGGTCAAGTATTTCTTCAAGTCTTATAAGGTAGCTTCGCACTCTTCTATCCATAAGAAGTCTGTGGCTTTCTTCACTAGACTGAAGAAAGATTTGCATTTGTCAGAACTTCTGCTTATGAACCTATTTAGGGCTGCAGCCCTTCCAATCAACATCTGTACTTGCTTTGCCGACGTTGGGCTCTTTAACTCTAAGATGGCCTTGATTTGATCCGGGCTTGCCTCAATGCCCTTTCTGGTGACCAGGTACCCCAGGAATTTCCCTGACCCAACTCCAAATGCACGCTTCGATACATTGAGTCGGAGCCGAAATGTCCTTAGGATATCAAAGATTGTCTTTAAGTCGGCCAAATGATCCTCAAGTTCCTTGGTCTTCACGACCATGTCATCAATGTATACCTCCACTATTTTGCCTATAAGATGCCTAAACATCTTAGTCACAAATCTTTGGTAAGTTGCTCCTGCATTTTTTATCCCAAAAGACATCACTGTGTGGCAATACAGCCTTTTGGGGTGATAAATACAGTTTTCTCCTCATTTGGGGGTTACATGGCTATCTAATGATACCCTCTGTAAGCGTCCAGGAAGCTCATCTTTCCATGCCCCGAAGTGGCATCTACCAATTGGTTAATCTTGGATAGTGGGAAACTGTCTTTGGGACAAGCCTTGTTCAGACTGGTGAAGTGTCACGACCCAAACCCGGCCCTATGGGTTTAGCACCGTAACCGGCCAGTAATCCGAGATTACCGAAGGCCTGCTTAACAGTAGTACAGTAAAACAGAGTTCAGGGCCCGGCGGAAGCCAATACAGTAAATAAATAATGTCCATTGAGCTGTGACAGTCTGTATGCCAAAAAGATTTTTCATGCATTCATACATACAAACAGTACAGTCTATACAAAATTTACAGTCACACAGTACAGGGACCTAATCCCTTGATAACAGTACAGCTAGTAGCTGACAGTCTATACAGTAATCCAAACAGCATGGAGACAGACGGGGGAAAAACAAAACACCCCAAAACCATAGCATGGCAACTCGAAACCTCGCAGTGAGGCACAAAGGCTGGCTTGACAAAACTGGAGTCTAACCCACGCTCCTAGCTCCGATCTGGTGGCTGAGCACCTACATATATATATATAAACAGTGAGCTAAAGTCCAGTGAATAACATAATGCGTAAAGAGGTTAAGAATGAAATGTCCTTACAGTAATGAAAGCAGTTCATTAAACAATACTTTAGTCTTTCAGTCAGAACAGTTATTCAGTTATAGGTGGTACATCCATTAGCATAGCAGTAAACAGTAAGTCTTAAAGACCGAACAGTAATGATGGCCATCAATCAGTAAACAGTAGTGGTTCCACGAGGAAACGGACAGAGATCTCTGTAACAGTAGCAGTAACAGTATACAACTGTTGCTAAGGATGCCACAATACATTTCAGAATATAGGACATACATTCAAACAATTAAAATAATTACTTCAGAAAACAGTTTCGTTAAACAGTCAGAAAACATTCTCAGTTGAACATATCTTTACACAATCGTTACTCACAGAGTTTGGGTTACAGTATGCTAGAGCGTGTCTCCCCAGTCGCCAACCCTACACAGTTCACAGGTTGAACATACACTAAGCTACATAGTTGGGAAATATCATAACTTAATTCCTAATTTGCCTCGGTGTGTTCTACATCTATATCCTCAATAAGATGTCTTAAACTAGGCCTAGGAATGCCTAGAATGGAATGAGGATGCAAAGATGTGATCAGAAAACAGTTTCAGAATTTTCAGAAAACAGAGTCCCGCTCAAGCGCAGGTTTCCCCGCTCGAGCGGACATGCAACAAAGGTACACGCTCGAGCGTCAACTTTCCCGCTCGAGCGTACTGTAAAAGTACTAGATGGGTGAAATCTCCGCTCGACGCCCGTTCGAGCTTGAGACACAAGACTCCGCTCGAGCGCCCAATCCTCCGCTCGAGCGGACTGTAAAACAGTGCAGAGAAATACTGGATGCTCGGATTCTCCGCTCGAGCGCCCAATTCCCCGCTCGAGCGGAAGTGCAAAAATCTGGAAAACCCGATTGCACCTCCAAGCTCAAACCAAGCTTTCACAATTCAAAACTCGACCTCTTGGGCTGAATTTCCAGAAAACATTTGTAAACACATAGAATAACATGGTTCAAAGCTCAATTTTGAGAAATCAAAGCCCAAGAGTGTTTAATTCAAACCCAATTTCAAACCATTTTCATGAACATGGAGAACATGCAAACATGTATGAATTCAAATCAATTCAAAGCTTCAATTTGATGCTCTAAGGAGCCAATTGATCCAAAAACAAGTTGAAAACATGGACCATTACAAGATTATGGACATGCATGTGACAATTTGCCATGAACTCAACTCAAAATCCTACAATACTAACATGCATGCATGAATTATGCTCTATTACAACATGCTAGCACTAAATCATGGCTCAATTCTCAATTTTGACATGAATCATGCAAGAACAAGCACAAACACATCAACAAAGGTTGAATTCTCTTACCTAGAGCTTCAATTACAAGTGTAAAACCACAAATCAACAATCAACTTTCAATTCTCCAAGTTGTCTAAGCCAAATCTTCAAGAACTCAAGATGAACAACTCAATCTCTCACTCTCGCCTCCCTATGGTCGGTTTGTGTGCAAGAAATGGAGCTTAAGAGATGTTTAGAGTCAAGTATGCAAGGCTCTAGCATAACTAGGTAGTGGGCCACTCGGTGGCAAAACGGTAATTACGGCAAACTTTGCAATTAACTCATTTTAATCTAGTTTAATCATACCTAATCAGTTTTTCCATAAAATCACATTAATTATGAGGATCATAAAACATCAATCAATTCCCGATTCGGCCGCCGATAAGGCCTTCAATTAGCAGTTTAAACACTAAAACATGAACAGATCAAATAATCAATCAAACAGATAGATACACAATTAAACAGATAGACTCAGTCAATTCAGTTCCAGTTTTCAGTCAGTCAGTTCAGTACTTTAATCAGTTCAATTATCAGTCATAATCAGTTCAGTTTGACGGTAATCAATGTTTATCGGTAAGCAGTGATGAGGGTTATTACATGAAGTCCACGCTGACCTTCCACTTTCCATTCTTTTTCTTCACAACAACCGTGTTCGATAACCATGTTGGGTAGTTTACCTCTCGAATGGCCCTGGCCTCCAGAAGTTTATCCACTTCTTCTTCTACTGCCTCAACATGTATCAACGTCGGCTCCTTGCTTGCTGGATGACAGGTTTGGCCGACCTGTCTACATTCAGTTTATAGCAAGTGACCTTGGGGTCAATGCCAAGCATCTCGTATGGTGTCCAGGCAAACACCTCAATGTTTGCTCTTAAAAACGCCTCTAGTTCCTTTTCTTCTTCCTCGGTCAAGCCTGAGCTGAGAAGGAAGAAGCGCGCTTCATCCCCTTGCTGGACCAAGATCTTATTCATGGCTTCCTCACTTTTCTCGACTGGTTCTCGTCCTCAAGGACTTTCATGTCCTCATTTTTAATCTTTGCTACTTCTGCTTCTCATATGTTGCAGGTGGATTTCATTGTTGCCATGGAGCAATTCTTTGCCTGCACTTGATCCCCTCTGACCTCCTCAACTCCATGCTCTAATGGGAATCGCAACAGCTAGTGTAATGTTGAGGGAACAGCCTTCATTGCATGCAGTCATGGCCTTCCCAAGATAGCATTGTAAGGGGAGGGAGTGTCAATTACTGTGAACTCAGTTTTTACCTTCTTGGTGCCAACTTGCACCTCCAAACTTACTGCTCCCAGGGGTCATGTCGGCGTTCCATTGAATCCGATCATTGGACCATTGGATTGTTCCAGATCATCTTAGTGAAGGCCAAGCTCCTTGTAACACCTGACAAACATGATGTCACAAGAGCTGCCATGGTCGATCAGAATTCGTTTTACCTAGCATTCTCTAATCTAGAGGGATATTACCAAGGCATCATTGTGTGGATGTTGCACCATCTCTAGGTCGTCTTCAGTAAAGGACACCACTGGTCCCTGGCACTCGTCTGCCCTTGGTCTTTTCTATCGGACCTGATACACATGTTGCAAGTGTTTTACCTTCTGAGTTTCCCTACGTATCTCGTTCTCATTGACCTTCGAGTGAATCACATTGATCACTCGAGGTCCGTCTACTTGCGGTTGCGGTGCTGGTGGAGGTGGTGCTACCGGTGCCTGAAGCAGTCTGGCTTGCTCTTCCCTTGTCCTGGTTTCATCTACCAGGTCCCTTAGATGACCTTGTCTTACCAGGTCTTCCAAATGTGCCTTTAGGACTCTGCACCCTTGAGTTAGGTGTCCATCCTTATTGTGGTAGGCATAGTGTTTCCCCAGACTTTTTCCCATAAATTCACTAGGAAGCTTCTCTGGTGCTCTATAATAGGGCTGATTTTGGATTCTCTCAAAGACTTTGTAAACCGGAATTCGGAATACGGTTGTGACTGCCTATGCAGTCCTTAGTCCTGTCTCTTGCATATTGTATCCTTCATTACGTCGGCCTCGGCGAGCTGTTTCTCTTCTCTTGTTTTGACGCCTTTGTCCCTAGCGTATCCTCCTCGGCTCTGCATACTTCTCTATTCTTGCCATAAATTCCTCCATATTTTTTGGCAATGTCTTTGCCAGTGATTTTCGAAGCAGGCAATCATCTTTTAGGCCGTTCTTAAAAGACACGATCGCCATCTCTTGGTTGCATCCTAGTATTCGGTTGAGCACCTTATAATACCTTTTGGTATAGGCCCTAAGGCTTTCATCCTCACTAATTCTCAGAGCCATCAGGGAGTCCACCCTCAATGGCTATAGTTTGTTTGTCACAAATCTAGCCACGAACATCTCGGCTAGGCCTTCCCAGCTTTTCACAGTTCCTTTTGGCAATTTGTGAAACCAGTCTGATGCGATTTTCCCAAAGGATTAGGAGAACCCTTTGCAGAGCAACAGCTCGTTCCTGGTGTACAGTGCCATTGAGTTTAGGTACAAGCCAACGTGAAAGTTAGGGTCAGACTTACCGTCGTATATCTGGAACCTTAGAATGTGGAACCTTTTTGGGGTCTCAAATTTGTCCAGTTCTACTGAAAACGATGTTCTCGACTTGACCGGAGAGGTTACCTCGGCATCTTGTTACTTCCTCTAGAGGTAATCCCTCAAATCCTCCTTGGTCCGTCCAGGAGATCGGCTATCAACGGATTTCAGCCTTTTTGGTGCACTACTCCGGCGTCGTTATGAGTCTTTTTTGACCTCTCTCCGTTCGTTGTATCGAAACAAAGTTCCTTCCCTTGAACATGCCAATGTTCTTTGGGGTCAGCTTCTTTGGTACGATGCGTCTTCTGAGAATCTCCCTTCATAGTCTCTCATCGTTCGACCTCCCTTAAAGGCCGGTGAGAGTGTTCCTTGGTCCTGGTGTGCTGGGGGACTACAGGGACTGTTTTCTGCTCCCATTTCTGGGCATTGTTCCTGGCCGCTGGAATCGGCGTGTCTTGTAACAGAAACAGTGGTTGCATGACATTATTCTGCATTATGAAATTGACGACTAATTGCAGATCTGCCAATTTATTCGTCATTCCCTTCATCTCTCCGTCCCTCCGCAATCATCTATTTTTCCATACCTGCAGGTCGTTCTTGTTATAATACCCGTCTCGGTCTGACTTCTTTGGTACGTTGCCCTTCGAGCCGACGTCCTTCTCTCCGGGATTTTGATCCCGAGTTTCTTCGTTGTAGTCACCCTCCTCCACGTTAGGGTCAATGTGCTTACCACTCCCAGTAAGGATGTCGTCCTTAACCTTTTTTTTCTGTCCGTTGTTGGCCATCTATTCTCCTTTCTTTCCCACAGACAGTGCCAAATTGTGTGTGTTGTTTTCTGACCACACTGTCAAACAGGTACTCAGCTGGAGAACACCGGCAGAATAGATTGCGCAAGAGCTTTATCCTTATCCAGACTGAGGTCCTCTCTCATTCTAGAACTCTTGTCCCTTATGCGCTCATCTCAGATTCCGGTATCTCCGCAGATAACCTCGGCCTAGCCGAGATTACCTCGGCATCAAGTCAAGAACACGTGGCACCTCAGCTGGCACTTCGATGCCACCTTGGCCACGTGTTGCTATCCAAAAAATATGTCCCCACACTTTGTAATCTTTTGAGCATAGAAATTTACTTAAACCTTATGGAGACGAAAACGTTTAGATTTTGTTTCACTCCTAGGATTTGGATGATGGAATATTGATTGGGGTTTAGTCCTAATTTAATATTTAATTGTCCAAATTTTGGAGTGTGACACATTCCTGTCACTAAAAAAAAAAACTAAAGAGCTATGAAGGAGGGGGGGAAGGGGGAAGGGGGAAGGGGGAAAAAAAAAAACTCTAGAACAAATATTTGCATTTGAGCATGCGAAGGGTTTTATTTATATTGTAGCTCAAAAGGCAAGTTTTTGTTGAACTCTTTAACAAACAGATTGTATGCAAAAAAAAAAAAAAAAAAGAAGCTTTTCAGATACAGTATGCACAATTTATTATCAACATATAACATAAATAGAAAACAAAAGTCTTGTGGTGATAAAAAAAAAAAAAGAAAATTCTATAAACCATTATAAAATTTAGATATGAAAGCAAGACAATAAAGGAAGATAAAAATATTTAATCACAATGAAGTAGATAAGAAATAGCCTAACCCTGCATCTTAATTAGTCCTTATATCAACTATTAAAATTTCTCAACAAAGACTATAATATTAATAATAGCAACAAATTTCTGCAAAGCTACCACAAAGATGGGTGGAGACTTTACAGCATGAATATGAGTCACATTTATCATCTTTTTCATCTTCTCTCTGGTTATTTAACTGTAAACAAATACCAGATTGGGAAACCCTCACATGTAATTCACTAAATTATAATGTGAACAAATTTATATGTATATATACGTATATACACTTCTATTAGGTTTTTTGTATCTTTAATCGCATTACATAACAGCTAAAGCCTCCCAACACTCTCTAGATGGGATTGCCTAGGTTTTGAGAGGCAAAACTAGCAACAACTCATAGCTTCAAGGTTTTGAATCAGATTCGAAACAATGAAACTCATATTCGAAATCCCTTATTACAAACTTGGGAAATATTTGAAAAAATCAAAATTAAATAATTTTCGTATAAAAAAAGGTAGGGAGAGAAAGAAGCAATCTATGAACCCACACAAATATGAGAGGAAAAAAAGAAAAAAAGAAAAACCAAAACCAAAGATGAAAATGAAGATGAAGATGAGCATGAGCAACTTACCAGTTAATGAAATACACTCTCAACCACTGCTTCCAAGGACTCCTTACAAGAAGAACACCATGTAGAAGAGATGGATAACTCTGATTTCAGATACACAACCGAAGAGAAGATGATCCCTAGAGAGATTGATTCAGTTTTAAAGAGATTGAAACCCTTCCCCTTCTACGTTCCCTTTCTAATTAGAACCAATTAGAAGCCAAAGAGATATTTTGGAGGGAAAAAAAAATCCAAAGTATTTGTTTTGGTGATTGGCGTATAAGAGAATTCATATTGGCGCTGGTTTTTTTTTTTGGAAGAGAGTTTATATTTTGGCACTTATTTTTTTTTAGTCGTATTATTAACGACCTAGATTGTACACCGTGAAAAGTGCAATATTTTTAACGGTTGATTTTTTGTGCATCGTCAAAAGTGCAATATTGTTAACGGCTGGCTCGTGTGTGTTGTGTATAGTTAATGTATTAATGGCATACCATATGCATGTCATAGAAGTTTTATTATTCACGGCTAAAATTGCAAGCCGTAAAAAAATTATTGCTATTAGCATTCACGGCCTACGCAATAGACATGTTGTGGTTAGAAAACTATTTACGACATGCAAAAAAAGAAAGCTGTAAAAGTAAGAAACCACGACTTGCATTTACTGTATGTCATTGATGTGAAGCCGTAAAAATCTAGTTTTGTTGTAGTACATGATGTTTCTTATTTTTTTTTAGATTGGAAAGAAAAATTTTATTGAAAAATCGATAAAAGATTGGATTAATCTAGTACAGCGGTATCACAAAATCTCAAAAGGAAATAAACAATTTTCATATAATGAAGGATCCAATTAGCCTCCATAGAGAATGAGAAAAGGCCCTCACAAGGGAAATAAACAAACTTTCACATATGAATGATTATTACATTAACAAACTAAAAATTAAGAAAATCAAACAAAAATAAAAAATCAGATCCAAGTTGCCACCAAACTCATTCAAAACTCCATTGCTTCACAATCTTCAACTTGGAATCTAAAGACCCCATCTCTACTGGTTAAGAAAGAACATTGAAGTTGACGTGAAAAGATATGAAGTTCGATTTTAAAGTTTTGAACTTGATGGTGGAGAACCTAAGGTAGTGATTGCCCGATTGGTAAGGCAAACATCATATTTGATTTAAGGGTTAGATCTAGAGGAGCATTGGAGGCAGATCAGAGAGGTGTATGTCATGATGTTATTTTGTTCATTTTTTAATCCATACGTAAATTATTCATATAAAAATTTAGTTTAAGAAGAAATAGTAAATAAATAAAAATATAGAGGTGACCAAGAGTTAATTTAGTGGATAAAATGTTTTATTATCCTTTGTAATAATTTTTTGAGGTATACTTACTATTCTGATGATTTTTTTTTTCTTCCTTCTTTTTCTTCATTCATTTTTAAGCAAGTCTAAAAAATACTAGAAATGAAGGCAATTGATTGCACTTGCATGCACATGTGACGCCCCAAATTTTGATAATATAATACAACGATACACCGGGGTTTAACTAGCGGATACACATCATTTTTAAGTACAAAATACAAATAATTACACTAAAAGAAAATATTAATAATAGTTACAGATAAAATTCTTCAAGTCTTTAAATACAGATTAGTTCCTTGATACAAAAAGATTATCCAAAATACAGGAAATATAAAATCTAATCTCTAAAGCAGCCATGGTTCCGCAAAACTTTTAGGGATTTCGTTCTCGGTATAAACTCTCCTTCACCTGGCATAAAACGCCATGAGTTTGGAATGCCCAGTAAACACACACACCCCGACCATTTTCCCATTCCAAATACACAAGTAACATAATGACACGATCATAACAGACAGCGAAAGCAATAATTAAGCAAGGCTTATAATTAAATTTCAATTCTCATGAATAATAGTCAATTTTAGTTAGTTCTAGGCAACTCCCTGTGGAATGCCGCTCCTACCCAACCACTAACACTGGCCACGGGCAATTCTGACTCCCTCTTGGTTAATACAATACCAATGCATCGCTTACCGAACAACTACTAGTGCGTTGCTTACCGCACAATTACCAATGATGCCCACACACCTAGGTTATATATTCAAGTGGTGACATCACGATCTGCCCCAAGGGAACGGGCTTCCAGGGATACTCTCCCTGTGTGAGACCTTCACTGCCACCATTATGCCTCTAATTTCCGTTAAGCAGCCAGAATACCTCCCGTGCCATGTTAGGGTTCGAAAACACACTTGCGCAAGACTTCACAAAAATGGAATACATTCCACTATATCATACTCTTGAATCCGTTGTTCATTATCTCCTAAAATTTAATACAATGATCGCAACCCATTACCATCCAATTTAATTTCTCCTTTATTAAGTACCTTATGTTCTCAGTTATAGCAAAGAATGGTCAATATAATTATGAATCCAAACTAAACAACAAGTAATTTATTCATGGTAAAGAAAATTTACAATTTATCATAGATTACATATCAAGATTAAGACATTCAAGAAACATAGAATATAAGAGTTGCAAACTAAATAAGAGCATATTAACACAAATTTTCAGATTTCTAGATTTGAACCAGATTGAAAATAATTATGAAAAAAATACTTTTATTGGCCCTAAGTACCTGGGCTCAGGTGATTTTGTAGATAAATAAGTCTAGTTTCAAACTTAATTTACGAAAGTAGGATAAGTATTTTAGATTTTAAGATAATTTAGAATTACCAAGATCTGTCCAGATTCGTTGACCGTTATGTAAATCGGTGTTTCTCTCGAACCCCTCACTCTCTTGAGTTCAAACAAATTTTAGTTAAAATATAACACCAAGATTAATATTTTGACATAAAAGTGGACTCAAGATTATTTTTTTGGAATTTTATAAAAATAGAGAAAGTTGACTGTTTTTCTGGTTCTGTGAGTAACAAACTTAGAAAATTTGTTTAGATTATAAAAATATATCCTTAGGTCTTACCAAAATTATCACATACTCTAGATATACTAAATATTATACCATAAAAATAGATTTTGAGTTTATGGAGTTCTGATAGGAAAATAAATTCAAGAGAGGGAAAAGATTTGTTACTGGAAATTTAAGAAAGAAAGAGAAGCATATCATTTCTTGATTAATACACATTTATACAAGAGTGTAGGCCTAGACTACAACATATATATATAAAGAGCATGTAT
The DNA here is from genome assembly GCF_055761805.1 of Camellia sinensis. Lineage (NCBI taxonomy): Eukaryota > Viridiplantae > Streptophyta > Magnoliopsida > Ericales > Theaceae > Camellia > Camellia sinensis. The sequence goes on from NC_138974.1 coordinate 64,418,258, forward strand.
TAGGAGGGAAAAAACAAATGGTAAAAGAACTTGAGAGAAGAGGTGATGTAGGTTTATTTTTGTTGTACAAGACTCAACACAATTCTTTTTCTTCTTCTCTTCTCTCTCTCTCTCTCCCCCTCTCCCTCTCCCTCTCCTTATCCCTATCCCTATCCCTATCCCTATCGCTCTCTTTTTTTCCAAAATCACTCTCTCACTCCTCTAGTACATAACTGAAAAATTTGTAAAATGAGAGGGAAGAAGTGTGCATATATATATAGAGAAGGATTGGGCGGTTTCTTGGGCACCAAATTCTATGAGTGTAATTTGTCAAAGTTGCCATCAAGACCCTTTCATCCATCACATGGCCAATAACTTGGGCTCCAAGAAATATATATATATATATATATATATATAAGATATTTGTATTTATAAACATAAAATAATAGGCATAAGTAAATTAATTAAGGAAATATTACAATTAAGGTTTGGAATGAAATAAGATAGAAGTATATAAGGACCAAGTCTAAATTTATAAAACCTTGATATTTAGTATACAATATATGTCACGCCTCGAAATTTAGACAATTAAATATTAAATTAGGACTAAACCCCAATCAATATTCCATCATCCAAATTCTAGGGGTGAAACAAAAAAACTAAACGCCAACTAAACCATCCACTATAATTTCATAACTAACCAATACCTCCAACATTAAAGTAACAATAAATAGCCAAAATAACTTAAATAATGTACGGTTATAAACTATGCCAAATTATCCCAATACCAAAGTCATAAAAAAAATAATAAATACATAAACTAATATCAACCCTAACCTCAAGAAAACAAAAGAAGTCCAAACGACATGTCCAACAGTTATAGTTATTCCACGTCACTACCGTAGCCCCAACTAATCCTGCAAAGGAAGCTCGATTGCACTCAAATAGAACGCACCCGAGTTGCCAAGAGACAAAACAGGTCAGTATACAGATATACTGGTATGAGTAGAAGATTTAACACCCACGTGTCCACCAGACACAAACAAAAATATATTTAATTCTTGTTATCGGACAAGACAAGTAGTTCCATCCGCACCGAGACATATGGGTAGTTTCCTGAGATATGATGGCATTTGGTTTCTTTCCTGTACACAACGAAATATAAATTGATTATAAAATAAACAAAATAGAAATAAAAATATGGCCGGTCAGCCCTGCATAAAAAAGTTAGTAATACCCACCATCCTGCAAAAAAATAAAATTAGTATAATTTAATCATAAGTAACTTGCTGAAGAAGTATAAAAATATACTGTTTCATACTTAAATAATTCGAATTGACAAAAACTTAAAGAACAAAAGTTGTACATAATCAAATTTCCTAAAAGACAGTGCTAACGAATTTAACAGAAACTGAACAAATTGAGAGAAAAGCTTGTTAGAAGAACCTAGACGGAATTCAATCGAAAAATCTAAAGCTGAAAACAAACAAAAACTACCCTAAGATGATTTTTTCCTGAAAAAGTTTAAAACACGAAAAGTGTGCAGAATAATGTTTTACTTCATTTTACGCGAAACCAATAAAAATGAGCGTTTCATGGGTTAAAACAGTCTCTAAAATCTGCATTGCTAAAATGAATCAAAACTACAATAACCAAAATCATCCGATTATAAGTTCTAATCCATCTTTTTAATAAAAAGTTAAAACACAAAAGTTGTCTAAAATCACGTATAGATGCCTCTGTTCAAATTTCATAATTTATCGAGATCATTTACTATTTTTCAAAATGTACAAATCAGTACAATTCACGCTATAACAACAAACCCGTAATTAAATTCTTTATACCTTAACTCTACCACTTCGGTCCTTCACTTCCGGCCTACACATATATTCCATGTGCCTTCCGTAGCCAAACTTGCACGGGAATATCGTCCCGAGTTTGACTCACACCCCCCGGATGATTAGCATATACGTACGCGCGTAAATCAAGCCACTCGTCTACTCATGAGAACGAGACAACAATATACATATACAAAACATCTCACTCATGAGAACAACATAACAATGCCAAGTCTAAGGTATTCAAATAAATCTCATAATCCTCATTTTTTTTATACACTCTTTTTTACTATCACTCAAATAAAATAACAATCCATAGAGTCATGGTAGAGTATAAAAAATTTATCTATGGGTTCCTAATTAATTTTAATTTCATATAACCATGAGTGTGATTACAACCATAAAATAAATCTATATAAAAACCCTAAACTTGGCATAAACAACTAATCAAAATAATTAAAATCAATCAATCAACTAAAAATCCTAAACCTTACATACACAACTAAACAAAATAATTAAAATCAATCAATCATCTAAAAACTATAAACCTTACATACACAACTAATCAAAATAATTAAAATCAATATATCATCTTTATATAAATACAAAATCAAACTAACATCAAATAAATAAAAATAAAAAAATAAATATAACGAATTAAATATAAATTAAGAAAAATGAGTTTTGTACTCACAATATTTTTTTAAAAAACAAAGAATATTTTAAAAAATTAAAAGAGTCACCAAAATAAAATTCTAATTTTTTTATTCTTTTTTCTCCGCTTTCTCCTCCTTTTTCCGCCGTTCTCCTTCTCTCTCTCTCTCTCTCTCGGAATTGATCTCCTTGTTGTCTTTGATTAATCAATTTCTCTCTCTCTCTCTCTCTCTCTTTCACGGATTGCTCTGATCTTTTTTTTTTTTTTTTTTTTTTTTTTTCTTTGTATTTTTTTATCAACTTCTAAACCTAGTTGAATACTTATATTATATATATATATATAATAACCTAATTTTCTATTATATTATATTATACAAATAAATCACATATATAAATATAAATATCTTATATAAAATTTATATTAATAATTTCTTCTTTTAACATATATATAAATATATAAATATAAATATTCAGATTAATTATATATAATTAACTAACACATTAAATTAATTTAATACCACATTAAATTCTCATGTAATCACACAATTAATAAAGTCAAAAATAAAATAAAATAATAATAATAAATACAAAAAAATTAGGGTCGCTATAATATACTAACATTAGAAAATAGTTAAAATAATAATTTTGGGTACCGTTAAATTAAAGCGCAAACAAAGGCGAGATACCAAGCAAAAACGGCATTACCGAAAATTAAGATTTTAAAGTGATTAATCTATAATTATAAGGTCTAATAATTAATAATAGAATTTTAAAGGTGATTATTAATTTACGGGATCGATTAGGGTTTACTCGAATTAATTCGCGATACTTTCTAATTTTAAAGTTTAAAATGCAATTAAGCGAAAATTCAAAGGTTTATTGAAATAAACTCAAGATTATTTAATGGTAATTACAAAAATTAAAATCTCTACAACACATACATGAACTTAAATTTCGAGCGTATATTCCCACAAATGCATTTGAGCAAAAATTATTCTGTCTTTAAACATTAGCGATTCAATTACAAATACCAAATGCCATAATTTTTTTATTTTTTATCTAATCCCAACATTGTGAAGGATTCAACATCTCTATCAATTGCAATCTACACCACCTGAGCACCAAAGCTTTGAACTAGAGAGGTGAGGCGCCAACCAATACTTGTCTAATTTAAGAGGTTATATATATTATATATATATATGATGTTGTTTGTTAATGACACTGATGATGATTAGCAGAAAATCTGTGTTCCTTTAATTAGTAAATAAATATTATTATAGTTGGGTTAGTGGCCGCCAAAATGAGGGTCAGATCAATTATCAAATTCAATTCAATTCAATTCAAATTGGGTAACATTTACAAACTGCTAAGTGTGGGACCCAATCACCTTAACGTTCCAAAAACACCTCTACCATTGGCCACCCTTCCCACATAATTGTAGCCCTCTCTGATGCTGATTGTTCTATGCTCCCAATTCGTACAACTGAAAATGTGGCAACAACTCATTGGTCCAGACTATACATGGCAAGTTCTTAGTGGCCCCAAGACCCAAGGGCCCAATCATGTTCTCTATCCAGTTTTTTACTGCCACGTACGCAAACGAGTTGGTTTTTGGTTTGAGGCATGGGAATGATTATTGGATATTCTTATGTTACCAACCCGTGATATTTTATGATATTATAATTAGAGTTGAGTTTGTGTTTAATTTGAGATCTTATTGAACGATGTTATTGGTCTTTGGAAATTTATTACGGGTTTCATTTTGATAATTTGAACCGTTAATATATAAAATTCGTTTAGTATTATATATTTGTAAAAAAATTACGTTAATCGAATATTGATAGTTATGTAATCAAATCAGTTTTGTATAAAAAAAAATAGACGGTGAATAAATTAATGGTTGACAAAAAATTATTTTGATCACATAACTATCGATATCTGATCTATGTGATTTTTTACAAGCACGTAGTACTCGATAGTTTTTACATATACGGTTCGAATTATTAAAACAGGATCTATAGTTGGTCCCCACATGCCCAACAGAACTGTCCAATCCAATCTTGGACTAGACACAAGCTGCTCCCTTATAATTATTAGAAAAAATAAAATATTATAATTTTATATTAAATGATTGAATACCATAAAAAAAATATAATAAATGATGATTAGTAAAAAAATATAAAAACATGATATTCTATAGGGCTGAGCAAGGAATCCGTGAAATCCGTAATCCGATCCAGTCCAGTCCAATCCGATTGGTTTGGATTGGTTTTTTGAATCCGTGGTTCGGTTCTGGATTGAAAAATTAAAAATCCGTAGTACACGGATTGGTTCCGGATTGAACCTCACGGTTCCGGATTGGAACCGATCCGGACCATATACAAATAGTATATATTTTTATTATACATCCTCCCCTATAGTATCTTCTCTTATTCTATATAAAATCTAAACTCAAACCTAAAACCGTATAATATCTTCTTTTATTACTTTTTATTAGTTAATTTTTAGTTTTAATTTGTAATTGTCTAAATACTTATGGTGAAACCAGTTTTCTTATTGTTGTTTAAATTCTAGCACAGTATGTCGCTATTATAGAAATAGATGTTACTATTGTGGAACTAATATAGCGCTATGTTTATATTTTTATGAAATTAAAGTGTTATATATATTTTTTTGTTATTTAATTATGTGAATCCGTGGTCCTAAACCGATCCAATCCGTATTTAAATGGATTGGTTCGGATTGGTTCCATGATTTAAACGGATTGGATTGGTTCCAATTTTTCAGGAACCGTAGATAACGGATTGGTCCTGATTTTACCCCAATCCGATCCAATCCGAACCATGCTCACCCCTAATATTCTAGAAGTACGTAATAATTTTCCGATATTGGGTGAGACCCAACCACACACAGGTAATCATAGCTCTTCCACACCCTAACCAGCCAGCCAACTAACCACCGCCTCTTCACTTTTTTAACAATTGTTGATTAGTGAAATTTGAGTAGTAGAAAAATACTATCCCACGGGAATACATACGCGTGTAATACACTATCGAATCAAAACCGTTAATTTTACTGTGGTTGTCACGCGCATTAAATTGCGAGTGAAAGCTGCCACTTTTACTCTCTCTAACTCTCCAACCAGTACAACCAAGCGGTCCCTTTCTGATGTGACCAACTGCTCCTCTGCTTTTGTCCTTTTCCCTCTCTCTCCCCTCTCTTTCTCTCTCTACCCTCCCCGTTTGAATCCAACACGACTGGGGCACCCCCACAACTTGCCTCCCTCAGTCGATGATTGTTTGCAACATATTGCTCCTTTGAAAAGGTCTTTTCCATTCCCTATTTTGCCCTCATGATTGCCACAACATTGTATATCTAACAAGGGCATTTTGGGAAATTCGCATCCACACTGTCCCCATCTGCCACCCAAAAGTTTAGTTGGATTCACATGGGTAGATTTTTTACTAAAGGTAATAATGGAACCCATTTTCTCTTCTTAATTGGGCCTTTGTGGGCCCTATCAAAGGCCCATTACTAATATTGGTTAAAAAATTGACTTAAAAGTCTAATCTTTCTTTCCTTAATAGCAATTTTTAGTGGGCTATGCTGTGGCACCAACCTTTTTAAATATTTGTTCTTCCCATTATAAATAGACAATCTAGCCTTAGCTAATTGCACACTTTAATTATAAAAACACCAATACTATGTTCTTTGATAAATAAAATAAAATATAAAACCCTTAAAAAATTATTCAAAAAATTTGAAATATATTGATCATTGTATTTTAGTATACAAAATCAAGGTCGTCACATAGAATTATCGCGTCACAACTATACGACGGCTCCAGTTAGTCTCATTATTTCATAGCATCAAATATCAAATCTGTGTTGTTGTCATGGGCTTATTCCGTTGTTGCTTAATTGTAGCATTTTGGAGAAAAAATAATGTAACAACTTGGATAATGAGAGGACATGATTAAGAAGCTGTTTGGGAACTTCTAAATATCTTCTTCTTTTTTTTTATTTAATTTTTTCCTCTTTAAGGACTTTTTTCTAAAATTGTCAAAAAAATTTACTTTTCTAGTCCACCTTGTGTAGATGAATTTTAAAAGTAAAAAAAAATGAAAAATGTTAAAATAAACCAAAAAAAATTACTATTTTTAATTTATTTTTGTCTTTTTTAGTTTTTTTTAAAATTTTTAAAAAAAATTTAGTTCGTCTCGTTGAGTAAAATTTAGAAGTCTAATTTTTTTTTTTTAAAAAAAAAAAAATCACTAAAAACAAAAACAAGTCATCAAAAATAAACAAACCTCAAACACCTACTAAGGATTATTTTGGCAATATACTAAAATAGTTTAAAAATAAAAAAGTAACTAGAAAAAAATCAACTCTTCTCTCTACTTTTCTATATATTTATTTTAAAAAGAAAATCATTAAAAAGCCTCTTTTCAAAACAACCTTTAACTTGTGAAAGCCGAAATCATGATATTGGGCCGGCCTTTCAAAAATTTGAAGCCCAGCCCAAGAGATGCTTTTTGTGTCACATGTAACATGTGTATCCTATTCACCATTCCTCATTTATTTTGGGGTACCTTAGCCTCGCACCCCTTATTCAGTAGGACAATGGGTCCATTAAATAAGGGAGCTTCTATTTCCACACATAATATATATTTTTTGTACATCTTTTTTATTATATTTTTTGCACATCTTTTTTTTTAAGTGTGTGTATAGAATGGGTTTAGTGTGAGTAAATAGAAGTTCCCATTAAATAAGCCTAACTTTGTGATGAAATGACCCAACTACCCCTTTTAGGTCCATACCACGTGTCCTTTGAGAGGGGCAAGGATCAAATCGCCAGAAGACATTTCCCCACTTGGTGCATTATTGAAGGGCAGTTGGCCTTGTTGGTACAATGTACGGTATCTAGTTTTCAACTATTTTTTCATTCTTCTCTCTCATTTTGTAAGACTTTTGTGGGTGAATGGTTATTCATACTCTAAAGGGATGCGTATTATATATATCTTTATATCTTGTTTGATAATTCTTAATTTTAGTTAAAAAATTTAAAAGTTATTATAAATTGTCATATTATTCTTTTTATTTTTCTGCATATTTTTTTTATAAAAATTCAAAAAGTTACTTGGACTATTTTGAGAAGATGGTTATAATCAGCTTTTTAGTAAAAAAGTAATTTTTTTGTGAAAGAGGAAGTGAGTTATAATCTGGAAAGTAGATTATAACCCACTTCCCAAAATGGGCCAAAATAGCATGTTTTCAAAGGAGACATTAGTTAGTATGATTTTTGTGATTTTTTATTATTATTTATTATGATGTTAGTTATGATTAAGAGCTTTTTAATTATACCTTATGTGTTGTTTGATTATAATTATTATTATTATTATTATTTTTAGTTATAACTCATTATGATATTTGGTTATAATATTATTTTAATTATGATTAAAGAGTTTTTTTTATTATAGCTCATGTATTTTCTAGTTATAACTCTTTTTTTTGTTTTGTTTTTAGTTATAACTCAGGTATGATTGAGATACTATAACTTGCATATAATACTCACCATTTTAAAGATATGTAACCTTATCATTACCCTACATACATATAGTGGACATGTACATATTTATGGGCCTATTTATTGGAGATGTTTGCATGTTGAAAATTGTAATAAAATATTAAAAAATAAAAAATATTTGTCCATTAACTTTTTAATATTATTTTTTTCAACTTATTTAAATTACTTTTACATCACAATCTATTCGTAAATTGTAATAAATAATTTGACAAATATTTTCAAAATTAAAAAAAAAAAGAAGAAAATATAAACAATCCTATAACTTGCACACTCATCTATTTACCAACACTTGCATCACATGTATGTTTTAAGTATGTATATTTTGCATCCATCTATACCATGCATTCTAATTTATCATTGCAAAAGTCAAAGTAACTTGCCAATATATAGTATTTTTTTAAAAAAATTATTTTATATTTTTGTTTTTTGGTATGTGGTGGGTTTATATGTGTTAATACTTTTGTGTACCTACTTGTATATATGATTTACATATCAATAGTTTATATCAATCATATCATTGCTTTTTAACGTTTCTTTTGCAACAAGATAAGCTTTATACATAGTCGAAAAGTTATGCAATGAAAAAGAACTAATTAAAATAGTGTGTAGAAAATGAAATACAAGGTATAGATTTAAATTTAATATAGCTTGAATATACTGAGAATAAATTTAGGGGTTGTTTGGGATGTGCTATATAAGTGCACTTTTTAAATTTTTAGCTAAAAAAATAGAGAAAAAAAAAATATGTTTAGGTTACCTTTTTGATTTTTTACGAAAAAATATGTAATAAAATATTATAACAAATATCAAAATTATTGTTTTACCCAGCAACACTGTTGAGCTTTCCGTGTATTTCAAATATATATTTTATTTATTTGTTTATTTATTTTTTTTATGGAATTCGCGGCTTACATTGTGCCCATATTAGCAGCATTTGGGAAAATGCAATGCAAAGTGTCATTGCATTTGACGTCATTGCTTGTGTAATGCAATGCAAAGTATGAGTTGTCAGACACAGCCTTCCCACCCAAACAAGGTAACAATATAAACTTTTTTAGTAACTTTTTAATTTTTTATCTTTTTTAAGTGATGTCAAACAAAGGCTTAGTCTACATATTTTATTTTCTAATAACTTTTTCTAAACAAAATTCTAATTGCATAGCATTTTTGTTTTCATAAATCTTACTAGTAAAATCACACAATCACAGGTTTTTTTTTTTTTTTTTTTTTCATTTGCTAGACCATATAATTCTATTATGTATGTATTTAGAGAATTCAATAATTGTTTCAGCATGAATTTGTCTGCTGTCTCATCATTCCACACTTGCTTTCACTTTCTTTTCATCTAAAGAGAAATGAAAGCATGACTCTTCCCTTTTCTTGTCTTCTTACTCTTTTAGCCTGCTTTATATGATCCGCTCACATGAAAACCCTTCAACTTGCTCATCATACAACTTTTCTTCTTCTTTAGTGGTATATTGAATATTCTTCTCTCCATATATATATAGTACCATTAGTATAATTCAAACAATTGCTTGGTTGTGCTATACCATTTGAGAATAGTACTTTGTATTGTCTTTTGTTGGAATGCCTTTGTAATTACCTAAAATATGATGGTACTTTAGAAGCAATAAAATTTTGCCTCACCAGTATCATGTTACACTTTTCTCTTGTCTGCTTGTTACAAACCTCCCCCTCCTACACAATAAATCTATGGGTGGTGATAGAGAGTTTTAAAAGTAGAGCTCTAAATTAAGCTCTATTTATGTGACAATGAGAAAAAAAAAAAAAAAAAGAAAACATCACATCAATGGGTGGATCACATCCATTAGAGCTCCTTTAAAGCTCTTATTTTAGAGCTCTCAAACATTTTTGTAAATCTATTTAGCTTGGGATATATGTTTGAAAAAAATTTTGAGAGAAGAAGAAGATGTAACAGGGTGTGTTGTACTCTACAGAGAGCTAGGAAGCATAGATACGGATACGAGATACGGATACGACACGATACGGATACGGCGATACGACAAAACCTAAAAAAATAGGATACGGGTACGGCTAGGACACGTTTGTGGAAAATATATTTTTTAGAATTATTAATAGTGAGTTACACATAAGCTAAAGAATGTTAAGAAATCACAATGTAATTTTATAATGCACAATACTATCCTTTAAGAATTTTGTATTAATTTAAGCCAGTACCTTGTTTACTTTTTAAATTTTTTATAGGTCTTGCAAATATTTCATTTCAGTATCAAGTTTAATATATTTATATTACAATAATAGAACAATTCACAACTTGTCCCTATGCTTTTTCCTTTGACACTAGTGAAAAATATTATATTCAAGTTTACTTGCTTATTTATTTATTGATATTTAATTTTACCATTGTTATATTCTTTTGTTAATTCTTAGTTTCTATGTAGTTATAGGGGACATGCAAGAAATAATTAGGATACATCAATTTGATAAATTCTATTATTTAACTCACTATGCTCTTCTTATCGAAGAACTTAACAAAGTATTAGAAAAATATTCTTATATTTATACTTGCAATTATATTACATTCTATTACTATGCAATAAATGTTACAATTCTAATTCCATAAAACAAGTAAACATGACTTGGAGTATCCGATACTTCAAAATTAAGTATCCGATACTCTAAAATTAATGAAAAATTAATTAAGAAATATCCGATACTTTTAATAAGTATCCGATACGTATCCGCGAGTATCCAAGGAGTATCGGTATCCGATACGGATACGATACGGATACGTCACCCTATTTGAAGTATCCGTGCTTCATAGACAGAGAGGCTCACTTTGAGCCCACATTTATAATCCAAACCGTCATCTTACAATGTTTATTGAGTAGATTGTTTATATAAAAAATTTAATTAATCGGATATCAATAGTTATATGATCGAATTACATTTGTTTTAGAAATTGAATGGCAAATGTGAATTTTAGAATAAACTAACTACTTTTTTTAAGACAAGTATAATCTAATTATACAAGTGTTAATATTTGATTAACGTAATATTTTTCATATATGATCTTTTAAACGAACTCTAAAAGCTGAGCGATTGAAATTATAAAGGTAAGATTGAGATAGAGCACATGGAGGATCCCTTATCACATATAATTAATATTAAATAATAAAAAAAAAGCACATATAGATTAAGGAGTTTATTAAGATTATAACTCAGAAATGCTCCTCACGTGTGATCCCACATTGAGAATGTAGACTTGGTATTAAAAATTATATATATATATATATATGAGTCGATTACTAGAATTGTTTTATATTTTTTGTTTAATTTATTTTTAAAAAATACATTTTCAAAGTTGTTGTTTTTTGTCTTTATTTTCTACATGATGATGTTTTTAAAATTTCATATACGCATTATGGGAAACAGAAGAACAAGTAAAATAATTGTTGTTGTCTTGAAATAATTTTTAATGAAAAAAAAATTGTTGTTTCAGTTGGCCACCTTCCAAATGCAATGAACCAACTGGTTGGTTCTACCACTTTATTAAAAAAATAAAAATAAAAACAATATGTTATAAAATTAATGAATTGTTTTATATTTTCAGGAATTAAGTATGGCATGGGTAAGTCCATAGAGATTATAGTCCACCGTTTAGGGCCCAATACATATCCCAAATACTAAAACTCAGCACTGCTAAAACCTGACATAGCAATAAGAATGATGTAGGACAAGATTTTAACAATTTTTATATTTTTAGTTTTAATATTTTTGATATATTATTTTATTAGGATTCTTGTAATTTAGTATAAATAATTTGGAATTATTAGGTTTCTTAATTTTATTATTTTGGAATTAGATTTTGATTAGGATTTTAAATAGTTTAGAATTCTAGTTTCCTATTCTCTTAGGTTTCCTAATTTGTATTGATTTAAGTTTATTAGTTTATTTTAGAAGCACTTTTCCTACAAGTATTAGGTTTTGTTTATTATAAATAGCTATGTAAGCCTCATGGCAAAGACAACTTTTATTCATTCATTCAATAATATTTCTAAGAGTTTTCTTCTACTTTTATTCATTCATTCAATAATATTTTTAAGAGCTTTCTTCTATCTTCCTTGTGGATTCAAGGTTCTATTTTTCTCGTAGATTCGAGACCCCCTTTCGTCTACTAGAACGATATCTAATCCCCGTGTATTCCGCTGCGTCAAGTGGTATCAAAGCATGGATTCGCCTAGCTCAATTACACAAGACAATGGAGAACACACAATCCCTATTGACGTTGATCGTAGGGTGGAAGCCATATGGGATGCGATTGAGGAACATCGACTAGAGGTGCATGAACTTCGCAATGACATTTGTAATCTACTTGCCGATTTGGGACTAATCGTCAACCAGAGGCAACCAACAGTTGACAGCAATTGCGCCGGAGGATTCACCCGAGACCAACCTGTTAGCTTACGTTATTTTGCAGAAATTTCATATTTTAACGGTTCAAGTAAGTTTAAAAAAGAAGATTTTCTTGATTGGTTGCTTGATCTTGAAAATTTCTTTGAAATCATGAAGATTCCTCATGAAAAGAAGGTTATATTCGCATCCTACAAACTTGATAAAATTGCATTGAAGTGGTGGAATGGATTACAAGATTATCGAGTTTGCAAAGGTAAAGACAAAATTCATTCATGGTTAACAATGAAAAAGTTTTTAGCATCAAAATTTTACTTTCATGATCATGAAGATATATTGTCATATACAAATCAAGATACTTCCATGGAGTTGGTAAAAATTTGTAATGAAATTGTAGTTGTGAAAGAAAAGAATTTACATCCAAATATTATTTGTGGTGAGATTGTTTGTAAAACTAATGAAGAAGATACAAAGTCTTGTTCGAGTGTTGATAATGCATCAGCAGATGTTAATTTGAATATTGGGGAGAAAGTTTTACAAACAAATCATAAAAATATTGAGGAAGAAGAAGATCTGATTGAGCCCAGTAACAAAGAGAAAATAGAAGAAGAGATAATACAACCGCTGTGTGCAAAAAAGAAATTGGTTGATGCTACACTTGATATTCCAAGGTTGATAGTTGAAGGATCAATTGAATCTGAGATGGTGCAACATTAAGAGAGCATGCAAGTTCTACACAAAGTAAATTTGGTTGATTTTTTTGGTGTAGAGCAATTTAATTTGATTTTCAATACTTGTCTAATTAATTTTGTCGACCAGTTAAAGCATATAGAGAAGAACCTTCAGAAAGAAAACTTTCCTATATACAACTTTTGGAAGAGGGGCATGCAACTGAAAAATTCAAAATATCTGTTGTACGGGGAAGAAATAATTCTCCTCGTATAATCCTGTTGACTAAGTCCACGCTCCACCATACGACATCGCTTTGTCACCTGAAAACACAAACGTGAGCTAGCCGGCGGGTGTGTGCCGGAAACCTCTCCGATGCCTAAGTCAGAAAACTTGACAAATAGACAAAGCTCAATGTGTTCAGAAAGCAAAATTGTATGTTGTGTTATGTTACCTCCTCCAAGGTGATGCTTGTGAGCTTTTATAGGTTTCGAGTAGTACAATCCTAGTAGGACTTTTATTTCTCCATGCAGAGTCCTCCTAGGATTCATACTCCTAAAGGATAATGCTTATCCTTTTACACCCCCCCCCCACTACTTAAACCAAGTGGGATGGTTTTCACCATAGCCGAACTACCATTCGTCCGAGATAAACTTGGCTATGCTGAGCCACAAAGTAAGCTGAACTATCCTTAGTTCGGCCCTTCCGCTTATATTTCTTTATCTCGGCTCTCACCTGTTCAACTCATGGTGTGCTTGGACCGAACCAACGACTCTTCGACCGGTATAACTCCAAAACCGGTATACCTCTAAAGCCGGTATAAATTCAAGAACGATGTTCTTTCAAGACCGGTCTAACTTCAAGTTGCTCCCGGACCGATGTAGCTTAACAATTCACGAGCCGAAGTAACTTCATCTGTTTTGGCTGGAGTAACTTTATCTCCCTTGGGCCTGAGTAACTTTTCGGCCCTTTTACTCAGTCCGTCATACTTTGGGCCATAAAGTCCGTCTCATAGCTCGGCCCAATTTTCACTCAAAATTACCCTCTCAATTGCCCCTTAATTCCATCTGCACAGCATGATTGGGATTACCAAGTGTCCAGCCGAGCTAAACATTTTCAAGCCTTTCCAGCCGAACTAAAACATTGTTTCAGCCTCTCCAGCCGAGCTTATTTCACTCCGGCTCTACTTGTTCGGTCAAAACGTCTCTTCAATCACTAACTGTAACGCTTCACTTTCCAATGACACGTGGCAGGTTCTGATAGGCTGTGAGCTGTTATCACGCCGCCCTCGTACTACGAAATTTTTTGAACAGTCCCGCCCCTTTTTGCCGTTTTTTCTCTCTCCTTTTTCACAAAACAACCTTTCTATTCTTGAATCATTCACTCATACTTTTCACATTCTTCTCTCTCCATGCCTCTGCTTTTCCAACCTGTGTTTGTGTTCTTCATTTGCAGCCACTGTCTCCATCTCTAGTCCCCTTCTCTCCAATCTGGTAAGTAAATCTATTTTCCTTCCTTGTTTTTGCTTTCGAAGATGTTCTAGGCATTTTGTTTACTGTATTTTCGAAAAACATGTTCTTTCTTTTCTGCTTTGCTTCTTGTATTCTTATAAAAAAAATTAGTAAAAACTCATGCGTGTACGAACTATTCTGTAGAAAACTGGTCTTGAATCCAAAATCAAGTAGCAACCGAACTAGGACACTGTTTATCCTATATAGGTAGATCACTTTAGATTATAACCGAGCTAGAACTTGTAGAAATAGCAGCAGTTTCAGTGGGTTATCAACTCTTAAGTCACTCTAGCCAAGATAAATCCACCGAACGAAGTTTGAACTCCTTAATTTAGGAACCTCGGTCTCAACCGAGCTAAGCCTTTGGGACTAAGCCAGCTTTCCTAGTTTCTAAACCAAACTTAGAAAGCTGCCCCTAGAGGCTCAACCGAAATAACAAAACTCCTAGTTCAACCGACTTAGGCCTTTGGGGTTGAACCAGCTTTCTTAGTTTTTTAGACCGAACTCAGAAAGCTGCCCCTAGACGATGAACTGGTTTAAAAATTGTTTCCAAAGCCAGTATGCCGAGATGTCTTCCAAGATTTGATCAATAAGCACTTTGCTCAAACCAAGCTCCCAAACATTTTTGCTGAACCGAGGTAGAACCTGTCTTTAAAACCGAAGTAGGGCTCTTTTACCATGCTTTTAATTTGTAGCACGGTCCAGTGATCTGTGCTTAACCCCTTTGTTTTCTACTTTGCAGACTTAGGTTGCCCAGGCATTCCTGCGTGCGCTCGTCCGAGCTACTGGGCACAATATTTGCACCGAAATAACTTATTCTTAAATTATACGATAGATGGGGAAGTATAGATACCTAGTAGATACTCCGGGCGGCCTAGCCGAATTCAGGAAAGACTACCAAATCCCTGACGACGTCCAACTGGTTTTAGTCGAAAAAGACGTCATTCCCTGGGATAATGAGGGCTTCGTCCCCTTCACCCTTTTATCCATCATAGAAATCGGACTACGGTTTCCGGTTCAACCGTTGATTTGTGAATTTCTTAGGCAGACCAGACTATGCCCTACCCAACTCTCAACCAACTCCTACCGCATCATCATGGGAATAGGCGAACTAAACCGAAAAGCCGGACTAAATCTTGGCCTGGCCGAAATTTTCCATCAATACTCCATCGGCTCAAAAGAGGATGGGTGGGTCTATTACCTTAGGATTCGCCGCCGCCGAGAGAAGATAGTTAAATATACACCGGACAAAGACCTTAATGACGACGATTTTTTCTAGGTCTCTGGGAACTTTGAGGATTTTCAAGCCCAAATTCCTGGCCGACCTATAAATTGGAAAAAAGGAGAGCCTGGTAATTTAACTTCGGTCTTCTTCCTTGCATTTTTTACTTCGGCGTTTTAATTTTTCAGCCGGACTAACAGTTGTCTTTTCTCGCAGATTTTGCCCACCTTTACTCTCTATACAGTTATCCAAACCTTGCAACTTTGCGAGCCGCACTACGATATCCTGAACGTAGCTGGGCCAAATTGCTGCAATTCGAGCCGACCTACCGATATAGTGGTCGCCGGAAAGCCAGAATAACCGACTTTCTTCTTGAAGACGCCCCAGAACCGGACCCCTCCTTACCCGAGATCAGACTGATCCCACTGACAGCCGAAGAAGAGATGGCGAAAAAGAACAGAGTCAGGGCTCTTTTAACCGAGACAACAAGGCCCGAAGTAACGCCACCCAGCCAATCGCAACCTGCTGTTGTGGCCCTCCCTACTCAACAGCCGTCCTCTTCCCGCCGAACCAAGCGCATCCGGAGTGCTAAAACCAAACAAATTTTGGTTGATGAAGCAGAACCTGCACTTCCACCGAGTTTGCCACCGAGCCCCCAACCGGAACCTTCTGACCGAACTACTGGCAGCTGGGCCCCAAAACTAACTTTCAACGACCGAGACATCTGAGATACAGACTCGGTTGTTGCTGAAAAAGACCACCTGTTGGCCATCAATCTGGCCAAGAGTGTGTGTCTGCCCAAAGACATGGAGCATCACCAAAAACAGTTAAACACCAAACTGAAGGCCATCCGGTCGACGACTAAATCCATGATTCTGGTAAGCAACTTCGGTCGTTTTGCTGTCCATTTTATTTTTTCAACTTCTACTTCGGTTTAAAGGGAAATCTTTGCTTTGTCAGGCCCTTCAGAAAAACCAAATCACTCATAGGAAAGTACTGGAGCTTAGGAAAGTAACCAGGCAAGCAGCGGCAGAAGCTGAGGCAAAAGCGGCCGAGCTGGAGGAGGCCAGAAAGGAAATGGCCGAACTACGGGGTGAGGTTGGCAGATTGACCGGAATGGTTAGTTCGGTCGAAGCCGAAAAGCAGAAGGCTACTATTGCTCTGAAAGAAAAGTACCTACGCGAGCTGGTGAAGCTGGAAAGGAAGAAAGATGCCGAAATATCAGAGGCGAAGGAGAGTGCAAAAGAGGCCGAAAAGAGAGGCTTCAAGAAGGCGGAAGATGTATACGCCCAACAATGTGAGGCTGCCAAGGAGCTGTTCTTTAAGTGCGGCTGGAGGGGAGCCGTTGAGAAGCTCGGTCATGATCCTCAGACCGAGGTTTTCAACCCTCCAGCCTACTTCATACCGAACTCCCTCATGGAATATGCCAATGCCATGCAGCAGCAGTTTCTTGAGGGCTCAGACTCTGATGAAGACTCTGCCCCTGAGGATACTCCGGTTGCGAATGTAGATCAGGTAGTTCGGTCGGAGCCCACTGTGGAAGATCTAACTATTGAACAACCAAGTGAAACCGTGGTTCCGACCGAAACCACTCTTGCGACCGAAAACGTCCTTCCGCCTGAAACCGGTCTTCAAGTTGATGCCGACGCTACCTTTGACGCCGAAATTGAGGATCTTTTTTCTTGATTTTGCACTTTTTTTTTTTCCCCCCGAGCTTTGTCTTTGTAACCGGGCTATGCCCCTCTGTACTAGATTTTCAATGAATGAAAATTTTATTGGACTCCTATTCTGGTTTTTATGTGTGCTTGCACTTGTAATGTCTTAATATTCCAACTGCTATTCCGATTTAAAATGGTTTAAACTAACCATGCTTACCAGCCAACCACTCCTTAGCCGATGTAATTACTTCGGCTGAGGAGTACAAAGAGTTGGTTTAATCCAGCCAACCACTCTTCAGTTATGCCCATACTTCGGCTGAAGAGTACCAAGAGTTGGTTTAGTCCAACCAACCATTCTTCAGCCATGCCCATACTTCGGCTGAAGAGTACAAAGAGTTGGTGTAATCCAGTCAACCATTCTTCAGCCATACCCATGCTTCGGCTGAAGAGTAAAGAGTTGGTTTAATCCAGCCAACCACTCTTCAGCCATGCCCATACTTCGGCTGAAGAGTACAGAGTTGGTTTGATCCTGCCAACCACTCTTCAACCATGCCCATACTTCGGCTGAAGAGTACAAAGAGTTGGTGTAATCCAGCCAACCACTCTTCAGCCATACCCATACTTCGGCTGAAGAGTAAAGAGTTGGTTTAATCCAGCCAACCACTCTTCAGCCATGCCCATACTTCGGCTGAAGAGTACAGAGTTGGTTTAATCCAGCCAACCACTAAAGAACAATGTTTGGTTATTCCAACCAAACGTCCTGCAGCCTGGATCCTTATCCTGGGCTTAGGAAAGGTGTTGGTTTATTCCAGCCAACCTCTAAGTTAGTTTTTTCCAGCTAACTTAGAACAATGTTTACAATATTCCTATCTTTACTAAAGCTAACTCTCTATAAAGAACAATTCATGCTGAAAAAGAATCGTTTGTTTTATTGAAGAAAGAAAAAATTACACATGTTTGAAAAAGAAAAGCTAAAAGTAAAATAACTTGAGATTGGCCGTGTTCCATGGCCTAGGGATTGCTTTGCCGTCCTTATCTTCTAGGTGGTATGCCCCTTTGCCTGCTAACCCAACCACTTTGTAAGGACCTTCCCAGTTTGGCCCTAACTTGCCATCTCCTGGTACTAAGGTGTTTCCCATGACTTTGTGCAGTACCAATCGCCGATCTTGAATTGCCTTGGATGTACCTTTTTGCTGTATTTTCTGATTAACTCTCGTTGGTATGAAGCAATATGAACCAGTGTTTTTTCTCTTCTTTCTTCCGCAAGGTCAAGTTCCAATGTTATGGCTTCTCCATTTAAGTCTGGATCAAAATTTTCGCTTCGAATTGTGGGGAGGCCAACTTCCAGTGGGATTACTGCTTCCATTCCATAGGCTAAGGAGAATGGTGTCTCTCCTGTTGATCGTCGAGGCGTGGTGCGGTAAGCCCATAAAACATGAGGAAGTTTGTCCGCCCATTTGCCTTTTGCCTTCTCTAATCTTTTCTTAAGTCCATCCAAGACGACTTTATTTGATGCTTCTGCTTGGCCATTTGCTTGAGGATATGCCGGTGTAGAATTATAGAACTCTATCTTGTACTCTTCACAAAAGCTTCTGAAGATTCTGCCGTCGAATTGAGCGCCATTATCTGAGATTAGGGCCTTTGGTATGCCAAATCGAGTGATGATGTTTTGCTAGACGAACTTCTTTACATCTTTTTCCTTGATTGATGCCAATGCTTCTGCTTCAACCCACTTTGTGAAGTAGTCTGTTGTCGCGAGAAAGAATTTCCTGCCGCCGGGTGCTGTTGGAAGTGGTCCTACTATGTCCAAGCCCCACATTGCGAAAGGCCATGAGCTAGTCAATGGTAGGAGTTCTCTAGATGGTTGATGTATTTGATGTGCGAATTTCTGGCATTTTTCACACTTCTTCACATATTTCTCTGAGTCTGCCTGCATATATGGCCACCAATAACCTTGCGAAATGGCCCTGTAAGCTAGCGACCTTCCTCCTTGATGGCTTCCGCAAACCCCTTCGTGTATTTCGAACAAGAATGCTTCTACTTTGCTGGGATGAACACACTTTAGGTAAGGTCCTGAGAAAGACTTTTTGTATAATGCCAAGGATGGGGAGAGCCAAAATCGCTGCGACTTCGCTCTTATTCTGTTGGCTTCTTTTTTCTCTTCCGGTAGGATGCCGTCTTTTAGGAATAGGATGATGGGATCCATCCAAGAGGGCCCTAACTCTGCGCAACATACCTCTTCTGCTTCGGGGTCTTCTATGCTTGGTCTTGGTAAGTAATCGATGAGCAATGGATGAGGGGTGAATGCATCTGCCATTGAGGCAAAGCCTGCTAATTCGTCTGCTCTGCTGTTTTCCTCCCTGCCAATTTGTTCTATCCTTACTGCATCAAACTTCTTGATCTCTGTTCTGACCAGATCTTGGTACTTGGCCATTCTGTCATCCTTTGCTTCGTAGTCGCCAGAAATTTGATTTACCACCAGCTGTGAGTCGCTGTAGACCATTAGTTTGGTGGCCTTCATGTAATGTGCTGACTTGAGCCCTGCGAGAAGCGCCTCATACTCCGCTTCATTGTTGGATGCTGGGAAGCCAAGGTTGATTGCTTGCTCTACAACCAGGTCGTCTGGAGAGATGAGGACTATGCCAAG
Source organism: Camellia sinensis (assembly GCF_055761805.1). Lineage (NCBI taxonomy): Eukaryota > Viridiplantae > Streptophyta > Magnoliopsida > Ericales > Theaceae > Camellia > Camellia sinensis. The sequence goes on from NC_138974.1 coordinate 64,438,417, forward strand.
TCCTGCACCATGCCGGTTGGATGCTTCATCCACAAAGAGCTTCCACATCTCTCAAACGAATAACTTCCAGCAAGTGGAGGGGTCAGATGATGTCGTGGGGTCAATAATGGTGTTTTCTTCAAGGTCCATGCCTGTTGTCTGTCCCTCGCCATCTAGTTAGGCTATTGGTGAGCCTTGGTTTGCTTTTTCCTTGCTGTCTTTAGTTTGGTCTGCCTTGGAGTCTAGTTGAGTGCTTACTGCTAGGGGTTGTGCTATTCCGGCGTCAACTTCCATCCCTAGTTCGGTTGTGTCAGTTAGGTCGACTGGGCAGATATGATGACTACCAGGAGTGAATTCTGCAACGAAGTCTGCCAAAGACTGGGCCTTTACTGCGGTTCTAGGTTGGAACTTGATGTCGAATTGTCCTAACTCTACTGCCCACTTTAAGATTCGCCCAGAAAAGTTCGCCCTCTCAAACAAAGCTTTTAGTGGAAAAGCTGTGAGGACGACTATGGTGTGGGCATGAAAGTAGTGTGCCAATTTTCTGGATGCCATCATCAATGCCAATGCCAGTTTCTCCAAGGGCAAGTACCTTGTTTCGGCTCCCAAAAATGTCTTACTGACATAAAAGATGGGCAAGTGTTGTATTCCTTCTGCACGAACCAATACTGCGCTAACTGCGTGCTGAGAGACTGCCAGGTACAAAAAGAGTTCTTCACCACGTACTGGAGTAACAAGCAGTGGTGGGGAAGACATGTACTCCTTCAAGCTTTCCAAAGCTCGGTCGCATTCTTCATCCCACTCAAACTTGGCTTTTAAAGCTTGAAAGAATGGTCGTAGTCTGTCTGATGATCTGCTTATGAACCGGTTGAGTGCAGCTGCCATGCCGGTGAGATGCTGCACTTCTTTTACTGAGTTTGGTCTCTCCAGATCTTGGATTGCCTTGATTTGAGAGGGGTCTGCCTCTATACCTCGGTTGGTCACGAGGAAGCCTAGGAATTTGCCAGATCCTACTCCGAATGCACACTTGGATGCATTGAGGCGCAACTTGTGCTTCTTCAGGATCTGGAACATTTCGCCTAGGTCCTTAAGATGGTCATTCTCATCCTTGCTTTTGACCACCATGTTGTCGATGTAAGCTTCCATTGTTCTGCCTAACAATGGTTCAAACATCTTGGTGACCATCCGTTGGAATGTTGCCCCTGCGTTCTTCAGGCCAAAGGGCATGACCTTGTAACAGTATAATCCTCTTGGAGTTGTAAAAGATGTGACCTCCTGGTCTGGTTCATGCATGGCGATTTGGTGATAGCCTCTGTATGCGTCCAGAAAGCTAAGTCGGTTGTGCCCCGCCGTTAGGTCCACTAGTTGATCTATCCGTGGTAGAGGAAAGCTGTCTTTTGGGCACGCCTTGTTGACTGTTTTGTAGTCGACGCAGACTCGCCATTTGCCATTTTTCTTTGGTACTACGACTGTGTTGGAGATCCATCTTGGGTAGTGCACTTCTCTAATTGTTCCTGCTTCCAGCAGGCTGCCAACTTCTTCTACCACTATTTTCGTGTGGTGGAGTGCCGATCTGCGTGTGCGTTGGATGACTGGTCTGGCGGATGGGTGGACATTGAGTTGGTGACTGATGAAGTTTGGATCAATGCCTGGCATGTCGTAAGGCGTCCAGGCAAACACTTCGATGTTAGAGGTCAAGAATTCCAAGACCTCTATTCTCTCAGTGCTGGACAATGACGAGCCAAGCAAGAAGAACTTATCCGAGTTCTCCTCATCTATTTTTACCTCCACCAAGTCCTCCACCGCTTTCTGATTAGCCTCTTTACCGACGTCCGCGAATAGTTCATTACTTTCTGGTTCCTCCACCGAATGAACGTATCCTTTGGCAGCGCGGCTGCCATTTACCGTGGCGAAACATTGTTTTGACATGATCTGATCTCCATAGACTTCTTCAATTATACCGGTGTCGTTGGGGAACCGCATTACCTGATGGTAGGATGACGTCACCGAACGCATGGCGTGCAGCCATGTTCTGCCCAAGATGATGTTATAAGTGGAGGGGACCTTCAATACCCAGAACTCCACTTGTTTTGTTACGCTTCTTGTTCTGACCGGAAGAATTATTTTGCCGACGGGCCATTCTGGCATGGAGTTGAATCCAATTAGGGGAGAAACTGCAGGCGCCAAGTCTTTGTCTTGTAGCTTCAGTTGTTTAAATGTGTCATAGTACATGATCTCACATGAACTACCCTGGTCAATCAGAATCCGCTTGACGTCAAAATCCTTAACTCGGAGAGTGACGACCAGAGCATCATTGTGAGGACAGTATATTCGATCCAAGTCCTTATCTGAAAAGGACATAACATTTGTCGCCTCGGTTTTTCCCTTCTTGATGGCAGGTTGGGCACTTAGCACCTCTCTGAAGTGCTCTGCCTTTTTAATTGATCCCCTGAGCTCGCATACACGCTCAGGCTCAAAGACTCCATGTATTACATTAATAACGCCTTGAGGCGGGGCGTCAATTGGCATTCTGTTGGGGTTATTGTGATCCTGGGGGGCTGGTTGCGTTCCTCCTTCGATGTACTTATCCAAGTGGCCTGCTGCCACCAATTCCTCTAAGTGTTGTCTCAATGGTGTGCAATTCTCAGTGCGGTGCCCTTTTTCTTTGTGGAAGGTGCACCGTGATCTCTCGTCATAGCCCTTCTGAGTTTCTCCTAGCTTGGCTGGCCACTTGACGAAAGGCTCATCTCTTATCTCACTTAGAATCCGATATATTGGTTTCTTGAACACCGTAGTTATGGCAGTGCGGATTCTCAACCATCTCTTATCGGGGTCTTCTCCGTTATCTCGTCTGCCACGTCCGTTTCTGTTACTCCGGTCTACCGTGTTGACCTTGGCTGAGGTCTTCTTTTCTGGTAGTGCGGTCGTACTAGATTTTGCTTTTGCTCGTGCGCCATCCTCTTCTACCCTGATGTGCTGATGCACTCTTTCCATCAGGGCTTCCATAGTGAGGGGTGGCGTCATGGTGATCGAGTCCCTCAGTCTGTTCCCAACTGGAAGGCCTCTTTTATACTGTGCAATGGCGAGATTGATGGGGCAGTCCCCAATCTGATTGAATGTCTCCCAGTAGCGACTGTTGTAGGATCTTAGGGTCTCTTTTTCACCAATGTCGATGGAGAGTAGCTGGTCGATCTCCACCGGAGTTTTAGTATTTGTCCGAAACCTTGTCACGAAGGCTTCTGCCAATTGTGCCCAAGAGGCTATGCTGCCTTCTGGGAGTTTTTCGAACCAAGTCAAGCCTAGGTCGCCAAGGCTTGATGGGAAGAGTATGCACATTAAGGCCTCGTTTCGCCTATAAACGGCCATGACCTGGCGAAAGTGGCTCAAGTGTGAGTACGGGTCCGTCTTCCCTTCATATGTAGTGAATTTCGGCTGAAGGAAGCCTGATGGTAGGGGCGCGTTCTCGATTGCTGGAACAAACGGCGAAGTCTGTAGTCTTGCCAATGCTTTGTCCGTTGGTTCGTAGGCTGGGCGCGGTATTGGCATTCCAACCTCGACGCTTCCATGCGTCCGAGGAGCCAACCGTTGTAAGGCAGAAACTCTGTGCGGATCCCGTGCCCTGGCATCCTCCTTGCATCGTGCTTTTTCTTCGAGCACGGTTTGTAAGTCGGATGATCTGGGTAATTCCGTCTGTCTAGATCTTGTCTGATACGAATGAAAGGGCCAGTATGTGCTTCCTTCAGTGTATGATCTTTCAGACTTCGTCCTCTCAGACCTGGAGTGACGAGTTCTGGAAGACCATGATTGAGTATCGCCTGTCCTGAGGCTTCTACTCTCTCTTTGTGAGGGTGTAGTATTCCTACTACGATTTTCTGAGTGGCGAGGGGGCGTCTTGTTTTTGCGCCCCTCTCCTGTCGCCACTTCTTTTTTCTTCATCTGGCGCTTCAAAGGTTCCATGTCCGCCGCCATCTTCTTTATCAATTCATCTTGCTCTTTCACGCGATCTTCCAGAGCTTGAGGGTCAATCCTTCGTCTTTGTCTGTCGGGACTTTGAGAATGCGATTGACGGGGGCTGTGAGTCCGTCTCCCCCTAGCATCCCTCCTGGAGGTATGTCTTTGGGGCTCCAAGTCCGCCATGGGAGGGACAGAAGGTAATCCTTCACGCCTTGCGCCCCCTTCTGGAGTTAGTCCGTCGACGGCGGACTGCGGCAAGTCTTCAATGTGTGCCATTGATTGTAAAGGGGAGAAGCTTTTAATCAAGAGGTTTTGTTCTGTCTGATCTTCCCACAGACGGCGCCAATTGTACGGGGAAGAAATAATTCTCCTCGTATAATCCTGTTGACTAAGTCTACGCTCCTCCGTACGACGTCGCTTTGTCACCTGAAAACACAAACGTGAGCTAGCCGGCGGGTGTGTGCCGGAAACCTCTCCGATGCCTAAGTCAGAAAACTTGACAAATAGACAAAGCTCAATGTGTTCAGAAAGCAAAATTGTATGCTGTGTTATGTTACCTCCTCCAAGGTGATGCTTGTGAGCTTTTATAGGTTTCGAGTAGCACAATCCTAGTAGGACTTTTATTTCTCCATGCAGAGTCCTCCTAGGATTCATACTCCTAAAGGATAATGCTTATCCTTTTACACCCCCCCCTCCAACTACTTAAACCAAGTGGGATGGTTTTCACCATAGCCGAACTACCATTCGTCCGAGATAAACTTGGCTATGCTGAGCCACAAAGTAAGCCGAACTATCCTTAGTTCGGCCCTTCCGCTTATATTTCCTTATCTCGGCTCTCACCTGTTCAACTCATGGTGTGCTTAGACCGAACCAACGACTCTTCGACCGGTATAACTCCAAAACCGGTATACCTCTAAAGCCGGTATAAATTCAAGAACGATGTTCCTTCAAGACCGGTCTAACTTCAAGTTGCTCCCGGACCGAAGTAGCTTAACAATTCACGAGCCGAAGTAACTTCATCTCTTTTGGCCGGAGTAACTTATCTCCCTTGGGCCTGAGTAACTTTTCGGCCCTTTTTACTCAGTTCGTCATACTTTGGGCCATAAAGTCCGTCTCATAGCTCGGCCCAATTTTCACTCAAAATTACCCTCTCATCTGTTTATTTGGCATGGAAGATGGCAGATCTCTAATATGAACTCGAGGGCGAGTTCTTTCAAAGAAGAGGAGTCTGATGTAGGACAAGATTTTAACAATTTTTATATTTTTAGTTTTAATATTTTTGATATATTATTTTATTAGGATTCTTGTAATTTAGTATAAATAATTTAGAATTGTTAGGTTTCTTAAGTTTATTATTTTGGAATTAGATTTTGATTAGGATTTTAAATAGTTTAGAATTCTAATTTCCTATTCTCTTAGGTTTCCTAATTTGTATTGATTTAAGTTTACCAGTTTATTTTAGAAGCACTTTTCCTACAAGTATTAGGTTTTGTTTATTATAAATAGCTATGTAAGCCTCATGGCAAAGACAACTTTTATTCATTCATTCAATAATATTTTTAAGAGATTTTTTCTATCTTCCTTGTGGATTCAAGATTGTTCTTGTGGATTCAAGAATTCTCGTCTACTAGAACGATATTTAGTCTCGCGTGATTTATTCCGTTGAGTCAAAGAACCAATGACATCAAGACACGTGGCGACAAAAGAGCAAGCCACATCAGCAGACAAAGATCTGCAAAGTTATTGTCACGGCACATCGCCATTAATGAGGCCCCTTACAACATTTATTGCGATAATCTCTCTCCGTCAGGACAACACGCCCTCACCCTGAACAAGGTAAGCTACAGCATAGACTTTCAGCCAAAGTGACAGGTCGGAAGGAACAACGAAATGATTACCAGAGGATATAAGCAGACGTTGAAGACAATAAGAAGATTAAGTTTTCTATCTCTAATCTCGCTCTATACTCCACTCATCTTTCTAACTTGCTCGTCGGAGGGTTTGCTGGGGATTCCCCGTTGAACTCGTGTGCAGGTCTTCCGGTGGGCTTGGTCATTCAGACATAGGCTTAAGGAGCGTGGATCAGTCCGACCCGTTCTATCATCACAAACTATATCATCAAAGTACTCTATTGACATTAATCTTATCATTTGTAATATAGTCAAATATTATTTTGTATCGTGTAGGCATTGAGTAGAGAATTCTAAAAAAATTCCAACAAATGTAGCAAACGCTAGTTGAAAATTCTAAAAATAGAACCAAGCTATTTGCAGTACTTAAATTTTTAATATGAATAAGGCTCGGGTTATAACTCAAGTGGTCATGAAAGAATACTTGGATGCTAGAAAAAAGGGGCCTGCTTTGCAATCTAAATTGACTAATACTAACATCCAACTGTTTGACCCCAAAAAATGCTTGATTGAGATTGGTTGCTATATGTTGACATGAAGAAGGAAAAAATAAATAAATAAATGTGACAATTGTGTAATTTGATCCTCTATGTGTTAATTTTTTTATAATTTGGTGGATGGAGGTGGGTTGAGAAGAGTGGGTGGGGTTAATATAACATAATGGTGCGATATAGGTGATTTTTTCACAGCCACATCCACACGGTGCCAGCTTCACCGTTGAAAAGAGTGGGTGGGATTAATTCAACATGACAAGGTGAGGCTGGCATCATGTGGATGTGGCTGTGGAAAAAATCACCTATATCGCACCATTATGTTGAATTATATGCTATTATAAACATATATATACTTATTATTATATAAATAAAAACATTATATAATTTTTAAACTTAAAATTCCTAACACAAATTTTTAAATTTATAAAATATATAAATACACGTATCATTTAGTCATTGATTATTGCATTTCAAATGTAATTAATAATTAATCCATATGATAATAATCATCAAATCACTTCAATTTGAAAAGTAAATCAAATTTTGAATCTATCTATACTATTTATACAATTATATAGGTAAAGAAAAATATTTGAAACACCTAATTTATCACTTCTAAAAATCACCCCTAATGATATGTCTAATAAGTGTTAAATTGTGATTTGTCAAACATTCCATCACGTGGGGTTTAACCTCAATGTTACATCATTAGAGGCCTAACCTAAATTTTTTAATTAAAAAAAACACAAAATTACATGTGTCTTGAACATTGCCTCTTTCATTTTAATTATATTTATTGGATCTTTCATTATTGTAATAATATATATCAAATTCCTTAATTACTGCATTTCAAATTCAATAATTATTCTCCTTTTATGACATTGATATGGAAAATAAATTTCAACAAATTTTATTTGTTTACTATAATGGCAGACATGATGTCAACACATGCAATACATATACCTAACCATATTAGTTTTCAAAAATTTACCATACAAACATTTTTTTTTATAAATTTTACATTTTTTTTTTGTCGATTCTTTATCAGTATAATAACATTTTAAAAATTTTATTAAATTGCAGTACTTTTGAAAATGAAAAAAAAGAAGGAAAGATATTTAAATTTTATAAGCTAAAAATCAAAACAATATTAATATCTCCATACGTTGGGAGCCTATGTTGTTTGTCCAGTTCAAATAGTTTGGTCCAACAAATATCAAACTTGGATGACAGTTTTTAACGATAAAATAAGCATTAACCAATTGTACTTTATTATTATATGCAATTTAAAAATATTTATCATAATTAACCATTTTTGAACAATAACTTTCCAATTTGAAAAAAAAAAAAAAAAACTATGAATTTATTTCCCTCTTAAATTTTTTAATAAATTTATTATGACTTACTTAGGTCGTATTTGATAAAATTGAAAATTGAAAAATTAAGTACTAAGAACTTAATGACGAATTTTTTAAGTTAAAAAGTTGTTCAATAAGAAATTAAGTGCTAAACTAAAACAAATAGTTTGATATGTACAAGATCAAATTTAAGATTTTTTTATTCAAATTGTATATCTTACAATTTTTATATTGTGATTGTGAGTTGGTAGTGATAGAGAAGGCAATGATGGCATTAGATATGGCGCCAATATCAATAGTGGTAAGGATTAATGGATAATGATTGTGGTGATGTTGGAAGGGTAATATTGTTTTTAAAAAAATGGAATGGGCACTGTTGGGCCTACTACGGGTCCTATTTCGATTATCCGAACCGTGTAATGTGTAGAATTCGTCGAGTACTTTAACCCTACAAAAACTCATGTTGATCAGATATTGATAGTCCCTTGATCAAAACATATTAACAAAAATATATTCTAATAAAAAAGCTATCGATATCCAATTAATATGATTTTTTGCAGAGATGTAGTACTCAACGAATTTTACATATTGAACGATTCGAATTACCGAAACGGGACCCATGATAGGCCCACGGTTCAACAATACAATCTAGTGGCGACGATGGTGGAATGCTGGTGATGATTGTGATAACAGTGACAATAGTTGTACAGGTGAAGAGCTGTAGTGGTAATAGTAATGGCAGCAGCAACTGTGGTGATGATATGGTAGCGGTAGTAAAATGATTGTAGTACTTATGGTTACAATAACATTGGTGATGAATGTGGCAGTAGTAGTAATGGCTGCAATGGTGATGGTAATGAGTTTATAATGGTGTATGTCAATATATATACATTAGGGATGTAAGCCCACCTGATGGATGTGCTATTAACTCTGTGAAATATAAATTTTGATTTTGAATTAGAAATATATATAGTGTTTGTTAATTGAGTGGTTAGGGTGTTATTTTTCAAATTCAAGACCTAGGTTCCAATCTTGTACACTTCACTTTATAAATTTTTTTTTTCTTTTTTGATATAAAAAAATTTACTTAGTAAAAGGAGATAGTAGGCTTCAAGAGACTAAAGTGAGTTGTTCACATATATAGTAGTATAGATAGATATATTTGATTCAAGTATGTCGATACTTTATGTTTAATATTTATAAATTCAGCTATAATTAAGTAAGTTTAATAAATAACCAATAAATCATATTTTGTTCTTAAGATTACTAATGAGTCGTATCAAATTTCAATATGGACAACTAAATCCTATTTGTGATAAAAGATTCCCAAAAGATTTATTACTTTATAGTGGTGCGCCTTATCTTAATTTTACCCTTCCTATTTAATATTAACAACAATTTTATAAATAATTTTAGCTTAATTAAAATTTAAAATATTAATTGTAAAAATTATTTATCTTATACTTAAAATTTTGTTTATGAAAAATCATTTAATTTGAACAATTAAAAAGAATTTAATTATATAATTTCTAATAAATTAAAATTATTTATGAATTTTTTTTGTTCATATTTTCTTGAAAAAGATAAAATGAAAATAAAATATACTATTATGAACAATTGAATTTTTTTTACGTATAACAATTTATAAATATATATATATATATATATATATATATATATATATATTTGTTAATATTGAAATTCAATATAACTCAATAATAATTTTTAAAACAAAATAGAACTTTTCAATAATTTTTTTTTTTGAGATTTATGATTTTTTTAATACAATATCATAATTTTTACAATTAAAAAATATTATATTATTTAGATTACAAATATTTTCATATTAAATGAGGGGTAAAATTGAGATAACATCCACCATTATGGATCAATGAATATTTTGAAAATATATTATGAAAAATAGGATTTAATTGTCTATATCGAAACATTATAGGACTTCATAGTAATCCTAAGAGCAAAATAAGACTTATTGGTTATTTTCCTTACATTTTAAGAGGCACTTAAGTTTTTAAAAGATATCACTTGCAGTTATCAAACGAGTTTAATTGATTATCACTTAATATATTCAGTTTTAAGTGCTAAATTAGATTATTAAATATTATCTTAGGTGGTGTTTAATAAAACTGAAAATTGAATATTGAAAATTAAGTATTGAAAACTAAATGCTGAATTTTTTAAGTTAAAAAGTTATTTGATAAAAAATTAAGTACTGAACTAAAAATAAATTTTTTGATATGTAAAAAATCAAATTTGAAATTTATTATTTTTAAATTGTATATTTTAATTTTTATATTGTGATGGTAATAGTAGTGGTAGTGGTAGAGTTGATGGCAGCGGTGGTTATGGTTGTGGTAGCGGTAGCAATGATAGTAAAATGATAGTAAAATGATAGTGGTACTTATGACAATAATAACAATAGTTATAAAGGTGATAGTGGTAGTGGTGGTGGCGATGGTGGCATGATAATGGTGGCGGTGGCAACAGCGGCGGTAACGATGGTGGTGGTGATAACGGTTGTGGATGGCGGCGGCGGTAATTAATTTATAATATTGTATGTCGATACTTACATTTAGTATTTATAAATTCAGTTATAATTAAATAAGTTTCATATGACTTAATTTTTTGAAAAAAAAAAGGTTTTAGCCTGTATTTTAAGAGGTACTTAAAATTTTAAATTATATTAATTATGATTATCAAACGAACTTAATTAATTATCACTTAATACATTCAATTTTAAGTGCTAAATCAGGTTATCAAACACTCCCTTAATGTAAGTCATTTTTAAGTATAAAATCTAAAGGAGTAATATTAGATACCTCAAAAAATTATCAAATTTTCTACACAATATTCACATGGATGTGATTTTCTAGCATTTTTTAATTTAAAACTACATTTTTCTTCCAAAAGCAATACTAAGAAAAAGTTATTCTTAATAAATATATTTTTTTATGCCATGCATAATACGGGTATAATGCTAGTTGTTGATAAGTAAAAACGTTGTTTGGTCTTTAAGCGTCAAAATTTCAACTCTATTTTCATATTTTTTTTGAATTTAAATTTTATAAAAATACACATGGGCATGGCGTATTATCATTGATTCTTCCATTTATTGTTTTATTTGAGTTCTTGATTAATATGGATTTTTTTAATTTATTAATTCATGAACTAATTGAGGAATCTATTATTAATACTATATATCTATATTTATATTTTGTATCTATAGTTTAAAATTAAAAACAAACAAAAAAAACTTTATATAGAAAATCAAAAAAGAAATTACAGCCATATCTTTTATCAATATTTAAGCCACATGTAATTTGAAATTAAAAAAAAAATTAAATGTAATTTTAATTATATAATTTGAAATTTTGAACATATTTACTTCATAATCTTCCTCAAAATTTATATTTTTTTGAAAAATAAAATATGCATGTAATGTGAAACTATTGGCCTATCGAGCTATAGGTAACTTTACATAAAAAATAAATAAATAAACAATTGATAGAGTTTCAAAATAAGAATTTTAACCATATTTAATTTACATTTAATTTAAAATTTAAAAGAAAAGTCAAAATGAAATTTTAATTATATATAATTTGAAAATATTTAAACACAAAAATCTCAATGAATTTTTTTTCTAAATATCATAATTTATAAAAACAATAAAATTCAAGAACACATGTCTATGAAATGGTAACATAGAAATTTTAAATATAAAATTTAAATTAATAATTAATACATATTTTTAGAAATTGACACATCACTTCTCCAAATGAAATTCTAGGCTAAAAACATAACACATGGGCTACCCCCATCTAAATGAAAACAATTTATTCACATAATTTTAACTATTTTTTTCTTATAAATTTTAAAATTTTTACTTTAATTTTTAAGATAAAATTTTGATAATTTGTTTGAGGTCGTGCATAGTACGAGTTTTATGCTAGTAGAACTATTATATAAGCAAAAACATCATTGATTCTTTGAGTATCAAGGTTCTAATTCTTTTTTTTTTTTATGAATTTTGACTTTTTAATAGGAAATATTCATTTGTACTCATACTATTAATTCTTTTTAATTTGTTAGTATTTTCTTCAAATTTCATTAAATACTCTAATAATCCACATGGTAAGTTTTCAAAAAAAGAAACGAAGTAAAGAATTTTCAAATCTCTTATTTCCCCTTCCAAAAATACAGCTACAAAAAAAGAAAACAAAATTAAACAAGGAAATACATTAACAAATACAGCAACCCATGATATGAAACCATTAAGGTTAAACAATAATTACAAATGCCATTTAATTTGTTTTTTTACAGGTATATTTTCTATATTTTCTAAAATTTGAACAATTTAAATTATCAAAATAAGATCCAAAATAAGTCTTACGGGTCACACAACAATCACCACTGTGCTTCACACACTGCAATGACACTGCATCCCCACACACATACACACACAAAACTAAACAAAAACTAGCAGTCATGTACCTCCCTACATGATTATAAATAAGTATCTTCCAATCATATATTATCTGCACCTTTCACAGTCGAGTTTGGTTTCAACCATTTCAATCTTTTTCCCAAAACTACTAAAGGTTAGTAAAATTTTTATCTCTTCATACTTTAAATTTGTTTATCAATATATATTATGCTAATTTTGTCAATTACTCAATTCTATGTAGTTATGTTTTGGTAGCCTCTTCTTCATATATATATTTTTGTATGTGTGTTGTGCGTCTGCATTGTCATTTTTTTTTTTTCTGTGTATATTATGATGTTTTGACATACAAAAATGTTATGCTTCTTGAAATAAATATCAAAAAAAAGTTTTAGGAAACCTTTAGGAATAATTTAGTATGATAAGTAACCAAACAAAAAAAAGAAGCTAAGTCCTTTTGAGTTTTAAAAATTCACAAAATAGATTATTTGTGATTCCTAACCTCACTCTTAAGTTAATTCTAGTAAATTCTGTGGAGACCTTTAGACTTACTTGGCATGTTTGATTGGAAGGATTAAATCATGGGATTAGGATTATTAATCCGTGGGTCCAATCATCCTATGTTTGTTTTAATATTTTGGTTTAGGACTATTAATCCCATAGATAATTAATCCAACAAATTTGTAGGATTATTAGTAATGGGGTAGGGGTGGGATAGTTAATACCACACTAATTTAATAGGATTATTAATACCTCACTATTAGTATTGTGAATCAAACATGGCCACTATGTTTTAATTTTGAAGTGTTAGCTTGCAAATAATATTAATTTAGTTTAATACTCTATGATTGATAGGTTATAACTCAGCGCATTACCAAAAATTAATCTAGTGCAGAAAATCTCCATGATCATATTCCTAAAAAGTTTTCTTAAAATGTAGCATTGCTCTTTAACTTGTGGGTCCTAAGGAAAAATAGATATTAGCAAGGAAAAACAATATTACTAAGATACTTTTAATTTTTATTGTCATATTTCTTTTGAGAATTTTTATTATAAACTTTTTGTCAGATAATTTTTATAGATATACAATATCTTCACTTTAAAAAAAAAAAAAAAATTCGTAATGACTTTCTTTATTCTCATGTAAATATATATACACACGTGTGTACATGTGAGTCCTTTCTTTGTGTTAGTGATTGATTATTTATTTATTTATTTATTTATTTATTTTTGGGGTGTGTGTGGCTATAACTATAGATATGGAAGGGACCCAAAAAAAAAAAAAAAAAAAAATCTCAAATAGATTAAATTGAGAACATTCATTTTAATCTGTAATTGAAGCAAAATAGATTTTCTTTTTTCTTTTTTTGGATATAACTATAGATATGAAGAAAAAAAAAATCTCAATAGAATAAATGAATAAAGGTTGAGACCCCATTTGGAGGTAACCCTCTTGACCCTTTTTAATTTTGATTGGTCAATTTTTTTTTTTTTTTCTTCTCACCCAATCCCCAACCTCCATGTGTGTGAGGGGATTGTAGAGGTGGGTGTTTTAAGGGGATCTAAATCAATGCCCAGAATAAATTGAGAGCATTCATTTTTAATTTGTAACCGAAGCAAAAGAACCCCGTAATATGATTAGACATTGTTGTTACTAAAATATTATTTTTTGTTTGAAAAATGTTGTACACTAATCAAAATTTTGGGATAATTTTTCTTAACAAATAATTACAAATATAGAGATTATTTACATTCGCATAAACATAATCTAATTATATTGAAGTCCAATAATGACCCTACCAAAGAGTCTCATGATGGAGGTGAAATTATCAACACAATAAAGAGCACAATAATGAAGTCAGTAAAAAAAACTCCGTAAGGAAAAAATTATTAATCTATGCATGTGGTAAAAATTTAATAAATTTATAATTCAATCAAACAAAATATCTAATTTTTTTCTTAATTTAATTTACATAGTAAAAAATAAATTCTATTTTTATATATTTCAAATAACTTAAACCTTAATATATAACTAAATGTAACATGCACATAAACCTTTTGAGTCATTTATGTCGTACTAGGTCTCGTTTGACAAGTGACTTTTTTAGATAAAAAGCTACAAAAATAAAAAAATCAACAACTCATACAAAAAAGTCAAAAATTCTATTTTCTCTCTATTTTTTGCACATCTTTTTGTAAAAAGTCAAAAAGTCATCCCAAACATATATTAATTTTTTTTACATCACATTTTAGCCAAAAAACTAAAAAGTTACTAAAAAAACTTGTTCCCAAACGAAACCTAAAATTAGATTTAAAATAAATAAATCGCTTAGAAGACAATCATTCAAATTCAAAATTTTTGCCTTAATTTTTTTTTTTTAAATGTCAAAGATCCACACTTTTGAATCCATAAATTCATCCACAATAATGTGAAATTTTTTTGGGAATGTCAAATATTTTTTTATTTTATTTTAAACAATATCATGCATAACACAGGTTGGCCCCTAGTATTTTACTTAAAAAAGTTAAACACAATATAAAACATATATAAATGGATGAAATTTTATAAAATTTATTAGCACTAATTTCTAGATTTTTTTTATCTATTCATGTACATTTTTTTAAGCTTGTTTGGTGCATCTTTTCTCAATTAAAAAATTAATATAAAAAAATCAAAGTTAAAAATATATTCATTTATTAATTTCAACATATTTATTTTTTTCAATTTCTTTAAGTTATGTTTGGATCATAAAATAAGATAGATATTTAAAAAGATAAAGAAAAATGTTAGTAAAAGTTTAACTTATCTTCCATTCACATTTCCTCTTTTTTTTTTCTTCCTCCTTAAATTTTTACCATAATCAATTATCTAAACACAGCCTTAAATTTTTGTGAGGGATTTGTGGTCCCGCTGTGTGTTCAAAATCTTTAATTTTTTTTTAAAAAACATCATAAACTATAAATAACAACTACATCAATGATACCCATGGATCCTCCATAATAATTTTTTGTAGAGAGACAAGTTACATGATTGGGATTTAATGTTAAAAATATTAAAATACTTTATCATATTTAAATCTTAGACAAACAACACATCAAAAATTAATTTAAAAGATTTATAACAAGACCACATTTGGAAACAAACTATTTTAATAATTTTTTAATTTTTTTTGTTAAAATATGAGATAAAAAAAATTAATATGTTTAGAATAACTTTTTGATTTTTTTATGAAAAAATGTGTAAAAAAATAAAGAGAATAGAAAATCTTAGTTTTTTGTATAATTTGTTAACTTTTTGACTTTTTTAATAACTTTTTTTTAGACTAAAAAATAATCAGTGTGTTTGGTTTTAATTTTCTAAAAATTGTGTTTTTATTTTTTATTTTTTTGTGTTTTTTTATCTTTAGTAAATATTTTTAAAATTTTAAACAATTTTTTTACTTGTTTAAATGCACCTTTCTTAGATATATCTAAATAGTAAAATATTTATGAAAAAATATTTTAAAAAATTAATAAATATATAAAAATACTAAAAATGTACTAAATTTTTATATTTTTGGTATTTAATGAATTTTTTAAAGAATTGTTTTACAAATATTATACTTTATAAGTGTATTTATGCTAAGTATATCTAAAAATTTTAAAAATATTAAAAATATTAAAAAAATTCAGTAAAAATAAAAAAAAAATATGAAAAATAATAAAAAATAAATTTAAAAAATAAATTCTAAAAATTAAAATAAAACAGAATGAATGTTCCTAAACGAGAGCTAAGTTGCAGCAGCAAATTTGTTTTCCAGTTTGTTTAGTCAGAATCCGAGCCTCTGAGTGGAGGCCACGTCGATAAGCGGGTTCATCAACTCATGTGCGCGCGTGCATGTACGCTATCACGGGCACCACGATTGTCCTTGTCAAAATTTTCAATTATTTATTTATTGCTCAACAATAACACTGGACTGCATATTCTCTCACAACCAATATGTTAAAAAAAATTAAATTAAATTTAAAATTTAAAAATGTTGGATATTATCAATCAAGTCCTATCATATCGGCACAAAGTTCGTCTAGGCTTTACGATTGCATTGTAGATCCATCAAATTGCGCTGGATAGTATTTTAGGTCCATTTATAATTTTGAACAGGTTTCAAAAGAAAGTAGCCCAACCAAGCCCAGTTTATTTACCTGCTATTGAAATTTGAATTTATTGGAATGTGCGGCTGGTGGTAGGGTTACAAATACACAGAACTATTTACGAACAGGTTTGAACTCGATTTGGTAAGAACTCAGTCGAATTCAATTTGTTGAATTTTTTTTAAACTCGAGCTTGTTAAAATTTTGATAAACAAGTACAGACATACTAAAGTTTAGCTTGTTAATTGGCTTGTTTAACATTTATTATTTATATATTAAATAATGTAAAAATATATATAAAAAAAAGATAAATATATTATTTATATATTAAAAAAATATAAATGTAAATAATAGCTAATTATAGATAATACATTTATCTAATAGAGGTGATAGATATTACGTTTATATATATATATATATATTATAATCAAAATTTTAATTGTAATTTTAATTTCATACGCAAGTATGAATTTATAATTTTTTTGACTTGTTAAGGCTCGTGAATAAGTTCAAGCTCGAGTTAAACCTAAGTCAACTCAACTCGACTGCAGCTCGATTCATTAAATTTTTATTGAGTTTGAATTTGAGTTTGAACTCATTAAAATCTTAATAAATAAACTCAAACATACTAAATTTCAATTCGGTTCGACTTGTTTGCAGTCCTAGTAACTAGAGAGCTCACGATTTAATCACTTCGTATATATTGATGTTTTCATATATTTTATAAAAAGAAATTTTTTTTGTTGTCATAGTTGAAAAATAATTTATAAATAAATTCATTTAAAAAAAAGTGACCTCTTAACTTCTTTTCATTTAAAAAATATCAATATTTCATATTTGAGTTGCCATACAAATATATTAATTTTTATAGACTAAAGGGTTACATAGGCAAGTTTGGAATTATATTATTTGTTTTTGAGCCGGCTTGGAAATTTAATTTAAGTCAAATCATCAAGTCGTGCCAACCGTTGGGTTAGTACAAAATGTGATATTTAAGAGGTTATTTAGAATGTTCTAAATGAATGTATTTTTTAAATTTTTTATGAAAGATGAGTTGAGTTTGAAGTGATGTGGTAGAGAGGTGATATGACTTAAATAAGATGATGTAACTTAAATAGGATAGTGACTTTTTGAATTTTTTAGGAGATGTCAAACCTAACCTTGTATAGCTTTCATCTGTTTCATTGGGAGTGTTTGTTACCACATAAATAAACTACTTATATTTTATTTTAGTTTGAAAGTCTCTATTAGAATATTTTAATATAATTTCTGTTTATAGTTTATTAAGCAGAAATAATTTCAATAAATCAAAAAAATGTGACTACTTTTTTATTATCAATTTTAACTTACAATAAGGTCCACCAAAACAAATCAACTGTCTAGGGCCAAAATGAGTATTGGACATATCAGCAAGGCTCTGCTAGTTTAGTTTGTACCTTTGCAAAGAGCACTTACCAACAAACACGGCGGCAATGCACAAGCTAGTAACAAGCAAAGATTGATAAAAACAAAAGGGGCATCACTGAAGATCTAAATAGCTTTTCTATTAATAATATACATGGCTATAAATTAAATTCTGTATTCCAAAATTAAGTTAATTTCGGAGTTTCCAAGTTGTGTCAAAAGAGACCGGCGAAGAAAGACTAATTATAAACACAGTTAATGTGCGATTAGAAAAACATAAATCATAATAACAATAAAACATGAGTGCCGTGCCGGTAATTCCACAGAGATGTGATTGGAACCTCAGGTTCATGCCTTCTAAGGTTTGTTTTAAACCTTTGTTGTAATGTTGGATTGTGATGTTGTACTCATTCTTATGCTTTCGTTAATATTATGATGCATCTTATACTTTCCTCAAAGAAAAAAAAAAAAAAAAAAAAGGTTTGTTGTTGTGGAAGAAGATGAAAATATAAAAGACAAGAAGAAAATGAAACAAATTAAGGAAACTAAATTTATTTATTTATTTTCCTTTCCCTTGTTATATCTATGATCCAAACAAAGCATTAGGAAATGCTTAGGATTATTTGCCAAAGATAATATATATATTAAAGAAATAGTTGAACCTACAGTTATTGTTTATTTTAGAAGCCATTTGCCTACTTCAGTCAGTAAAGTGATCCATTTTTTGTCAAGCTCAGATGTTGATGGACTTTGATTGCAAAATTAAGTTTGCAAAATTATCAACAAATTTGGTCAAACTTGAATCGGGACAAAAACAGGAGTATCCCTCCTTCCATTCCTCCACCCCCAAAAGAAAGTAAAGTATAATAAGATTAAGGAAAATAAAAACAAAATGGAGGTCAATATATATATACGGCAACGGCACGCAACATGTAAAATGAGATAGGTTTTTCATTATTCAAATTAGGACTTAAAATTTATTAATTATACCCAACATCAAAACATATATTAAATATGCTAGGCTAACTAGATTGCATGCTTATATGAGATAGCAGGTCTCAACACACAGAAGAAGAACAAAAAATCATTTAAAAACAGGAGGGGAAATTAAGGATGCTCCTTGAACTAACGCACCTCTTGCCGAACTAGCAGAGGTTTCTCCATCCTTAGCCGTTGGCATCATACATATAGCATAAATGTCTGTTGAAACACTTTGAAACATCCTCGGAGTTTTTAATGAAGCCATCATCATCATCATCATCATCATCATCTGTTTGATCAAATTTCCATCTTCAGATTTGTGCCACACCTGCATTGTGATGAGTTTTATTGAGTACCATTAATCAGGTGAGAATTATGATTTATGTGCTGTAATACTTGGCAATGCTATTGTCATGAACTCTTATTTGATTTCTCCATTGTCAACACTCAACTGATGAGTTCATTGTTCATATACATGAATTTTATGCATTACTGGCTTCATGAGAAATTGTCTGAATGTTGTTAGTGAAGACTATTGGTTTTTCCACCTACGAAAAACAAAACAAGACACAAAAATGAACACATAATTCACATGAATTGAAAGGATTTTACCAGATTTGTTGGTAGAGCTCACTTATGAAAAATTTTGTCTGTCCACATACATTATGTGTCTAGTTTCTGATCAATTTCTGTATTCGTAGACTTATTCATTCATTTTTCTTCATCTAGCTTATGAAACTTTATTCAGGTGGTGGTTTTTTTTTTTTTCTCATACCTCATTCTTTCCAAGACCATCGACAACATGTCAATAATTGTACATGGAAAATGTTGGGAGCAAGAAAGAGACTTAAACAAAGAAAAATAGTAAGTGACAAGGTTGATACCATAAGCAAGAAACACCAACCAAAAAGACAAACATTTCAATACCAAAACCAGGGATTAAATTATGGTTGTGAACTAAATCTCATTAGTGATCATCCTTTCACTACCATCCTTATTAGTTCCAAGCAATAACAACAAAAATACTAACCACAACAAACAGATTCTAAGCCCAAGAAATCATATGTCAAATATGGTGTCACAACATATCCGCCGGCAATGGCAATATGAACAAAATTATTTTTTATATTTTATACACAATTACTGTCTGAAAATATTTGGTTATGCATGAGATGGGTTAGGTCCACTGACAGGGATCTTATGACATGCAATATTTTATTTATGTTACAAGATGTTTTATAATGATAGAATTCAAATCAATCATACCATTTTCTATAAAAATTCTATATAATTTTTTTGCATTTATGTATAAAAATTCGTGAGGACTTCGCCAATTTCAAGCCTTTGAGGTGATAGTGAGGACACTTCACATAGTTCGATTCCTTTACCTCTAATGTTGTGTTTCTTGGATAGATGGGATGTGATTGAAGCTATATATAAAGTTCACAAAGGGAAAAGACAAGAAGAATGGGGATGAAAACAAAAATAATGAATTTTTTTTATGTTTAAAATAAAAAAAAAATTAAGTTAAAAAAAAAAAACCCATCAATTTCATATTGTTTTCATTTATGTGTGAAAATAGTTTTCAAAAAATTTAAAAACAACTTTTTGGTGTTTCATAAAATTTGGGAAGTTTCAAAAAATTTGTCCAAAAACAGTTTTTCAAATAGTAATTCACCAAACGTATGAGTGTTTTTTGTGTTTATTCGAAAAATATTTCAGAAATCAAAAAACAAAAGCATAACCAAACTAGCCCATATTGGACTCTGTACTTTTTCAAAGCTCTTATCTTATCTTGGTGTGGTCTAATGGTCTAACTTTACATACAGCCAATGAATTGGCTTATGTTGCCTTATCTTGCTCCAAATGGTAGTTGTTTAACATTGCACATTCTCATCTTCATGAAAAAAATTTCACCCCCAATTGTTCTCTATATATTGCAGTTCTAGTTCACCTTTTGAGCTCCACTTATTTAGTGTTTTGAGTAAATCTCAAAACATAGACAATTGCAAATCAAGCATACACAGTTGGTGAAAAAGCCATGGTGGAAGAAGAAGATAACTATACAAAGAACGGGACAGTAGATTTCCACGGTAACCCTGCCAATAAGAAGAAAACAGGAACTTGGAAGGCTTGCCCCTACATCCTAGGTATATATATTTATGTTTACATTGGTTATTCATGTTAGCAGAACTTGATTGTTGTGATAATTTATTGAATTACCTGCAGGGAATGAATGCTGCGAAAGATTGGCATACTATGGAATGAGCTCCAACTTGGTGCTTTATTTCAAGCATCAACTCAACCAGCAGAGTGCAACTGCTGCTAAGAATCAATCAGATTGGTCTGGTACATGCTACATCACACCGCTCATCGGAGCATTTCTTGCTGATGCCTATCTAGGAAGATACTGGACTATTGCAGTCTTCTCAATCATCTATGTCATTGTAAGTCCGGTTTGTTGAATTTCATCTGCAACAAAATAGTTTGAAAATCAAGCAATAAAATGGTTTTAAAACATTGTAGACGTAATAACACACTTGCAAAGACTCAAAAGCATGGTAGAATGATTATGAACACATCAACAGAAAAATTAAGTGAAACAAATGAATGTTTCCAAAACCTTGCATTGTGCACACTGAAATATCTCAATTCCATGTAGGGAATGACCCTGTTGACATTGTCAGCATCGGTGCCCGGCATAAAGCCATTCTGTTATGCAAAAGATGATTGCAACCCAACACATACACAGAGTGCAGTCTGCTTCATAGCCCTTTACCTGATAGCACTCGGAACTGGAGGGATTAAGCCTTGTGTCTCAACCTATGGAGCAGATCAGTTTGATGATGCTGATGAAACCGAGAAGAAACAAAAGAGCTCTTTCTTCAATTGGTTCTATTTTTCAATCAATGTCGGTGCACTTGTTGCCACGTCTGTGCTGGTTTGGGTACAAGACAATGTGGGTTGGGGATGGGGTTTTGGAATCCCAGCTGTGGCCATGGCAATTGCAGTAGCAAGTTTCTTTTCTGGTACTCGCCTGTATCGGAACCAGAAGCCCGGAGGTAGCCCTCTGACAAGAATCTGTCAGGTGCTAGTAGCTTCTGTGAAGAAATATAGGGTTAGTGTTCCAGCAGATAAGACTCTTTTGTATGAGACTGCTGATACCGAATCTGCTATCAAAGGAAGCCGCAAGATTGATCACACCAAAGATTTTAGGTGAGCATCGGAATTGATGAGTTTGGCTTGCTGTTTTCAGTCAAAATGCAAGGACGTGAAAAATGGTTCCTCTGTTTATTTTAACAAGGTTTTCATTTAGCATTCATTTAATACTCTATAAGTGATTGATCTGCCTAATTAGAGGGCATCCAGTAATCTGTATCATCCAGAAAAGTTATTTTAATCAATAGTTATATCATAGTTCATCATGGCATGAGTAATATATGGAATTGAAATTTAAGATTGAAGTTAACTTCTTGCAAAGATGATGATAACAATTTGAAATATTATCATTGTTTGGTTTGAGAAATTTTATATTTGGAGTAAGCATGCAAATTATAGAACTCATTTTGAATACCATGAATGTAACCTCTCACCCAATGTTGTTAAATGCAGTTTCTTGGATAAGGCAGCTGTGCAGAAACAATCAGATCATAAGGGGGGCTCAATAAACCCATGGAGACTATGCTCAGTGACCCAAGTTGAGGAGCTGAAAGGCATTGTGCGATTGCTTCCAATATTTGCAACTGGTATCATCTTCTCTGCTGTATATAACCAAATGAGCAATTTTTTTTCGTTGCAAGGTGAGAGAATGGATACTCGTGTTGGCAACACTAACTTCAGGATCCCACCACCATCACTTGGTATTTTCGACATCTTCAGTGTCATTTTCTGGGTCCCAGTTTATGATCAAATCATTGTCCCTGTTGCCAGAAGATTCACTGGTCACAAAAGTGGATTGACTCAACTCCAGCGAATGGGCATTGGGCTCTTCATATCCATCTTGTCCATGCTAGCTGCAGGGATATTGGAGCTTGTTAGACTTGGAATTGTAAGAAGGCATGACTACTATGACCGTACTGAGATGCCCATGTCCATATTTTGGCAGGTTCCACAGTACTTCCTTGTTGGGTGTGCAGAGGTTTTCACCTTCATTGGACAGTTGGAATTCTTCTACGAGGAAGCACCTGATGCCATGAGAAGTTTGTGCTCTGCTCTCTCACTCGCCACTAATGCACTAGGAAGCTACTTGAGCTCACTACTAGTAACTATTGTTGTCTCAATTAGTGCTAAGAATGGGAATCCTGGATGGATACCGGACAATTTGAACTATGGTCACCTTGACTACTTCTTTTGGCTCTTGGCTGTACTGAGCGTGCTCAATTTAGGAGTTTTTATCTTGGTGGCAAAGTGGTATACATACAAAAAGCCAGTGGAGACTACTGATGATGTCTAAAATGAGTGGCATTGTGTAAGCAATATAGTTGTGCACTTTCTTAGTTTCTTGCTTTTACTGTACTGTGATTCAAGCTTTGTGTAAATACTGTCTACTTCAAATATCATCTGCTATATACTGTATGTGAAGAATATGATCAATAGTCTACTACAATAAGGTTGTGTCACTTGAACATGTAAAACAAATCACGCACAATCAGAAAGAAAATGAACTTTCCTGCTTTATTTGAGACACTTCCGGGCCTAGAAACTGGAAGTTCAGTTACTACCATAAGTTCTTCATCTTTTTTTGGGTCAGTTAAATTCTTTATTATCATACACCAATTCTCATGTGAACTCCTTTAACACCTTATCTTAGACACTATAGCAGACTTTTGGATTTTGGACTTGGGGATTATGGCAGTCATCAATATGGTTAAAGATTTTATAAGGAGCGGAACTTTTCCAGGCATGTAATTTCAATCGGTCATATACATTTTGATTTTTTTTCATTTTTACACCAAACCAAAAAAAATTCAATTTTTCCCAAAACTAACCCCAATAATAAAAAACACATTTCCGTTGCCGGGGCTTGAACCCGGGTCTTTTGGGTGAGAGCCGAATATCCTGACCAACTAGACTACAACGGAACTTCAAATCGATCATATAAATGGTAGAAACTTTCTCAACTAGCTCTATGAATTGCTTACAGGTAAGAAGCTTCAGAATTTATATGATCATGTCAATCTTTAGCATACACATATGGACCAAAAAAAAATAAACACGGAACGCAAATAGCACTTCTAATGTACAATACAGCAACAAAATCCTGTTTCAGAGAAGGAACAAAGAGAGGAGAAAAATCCCAACACTGTCCCACTTCATATAGCTTGAGAGAAGGAAAAAAGAGAGGAAAACAAAAGTATTCCATTGAGACATTCCATCAAATAACAAGTAAACATGGTGCATGCATACTTAAACTCACATATTCATCAGCAACAATAAATTTGCAATCATTCACAAATTCACAGGCTTTACAAAGAGAATTAATTCAAACCCTAAAACCAACCATAACAACAAACAATTGCAATTAGAGAATAACCCATTTTGAAATCATCGCAAACGCAACACCAGGCCTCAAAAATCAATCATAAATGCTCAGATTCAATGCATTTCAATCGATTAATGCAATTACCAATCAAATTTTTAACCTAGAACACAACCCAAGAAAGGTTAGAGCGCATAGATTACTGTCTTCCAAACTACCTTTATGAACCCTTTAGAGAGAAGGGGAGGATGAGTTTATGGGAAGGGTAATTCTGTCCTTACAAAATTTGGTTTTTGTCTTTTTTTAAGATTGCTGCTATTAGCACCTATTAAAATTCTTTAGACCCCTTATTTTTTTGGACCCTAACCCTAAATCCTAAATTTTAATAATATTTTTTTGAACATCTATTTATTACCAAATCTACCCAATTCACAATAAAATGCACACCCACCTAATCCATTTCAATTCCCTCTCTTCTGTCTCTCTCTCTCCTCATCAGTGATGTCTCTTCTCTCTCTTTTCTCTCACTCTCTCAAAATCCCTTTTGTTCATATGGGAAAGTGAAGATTTTTCTCTCTCTTCTCTCTCTTTGCTCTCTCTCTCCCCCTCAAAACCCCTTCAAAACCCTAATTTTTTCTCTCTCTTCTCTCTCCAACATTAACCACATCTAAAAAGTGGTTCCTGAAAACACAATACATTTACTTGTGGGGTTGTTGTTCTTCGTCGATTACGATTTCGATGACGTGGGTCTCTTTGGAATTTGCCATTGATTGGGAAATTTAGATGAGAAAGTGAAGATTGATGCGGATTGTAGGAATAGAAAACAATGTATATATATGGAAAACTAATCTCCATAATATTTCCATAATATTTTCAGAATAGAAAACTAATCTCCATATTTTCACAATGAAAAGCACACCCACCCAATTTGTTCACCACTGCGTAGCCGAAAAAATGTATTTTGTTCAGAACTGTTTTGTCGAACAATAATGATCCTGTCAGCACTGTATGTCCGAACAAAATTTGTTCATCACTGTGTAACTTGAAGCCATTCTAATTCACAACTTAAAATAACATGAATTAAATCCATTCAAAATACATAACTTAAATTCATTCTAATTCGCTCTTTTTCATTCTAAGTTAGTTTAACAACGAAATTACATAACTGACTATCTGCATTAATGTTCGGAACTTATGTATTGAACGAAAGGATTATGTTCAGTACTGTGTTACCAAACATAATTGTAACAGTCAACAAACCAGTACCGAACAGCTCGAACGAAACAAGAACGACCGAAAACGACCGAGAATGTTAATACAAGATAGATAAACGACCGAGAATGTTGTCCTCGTCTTTCATTGCTCTACATAGTGAAATAAGTGATGAAGTATACGTTATACTTGAAGCAAAACTTTCAAGTTCAATAGCGTTAATGATGGTGATGAAGATGACACATTCATGATTTAAGATGATTATGAAAAATAATAGATTTAGAGTTTATGTTAATTGGTTATGAAAAGTAATAGGTTTAGGGTTTACAAACATGGAATACGTATAGTTGGAGTTAGAGGTGGGTGTGGGTGAGTGTCCAATATTATAGAGTATTAGTTATTATTGATAGGTGGGTGTTCTATTTTATAATGTCTTTTAATGTAATTTTACTTTAGGGTATAATTGTAATAAAAAAAATTATAAAATGGGGAGTCCAAAGAATTTTGGCAGGTGCTAATAGCAGCACTCTTTTTTAAAAACAACGGGAGCTTCTATTTGCACACACCATATCCCCTCTTCCTACACACTTAATAAGAGAGTGTGTTGGAAAGTTATGTGTGAAAAATGTGTATAGAGAGAGAGAGTAGTGTATGTAAATAGATGCTCCTCAAAACAACCTTTTCTTTTTTTGTAATATTGAAATATTTCTTACTAAAATATATATATATATTTTTTCTTTCTCTCCCTCTTTTTTTTTTTTTCTTTTCTTTCTCTTTCTCTTTCTCTGCCGCTAATAGTCAAGCCACACCCGATGAACATTTTATTTAGAAGGAAATAAATATTTTAAAATAAAATTAAAATCAAAATCAAAATATTAATACATGTTTCATATATTTTCATACTTATGCCTATTTCAATACCCTTTTTTACCAATATATTGATCTAAAGTTTGGGTGAAATACTAATAAATCTTAAAATATGATCTTATGAACTATTTAGCTTTTTTTTTTTTTTTTTTTTTTTTCCTTATGAATCTAAAGGTGCCATTAAAGTGAAAATTACACAAAAAGGTAGCCATTTGCACATTTTGATTTAATTTTTTAGGGATAAAAGTGAGTTTCTCCAAATGTGAAATTACACATTTAAACAATCCGCACTATAAATATTTTGGATTTGGGGTACTTACATGTAGGTCTTAATAAGTGGACTTATTGTCTAATAGGTCCTATAGAAAAAATTTGTCATAAAAAAGTCACTAATTGTAAGTTTTAGCGACAATTTATAAAAATCATGACAAAAAAAGTAACTAATTGTTAATATTTAGCGACATATATAAAAAATTGTCACAAAAAAATTTATTTTTAGCGACAATTTTACCAAGATTTATTTCCAAGGGGACTTAATGGAAATTAAGTCCAACTATTAGAACCTATTGATAGTTTACCCTTTGGATTTTTCCTCATTCTGTAACAAATCCCAAATGATGAACAAGAATGTAACACTCCAACAACGTAACATTCCAATGTAATACACTAAAAAAATTTCTTAATGTATTTTTCTCAAACGTAACAACGTAATATTCTAAAAAAATTATTTAGTGTACTTTTTCCAAACATAACACTCCAATGTAACACATAACACTCCAATGTAACAAATACAAAAATACGAAAAAAATTTCTTAGTATACTTTTTCTAAACGTAACACTCACAGTTTGAAATTATACATTTGCTCAAAATTTACTAAGGAATTTATGTATTCCATTTAGAATGGTTTGAAGAATCCCACATAAATTAAGGAGTTTTTTTGTGTGTACATTGGAGTGTTACACTAAAAATATATATATATATATATATATATATATATATATTGTGTTATATTGGAGTTTTACACTAAAGAATTTTTTTGGAGTGTTAATTTTGGAAAAAGTACACTAATTTTTTTTTTTTTTGTTATGTGTTACATTGGAGTGTTACACCGAAGAGTTTTTTTTAATGTTACATTGGAGTATTACATTTGAAAAAAAAAATACATTAAGAAGTTTTTTTTTTAGAGTATTACGTTTGAGTGTTACAGTTTAAAATTATACATTTACCCAAAGCTTACTAATGAGTTTTTTTACTCCTTTTGAAATGTTTGAAAAATCCCATATCATTTTAGAATGTTTGAATAATCTTATATTTTAAGTCATTTTTGTACTCATTTTCTAATGTTTGAAGAATCTCATGTTTCAAGTCATTCTAAATAATAATAATAAAAAAGATTCTCATATAAAAATTCATTCAAAATTTGATTTCCATAGGTTGTGTATCTTACCTTTCTACCACAAAAGCACAAAAAAAAAAAAAAAAAAAAAAGAAAAGAAAAGAAATAAACATAATAGAAATAAAGGTATAAAATATAACCATAAACCCAATTTCAAATAATATATTAAATCTCCTTTTTCAAAATTAATGGGACTAATTGGTTATAACAAAATTCTTGGAACTAAACAGGTCACCATTCCCCGAGATGAGATTTATAGGTAAATTTTTCCTAAATTTTTTGTTATTTCAATAACTTTTAGCGGATTGGTGAGAAGTCATTCAATTTCAGAAAAAAAAATATATATATATATATATATATATATATGGAAAAATTATAGATAAAAGAAATTTAGAATTTGACTCTTATAACAAAATAAATTTTGAATTTTTAGTTTTGTCAATTCAAATCCTAATGTTTTAATTTAATTTGATTTTAAACCGTTTGTTTATTGAGAAATTTGGTGAAAAGTCCATTTTAAAGACAGTGTAAGGTGTTAGGTCCCATAAATTTTTTTTTTTTGGTGAGAAGTATACTCTTTCTAAAATATTGTGCTAAGAAATACATTTTGTTATTTTGGAAGATATTTTATTTCCAATTTTATCCTTTAACCTATTTGTTGAAATATTTTTTATCTGTTCAAATTTTTATTTATCTGTTCGATTTTTTAACCTATTTATTCAAAAAATTTCCCTATCTGTTGAAATTTACCAAGCCTATTTCCCATATCTGTTGAATTTCACAAGCTTATTTCCCATATCTGTTGAATTTCACAAGCCTATTTATTTATATCTATTTAATTCTTTATTTTTTATCTGTATAAATTGTGATATACATACACACAAATATATATAAAAAGAAGAGAAAGACTGATATGTTCAATTGATTGTGAACAACAAATAAATCCTAAATACACATATCTACAATATCTATCTATATTGAAGGAAAATGAGAGGCTTTAGATCAGGAAAGAGAATAGGTGTTTCTCCTATCTTGGTTGCAAACGATAATTGCCCCTTGGGAGAGGACCTATCTTCTTTAAGCCTTCAGTGTGACAAACGACGGAAAAGGAGGTGTTGCGACGGAGGAGTAAAAGTACACTCCACTCTATATCTGATTAACTGATTAATCTTTCCGCCGTTGCATTTATTTATCTCATTACTTTTAATTACTTTATCTCCCTATAGGTATATAAATAGTAGATCATTATTATTGGTGTTCAAATTCTTGATACCAATCTAGCAACTGTGGAGCCCACACCCACCACATACGATTCGCCGACACCGTGATGGACAGTGATAATAATTTCTCCAGCGACTCATCTATTCTTACCATTGATACAAAACAACGTAGAAGAATAGGAAGAAGAGAGAATTGTTTGTCCCCTGGATCTCTGTTTTTGCATTAGTAGTCATCTTCTAAGAAGTATAAGGCCCAGAAAATTGTGGAGATGAAAAAAGTAAGGAAGTATCAAAGAGGGTGAGATTAGAGCCAGAGAGAAAAGAGGATGTGAGTTGCTGGATGAATATTCTGAAAAGTGAAATTAATTTGAACAGGTAGAGAGAGAAAGATGAAGGATACGCATGAATACAAACCGCGTGGATTGGGGTTGAAGGGAGAGAGAGAGAGAGAGAGAGAGAAAGAGAGGTGTTTATAGATAGTTTGGTCATTTTGTAAAAGCATGTCCTTATGGATACAATATTTAGCTCCTGGATCTATGACCATACAATTTTATAAATTGGACCTTTGGACAAAAGGCCTTTGTTTATTTTCGTTAAGTAAAATCGATAGAAAAAAAAATATTTTTGTCATTAAACTTAAAGAAAGTTGATATTATAAACATTTTATGTACATTTACATTGAATTTAATAGTTAAAATACTATCTTTGTCGGTTTGACTTGACAAAAATAGACAAATAATTTAGATTGAAAAGAAATCAAAATATTAGAATTTAAATTGACAAAATTAAAAATTTAAGACTTATTTTGTTACAATAGCCAAAACTGTAGGATTTTTTTTTTATAATTAACCCAATTTTTTTACATAAAGCACAAACTAAAATAAATGTTATGAATCAATAACAAATGTTAAAATATGACGAAAGTACTCTGTAACGCCCCAACTTCTAGGCTGTTAATAAATCAACTCAGCCCAAATTTAAACCTCTAACCAATTAATAACCTCAAAAAAATACAAATTTATCTCCAAAATAATTACACAAATAAATCCAAAATATATCTTATACAAATCTCCAAAAAATAATAATAATAATAATAACATATAGTGGTGATCCCAAAATATCTAACTCTAATAATCTCTTTAGAACTTCAAATCCAATCTCCACTAAATTGCTCTGTACTTGAAAAATAAATTAATTCGGGAAGTATACAATATGACAAGAATAACAAAGCTCGGACAAAGAATAAATTCACATGGATCCAATAATTATACAAACGATTCAATTCGAGATACCAAGCAATTTACCAAATTGCACAAACAAGTCAACTCGACATATGATAATTTATCCAAGACCAAATACCTAGTCCTACTCAGTATATGACCAGTGACCGACCTCACCCCCCTCACTCAAGCACAACCGCTTATCCAGGCTATTGGTACAGAGCATATTGACAAAGTCTATTCAATCCATGTACGGAGCATTTTGACGTCATTTAGCCAGACAAATCAACATTTTCAACACAAAATAACTACATAGAGTTCATCAAATGATTAGAGTAATCAAACGAATTAACAATGAATAATTCCACAGAATTTATCAAATTATCAAAATCATCAAGATGAGTACAAATTAAGGGTGATTAAAATAACACTGTTTGCAAAGAGATTTAAAGAAAGCATATTGTATACCACCCGAATTACCTCAAATCAATCTCTTTTGTTGCCAACACTCTAATCTTGATATTTCTCCACGGATCTCCAAAAATAACTCTGATCTTACTTTGATAAAATCTATAACTCTCATCTACTATAGCACTAAGGCGAAATAGAATTTCTAGATTCAAAACCACTTAAAGATTGAAATTAAAAGGACCTTGTTAGATTTTTGCAAAACCCAGACTTCCTATGGTTCATAAAGAATTTTATATAGTTTTCAGAACATGTTTCAAAAATATAATAGCTTTTCTCGGTTTTTAGTTATTTAAGAAACACTCCAGCGTTGTCCAGATTCGTCGACCGTTACGAAAATCAAATTTTCTTTCAAATCGCTCACTCTGTGTCACGACCTAAACCCGCCCCTATAGGTTTAGCGTCGTAACCAGCCAGTAATCCTTGGATTACCAAAGGCCTCTTAATAAAACAACATATAATTAGGGGCTGCGGAAACAAATATACAAAATATACATAGTCCATAGAGCTGAGCAGACATACATGGGACAGAAATTTGAAACCTTATAAAATATACACATAAGATGTCATGTCCAAATAAGTCTTGCAACACTGTGCAAGCGTCATCAAAAGGGACTTAGCCCAGTATATAGATAAACAAAACAAGATAAAACATAAACGTTCTTAACATTATACACAAAATAACTCTTGACATGGTTCTCAAAACTCGACTTCTAGACACGGGAACCTTCCCGAGAGGCACGGTGGCTAACTGACCCCAAAAATTTCTAGGTAGCAGCTTAGGCCTGGTCACACGCTTTCTCACCTACATACATGATATAAATAGTGAGCGGGAGCCTAGTAAATAATAATAGAGTAAAGGGTTTTAATAAACGATGTCCATACCAGATTTATAAATCAGAATTCAAATTCAGAAACAGAATCATGTTCATATTCATATTCATATTCTTGTTCGAATCATATACAGAAATAAGAGTTCATGCTTAATCTTACGTGGTATATCCATTAGCGCTAACAGAATAGAAGCAGAACATATGGTGGTTATGGGTAACCAGTTCCATAAAGGAACCTCCAGATCCGAGTAACAAATGACAGATATACTGAGCTCCATAATAGAGCCTCTGGTACGGGTAACAGAGTGCAAACATAATAAGTTCCATAATGGAACCTCCGATACCAGGTAACAGCTAACAGATATCACATAATGCTAAGGATGCCACGAATACATTGTCAGAAACTGGACAACCATTCATTGTACAGAATATAGCATTTCAGAAAACAGATCTTATTTTATCATACAGAAATTAAACAAAGTTGAACATAGCTTTACTAAATTATTACTCACAGATGACTCCAATTGCAGAGCAGATGAAGCAGACATATCAGATAGCTTACGGCACGTGACCTACAAACAACACGTAACATGTACACATTAAAACACCCATCTAGGATTCATTACAATCATTGCGTTTCGTTCTCAGTGTATTTCTAAGTCTTATCCACATTATCGTGTCTTAATCTTGGCCTAGGAATGCCTAGGATGAAATGAGGATGCTGAAATGCAATTGAACACATTTAACAAAACTTGTTGAAAACAGGGGTCTCGCTCGAGCGCAACTTCCTTCGTTCGAGCGGACATGTAAAATGTAAGTGGTTGCTCGAGTGTACATTCTTTTGCTCGAGCGGTCTGTAAAAGTACTGGTTGTGTGATTTTCATGCTCGACAAACGCTCGACGGTCACTCGAGCGTGAGACTCAGGTTTTTGCTCCAGCGTAACTCCCGTCGCTCGAGCAATCTACAAAACATATGAACTTCTGGAAGCATACATTTTACGCTTGAGCCAACTTTTGGTCACTCGAGCGGAAGTGTAAAAAATAAAGATGGTCGCTCGAGTGTAAGATCTGTCGTTCGAGCGGAGAGGTCGAATTTTGGAATTTCCAGATTTACCTCCAAGCTTCCAAACTCAAATCAAATACTTCAAAACTCATGCTTTTGGGCCAAAAACTTGAGGAATCATATCTGAACTTGGAAAACAATGGGAATTCTAAATCATTTCGCAGCCAATTGTGCAAAACAAAACTCAATTCTTAGAAAACATAACATGCATGCATTGCCTTGACTTCAAAACTTCCAAAACCTGACCTAATGACACTAAATGATATGAAACTTAATGAATTCCCAAAACTAAGGTGAATTAGTAACATGCATGAGGAAATTCTTGGGAAAATAACTTCAAAATGCTATAAAATATGCATGCATGCGAGATATGGCTCAATTTCATCAATTCTAACTCAATCCTTGTATCATCTAACTTAATTCTCTAGAGTTCATGTCCTACACATCATAATTGTACAATCTAAGGGTTGAATTCTTACCGAGACTTGTCAATGTGAGAGCTAGAAGCTTGATTCTCGTGTTTATAAGTCCAATTCCTTCAATTTCTAGCAAATTCCTCCCAATCTCAAGTGTTGATATCAAATTCTCACTCTTGCTCTCTTTTTTCCTCTCTCTCACGTTGTATAGGCTCAAAATGATGAGTAGAAAGTGACTCAAAGTGGTGTATAAGCCTTTTATAGGCTTGATTAAGAAAATTAATTAACTCCACTAATCAACTGAGTATTAATTATTCTAATTATTTTCTGAATCAAATTTCAATTAAACCTACCACAATGTTCTAAAAACTCCAACTAACACATATACCAATTTAATTTCGTGATCGGATGCCAATAAGGCCTTCAATTCGTAGAACAAAACAAAAACATAAACAGATATTCCTATTGCAGATAGATGCAGACGTCCCTGAACGCCCCGGGAGGGATGACTCCCGTTCTGTTCATTTTTGGGGTTCACTACAGTTCAGGACTCTCAAATTGTCACGGTTCTAAATCTGAACCAAAGAGTCCAAATCCGGAAAATCGTTTTGAGAAAACAGATTTTGAAAGAAGTGCCAAACATGGACTGCTTTACCAGATACAGAGTCGCCACCTAAATGTTTTATTTTGGGAAAATTTAGGAAACCCTGACTCGTTTACCTGAGGCCACGTGTCTGTCATCATCAAAGTTGCCTCGGCTTGGGAACTTGGGTACGATTAGGGAAGGTCACTTCGTGAGCACCCCCGCTCGCCCGATCAAAAATCGGCCTCTACTAACCATGATATCTATTTTTGAAAACATTATGCGTTCTTATTCCGGTTATTAGCCTAGATTTACTATGTGATGCGCACAACATACAAGTATAGACTGGATCGTCTGGATTGGAACAAAACATTTCATGTTTGTTTGTTTGTTTGAAAATGGTTTCATGGTGCTACCCGCAAGTAGGCTAAGACGTGGATTTGCCACCCTCGGGTGGGCTTAAAAAAAACATGATTTTGCCACTATCTAGTGGGCTTAAAACTCACAGTCAATGCATTTATTCCAATTCAAATAATCCAACCTTCACCCACAGGCATTCAGGCAGTTATATCACATAAGCATATAGCCTCATGGTAAGCATGCTATTCATGGCAGTCACTCACACACATGCAAGGATGCTGAAGCATAAAACTTACCGAGTACTCCAAGCCAAAACAGAAGCTAATTAGAAATCCATGCATGATCCTAACTATACAGAAATGCCTAATGCAACACATGCAAAAATGCAACTTTAGCAGGCTCGGCTATTCTAAACATGGCATATGAAATGCTACAGCTAACATATATTCAACTTGGAATTGAAAATACAATGCAGTTAGTATGATGCGCCGAGCCCGGTGCATGCAAGACAGATGAATGAATGCAAACATTCTATCATACTGTATGCTAATTGAAACATGTCCTAATCTAACCATCATAAGCTGGTAAATAAAAGGGAGAAAGACGTGGGGTTGGAAGACATACATCACACACACGCACACTTATTACAGTTGTGCCATCGCGCAGAGGGTCCGAATAAAATAATATACAGTCCCAAATAAATAGTACAGTCCAAATAAATAATACAGTCCAAATAATTACAAAACCCTAATTAATTAACAAATTAAACTAGGTAAGCTGTAAACTAGCATGCAAGCTAGGGACTGCCTCGACGCTGCTTCGAATGATGGATGATGCATGCTCGGGTTGCATGGCACGGAAATCCACTGCGATGCCCTAATGAGCCTCTGTTTGCGATTGATGCCGGAATGCTGTGCAAGGCCTTTGAAAGGCTACTGATTCTTGATTTGCTGCAACAGAGAGCAGGAAAAGGGCATGGCAATGTATTTTCAAATGTATGCATGCCTCGATCCTCGTGCCACCAATCACGCATATCGATGCATGATGGACGAGGAGTCGAATTGCACGACTCAATATGAAATGAATGCACACATAAACACAACAAAACCTAAACTCCATCATGGATAATCCGGAGTGTCGGTGACTAGGAATTGAGACACGTTCCGTCACTCGAAGTACGAAACGTCCTTCGTTTCCCGTGCTCGGGCTAACTCCTATCCCAAGCAAAATGCAATATGCATGACATGCATGAAATGCAACTAAGATACAACCTAACATACACAATGCTATGAAATGGCATACACGATGCACGAGATAACATGGCATACACAATGCGCTAACATACAACCTAGCATACGCAATGCTATGAAATGAAATGGCATACACAATGCACAATGGACTTACACCAACATGAGTGGACCTCATCCACACTCACATAAGAGGCCATGAGATGAAAATGAGATACTCGAAATGCGTGCACACATGCACGCAAACCGAGGACCGATCCTAAGGCACAAATGCCACTCTAACAAGGTATGGCAAGGCGCGAAATATGGCATACAAACATGCAAGTTTCAGCTCTGAAATGTGATGCAAAATGATCCCGAAACATGGAAACATGGCACCCGATGCATGAAATGAAACCCGAAACATGAAGTTAGGTACATGGAATGACCTATGGCTATGCAAAGCATGCATTATTTGAAAATGAAGTGTGAAGAAAGATTCAAGGCACTCCCAAAACAAGCATATTTACAGTTTTAAGCAAGGCCAAACAATGAACACAAATAGGACTAAGCTAGCATGCAAAAATGGCCCCGTAAGAGAGGTAATGAAGCAAGTAGCAGCTGATGGCTCCAAACAATGAAGAGCCCTTCAACAAAGTTGAAGAGGGGCTCAAAAAAATGTATTTTACAGTTAATGACCACACCCAAAACAGTTCACATGCAAGCCTAAAATACTATGCAAAATAAGGCCTAAAAGGAAGTTTAAACACAAAGTGTAAAAGGGGAGCCTCAAACAGCAAAAGATCCTTGATCAAACATTAATAGGGGGTCAAAATAAGGCTATTTACAGTTCGGACCAGAGCCTAAAAATACAAGCACAAGGGGCTAACAAATCATGCAAAAATATGGCCAAAAGAGAGATGAAGAGGCAAGTGACAGATGGAAGCCTCAAACAGTGAAGAGCCCTTCAACAATGTTGAAGAAGGGCTCAAAATAAGCCACTTTTCAGTTTATAACCAAGCTCAAAACAGTTTAAAAAAAGGCCTAAAATACTATGCAAGAAAGAGGCATACAAGAGAGGTAAAGAAGCAAGTGGTAGCTAGAGACCTTAAACATGGAAGGACCCTAAAAAAACATGAAAAATACATCAAAACATGACTATTTTCAGTTAGGGTCAGAGCCCAAAAATGGAAGCAAGTATGGCTTAGAAAGCATGCAAAACAAGGCTAGAAAATGGAAGAAAGTTACTCACCCTTGTAGACCAATACTCCAACAACCTTTGAGCCAAGTTTGGGAGTTCTTCACCTCTGGAAATCAGCCTCAAGCTGCTGGAATGGAGGATGGGGGTGTGGTGCTAGGTGGTGTAGTGTAAAATGGTGAAAGATTTGAAGGATTTTGGTGGTTGGAGTGTAGGGAGAGAGAGATACAATATATGAGGCTTAGAGCAAAATTTTGTAACCCTCAGATAGGAGCTGGAGCTGCTGTTATATAGGCAAAAGAGGGGAGGAAAAGGGAGGAAAAATGGGGGGGAAAGAATTCAAGTTTCCCCCCAAAAGTGCAGCCCTCCGGATACAAAATCTGGGAGGAAACAAAATGCATATCTGTAAAGTACCTGGAGAGAGGATCATGGTCGGCCGGTTATCTAGGGTTTAGGTGGCCGGCCGGCTCTCCCCATGGTCGGCCGGCCAAGGGTCAAAAGAGTCAATCATGATTAGTGGCCGGCAACCCCAGAAAGAGGGCCTCCCATGTGTGCACAACACAACCATATAGTCAAAAACTGGAGAAAGTGAACCAGGAGAGAGAAAAGGCCACTTTTAGGAGGGGTTCAAAAGGGTCACACAGAATTACTGGCCGGCCATGTGGTATTGGTGGCCTCCCAGGTGTGTACAACACAAATATGTGGTTTGGGGCAAGAAAAAGTGGCCCTAGGGTGGTCAACATTGGCTTTCAAGTGAGAAAAAACGAGCGACAGAGGGCGACGGAGGAATAAAATTGGTTGTCCGAACAATTTCTGGCCTCCCATCCTTCTACGACCTTTCTAACAATGAAACAAAGGTCCCTGCCAAAAATGAACCCAAACCGATGCAAAATGAAGGTTCGGGGGCCGAAACGCGCAGCCCAAGGCCCCGAAAACTGACTGTTAGGCACCGGAAGTGGTGTTCGACCACGAAGTTGGTTTTTCGAGCCACAGTGTCCCTCAAAAGGGAGCAAATAAGATGTATGCCAAAAACCGGAGCAAACGGAGGTGGTTAAGCGGTTCCGAACCGAGGCACACGGCCAACGGCTCCGAAAAACTGAAAATCGGACTCCAAACGGGCAAAATGGCTTGCGACCACGAAACGTAGCCTACGGCCACTGAGAGATGATCTACGAGACCTCTCCCTCCCTTCGAGAAGAGAAAACAGAGAAAACAGAGCCTGATTCGTAAACCGAGGCAAAGCATGAAAGAGTCCGGAAGTCTGGAGGCAAGGCTCGCAGCCGAGACTCTGAAACCTCTGAACGAGCACGATATGCAACATCACCAAGCGCTCAGTTGGTGACGTCTGAGTCTTAAGGTCGGTCAAAAATGGGGTGTCTACAATAGATATAAACACAAATAATGTAATGCACATGTAATTAACTCATGATTTCATCTTAATTACTTATTAGGCATAATTAAGCATGGATCAACATTAATCATGGATCGGGGTTATTACACTCTGTTTCAATGAAACCAATTTTCCTTGAAAGATAACTCCTTAAGGAAGATTTTAACATAAAAATTAGGTCCATAAGATTTTTATAAATTTTTCTAGAATTTTTTAAAGTTGGTTGTAAAGCAAATTTTTCATGCACGATACTCAAAATAAGAAGATTTGTGAGAAAAGTGGCCAACTAAGGGAAATTTTTCACTTCTTTTGTGATGAAACAATACTAAATAATGTATTACTAACTCAAATTTTTAGAGTGATGGTGTTCCTTTAAAAAAAAAAATGTGAGATATGGAAAGAAAAATGTAGTTTTGCATCTATTAAGCCCAATTCATCAACTTTGAACACATGAACACAATTACAACACATCTAAAAATATTATCTCAAGACTCTAATAACATGTATTTGAAAAAAGAAAATAAAAAAGAGAGTTGTGTTATGGCTTACTTGAAGTTAGGTGAAGTGCATGCACAATTTTTCTCATCTTTTCCCTTCCTTCACTACCAAAACTCACTCTCTTCCTCTTCTTTCTTTCTCGCAACTGAATGAAGTTTTTGTGTGTTTGTTCTTGTATGTCAAATGCTAAAGAAGGGGTTGTTTTATAATAAAATTGGTGTGAAAGGTCTAAAATGCCCTTTGGTTGGAATTGAATGAGATGTTTTGGATTTAGTTTGAATCCAATGGAATAGTAGAAGTTTAAAGGCCTTAATTAGGTTCCTAAACATGATCTAGTTAGGATTTTCCATATATATATATATATAAAAGTTTGTACCAAGTCAAAGATATTTTCCATAATTTATGCAAACTTGTCCCAAAAAGTACATTCATCATATTTTCAAGGTGATGGCCATCCATGTGATGGTGAATTATATATACTAGCGTATGCCCATGCCTAAAGGTACGGTGTAAATAATATTAGAATTAGAATATAATTGTAATCCCAACACTATTTAAATTCAATTTTTAATTTGATAAAATCACAAATTTGTTATAAAATTTTGGAGTTCTCATAAAACTCTTCACGAAAACTCGCTTTTGCTTATATAATATATAGCTAGATAGATAGATGTGCCTAACATACATACAATTTTCACAGGCATACATACAATACTGCTTTTGCTTATATAATTGTATGGAAATTGTATGTATGCCCGTAATGTCCTAGTGTATTACGGGCATACATACATTGTATGGAAATATGTGTAAAATATATTGAACACAAAGGAGAAAACAAAAGAAATAAACAAATAGAGAGAAAAATAAAAACAGGAGAAAATAAAAAAATAAAAATAAAAGAGAGATGAAGGTGGGATCATGGGATCATGGAAGGAGAGGTGTGAGAAAAGGAAAAAGTAAGAGGGAGAGAGAAGCAGGAAAGTAGAAAATGTACATGTAGAACATTTTTTGAAAAATATATCTCAGCCGTTGTTTTATAATTTGAATAGATCTAAGCTGTCCAAATGTCTCAGTAGGACAAATGTGTGTAGGACAAATTCAAAAACCATCATCCTTTATTAAAATATCTTGAAAATTCATATGAGGTCTAAATTTACGAAGTCTATCAGGTATTCAATATATTTAAAAATAATAATTAATTGTTCAAATTCATTTAATTTGTGGACTAAAAAATTCATTAATATAATCTCCACTACACACAGTAAAATTTGGCTCATAATTCTGGGATCGCAGACTTTTCCATATAATATGAATAAGAATAAGTGAACAAAATGGAGAAAATAAAAAAAATAAACAAATAGAGAGAAAAAAAAATGGGAGAAAATAAAAAAATAAAAAGAAAAGAGAGAGGAAGGTGGAATCATGGGATCATAAAATGATGGGTGAGAAAATGAAAAAGTAAGAGAGAGAAGCGGAAAAATAGAAAATGTACATGTAGAATATTTTTTGAAAAATATATCTTAGCCGTTG
This sequence comes from Camellia sinensis, assembly GCF_055761805.1. Classification (NCBI taxonomy): domain Eukaryota; kingdom Viridiplantae; phylum Streptophyta; class Magnoliopsida; order Ericales; family Theaceae; genus Camellia; species Camellia sinensis. Next base: position 64,478,047 of record NC_138974.1, read on the forward strand.
TTTTATAATTTGAATAGATCTGAGCCGCTCAAATGTCCTAGTAGGACAAATGTGTGTAGGACAAATTCAAAAACCACCATACTTTATTATATAGATATATATATATATATATATATATATATATATATATATATATATATATATATAATTTGCATACAATTGTTGGAATTTATAAAATATAATGCTTAAAAAAAGTTTTTTGGGTACAAGTGTATATATATGTATATTTGTGTAATGGTACTAGTTTGGGGTCAAAATATGATTCAAGAAAAATGTAAGGGCTTGGGCTCAATTAAAATATCTATTTCAACTGTAGAGTTAATAAATTAGTGTTAGAAAAAATAATTCGTTTTGTATTATCTTGATTTGAATTTAAAGGTTAATAATCGAACGAAAATTGTGAAAACCGAAAATTAAGGTTTAGAGAGATTAATCTAAAATTTCAAAATTAAATAATTAATATTAGATTGTTAGAAATGATTTTTAAGCGTCCAGGGTCGATTAGGGTTTGTATGGGTTCATTCGTAATGAGTTTTCGATTCTAAGGTTTAATTTACAAATAATCAGTGAACTAAGAATTTTATTATAATAACCCAAAATTTAAGGACTTAATAGGGTTTACTAAAGTTAGGGGTCTCACATACTCTTAAATGAAATTTCAGTAACCTCCTCCGCCACCTTTCACACTAAGGGTGCTAGCAGTTCGGTTGCGGCCGGAGAGCCTTTAATCTGTCATCCGCCCGCCGGATTGGCAGATTGGAAAAAATCGATTTGCATCCGTCCGTTAGATTGGCGAATGCGGATTGAGTAGATTGGCGAATTAATGTGAATCGATTTGGCGGTTTAAACATTTATAAATTTTGAACATAATACAACAATTTGTCAACATTTTTTTTTATAACAATGCAACTCAACATTACCAAAAGATTATCAAGTAAATTGTCAAATACCAATAATAAATAGATATAAGAAAATCGTGCATTATCAAAACTATTTTATTACTTTTTTTTTTATTCAAAAACTATATTATTTTATTTTTTTAAAAAAATGACAAAATTAAGTCTTATACTTTCCACACATAAATATCAAATATCAACACTTGCCATTTGAAAAAAGGATTTTCAAATTGAAAGCACAACAGAATATCAAAACTCTTTTTTAATTGAAAACATAAACAGAATAGCTAAATAAATTAAAACACACAAAGTCTTACAAATTACTAGGGGTGCTTGCAGTTTAGCAGTTCGGTTACGACCAAAGAAATTTCAAATCCGTCATCTGTTCAAAACTAGGCGGATTGAAAAAAATCAATCCGCAACCGTCCACTTGTTATTATGCATCCGTCCAAAATACGGCGGGTCAATTCAGTTCTGTTGGTTTAGACGGACTGAAATACCCATTGAGCATCCCTACCTCACACTATTAGATAAATTAGTATGAGCTGAATTCAAATGTAATCTTAAAAGTAGTAATAAGGAAAAGTAATATATTTATCATAAATAGAAATGTTATAAGGAGAGGAAGATCTAAGTTGACATAAGATGTGATAATAAAATAATATAAATTTATTTAATTTAACTGAACATACCGTCTATAATAGAGTAGAATTGAGAAAGAATTCAAGTTACCGATCTCACTTAATTGAGTTACAAATGTGTAGGAGTGGGTTCAAGAAAGGAGTTGGAAAATTCGAAGATCTTCGAAGATCCTTGAAGAACAACTTCGAATTCTCTAGAATATGATGAGAGGCTTAGATTCTTCAATAATCTCAACTTAGGAACACAACAACAAAGGAGATGATGGAGATAAGAGATTGGGTGAAGAAGAAGGCAAAATGGCTAGAGAATAGAATAATGGCAAGGCTCTCCCATTGATCTCCCACTTTCACTCTCAAGGTTGATAATGGAGAAGGGAAATTAGTTCTTTCCCAAGAGTTCAAAAATCTCCAAAATCCATCCCTTGTAAAGCTATGGGTGGGTGCTATTTATAGGCACCTCATGATGTAAGATGGAGCCCATGTGCAAGGCACATGGGGGATATTCTCTCTAACCACCTTGTCCGAGGGGGTGACCTCTCCGAGGAGGTGACTTCTCCGAGGAGGTGACCTCTCCGAGGAGGTGACTTCTCTGAGGATGAGAAAACCCCGAAGAGGAGATCAATCCCTCGGCGAACCCTTCTTCTTAGCCACACCTAACCAATGATCCCCAATCATCCCAAAAGGGTCAGGGGTAGTCCCAGAGGACGTCCTGCCGCAAAATATTGCCGAGTCTCATGGACCCCCCGTGGTCGTGCCACCTCGACCCGGGTATAGGCTAGTTTAACCGAAGAGTGAATTTATCTCCACTCACCGTCCTCGGGATCGGGTCCTTTGTTCGGACTCCATTGCGCCCATGGTTCTGGTACGTAGATCCCGGAAAGCTCCGAGCCCGCAAGTGTTCTGGGACTCATTAACGGAGCGACTTCTAGATTGCGTTTGAATCCGTTCGAAGCCAAGTGCTTCGGACCTCTAGGTTCGTGGATCCGAACCCTTTCGAGTCCGAGTGCCTCGGATCTCTAGGCTTGCTCAATACCTTTTCGAGTCCAGGCCCGAGTAAGTCTCTAAGTTCGTGGATCCGAACCCTTTCGAGGCTTAGAGCGATTCAGCCCGTTTGATGGCAATAAATCTGGGCCCACCGATTCTTGGACTTGCAATAAATTCGGGCCCACCAATCTTGGGCTATTGGGCCTAAATAATTTAGTGGGCTCAAATTAGCTCCTCTTACATTTTCCCCTTGCGTGTATGAGAAATTGTAATTTTCTCGGACATGCATAATTTCACCTTATCAGCCATGCTTCACATTATGTCTTCGAGAATATTTGGCCTTGATAAAATCTATGAATAAAAACTGAGGACTCACTGTAAATTACGGATAAAATTGACAACTAATAAAAAAAAAAATAAAAAAAAATAAATAACTTCTCTTTTTTTTTTTTTTTTTTTTTTTTTTTCTTTACCACTTATTTGTTTTTTCGAAAATCAACTTGAATTTTTTTTTTTCAATTCCATAAATCAGCAGGCATGAGTCCAAATCTTCTTTTTCTTCTAAAAGAACTAAAGATTCATTTTCTTATCCCAAGAAAATAAACAAATAAACAAAGGAATAGAACACCAAATTTTTTTAATATTGGAGAAATATGGCCCACACTCACACTTTATATTATAAAAAGGTAAGGCTGATTTTGATTTGAAAAAAAAAAAACAAACAAACGGCAGGCTCTTATACGTATATACATATATATATTCAGAATATAAACGAATATTCTAGTCATCACACTATTTCTATTTTTCTATTTAAAGAAATGGCACAAAACCCTAAACTTCACCAACTGATTGTTGCCTCAGCCGCCGAAATCACCCAAATTTCTTCTCTTAGCCTACTCTCTCTCTATATTTGAGAGACCCAGTTCTTCATTTCTTCTTCAAGCAGCTTTCCTTCTTCTTCTTCTTCGAGCTGTTCTGCTTCGGGTTTGCTCACTAATGAAATTTTTTTTTTTTTTTTTTTGGTCTTTTGAAACCAGTGGCACAATCTTTCTCACTAAAATATTGAAGACCCTGATTTCATCTTCTTTAAAGAAGGTCCGCTGCTACAATACAGAGGCCATTGCCGTGCTCTCCTTTTTCAACAAAACAGCCGAAGACCCATGCCTTGCACATTTGAGGGACCATGGAATATTTCTTTTCTTCTTTTTTTTTTTTTTTTTTCAAACAAATTTTGTCCTTATCCTTTTTTTTTTTTTGTCAAACCCATTCTCAGGTTTCCATGGACGCCGTCTTCGCAAATCTATTTGCTGCAGCTCCAGGCACCGAGACCATCACAACTCCTTGCCGCGGCTCCGTTACAACACAGGCCTCACCAACGTCGTCAAGCATTCCATCGGTGCTGCTGCTAGTTTAGATGTCACCAGCTCTATCTCATTGTCGGTGGAGATACAAACACACGGGAGCTCGGTTTTTGCTCCCACAACCACCGAAGATGGCCACTGACGCTGCGACCCAAAGCGCCACCAACTCGCGCTATCACCAGCAGTGCTTCCCTTCAATTTAATGATGCAGTCCCTCAAAGATCCAGGCACACCGTAGCTCTGTTCTGCTGTGAGTGTCTACGCCGATCCCACTGCGACGCTGCTACTGTCCTTAACTACCCAGCACCGACCACACATGCCGCCCACTCAACGTGGCGTGCGTGGTCTCGCCAAGCACCATTCAGCTTGTTGTTGGTATTCTTTCTTAGCTTAACAATATTTATCGGAGCTCCGAACTCACAAATTTTGGCCCTGCTTTACACTCACTGGTTCCAGCTCCGATCACTGTTGACTTCGACGGTTCCAACGCACACCACACACGTTCGCCCTTTCAACGCAATGTGTGTGGTTGCTGACTCTTCTGTGGTACCAGCGTTGCTTCCAGCTTCAACTTGTCCGACGCCGACCACGCACGTTCGCCCACTCAACACAACGTGTGTGGTCCTGCCAAGCCTAGCCCAGTCTTGTTGATTACAGTCTCTAAAACCTCTCTGACTTCAACTTGAATTTCCAACATCGGTTTCGGACTTCACCCCTCTAACAGTCCCAAATTTGTGAGTACGAAATTCGGATCCCTCTTCCTCTCGTTGAATAATAAAGATGATATATTGTTGTTTGTTTAACTTGTGGATGCTTGGGAAATACATAGCTGATGCCAAAATTTTGTGTGACCGTTGTAGCTTTACGTCGGCTTGAGAGGAACCGGCCCGGAGAGTCAAAAACTTGATTGTTGCATTTCCATAAACTTACTTAGAGTAATAAAATTGTTGTAGCTTAAATAGATAATTATTATTTGTTGATGTTGCCCCATTCTGATAATGCCTGAATCATGATCTGAAATTAATATTGTTTGTCTCAGTTGTCGGCTTTGCTATTTCAGGCAAATGAATTCTTGATTGAAATCCACGACCTCGGGGCCCTTGGAACCCGAACTAATGAGAGCAAGGGCTGTTCCTCGGAAGTCTGAACAGAAGCAAGACTGTCCCTCGGGAGTCCGAAGGTAGCACACACCCTACTTTGGCAAGAAAGATTCCTCTGGAAGATAACCGAGTCTACCAAGCTTGCACCAACAGAAATAAAGATTGTCTCCCAGAAGTCCGAGCAGAAGCAAGGCTGTCCCTCTGAAGTTCGAGCAGAAACAAGGCTCTCCCTCAGAAGTCCGAGTATAAATAAGGCTGTCCCTCGGAAGTCCGAGTGGATGTGCACTTCTACTTTGGCAGCTAATGGAAGCAAAGGCTATCTCTCGGGAGTTCGAGTAAGAGTCCACTCTACTTTGAAAAGAAAGATCCTCGGAGCTCGTATTGATGAAATCAAGGGCTGTTCTTCAGAAGTCCGAGTGGGAACACACACTCTGCTTCAATAAGAAAGACCCTCAAAGCTTACATTGATGGAAGCAATAGCTGCTCTTCGGAGGTCCGAGTGGGATTATACTTCTACTACGTCAAGAAAGGTCTCTTCAGGTTGGTAACCGAGTCTACCATTCCTTTTTCTTCTTTGAGGGGCAACAAAAAAAAAAAAATGAAAACTGTTTCAAGCAACATAACACAATGAAGATATACAATGTAGAGAAAATAACTTTTAATGGAGATACATAATATAGAGGAAATAAATTTCTTCATAACATAAGAAATATAGAACTTCATGCACAATGCAGTAAATGCAAACTGTAAATGTCATAAGTAGACTTCTTTCACGGAATGTTGAAATTTGCCCCTAGAGTTGCAAGATCATTTGGAAAGCTTTCACCAGCTGCTCGGGTTGTGGCCATCATGCACCATCATAGCTATATCTTTGGATCTTTCTGTACAGACTGATATCCACATCCCCGCAAGACTTTTCATGGATCTGTTGTAGTCGGAAACTTGCTTCTTATTGGCCAACACACCAGGCTAGGAATCCGGTACCTCCTCGGAAATAAAGTTCACCTTGAATAATTATGAATTGGGCAAGCTTGGCCATAGTCAATTTTCCAACTTTGCTTCTGAGTTGTTCGAGGACTTCTCCTCTCCAGTCCTCCGGAAGGCCTTTGTCTTCAGGTATTATCGAAGGCTCTATTCTCTTCTTGATAATAATTGTCGCCTCCTCCTCTGGGATATCAACTCCTGCCCTTAATGTAGCGAGGGCGTCTGAAAACTTGTTGTCGGAATGAGGCACATGCTCTATTTCGACCTTCTAAAATTTGTCAAGAAGCCTTCGGACTGTTGTTCGATATGTGGCCAAGGCAGGCTCCTTTAAGACGAACTGTCCTGAAACTTGCTTCACTATCAACTTTGAGTCCCCCCGGATCCGAATCTTCTTGATACTGTGCTTCTCAGCTACTATCAAGCCTAAAATAAGAGCCTCATACTCGGCTTCATTATTCGAACAATGGAAATCCAGTTTATAAGACAAATATAACTTTTCCTCACTTTTACTTGTAATGACTATCCCGGTTCCTCTTTTACCTCCGGTTGTTGCTCCGTCAAAGCTCAATGTCCAAAAGCTTTCCTCAAAAGCCATAGCTGCATGCACCTCTCCTCTTAATTTTTCATTCACTGGTTCATAGTCACCACTTGGAAATTGAGCAAGGAGATCAGCTAAGGCTTGGCTTTTGATCGCCTTGGGGGCTACACATGTGATCTCGAATTCACCCAGTGCTAACAACCATCTTGCCACCTTCCCGGTTAGAGCAGGCTTGCTGAGGAGGTATCGGATTGGATCACTTTTAGTAACAATCTGAATCTGGTGTGCTAAGAAGTAATGTCTGAGCTTTTGGGCGGTGAATACCAAAGTTGAGCAATGTCTCTCTATCGGAGTATATCGGACTTCTGCTCCTCGAATCTTCCGGCCGATGTAATACACCGGGCGTTCTGCTCCATCTATATCTTGGACCAATAATGCCCCTATGGACTTGGGGGTTGAAGTTAGGTACAATATTAGAGGGACCCCGGGCTGCGGGGCTATCATGGTTTGAGGCGAGGTTAAGGCCGCCTTGATTCTCTCAAAGGCCTTTTGGTGCTCTTGGTTCCACGCGAACTTGGCATCTCCTTTTAACAAAGAGCCGAAAGGCGCAGAGATCTCTGCCAGTGCTGGGATAAACCTCCGAATATAAGACACCTTCCCGAGGAACTTCTTTAACTCCTTCTGAGAATGCGGGGGAGGCATTGCTCTGATAGATTTGACCTTGTCTTCATCTGCCTCGATACCATGCCTATGTACAAGAAACCCGAGGAACTTCCCGGCCGTCACCCCGAAAGCACATCTGAGAGGATTCATCCTCATTTTGAATTTCTGGCACCTCTTGAATACCTTCTCAAGGTCTCGGAGATGGTCTTCTTCTTTCTTGGATTTCCCCACTAGATCATCAACATAATCTTCCACCTCATGATGGATCATGTCATGAAAGATTGCAGTCATAGCCCTTTGATAAGTTGCACCGGCATTCTTGAGCCCAAAAGGCATGACTGTATAGAAGAAGTTTCCGAGAGGTGTTCTAAAAGCAGTCTTTTCTGCGTCCTCTTCAGCCATCTTAATCTGATTGTATCCACTGAATCCATCCATGAATGAGAACATCTGGTGTCCCGAGGTAGTATCTACGAGGGTGTCGATGTGAGGAAGAGGGAATTCATCCTTCGGGCAAGATTTGTTCAAATCTCGAAAGTCTACACATACTCTGATTTGGCCATTCTTCTTCTTTACTGGCACGATGTTTGCTAACCACGTGGGGTACTGTATTGGCCGGATGAAACCAGCTTGTTGAAGTTTTTCAATCTCCTCCTTAATCTTCTCTTCGAGATCTGGATGATATTTTCGAGCAGCTTGCTTAATTGGCTTGGAGTTTGGGAACACATCAAGATAGTGGGAGACTAGGTCAGGATCTAGTCCGGGCATTTCCTTGTATGACCAAGCAAACACATCTGAGTATCGGCTTATCAACTTTAACAACTGTTTCTGCTTCTCTGGGCTAAGGCTCGAACTTACGAATACCGGCCTCGGTGCATCTTGTCCATCACTCAAATCTATTTCAATAAGTTGTTCGGGCTGGGGCTGAGGCTTCGGCCCATCTTGCATGCATTCTGGAGCCACTTCAGGCTTTATTACTATATCATTGTCAGGAGGCTTTTCTTTTGACTCGGAGTCGGTGACTGAAGAAACCGACTCCCCGCACCTTCATAAATAGTACACCATCTTGCCTCCTTCTCGAACTTTCATCACCTTCCGAGGAATAGGCGGACTTTCTGGTCTAGACATCGCCCGCTTACTTGATTCTACCATCGGCTCTTTGTCATCTTTGATATCCTCCCAACGAGGAATTTTGACCCCTCAAGGCTTAGAGGTGGCGGGAACTTCTTCGACAGCCAGTTCGGTGAAGTAGATGGCATCAGAATAATGAGCTTCATGGATCTCGAAAGGCCTTTCTGTAGCCTGAATTGTCACCGTCTTCTTTCCCCATTTAGCCTTAACACACTGATGATAACTTGATGGCACAGCCCCGTATCTATGCATCCAGGTCCTCCCTAGAATGATGTGATAATTTGCCTCAGAATCGATAATATGGAACTTGGTGGCCGAGCGAATTTCTCTGACGGCTAAATCAACTATTACGCATCCGATAGTAACTCTCTTTTCTCCACCGAAGCCAGTGATGACTATCGGCTGCTTCACAATGTGTTCTTCAGAGATTCTGGCCTTTTCTAGAGTAGCGCGAGTCATAATGTTGATAGAGGCTCCACTATCTAGAAAGGCCCTTTTAAACTCAACTCCGTTAATAAAAGCAGTCACATAAAGCGGGCGATTGTGAGAAAAAGGATACTTCTGATCAGCCTCGGAGAAAGTAATGGCACTAGATTGCTCTTTTGCCTTCATCGGGATAGACCCCTCAGTCGACATGCATTTCTCATGGTGTGCCTCGGCTATATTAATGATAGACTTGGTGATTTCCGTTCTTGCCTCCCTGGAAAGTCCAAGCTGGTCAAAGAACTGCTTGAACTTTACACAGTCTTGCAAGGTTTTGGCATAGTGATCCGAATATTTTTCCACTCTTGGAGGCTCGTAGTTAACCATTTCCTCGGTCTCCTCAAAATAAGATGCCACATAAACATGGTGTCCTCCTCTTCCGTAGTACTCTGCTCCTCCTTCTGGATCAAAGGGATCTTCGCCATGAGTCATAAATTTTCTGCCCTCTGGATCGAGAGCACTTCCATAGTAAACTTGCTCACCCTCTGGCTCGAGGATGTCGTCCAGATAACAGTCATCGTCATCGAGATTGGCGATAGTCTCGATCATTGGGCCTTCATAAGCTATCATAGCAACATTCTTGCCCTTGTCTCGGTGTTGAGGATATGGTTGTTCTCGGATGTCTTGAGTCCCTCGCTTTTTGAACCTCAATTCGTCTGCCTCGACTTTATCTCTGAAGATTTTCCTGAGAGTCCAACACTTCTCTGTCGGGTGTTTCAATGTACGATGGTAGACACAGAATTCAGGGCTCTCACGGTTCTTTTTTGATGGCATTTCTTCGACATAAGGCAATTTTAGCTCTCCGTCGGCCACCCATTCCTTAACTAGAGCTTTCACTTCCTCGATTCCACATGGATAAGAAACATTCCCCTTTTCACCATTATATTGCTTTCTCTTCTGGCCTCTATGACCTCCTCCTTGTGAATTTCGTGTATCTGGGGCAGAGGCAGCAACAACGATAGGTCCACGAGACGATTTGAAACTAGTCTTGTAACTGGCCTTAAATCCGGACTCCTGAGCCTGAGGAATGCTAATGTTCCGAGCTGCTTCTATTAATGCCGAGAAGGTGGGTAGCTTGTGATTAACTAGAAACATTTTGTACCTGCTCAATGCCCCTTCTAGACAAATTTGAACCAGATAACTCTCCTCAACTGCTTCATGACAATCCACGGCCTTGTCCTGAAACCTTTTGACGTAGTCAATGATGTCTTCACTTTCTTGTTGCTTCTCTTTACACAATGTAAGTGTGGTCACCTTCTCCGCCACTTGAAAGAACTTGGAGTGGAATTTGTTAACCATTTCCTCCCAACTTCGGACAGAGTTTGGGGCCAAATTAACATACCAACTATATGCTCGGTCGGTGAGGGACTTAGAGAATTCTCTCAGTCGGAGGACGTGGTTTGAACCATGAATACCTAGAGTCTCAATGAATCGCACAACATGTTCTCGGGCATTTCCTTGTTTGCCGTCGAACTTTATGAACTTCGGCACTGTATACCCCTCAGGGTATGGATAGCTCAGCATCTCAATGGGGTAAGGCGGCTTGACGTCTGGATCAGGCAAAGAGGGTAAGGTCCTCTTGCCCCGTTCGAGATCGAACATGGCCTGCACATCGGCGAGAGTGAGAAACTGTTGAGGGAGAGAGCTTGATGGTTGTATTCCCGGGACTTGGCTTATGTACCCGAAGACTGAGCTAGGGGCGTCTTGGCCATTCTGGTGCTGCGAATTCATCATTGGTGAGGACATTTGACGATACTGGCCATCAGCGCCTATAGACAAGCCAGTTGGTGATGGGATATTGAATTGAGGCCCATAGAGTCCACCGCACGGCGCCGCTATACCGGGTTGTCGGCACCAAAGGAGGCCCGCTTGGTGCTTGGGTAACATTTATTGATGGCGTAACAAGATTAGGTACGGGCAGAGCTCCCTTTTGCGCCATCATGCTCCTTATGTTTTCCTGGACACCAACAGTCGTCGGAGCGCCATTCATTACACCAGAAACTCCCCTAGTCACCATTGGATCTTGGCTCGGCACGCCATGGAGCCCGGGCATGGGCAAACTGTTGCCGCCTACTGTGGTTTGAGCATGTGTTACTGTGGCCGTGTTGCCATGAGCCATAGGCTGATTGGGGCCTACTTCTCCTTGGATTTGATTTTGCGCTCCGGCGGGAATAACTCCACCACCAGTTTGATTTCCGTTTGGCGCCGGTGCAAAGTTAGAACTCATCACCAACATGGTGCGAGTGAGATTCTGAAGAGTGGTAAGAATCTCTTGCTGAGTATTTTGAAGTCCTTGAATGGCTTCAAGTAAAAGTGGTTGATCTGGAGCCATGGTTCTGTCATCACCACCATTAGAGGATCCTTGTTGGTGAACTTCATCTTCTCCCGCCATCCTTGTTGGAGTTGTGTGGATTCCAGATCTCGTTGAGACCATTAACCAATCCGCCTCCCCAGCAGAGTCGCCAAAATGTAGGAGTGGGTTCAAGAAAGGAGTTGGAAAATTCGAAGATCTTCGAAGATCCTTGAAGAACAACTTCGAATTCTCTAGAATATGATGAGAGGCTTAGATTCTTCAATAATCTCAACTTAGGAACACAACAACAAAGGAGATAATGGAGATAAGAGATTGGGTGAAGAAGAAGGCAAAATGGCTAGAGAATAGAATAATGGCAAGGCTCTCCCATTGATCTCCCACTTTCACTCTCAAGGTTGATAATGGAGAAGGGAAATTAGTTCTTTCCCAAGAGTTCAAAAATCTCCAAAATCCATCCCTTGTAAAGCTATGGGTGGGTGCTATTTATAGGCACCTCATGATGTAAGATGGAGCCCATGTGCAAGGCACATGGGGGATATTCTCTCTAACCACCTTGTCCGAGGGGGTGACCTCTCCGAGGAGGTGACTTCTCCGAGGAGGTGACCTCTCCGAGGAGGTGACTTCTCTGAGGATGAGAAAACCCCGAAGAGGAGATCAATCCCTCGGCGAACCCTTCTTCTTAGCCACACCTAACCAATGATCCCCAATCATCCCAAAAGGGTCAGGGGTAGTCCCAGAGGACGTCCTGCCGCAAAATATTGCCGAGTCTCATGGACCCCCCGTGGTCGTGCCACCTCGACCCGGGTATAGGCTAGTTTAACCGAAGAGTGAATTTATCTCCACTCACCGTCCTCGGGATCGGGTCCTTTGTTCGGACTCCATTGCGCCCATGGTTCTGGTACGTAGATCCCGGAAAGCTCCGAGCCCGCAAGTGTTCTGGGACTCATTAACGGAGCGACTTCTAGATTGCGTTTGAATCCGTTCGAAGCCAAGTGCTTCGGACCTCTAGGTTCGTGGATCCGAACCCTTTCGAGTCCGAGTGCCTCGGATCTCTAGGCTTGCTCAATACCTTTTCGAGTCCAGGCCCGAGTAAGTCTCTAAGTTCGTGGATCCGAACCCTTTCGAGGCTTAGAGCGATTCAGCCCGTTTGATGGCAATAAATCTGGGCCCACCGATTCTTGGACTTGCAATAAATTCGGGCCCACCAATCTTGGGCTATTGGGCCTAAATAATTTAGTGGGCTCAAATTAGCTCCTCTTACATGTGTGTAGCATTTTGTCAATGCCTCAGAAGCACTGAATACCTTCTCCAAAAGGTATAACTTGACCATTGACTTTGGCCTTTTTTGGGAAGATAATAAAAAGTCACTTTTTGGCTTCTAACCTATTTTAAATCACATCACCTCTCTATTTTTTACACGTTTTTCAAAAAAAATCTAAAAAAAGCCAAAAAAACTAACTTTTAACCAATTTTCCAAAATAAACCAAAATATCACACTTTTTGCTAGATAACAAAAATTTTAAATATTTTCATAATATTATGTGAAATTATCTATATAGTGCATAAAAAGAACACTAAGTGAGCCATCTTATCTCTTAAACTGCTTAACAAAAATAAGTTGACATGTCTTACCGATAAAAGTTTTTGCTATTTAATTGGTTTTAAACACCACGTAAGTAATTTAATATAATAGTACTTAGAGACTGCTGAATAATTACCGTTAGTATTAGTGATGAGTTCATCACTTACACATATTTCAAGACCAATAGAATGTCATTTTGTAATTGTTATAGGATAAGATTATATAAAAACAAAGGTTGGACTTCTCTTATATTCACATCTCAATATGAGAAAACTTGAGGCATCTGTAAGATCCATTACAAGTCTCGTTTCGATAATATGCCACTAATAATTTTGTAAGGTCTTCAATGTTTATCATCCATGAAAAAAATTAGGTTAATCCAACAATCATAACATTTTCATTTTATTATATTTGTTTATAAAATTAAAAAAAAATGAACGACGGTTATTTTTTGAAAATAGACCATTTAAATTTTTAGAGACAAACTCTATAAAATGAAAAAGTTATGGTTTTTGGATCAAACTAATGTTTTTCATAGATGATATACATCGAGAATCTTACAAAATAAATTGTTTAAATCATTGAAATGAGACTTATGGTGAGCCCCACAAATCCCTTAAATTTTCTTATGTTGAGATGTGAATATGAGAGAAGCACAATCCAAAACAAAAAGTCTAGGAATATAGAACGAACACAACTCTTTCATTTGAGATAAGTTCTACTTTTTGTGGGTTCCACACATCTATATGAGATAATTGTATTCACCTCTGTGACAAGTTTATGTGCTCCTAGAATAACCGTCGGAAAAGCACAACTTTTGATTAATGAATCTCAATCCAACAAGTGTGCTGATTCCATCCAAAAATACGGACCTAACTACTTTAAACTAATTATAAATTCTGTTTTGTTTATAAATATTATAAAGAGTGTGAACAAAATCAAACTCAAGATTACATGACACTAGATCATTAAATAAATTTTCCTCAAAATGGAGTTACCATATTTAGGGTTCGTTTAGGAATTAGCTATTTTAGTTATTTTTTGACTTTTTACCAAAAAATACACAGAAAAATATAGAGAGTAATGTGACAACTTGTACTATCTTTTTTACTATTTTAGCCCATTAACAAACAAGGCCTTAAACCCAATAAAAAGACTCATAACCCACAAGAGGCTTTGAGAAGGGTGGCTTCATTTTTGGTCTTTCGTTTTTTTGGAAAGCTCTATTCTTTGAGAAAGGGGGCTTCACTTGAAGTTTTTTTGAGGTAGTTCAACTTTTCATTTTTATTCAAACAAAATTGCAAAATACGAAGAAGGAGTATTTTTAACTTTTTTCTTCTTTTTTTTTCAGAACTAATTGGTTGGTAGTCTCTAAACAACGATAAAAGTTTAAAAGAGGTCATTATTATCAATACTTATATTCTCATCCTAATTGTAATATTATTGTCTCGTACTTTTGATTCTTGTTTTATTTTTTTAAAATGTTCATCAATTATAAAAATTTATGCTTGTTAACACGAAACTTATAGTCACACGTCATAGGAGCGTAAATTCAAAAAATACAAAATAGGTAATTGTTTTTATATAATAAAAAAAACCAACATTAAGTAAATTACTCTTTTTGTTGTTGCTAAATTAAAAATTTTATTTGTCATTTTGATTTATTGTCTTTGCTTTTTCTTCTACTCTTTTTCCATATAAAAAAAAAAGGAAAAAAAAAAGTTTGTAATGAAACGGCTCGATTTCTTCATGAAACGCTCGATAATACAAACTTCTCGTTGCAATTTGCAATCAGATTTTAGGGCTAGAGCTTCATTTTAATTCATTTGAGATGTCAAATCTCGATTCGAAACTATACCTCAAGTTTTTCAAACTCCTTATAAATCGAAACCCTAATTTTTATTCTTTGTTGTGGATCACAAATTGAAACCCCAAATTTTCACTCGTAGAAAGAGAAACAATTGAATCTGACGGTTCAATATTGATCGTTGGGTTCCAAGAAGTCTCTGCAAATTTGAATTCGTAAACGACAGAGTTTTGATGCTAATAATCTAATGATTAAGCGGTGAAGAAGACCAAGAGTGATTTGGGGATAAAATTGGGAACTGTTTTTTTTTTATTATTATTATTTAAACTCCATTTTTTTACTACTTCCAAGTTCCAAGCCCACATTGGCAGGGGTAATTTTGAATATTGTTATTTATCTTAAATTTTTGTCCTGAAAATGAGGTATATAATATAGATTTAAAACTGGTGAAATATGAGTCATACCAAGAAGATTGTGAATACTTTTTTCTAAATATATATTTTTTAAGTATTTAATATTAATACATGATTTTTTTCCTCATATATCACACATATCGTAAATCTCTTTTCAAAGAAATCTATGTATATGTGAGTATAAAGAAAACCTAAGAGTTGTGGTGTATTTATCAACGGGAGGTGTTAGGGGGTTAGGGGTGCAGTATTTTTAGGAGTGAGAATAGATAGAACTAATTTTTGTTTTATTTTTTTGACAATCAAGCCTAGAGGATGAGGAAGTTACCTACTATCGAATTTAGGCATTATACCTTGAGAGGGTAATTTATGCATAAATTGGGCCGAGCTAAGTAAATCCGTTGGAATGGACCGAGATAGATATAGTCTTGGGTCGAGTCACGGACCGAGGTAATTATCTCAGTAGCCTTGGTCCTTGGTTGCACTGGTTCGGTCAAAGGTGGGCTATCAGTGGCCTGGTCTAGCGGTCATAGACCGAGGTATCTGTGGGAATCAGACCGAGCTAAAAGATAGCTTGGCAGGAGGTCATTCCAAAGACTAGGTTGACTAAATTGACTTAATTAGCACCGAGCTGTGTAAGCACGGTTATGTCTTGTGCTAGCCAGAGTAAGAGTTGCAACTATCTCACTTAGACAAGCAGTGAGTATGAAGTTATCATAATATGCATTATCCTTGGGAATGTAATTCCTAGGAGGACTCTGCTAAGGAGACTAAAGTCCTACTAGGATTGTGCAAACCATCTCACTTGGTTGGTAGTGAGTAGGGTGTGTGATTCCTAGGAGGACTCTTATAAGGAGAGTTGGAATCCTACTAGGATTGTGCCAGACAGAGTCTATAAAAGCTCATAGCAGGACCTATGTACAAGTATCCCAATTCTTACTCTAGAATACACAGAGCTTATTGTCTATTGTCTAGTTGCTGACTTAAGCATCGGAGGGGTTTCCGGCACACACCCGCTGGTTAGGTCACGTTTGTGTTTTCAGGTGGCAAAGCAACGTTATTTGGAGGAGTGCAAACTTGATCGAAAGGATTATATGAGAAAATTATTTCGTGCTCGTACAATTAGCGCCATCTGTGGGAATTGCAATCACAAAAGAACGAACCTCTTGATTAAGTTCTTTTTCAACTGATTTCAATAGCGTACAATGAAGACTTACCACACTCTGCCATTGATAGGCAAACCCCGGAGGAGGGCGGAAGGCGCGAAGGCTTACCTTTTATCCCGCCCATGGTAGAGTTAGATCCCCAGCGACAAAACCCGAGGAGGGATACCCGTGAAAGACGGAGCTCCAGTCCTCGTCGCTTCCAAAGCCCTGAAAGGCAGAGACAAAGGTTGGATCCTCAAGTTCTACAAGATCGGGTAAGGGAGCAAGACGAATTGATACAAAGGATGGCGGCAGACATAGAGACTATGAAACGCCAGATAAAGGGCAAAGGGGCAGCGAAAGAAGAGGTGGGCAAGAGCAGGGAGCACCCTCTCCACTTAGAAGATCGTGACAGACAAGTCATACCATCACAAGCTAAAAGTAGAAGTCTCAGGTCAGGCGATACGTAATCGAGGACTTCTAGGACTCGTTACTCAAAGTCTGAGAGAATGAGGACTGAAAGGTCTTACACAGAAGAAAGCAGCTATCGGCCCACACATTTACACCAAACGACATCTAGGCACACGAAGTTGCCTAGGTTGGCGGACTTACAGATAGTGCTTGAAGAAAGGGCTCGAAGGAGAGAAGACACTCAGGCTCGCGACCCCTACAGAGTCTCCACATTATAACGGTTGGCTCCTAGAACACATGGGAGTGTCGAGGTTGGAATGCTAGAGCCGCGTCTTGCCTATGAACTGGTAGATAAAGCGTTAGCAAGGTTGCAGAGCTCGCCGTTCATTTCGGTGATAGAGAACGCACCATTACCCTCCGGTTTCCACCACCCTAAATTCACTATTTATGAGGAAAAGTTGGACCCTTACATGCACTTGAGCCACTTCCGCCAGGTTATGGCGGTGTATCGGCGAAACGAGACTCTAATGTGTATCATATTTCTTTCCAGCCTTGGTGACCTGGGTCTAACATGGTTTGAAAGGTTGCCAGAAGGTAGCATAGCTTCATGGGCGCAACTAACGGAGACATTTGTGACCAGATTCAGAACAAACACCAAGACGCCAGTAGAGATTGACCAGCTTCTCTCCATAGAAATGGGCGAGAAAGAAACATTAAGGTCCTACAATAACCGGTATTGGGAGACTTTTAATCAAATTAGAGATTTCCCCACAAACTTAGCTATCGCACAGTACAAACGAGGTTTGCTGGCTGACAATAAATTAAGGGATTCAATAACAATGACGCCGCATCTTACTATGGAAGCCCTGATGGAGAGAGTGCACCAACACATCTTGGTCGAGGAAGATGGGATGCGTATTAAGACAGAGTCCAATACAAACAACAATTTCGGACAAAACACCTTTGGCAAAAGTTAACACGATCGACAAGAAGGATCGACCACGCAAAAATCTTTGCTCAACTGGGGGCAAAGTGGGTTGGCAGGTTTGACTAACTCTTTCTAGATTCCTTGCACAACTGGGGGGCAAAGGCATTTGGCAGGTTTGACCAACAAAACTTTCTAGATTCCTTGCACAACTAGGGGGCAAAGGCGGTTGGCAAGTTTGACCAACGAAACTTTCTAGATTCCTTGCACAACTGGAGGGCAAAGACGGTTGACAGGTTTGACTAACAAATTTTTTTAGACTCCTTGCACAACTGGAGGGCAAAGGCGTTTGGCAAGTTTGACCAACAAAACTTTTTTGAACTCTTTGACCGGGATGGCAGTTACCTCGGCCAAAGCAGGTTGGCAGGTTTGACCAACAAAATTTTTACACTCTTTGGCCGGGATGACAGTTACCTTGGCCAAAGCAGATTGGCAGGTTTGACCAACATGTTTTTCAAATTCTTCAGCCAAGATGCGTATCTCGGCCAAAGAAGGTCGGCAGGATCAGGTAAGGCCAAGCTAATTAGTTTGGCTAGACATGCAGTAGGAATGATGCAAAACATTGAAAAAGAAACACAGTAACTGTGCCAAGAGATCAAAAAATTTTATTAATTGGAAGATGATTACAAAAGGTGGGACATATATCCTGGTTACAAAGAAAGAACGACTCGTCATACGATTACAAACTCAACGGGTATATACGTTGAAGACAAAAAGGCGAGACTATTCAAATTTTTGGCATGACAGCTGTAACAGTAGAACGGGGCTAATAAGGGCACGCCACACACTAGATTAGTAGAAGGACGTGCTGAGCAACTGATAAGACTTATTGAATCCGAACAAGTTTTCTAGCATGGCAGAGTCGGACGTTCTTAGCTCAGCTGGAGGAAAATAATCCCAATCATGCTACGCAGATAGAATTAAAGGGCAATTGAGAGGGTAATTTATGCATAAATTGGGTCGAGCTAAGTAAATCCGTTGGAATGGGCCAAGA
Organism: Camellia sinensis; assembly: GCF_055761805.1. Lineage (NCBI taxonomy): Eukaryota > Viridiplantae > Streptophyta > Magnoliopsida > Ericales > Theaceae > Camellia > Camellia sinensis. The sequence goes on from NC_138974.1 coordinate 64,496,473, forward strand.
TAGATATAGTCTCAGGCCGAGCCACGGACCGAGGTAATTAACTCGGTAGCCTTTGTCCTTGGTCGCATTGGTTCAGTCAAAGGTGGGCTATCAGTAGCCTGGTCTAGCGGTCATAGACCGAGGTATCTCTGGGAATTGGACCGAGCTAAAAGATAGCTTGGCAGGAGGTCATTCCAAAGATTAGGTTGACTAAATTGACTTATTTAGCATCGAGCTGTGCAAGCACGGTTATGTCTTGTGCTAGCCAGAGTAAGAGTTATAACTATCACACTTAGACAAGCAGTGAGTATGGAGTTATCAGAATATGCATTATCCTTGGGAATGTAATTCCTAGGAGGACTCTGCTAAGGAGACTAAAGTCCTACTAGGATTGTGCAAACCATCTCACTTGGTTGGTAGTGAGTAAGGTGTGTGATTCCTAGGAGGACTCTTATAAGGAGAGTTAGAATCTTATTAGGATTGTGCCAGGTAGAGTCTATAAAAGCTCATAGCAGAACCTATGTACAAGTATCCCAATTCTTACTCTAGAATACACAGAGCTTATTGTCTATTGTCTAGTTGCTGATTTAGGCATTAGAGGGGTTTTTGGCACACGCCCACCGGTTAGCTCACGTTTGTATTTTTAGGTGGCAAAGCAACGTTGTTTGGAGGAGTGCAAACTTGATCAACAGGATTATACGAGAAGATTATTTCGTGCTCGTACATACTTGATAAGAGAACACCTCATCTACTGAGTCAACCCTTTGTGCATTTGGAGTAAAAAATAGAACAAATTTAGTTGAAAGAAAGGAAGAGTTTTATGAGGTTTTGGATTCATTTGGGTGGACTTTGAGTTGAAATTGTGTTTTTAATGAGGAAAGATAGTTGGAACTTGGAATTGAGGTTTGGTATTATTTGGAGTTATAATTTATAGTAGAAAGGGTTATGAAACTATTGAGAACATCATTAGGAATAGAGGTTTACATTGTCACATTGTTGATGTCACTCTTTGGCTTTGTTTGTTTACCAGATATGGGTGTGAGACTGGATATAATATGAGATGAATCCCATATAAATTTTTGTCTCCCTATATCCCATAATTGGTTGATCCGAATATAGAGAATCCGAATAGTATATGATGCAAAAAAGGGATATGCAATACCGCCCTCTATGGTATTGTATATCCCACACTGTCGAATATAGCTCATCTTTCATCCAAAAGTCAAAAATAATCACTCTCTTCTTATCCCATCTTATATCTTATCTTGTTTGGGAATATGCTATTTTAATAACTTTTTTACTTTTTGGCTAAAATATGAGGTAAAAAAACTAGTATGTTTGGAATGACTTTTTTATTTTTTACAAAAAGATATGCAAAAATAGAAAGAAAATGGAATATTTGATTTTTTGGTATAAGCTATAGACTTTTTGATTTTTTTAATAACTTTTTGGCTTTTAAGCTAAAACACTCGCATGCCAAACAAGGCCTTAACCAAACATAATATAAGTAATCCCACAGTATATATAATCTATGTCATATCTTACAACATATTATATTCCATTTTTATCCTTAGGTATTACATATCCTCATAAAACCCTTATATTCAATCCGAACAATCAAACGGGGCCTTTTGGTAGATAATTTGAGTAATTTACTAGGTTTTGAATGTGTTTGGGAAATTTGGGTATGAGAATGCCAATTAAGAAGATTTTCTTGATTATAATTTAACAACTAATCAATTGAATTTTGGATCAAGTGTTAGAGTTCGTCATTATCAATTGCGGCCTTTGAATCAAGTACTAGATGATGACTGGAGGAAGAAAATGTTGGATAGGATATGATTTTAACTTAATAGGTGACTGTTATATATAAAAAAAAAATGTATAAAAATATATAAATATAACTGAAGATTGTTTTGGCAACATACTATTTTAGTAAAAAAAAAAAAAATTAAAAAATATACTATAAAGATTAATTATTTTTCTATTTTTTACACATTTTTTTAATAAAAAAATTCAATATATATAATAAAAAAGAAGAAGAAGTAACTTTCCAAAACAACTATGAGAATAGCTATAAAAAAAATGCATTGAAATTTTAATTATTTTAACATTATATTTTCCATAATGACAACTCATAATATTGTTGTTAGTGTAGCTTGACTTTTCGTGCCCCCTTTCGGAAGACGAATAAGCCCTACAGTATCAGACTCTCACGATTCTGAATTTGATCTCATAAATGTAATGTGAAATAGATAAACATCAAAGAGTCCAAATCCGGCAAATCTTTTGAAAAATTGATTTTGAATCAAATTGCCAAAAATGGACTGCTTTGCCAGATACAGAGTCGCCACCTACATATTTTGAAAAATTTAGGAAACTCATGACTCGTGCCAAAGGCCACGTGTTCGTCATCGCCAAGATTTTCTCGGCTCGAGAACTTAGGTACGAGAGGGGAAGGTCATGAATTGAGCACCCCCGCTTGCCCGATTAAAAGATCAGCATCTACTAATCATGATGTGAATCTTATTTACCTTATATGCTCTTGCTTCGATTATTAGCCTAGCATTACTATGTGATGCACACACACACAAGTATAGACTAGCTTGCAAAACTTGGAACATTAGTTTTCATGTTTGTTTTTGAAAATTGTTTGCGAATGTGCCACTTGAAAAAGTGGGCCCAAATGTAGATCAATTAAACTATCCCAATTCAAGCGACTAGCCTTCATCCATAAGCATTCAAACAGTTTATCACTTAAGCATTTAGCCTCATGGTAATCATGCTTGTCATGGCAATAACCACACACATGTAATATGCTAAAGCAATGAATGCTCACTTAGTACTCCAAGCCAAAAAGATGAAAGAGTTAAGAAAAATGCATGATCATAACTATGCAATGTGACTAATGCAACGCATGCGATATGCAATTACTAAGCTCGGCTACTAATATGGCATATGAATCAATTCAAAGCATGCGATCTAAGCACGTATTTAAAGAAGCGTTAAACTAACAATGCAAGGTAGCATGATGAACTGAGCTCAATGTATGCAAGACAAGTGGATGCAAACATGAAGTATGCTAAAAAAAACATGATTCCCTAAACTAACCATCATAAGCAGGTAAATAAAAGAGAGAAAGACGTGGGGTTAGAAGACATAGACATTATTACAAGTTTGCGCCCTCACACAGGAGGGTCCGAATAAACTAACTAGCTAAGCTTATTAGTACGAATTAACTAACTATTACAAAACGAATTAAACTATGCTAGCTTAATTATTACAGCAACAAAGTAAATAACTAGTCTAGAAATAATTTAGAACACAAAACTAGCTAAATATTTACAAGACAAAATTAACTAGCTACAACTAATTGATTACAAGAAATAACTAAGCTAAGAAAGTAGATTAAACAGCCCCAGGAAGCGAGGAGTGCTCATGCATGCGCGCGGATTTTCACCCGAAAAAGCCACTGTTCTGTTGCCAGATGCCTCTGTTGCATAGTAGAACACTTACACTGTTTTTCACTTCAAAACCAACTTTATTTTGTTTCAAAAGGGCACTGCTCAAATTGATAAAAGTGCCCGACAGGCCAGAAGTGGTGGCCTGCTGACCACAAATAATGGTCTGTCGTCTAGAAATAGTGGCCTACTGGCCACAAAATCCTAGTTCCTCCTACTGCAATAGAGAGCAAACAGAGCACAACCAAGGTATTTTTAAGGAATATTTGCATAACTTACCCCTCATTATCATCAATCAGCTCAAAGGAGTGCTAAATTTGATTCACAAACCATCAATGGATACAATTTCATTGCATGATGGCCTATGAACCAAAGGGTACAATTTCAATAAATGCAACAAATAAAAACTCTCAAACCCCTCCCTATCATGAATTAATCAAGGGAAGTGGTTAATATTGACTCTTAAATCATTTACATCACTAACAAGTATGAAATGATTCAAGACTCAAGGGTTCAATTAACGTCCGATTGAACCCTAACCAAGTTATTATCTTGCATCATTTTTAGTCCTCATTTTATTACTCCATTTTAATTACCAACCATTCCTTAGTAAATTAAATCCAAAGATGAGCTTTAAGCCCTCTAATTGAAAGAAGCATCAAACCAAGAGTTGTTTTAGGCATGAGAGAAGTGTCATGCCGTTGGTAATGAACCCCCAAAGGGATTAAACCATTAAGCACAAGACCTTAATCTCATGCTTTGAACAAACAACTAATTTGAACTAACTTTCAAAGCAAAGCAAAGCAAAGCAAAAGCCAAGAAATGAGGGAGGTTGCAGAAGTGATTAGGGGTGAAAACAAGTATGGAAAGCCATAAATAAATGCTATCAACTCAAATAGGTTGGTAGCTAAAGCCTAGACCACCAAGCCTATGGGGACAATTACACTACAAGCATGCAACACAAGGCTCAAATGCAATGAACCACTAAAAACAGTCCTAAAACGATGCTAAATCAGTCCTAAAATATGCTGGAATTAAGACAAACAAAAGTTAGAACAATAAACTAAAACATAGAGCTATGTAAGCTAGTAAAGAAAGCATAAGGAGGGGAGACTATCCCCTCCATTTTTGAGACTTCAAAACAACATTTTAGCCACTAAAAAAACTTTGAAAATCAGTGTCTAAAAGCTCAAAAAAAAGTAGTGTAAATGTGGGAAACACAAGGGTAAAGGCTAGAGAAGCAAGGTGGAAATAAATGTGAACCACCCCTCTACCCTTTAAGGCCTTAAACCATAAATTTCAGTCCAAAATTACAGAGTTTATACAGTCCAACAATAGTAGAAAAAGAAGCAAACAAAGCAAGGAAACAAGCCAAGCCTTGTACTTCTTGAAGAGAAGAACACTTCTAAGCAACAATTGAACACATACACACCCTCAAGAGCTCAAAGTAGGCTCAAAAGTACCTCAACTCAAAGATGGCAAGGTTTGTTTTAGAGTGTATAGGCAAAGGCTCAAGAAATTTGCAAGAGAGAGAGAATTGTAGAGAGAGAAAATATTTTGCTCCAAAATTTTCCAACCTTGAAAGCAAGAGGGGAGGTCCTCTATATATAAACAAACATCAAACTCCCTCAGAAATATCAATACATACATGTGTAAGCAAATGCATGCATCTATGACAATAGCTGGCACAGCTAGCAAAAATATCTGCCAAAACACACTTGTGGACGGCAGGCCACTAATTCTGGCCGGCTGGCCACACAAGTGGCCGGCTGCCAAGATCAGTGGCCAGCAGCCAACAGTGGTGGCCGGCAGGTCCCAAGGTTTTCAGGCTTGTAGAACTATAGTTGTGGTCCAAAACAAGGCAAGAGGTATATAGGGTTTGAAGGCTCAAAGCTATGGCATTCTACTGAGGACTTCGAACACTTGACAAACATATACGCATTCATCATTGGGTGTGCAAGTGGTGATGTCCAAGTCGTAAGGGCGGTAAAAAATGGGATGTCTACAGTTAGGATGTGACGTTTTCAAAATTTATTCTTCATGTTGACAAGCCATGATTTTATCAAGAAAAATGCTTCAGAGCTCGAAATTCTTGAGGCTTGAGTGGCCCGAATTCAAAACGACGTCGTTTTGATTTTTTTTCTCTCTATTTTATCTGTCAAACAGAGGGAGTGAGGAAGAGAGAAAATGGAGGGGGAGCCGATCTTCTCACGTCGTCGCTGTCGCCTCTTCCTCGTCCGTCACTATTACGACCACCAGTGTCGCCGCTACACCACCTCCGTCGTCGCCCTTTCTCTTCTCTTCTTCTCTTTTTCTATATATATGTGTGTGTGTGTTTCATATTGATTTTCCAGATCTGTATGTGTGTGTTTGTGTGTGTTTCATGGATTTGGCTTTTGATTTTTCAAATCTGTGTATGTGTGTGTGTGTGTGTGTTTCATGGATTTGTGGGTTTGATTTGTATTGGTTTTGATTTTTGGGTTTGAATCTCTTTGTTTTATCTCTTTCCTCTCCTCTCCTCTCCTCTCCTCTTCTTCTTTCTTCTTCGTTCTTTTTCTGCCAGTCATGGAAAGGAAGAAGAAAAGAAAAAAAGAAAAAAAAGAAAAAGAAAAAAAAGCCAAAACAACGTCGTTTTGGGATTTTGGGTCACTCGAGCCACTAATTTTTTGAGCTACCTAGCGGGACTGTTTTATCAAAGAGGACGACTATTAATACTTTGTCAATTATTTTGAACTATTGATTTTTTATTTTTTTATTATAATAATAATTTTATATGAAATTATTAAAAAGAATGTTAATAATTTTGGAACATCCCACCTTATAATTAAATCCATACACCCACTATATCATGAGTTAAGATTTATAAAAGCACCCACCTCCATTGCCACCCATCTATCTTTCTCAAATCTCACATTCAAAACCTTGAAAATCCTTTGGCGGAAATATTCCGGCGATAACGGTAGCAACCATTTGATTACCTATACTTCTCCGGCAATGACAATGAGTGGAAGCTTTTTGGGCAACCACAACTCCATGAGACAAGAGGAGCATAATAATAAAAGCTCAGAAGAGGTTCATAACTTTGATGGTGTTTTTAACTTAAAGGAGATTGGCCTTATAAGAGTAAGTTTCTTGAAAAAATGGCAAAAATAATTAAAACTATTCGTCATTTTTTCGGGGCTAAACTCTCGAATATATGACCGAAATTCGGAAACACAGGCCTGAACATTGTTTATTTGTTCGGGAACAGGTAATCGAACTTTTATTTTCTTAGGTCATGAACATGTATATAGAGATGAAATAGTAATCACGTTCACGGATTTTGTTAGGGTTTTGGGGGTGTGGGGGTGTGCATTCGATTGAATGGATGAAATGCTTTCATAAGGATAATTTTTGTATTATTTGAGGGGAGAAAATAAATTCTAAGGGTTTTAGAATTATAAGTGAGAGTTAAAAAAATGAGGGGTTCAAAATAATTGATGAGATACTAATAGCAGCACTCTTATTAAGACCAAATACATTGTATATCTAGATTGAAGGGGAAATGTTGTGCACCATTTTAGTAGGGCATGTCATATGCACTTTACTATAAAATGTGTAATTTTAATTTTATCAGAAAATTTTGTAATATTAATTATAACATACGTAATCGCGTCACAAATTGATGTAATAAAAAAATGTCATAACAAAACTATAAACTTTTGCAACATCAACTACAAAATTTTGAATATTTTGTTACGTCAATTTGTTGAGAGGTTATGCATTTTGTGATTGATATTACAAATTCTTGTAATAAAGTTAGAGCATTGCTATTCAAGACTAAAAAATAGACCTAATTTTCAAACCCAGTGATATGGCAATCAATTAGAATATTAAAAACAACACTTTCTCTCATATCTTCTCAATCATCAACCAATCATATCACTTACACATTATTGGATTTAGAAAATGGGTCTAGAATGTGGGCTTGTATATAATTTTTTTTTATAAAGGTATACATTTTTATGGTAAGGTGCATATAATATACACTAAAAGGGTGTACACTATAAGGTTTTCCATAGATTAAAGGGAAACGTATCAATAAATTTGACAAATTTTCTTACTAATTGATGTGATATCAATTTTTTATTTATTTATAAAAAAGGTTATAATTTTAAAATAAGACTATTGTAATAAAAAATAAAAAAAGAAGATATTTTAGAAACTTAAACTGAACCAACTTTAATAATGTAATAGGTGTGGCATTAATAAGTATTGGATTAGTGTAAATAGAGAGAGGTTTATCTTTAGTTCATATTGGATTAAAGGGTGTTGTTGGGCCTCCGTGTGTCCACCGTGAAATCCACATCAATGATCTGAAGAGTTCAATCTGTAAGGCTCATTAAGTACTTTATCCCTGCAAAAATTGTGTTGATCGGATATTAATAGTCATTTGATCATATCACATTTGTGTCAACAAATATTGTTTTTTTAAAACCAAATGTGATCTGATCAAGTGACTATTGATATCCGATCAACGTGATTTTTTGGAATGATGAAGTACTCAACAAGCCCTACACATTTGAACAGTTCGAATTATCGATGTGGGCTCTGTAGTAGGTCTACAGAAGCCTAATAACACCCTCCAATTGATTTTTCCAATTAAAAAGAAATCTCTTCCCAAAAAAAATTACAAAATTTATTAATTTGTATAACATTACTCATTGAAATATAGGTAAACCAACCCCTTCCTTTAAAATGAAGAAATTATTCAGTGGGCCATGTAACTTTACTCCAACCTTATCACCCCTTTTGGTGGTGGGGTTCATCAGTGGACCTCTTAAGTACACCTTATATATTTTCCTCTACACCCAATTTATGTATGGAAGCTCTTAGGCTTTGTTTGATTTAGTTTTTTAACTGAGTTTTAAATTATATTTTAAAAGATAAGTTGTTGAAATGAGTTTTGAAAGTTAAAAATTTATGTAGTTATGAGTTTTAAAAATAGTTTTTGGATAATTTGTAATTTTTTTTATTTTTTTAGTTGAATAGATGAGTGTGAGAGAAAATTTGATTGATTGATGTGTAAAATATAAGAGAATGAGAGATGAGAAAGGGAAGAGGAGAGAGGAAAAGTGATTGATTTATTTATGAATAATAAGAAAAGAGAAAAGGAGAGACGGGAGAGAAAATTGAGTTTTGAGTTGTATTTTAAAAATTAGTTAACCAAACAAACTTTTTAATTTTTTCTATTATTCAAATCATGTTTTAAAAATCAAACCAAACACTACCTTGTATTTTTATGAAAAATCTTGTACAATGGAGTGGGGAGAGGTTAGTCAATAGTCTGTAGTCTTTGGATATAATCAAGTAATGTCTCAAAGTTGGGATTGATAAAAGGAGTAGGATCCATGATTTTGTGTTACAGCATGAAAAACCAATAAGAGACAATTAGTGACTAGCTGGTGGTAGGGATAGTGATGCCTGTGGAGCACCTAATGATTCTACAATGGGTGTAAAGAATATTGTTTTGAGTGTATTTAGCACTTCTACACATATATCTAGGCAAAAATGCTACATATAATTCCATCTTTTATTTCATTTTCTCACTTAAAGACACGTATGAGTGGGTCTCATATGCATTTATAAATGTGAATCCTATTAATTTGTGTCTAGGAACGAGAAAATGAAATAAAAAATTGGATTATATATGTGGCAATACAAAAAAGTATAAAGAATGATTTGACAATTTGCAGTGACTTTTTTACTAAAATCTTAACTCTCCAAACGGGGCATAAAATAGCCAAAAAATCAACTATTCTCTCTATTTTTTTACACGTCTTTTTATAATAAAAATTTAAAAAATAATTAATTCTCAAAACAACCACATAACCTGTAAGAGTTTTAAATAGTACTTTTCTTAAAATGATGTTGCATGCTCTTCAAACCTATATAAAGACTCTTAAAACTCACAACAAGAAGAGGCATTTGAGGGTGGCTTCACTTGTGCTTGGAGGCTCTTTTGTGAGGTTTCCAATTTTCTAGTTTTATTCAGGCAAAAATGCAAATTACCTCTAGGAAAATTTTAGTTTTTTTTCTCTCTCTTATTTTTCATTTTATTTTTAACAGGCCCGACACTGATGAAACAACTGTTTGATTGTCGTCGACAAACAACAATAGAAGATTAAAAGAGGTAAACGATTCATCAGTCTCAAAATTTTACTTCTGATAAATACAAAACTTAGTAACAATCGACATTTTAATTTTCTTAGTAGTTAATATATAATTACAAATCTTAAAAAAAACATAAATTGCAAAATTAACAATGCGCAAATTACATTTTGGTGGTAGGAATAAGAGTTATTTTCCATTGCCATTTATTGTATTTTTTTTTGTCTCTCCATTTTCTCTTACATAAGAGGGGGAAAGGAAAAGGAAAGAGAAATGAAAAAAATCGTTCGATAATTCGATGGGTCCTATTGATTTCTTCACGAATCGGCTCGATTATGCGAACCTTCCATTGATATATGTTGTAGTTCGCAATCGAATTTTTGGGTTAGGGTTTGTTATTATAAGTAATTTGAACAGTTCGAAAGTTACTGTGCTTTAGGGTTTTCGAACTTGAAATTTTATGATTTCGATTCTCCACACTTTGTTGAGGTTAGAGAATGTTTTGAATCTAGGTTCAGAACCGTTGATTGATGTTTACAACGGCTCTGCAAATCTGAATTCGTACAGAGACAGGCGATGAAGAGGGGTGATGTCGGGTGAATTTAGGGAAAAAATTGGAGATGGGTATTTCTATTTTGTCTCCATTTTTTTCTACCTCCAAACTTTGGTTGACTTTAGCATGTTTGGAGGTGTGAGGGTATTCAGCATATTCTGGAGTGGGAATGGATAGGACTATGCCAAATTCAGATAGGTACCTTTAAAGTACAAACTGTTTGTTTTGGTAGAAAATATTTTTTGAAAATTTTTACTCTGTTTGGTAGGATGAAAAACATTTTCTGTGGAAAACAAGCTTGGTGGGCGGAAAATGTTTTCTTTTGAATTGTAGAAAACATTTTTTGAACTAAAGTATGGCTAAGGCCACCACATCACCAATACATCACCACAACCCACCACCACTACTTCCTCCATCATCATCTCACTGCCACCGCCATTAACACCACCACTAGTACATTAGTTTCAAAGTTGCAACCAAACTTAAAAAAATATTTTCTGCTAAAACAGATGGAAAAATTCTGTTTTTGAAGAAGAAAGGTATAGGTGGAAGTTGGTTTTGGCATTGTTTGGAGTTATAATTTATAGCATAAAGGGTTATGAAACTATTGAGATCATCACTAGGAAATAGTGGTTTTGGTTGTCAAATTGTTTCAACTTTTTTGAGATTTTGATTTCACTATTTTGGTAGATGATTGAGTTGTTTACTAGGCTTGTATGTGTTTGAGAAATCATATTTTGGGTGTGAGAATGCCAATTAGGAAGATTACTTTGAATATTGTTCTAGTATTCTTCTGGCTTTCAACTCCTCTTTTATCTGTTCAATTACACACATTCACTTCATCAGGTTTAGAAACCATAGGTCTAAAAAGAAGCATGAGTATTAGCTTTAATTTCTTGAATTACTCTACCTTGTTTGGTTACATTTTCATTTTTCATGTTTTAGGATACAAAAACAATGAAAAATCTTGAAAACGCCCATTGTTTTCATTGTTGTGTAAAAATGGTTTTCAAAAATTCAAAGACATCTTTTTTATATTTTCTTAAAAAGTGGTTTGTTTTCAGAAACGTGTCCCTAAAATAGCTTTCAGAATCACTTTACCAAACTAGTCTTTTGAGTATCCTTGGTGAGCATCTCCAGTTATCTTACTTAACAATCTTAGGGATTCAAGTCTTAATTCTCAAGTGTATCCAAGTTGTGCTGTGTTTGGTTAGGGGATTTGGAGAGGGATTTAGAAAGAGCAAGGAAAAAAGTGTGTGAAACTGGGTGAAACTTAAGTATATTTTATTCACATTTCACTTACCTTTTTCATTTCCATTTCAAATCTCTTCTCAAATCCCCCAACCAAACATAACATTAGTCTTGTAACTCACTTATCTTGAGTCTTGTATTAACTCTTGATTACAGCAGATTGTTTTGATCTTTTATTTAAGAGTTTCCCTTTAAATCGTGTGTTTTTATGTGTGATTGTGATATGTGTAACTAATTAACTATCTAGACGTTATTTGTTGCTTTGAAGTTTAAATTGGTGATATTTGGACGGGTTTAGCCTATTCGTCCGCTCTAGGCACAAACTATTCTACGTGTGATCTCTCAACCTTGTTGATTGATTTTTACCCTTTGAGAATTTCTTCATTTAAGGGGTGATCATTGGTTCAATGATAAAAGTTTGGCCTAACAATTTTGAGGTTATGAGTTCAAGTCTCGAGAGTATCTAATCTCACCATTGATACAAGACGACTTAGAAGAATAAGAAGGAGAGAGAATTGTTTGTCCCCTAGATCTCTGCTTTTTCATTGGTGGCCATCTTCCAAGAAGTCCAAGGCCCAGAAAATTGTGGAGATGAAAAAGAGTGAGGAAGTATCAAGGAGGGTGGGATTGGAGCCAGAGAGAAAAGAGGATGTGGGTTGTTGGATGAATGGTCTGAAAAGTGAAGTTAATTTGATCAGATAGAGAGAGAAAGATGGAGGACAGATGCGCGTGAATGCAAACCGCATAGGTTGGGGTTGAGTAGAGAGAGAGAGAGAGAGAGAGAGGGGGGGGGGAGAGGTTAAGATAGGTAGTTTGGTCATTTTGTAAAAGCATGTCGTTATGAATACAATATTTAGCTCCTCGATCTACGGCCATACAATTTTATAAAATAGTCCTTTGGATTGAAGGCCTTTGTTTATTTTCGTTAAGTAAAATTGGTAAGAAAAAAAAATATTTTAGTCATTAAACTCAATGAAAATTATATTTTAAACATTTTATATACACTTACAATGAGTTTAATAGCTAAAATAATATTTTTCTGTCGGTTTTACTTAGCAAAAATAAGCAAATAATTTAAATTGAAAGAAATTAAAATATTAGAATTTAAATTGACAAAATTAAAAATTTTAGACTTATTTTGTTACAATAGCCAAAACTGTAGGATTTTTTTTTATGATTAACCCAACAGAGGCAGTAGTGAAGAGATGAGATGCTGTAACGATAGATGTAAGTGTTAGGGGACGGGATAGGCCTAGATTAACGTTGACTAGCGTTATAAATAGAGATATGAATCTACTTAATTTGACTAATGAAATGGCATTTGATAGGGCCGCGTGGAGAAGAAGGATTCATGTAGCCGACCCTATTTGATAGGACTTAAGGCTTGGCTTGGTTTGGTTTGGTAACCCAATTTTTTTACATAAAGTACAAATTAAAATAAATTTTATTTATCAATAACAAATGTTAAAATATGACGAAAATACTCTTAAATGAAATTTCAGTAACCTTCTCTGCCATCCTTCACACCATTAGATAAATTCAACAATGATAGAGACCACTAATTTTAGAGCTCTAAAAAGACCACTATTGACATGGCACTCAATAAAAAAAGAAAAAAAATACAACACCAAGGTCAAAACATCAAATCATTTCTGGTAGGGCCTACTGCCACATCATTAGTGATAGCACTAATTAGTGCTCTCACTCATTTTCCTAGATAAATTAGTAATTAAATGTGCTGAATTCAAATGTAATCTTAAAAAGTAGTAATAAGGAAAAGTAATATATTTATCATAAATAGAAATGTTATAAGGAAAGGAAGATCTAAATTGGCCTAAGATGCGATAATAAAATAATTTAAATTTATTTAATGTAATTGAACATTCTTCTTTAATAGAGTAGAATTGAGAAGGAATTCAGGTTACCGATCCCACTTAATTGAGCTACAAATGTGTGTAGCATTTGGTCAATGCCCCAGAAACACTGAATACCTTCTCCAAAAAGTATAACTTGACCATTGACTTTGGCCTCATTTGGAAAGATAGTAAAAAGTCACTTTTTGACTTTTAACTTATTTTTAATTACATCACCTTTTTATTTTATTACATATTTTTTTTTAAAAAAAGTCAAAAAAAAATCAAGAAGTCAACTTTTAACCAATTTTTCAAAACAAGTCAAAATATCACATCGTTTTGCTACATAACAAAATTTTAAATATTTTCATAATATTATGTGAAATTATTTATATAGTGCATAAGAAGAACACTAGTGAGTCATCTTATCTCTTGAACTACTTAACAAAAATTAGTTAACATGTCTTATCTATAAAATTTTTCTCTATTTGATTGGTTTTAAATATCACGCAAGTAATTTAATATAATGGTACTTAGAGACTGTTGAATACTTACCATTAGTATTAGTAATGAGTTCATCACTTACACACATTTAAAGACCAATAGAATATCATTTTGTAATTGTTATAGGACAAGATTATTTAAAAATAAAGGTTGGACTCCTCTTATATTTACATCTCAATATGAAAAAACTTGAGCCGTCTATAAGACTCATTACAAGTCCCGTTTCGATGATCCGAACTAATCATATTGTAAGGTCTTCAATGTTTATCATTCATAAAAAAAAATTAAGTTGATCCAATAATCGTAACATTTTCATTTTATTATATTTGTTTATAAAAAAATGAACGATAGTTATATTTTGAAAATAGACCATTTAATTTTTTAGAGACAAGCTCCATAAAATGAAAAAGTTATAGTTTTTGGATCAAACTATTTTTTTCATAAATGATATACATTGAGAACCTTACAAAATAAACTGTTTAAATCATTGCAACAAGACTTATGGTGGGCCACACAAATTCCTTAAATTCTCTTATGTTGAAATGTGATTATAAGAGAAACACAACCTAAAACAAAAAGTCTAGGAACATAGAACAAACACAACTCTCTCATTTGAGGTAGGTTATACTTTTTGTGGGTTCCACACACCTATATGAGATAATTGTATTCGATTCTGTGACAGATTTATGTGTTTCTAGAATAACTATATAAAAGCACAACTTTTGATTAATAAATCTCAATCCAACAAGTGTACTAATTCCATCAAAAAATACAAACCCAGCTACTTTGAACTAATTATAAATTGTGTTTTGTTTATAAATATTATAAAGAGTGTGAACAAAATCAAACTCAAGATTACATGACACTGGATCATTAAATAAAATTTTCCTCGAAATGGAGTTACCATATTTAGGGCTCGTTTTGGAATTAGCTATTTTATTTGATTTTTTGATATTTTACCAAAAAATACACAAAAAAATATAGATAGTGATGTGACAATTTGTAATATCTTTTCGACTATTTTAGCCTACGAACAAACAAGGCCTTAAACCTATAAAAAGACTCATAACCCACAAGAGGCTTTGAGAAGGGTGGCTTCACTTTTGGTTTTTTTTTTTTTTTTTTGGAGAGCTCTATTCTTTGAGAAAGGGGGCTTCACTTGAAGTTTTTTTTGAGGTAGTTCAACTTTTCATTCCTATTCAAACAAAATTGCAAAATACCAAGAATGAGAATTGTATACTTTTTTCTTCTTTTTTTTCATTTTATTTTTAACAGGTTTATATAGTGAAGAAGCAATTGGTTGGTAGTCTCTGGGCAACGATAGAAGTTTAAAAGAGGTAATTATTATCAATACTTCTATTCACGTTCTAATTGTAATATTATTGTCTCGTACTTTTAATTCTTGTTTTATTTTTTAAAATGTTTATCAATTATAAAAATTTATGTTTGTTAGCACGAAACTTATAGGCACGCGTCATAGGAGCGTAACTTCAAAAAATACAAAATAGATAATTGTTTTTATATAATTAAAAAAACTTACATTAAGTAAATTACTCTTTTTGTTGTTGCTAAATTAAAATTTTTATTTTTCATTTTGATTTATTTTCTTGCTTTTTCTTCTACTCTTTTTCCATATAAAAAAAGAAAAAAAAAAGTTTGTAATGAAACGGCTCGATTTCTTCATGGAACGCTGGATAATACAAACTTTCCGTTGCAATTTGCAATCAGATTTTAGGGCTAGGGTTTCATTTTAATTCATTTGAGATGTCAAATCTTGATTCGAAACTATGCCACAAGTGTTTCAAACTCCTTGTAAATCGAAACCCTAAATTTTATTCTTTGTTTTGGATCCCAAATCCAAACCCCAAATTTACACTCATAGAAAGAGAAACAATTGAATATGACGGTTCAATATTGATCGTTGGGTTTCAAGAAGTCTGCAAATTTGAATTCGTAAATGACTGAGTTTCAATGCCGATAATCTAATGATTAAGCGGTGAAGAAAACGAAGAGTGATTTGTTGATAAAATTGGAAATTGCTTCTTTTTTTCTTTTTTTTCTTATTTAAACTCCATTTTTTTACTACTTCCAAGTTCCAAGCCCACATTGGCAGGGGTAATTTTTAAAATTGTTATTTATCATAAATTTTTGTCCTGAAAATGAGGTGTACAATATAGATTTAAAACTAGTGAAATATGAGTCATACCAAGAAGATTGTGAATACTTTTTTCTAAATAATTTTTTTTTAAAGTATTAATATTAATGCATGATTTTTTTTTCTTCTCATATATCACACATCTTAAATCTCTTTTCAAAGAAATCTATCTATATGCGAGTATAAAGAAAAATTAAGAATTGTGGTATATTTATCAGATGGAGGTGTTAGGGGGTTGGGGGTGCAGTATTTTTGGGAGAGTGAGAATAAATAGAACTAATTTTTGTTTTATTTTTTTGACAATCAAGCCGAGGGGATGAGGAAGTTCACTACTACCAAATTTAGGCATCACACCTGATAAGACAACCCCTCATCTACGAAGGCCTTGTTTGGCATGCAACCTTTTTAGTTTAAAATCTAAAAAGTTATTAAAAAAATAAAAAAACTTATAACTTATACAAAAAAGTTAAAGATTTTTTTTCTTTTTATTTTTTGTACATCTTTTCATAAAAAATCAAAAAGTCATTTCAAATATATTAATTTTTTTTACCTCATATTTTAATTAAAAAGTTAAAAACCTACTAAAATAGTCTATTTTCAAATGGGGCCTAAGTTAACCCTTAATGCATTTGGAGTAAAAAACAGTACAAATTTAGTTGAAAGGAAGAGTTTTATGAGGTTACGGATTCATTTGGATGGACTTTGAGTTGAAATTGTGTTTTTAACGAGGAAATATAGTTGAAACTTGGAATTGAGGTTTGGCATTATTTGGAGTTATAAATTATAGTAGAAAGAGTTATGAAACTATTGAGAACATCATTAGGAATAGAGGTTTACATTGTCAAATTGTTAATGTCACTCTTTGGCTCTGTTTATTTATCATATATGGATATGAGACCAGATATAATATGAGATGGGTCTCATATATTTTTTTCATCTCCTTATATTCTCATATTTGGTCGCTCCAGATATAGGAAATCCGAATAGTATATGATGCAAAAAGGGAATATGCAATACAGTCTCCTATGGTATTGTATATCCAACACCGTCGGATATAGCTCATCTTTCATCCAAATGTCAAAAATAATCACTCTCCTCTTATTCCATCTTATATCATATCTTAATCAAACATAGTATAATTGATCCTACAGTATATATAATACATCTCATATCTTACAACATATTTTATTCCATTATTATTCTTAAGTATTATATATCCTCCTAAAACCTTTATATTCAATCTGGACAATCAAACGGGGCCTTTTGGTAGATAATTTGAGTAATTTACTAAGTTTTGTATGTATTTGGAAAGTCCGGGTATGAAAATGCCAATTAAGAAGATTTTCTTGATTATAATTTAACAACTAATCAATTGAATTTTGGATCAAGTGTTAGAGATCGTTATTATCAATTGCGGCCTTTGATTCAAGTAATAGATGATAACTGGAGGAAGAAAATGTTAGATAGGATCTGGTTTTCACTTAATAGGTGATTGTTATATATAAAAAATGTATAAAAATATATAAATATAATTGAAAATTGTTTTGGGAACATGCTATTTTAGTAACAAAATTTTTAAAAAAAATATTATAAACAATAATTATTTTTCTATTTTTTACACATTTTTTTATTTTAAAAAATTCAATATATATATAAAAGAAGTAACTTTCCAAAACAACTAGGAAAAATTACTCATAAATCACATTTTAGTAAATGTTACTCTAGTTAGTCCTAAGTGTTTTTTCTTAAGTCATTTAGTCCTTTTTATTTTTGGTGTGATATATGTTTTTGATATATGATGTTTGATGATGTTTGTTGGAGAGTTGATGATGTTTGATGATGTAGTTGATGTTTGATGATGTTGATGATGTTCAGAAATGAGGGAAATCTTAAAAAGGTCTATAGTGAACTTTTAACATTCAAATAGGACTTATTAGTCTACAAAATAAAAGACCGGATCAAATAGTTCAACAAATTAAAATTTAAAATTTATTGGTGTTTTGCCCAAACAACTATGAGAATAGCTATAAAAAAATAAATAAATAAAGTGCATTGAAATACATCGAAATTTTAATTATTTTAACATTATCATTTCTATAATGACAACTCGTAATATTGTTGTTAGGATGTTACGTTTTCAAAATTTATTTTTCATGTTGACAAGCCATGATTTTATCAACGAGGGCTATTATTAATATCTCATCAATTTTATTTTTTTTTATTTTTTTTATTATAATAATAATCTCAAATGAAATTATTAAAAATGATTTTAATAATTTTAGGACACCTCATCTTACAATTAAATTCATACACTTACTATATCACGAGTTAAGATTTATAAGAGCACCTACCTCCATTACCACCCATCTATCTTCTCCAAATCTCACTTTCAAACCTATCTGCCTTCAAAACTTTAAAAACTCTTTGGCAGCAATATTTCGGCGGTAACGGTGGCTACCATTTGATTACCTATACTTCTTCAGCAATGACAATGATTACAAGTGTTTCGAGCACAACTCCATGAAACGAGAGGAGTGCAATAATAAAAGTTCAGAGGAGGTTTATAACTTTGATGGTGTTCTTAACTCAAAAAATATTGACCTTATAAGAGTAAATTTCTTGAAAAAAATGGCAAAAATAATAAAAAGTGTTTGTCATTTTTTTAGGACTAAACTCCCGAATATATGACCGGAATTCAGAAACACAAACCTGAACATTGTTTATTTGTTCGGAAACATGTAACCAAACATCTATTTTCTCAAGTCATGAACAAGTATGTAGAGATGAAATAATAATCATCTTCGTGAGTTTTGTAAGAATTTTTGGGAGAGGCTTTTTGGGGTGTAGGGGTGTGCATTCAATTGAATGAGTGAAATATTTTCATAAGGACAGTTTTGGTATTATTTGGGGGAGAAAAGAAATTTTAAAAGTTTTAAAATTTATAAGTGGGTTTCCAAAGAAATGGGGGGTTTAAAATAATTGATACCCACTAATAGAAGCACTCTTATTAAGACCATATACATTGTATATCTAGATTGAAGGGGAAATGTTGTGCACCATTTTAGTAGGGCATATCATATGCATCTTACTATAAAATGTGTAATTTTAATTTTATCATAAAATTTTGTAATATTAATTATAAGATACGTAATCTCGTCATAAATTGGTGTAATAAAAAAAATGTTGTAACAAAATAAACTTTTACAATATCAACTACAAAATTTTAAATATTTGTTATGTTAATTTGTCGAAAGATTATGCATTTTGTGGTTGATATTACAAATTATTGTAATAAAGTTAGAGCATTGTTATTCAAGACCGAAAAATAGACTTAATTTTCAAATTCAGTGATATAGAAATCAATTAGGATATTAAAGACAACACTTTCTCGCATATTTCCTCAATCATTAACTAATAATATCGCTTACACATTATTGGATTCAGAAAATGGATCTAAAATATGGGCTTGTATATAATTTTTTATAAAGGTATACATTTTTATGATAAGGTGTATATAGTATACACTAAGAGCATGTTTGTTTGGAGGGATAAGAGTGTGGGATTGAACTATTAATAGTCCATTGTTTGTTTGAAAATTTTTGCTTCGGACTAATAGTCCCACAAATATGAGACTATCCTATCCCACGAGGGGAGGTGAGATAGAAACTATGGGATTGGTATCCCATGAGATTATTTTGTGAAATGTTCATTTTACCATCCATTCTATTACTCAGTAAACAATTAGAAAAAAGTAAAATAGTTTTTTGAACATTTATAAATTATTTTTTTAGTGTTGTTAATTTAAAATTATATATTAAATAAAAAATTTAAATTATAAATTATAAATTTAATTTAATTAAAAATAATAAATTTAAAATTATGGCCTTATAAATTAAATTTTTTTAGTGTTGTTAAAAAATTAAATTTACATATTAAATAAAATTATTTTTTTAGTGTTGTTAATTTAAAATTATATATTAAACAAAAAATATAAATTATTAATTAAATTTATTTAAAAATAATAAATTATAAATTATGGCCTTATAAATTAAATTTTTTTTAGTGTTGTTGAAAATTTAATTTATATATTAAATAAAATTATTTTTTATGGTCGTTAATTTAAAATTATATATTAAATAAAAAATATAAATTACAAATTTAATTTAATTTAAAATAATAAATTAAAAATTATGGCCTTATAAATTAAATTTTTTTAGTGTTGTTAAATTATAAATTATAGATTACAAATTTAAAATTTAAAATTATATATTAAATAAAAATTATAAATTACAAGAATAAAATAATAACATTTATCATTCTCTATAATATGTCAAACAAATATGGGATTCAATAGAATAGTCCAATCGAGACCTCTAATCCCATAACTAAACAAACATAGGATACAAATTTAGTCCAACTAAATAGCCCCGGGACAATGTATCTCAAGACTAATAGTCCGATAAATTATAATCCCTCCTTATCCAGTCTGTTCAAATAAACACATCCTAAAAAGGTGTACACGAAAAGGTTTTCCATAGATGGAAGGGAAACGCATCAATAAATCTGACAAATTTTCTTACTAATTGATGTGATATCTAATTTAAAAAAAAAAAAAAAGTTACAATTTTAAAATAAGACAATTGTAACAAAAGAAAAAAAAGGATATTTTAGAAACTTAAACTGAAACAACTTTAATAATGTAATAGGTGTCGTGTTAATAAGTATCGCATTAGTGTAAACAGAGAGAGGTTTATCTTTAGTTCATATTGGATTGAAGGGTGTTGTTGGGCTTTCGTAGGTTCACCGTGAAATCCACATCGATAATCTGAAGTGTTCAATCTGTAAGACTCATTAAGTACTTTATCCCTGCAAAAATTACGTTGATCGGATATGAATAGTCATTTGATCAGATCACATTTGTGTTAACAAATATTGTTTTTTTTTTAAATCAAATGTGATCTGATCAAGTAATTATTGATATCTTATTAACGTGATTTTTTAAAATGATTAAGTACTCAACAAGCCCTAAACATTTGAATAATTTAAATTATCGATGTGGGCTCTGTAGTAGGCCTACGGAGGCCTAATAACACCCTCCAATTAATTTTTCCAACTAAAAAGAAATCTCTCCCCCCAAAAAAATTACAAAATTTATTAATTTATATGACATTACTCATTGAAATATAGGTAAACCAACCCCTTCTTTTAAAATGAAGAAATTATTCAGTGGGCCATGTAACTTTACGCCAACCTTATCACCCCTTTTGGTAGTGGGGTTCATCAGTTGACCTCTTAAGTACTCCTTATGTATTTTCTAGAAAATATTATAAATTTTAAATTTTCTATTAAATAAATGATCAAATATTTCACATAGATGTAAGATTCACAAAATTACCACACACCTATGGGAGAGACATTTGGTCATTTGTTTGGTAAAAAATTTAGGTTGCGTTTGGTAGAGCTTTCTAAATAGGATTTGAGAGTAAAAGATATATTTTGAATTTATGAGTTTTGGAATTATGATTTGAGTGTAGAAAATTTGTTTGGTGAAAGAGTTTTGAAAAGAGTTTTGAATTGAGTGAAGAATTTTTTATGTGACATATGATATTTGATAGAAAAATTTACAACTCATAACCAAACACACAACTCAAAATTCTATTAGAGCTCAAAAAATTCAAAAAATATTTTTTCCGAATATATAAAAATTAATATGTGTCAATTGCAAAAAAAAAAAAAATTACTGTTCCAGGCAACTGGCCGGATGACCAGTGGGACGATCGGTTAGCCCAAATTTTCCCGCCTAAGATAGAGTTTTCAAAATTGAATATGGAATTAACTTTGAAAAACCGTAAACAAACATGAAACTCAAATAAAGGGGTAGAATTAGCTTTGAAAAAGCGTTCCAAACAGAGCCTTAGTATTCCTACCATTTTCCATACAACGCTGATACATACACCCAGTGGGGGTCGACCCCCAGTGAGGTGGCGACCCCCTATTCGCTGAAAACACACACAAAAAAAAAAAGAAAACTGTTTTTTTTGGGCCAATCCCGGAGTGACACCTCACTGGGGGTCGACCCCCAGTGGGGGTAAGAAGCATTTTTTATTTTCCATATTTTCCTCTGCACCCAATTTATGCATTGAAACTCTTGGGCTTCATTTGATTTCGTTTTTAAAATGAGTTTTGAATTATATTTTGAAAGATAAGTTACTGAAAAAAGTTTTGAAAGTTAAAATTTGTTTAGTTATGAGTTTTAAAAATAGTTTTTGGATGATTTGTAATTTCTTTTGATTTTTTTTAGTTGAATAGATAAGTGTGAGAGAAAATTTGATTGATTAATATATAAAATGTAAGAGAATGAGAGAGAAGAGAAAAAAAAAGTGATTTATTTATTTATTAATAATAAAAAAAGATAGAAAGAGGGAGGAGAAAGAAAATTGAGGGAGTTGTATTTTAAAAATTAGTTTAACTAAATAAGCTTTTTAATTCTATTTTTCTTTCAAATCATGTTTTAAAAATCAAACCAAACACCACCTTGTATTTTATGAAAAATCTTATACAATGGAGTGGAGAGAGGTTACTCAGCCTCCGTTTGGGAAGTGAGTTGGCTTTTTGGCCTTTTAACTTTTTTGGCTATTTGAGTCTGGGCTCAAAAGTTTGGTTTGGGAAGGGCTTTTTGATTTTTTGGCTTTTTTGACTTTTTTTGTGAGAGAAGAGTGTAATGATTATGAGTTAGATGTGATGTTTTGTCTGTTGTAGCTCAAATAGCCTATTCTGTCTTTTGTGGCTCAAAGAGCCAAAAGAATTCAAATGAACTCTTTCCAAACGACACCTCAATAGTCTGTAGTCTTTGCATATAATCAAGTAATGTCTCAAAGAAGTTGGAAATGATAAAAAAAAAAAAAAAAAAAAAAAAAAAAAAAAAAAAAGGGTAAGATCCATGATTTTGTGTTGCAGCAAGAAAAATCAGTAAGAAACAATTAGTGATTAGATGGTTATAGGGATAGTGATGCCTGTGGAGTGGAGCGCCTAATGATTCTACAATGGGTGTAAAGAAAATTGTTTTGAGTGTATTTAGCAGCTCTACACATATATCTAGGCAAAAACGCTACATATAATTATATCTTTTATTTCATTCTCTCACTTAAAGACACAAGTGAATGAGTCCCATATATATTTATAAATGTGAATCCTATTAATTTGTGTCCAGAAACGAGAAAATGAAATAAAAAATTAGATTATATACGTGGCTATGACAAAAAATATAAAGAATGATTTGACAATTTGTAGTGACTTTTTTTTACTAAAATCTTAACTCTTCAAACGGGACATAAAACAGTCAAAAAATCAATTATTCTCTCTATTTTTTTACACGTCTTTTTATAAAAAAATTTAACTAAAATAGTTAATTTCCAAAACAATCACATAACCTTTTAAGAGTTTTAAATAATATTTTTCTTAAAATGATGTTGCCATGCTCTTCAAACCTATATAAGGACTCTTAAAACTCACAACAAGAAGAGACATTTGAGGGTGGCTTCACTTGTGCTTTGGAGGCTCTTTTGTGAGGTTTCCAAATTTTCTAGTTTTATACAGGCAAAAATGCAAATTACTTCTAAGAAAATTTTAGTTTTTTTCTCCCTTTTATCTTTCATTTTATTTTTAACAGGCCCGGTACTGAAGAAACAGCTATTTGATTGTCGTCGACAAACAACGACAACAGATTAAAAGAGGTAAATAATTCATCAGTCTCAAAATTTTACTTCTAATAGATACGAAACTTAGTCACTATCGACATTTCAAATTCCTTAGTGGTTAATATATAATTACAAATCTTAAAAAAAAAAAACATAAATTGCAAAATTAACAATGCACAATTTGCATTTTGGTGGTAGGAATAGGAGTTATTTTCCATTGCCATTTATTGTATTTTTTTTTTCTCTCCATTTTCTCTTACATAAGAGGGGGAAAGTAAAAGGAAAGAAAAAAAGAAAAAATCGTTCGATAATTCGATGGGTACTATTGATTTCTTCACGAATCAGCTCGATTATGCGAACCTTCCATTGATATATGTTGTAGTTCGCAATCGAATTTTAGGGTTAGGGTTTTTTATTATAATTAATTTGAACAGTTCGAAAGTCACTGCGCTTTAGGGTTTTCGAATTTGAAATTTTATGATTTCGATTCTCTACGCTTTGTTGAGGTTAGAGAATGTTTTGAATCTAGGTTCAGAACCGTTGATTGATGGTTACAACGGCTCTGCAAATCTGAATTCGTACAGGGACAAGCGATGACGAGGGGTGATGTTGGGTGAATTTAGGGAAAAAATTGGAGATGGGTATTTCTGTTTTGGCTCCATTTTTTTCTACCTCCAAACTTTGGTTGACTTTAGCATGTTTGGAGGTGTGAGGGTATGTAGCATATTCTGGAATGGGAATGGATAGGACTATGCCAAATTCAGATAGGCACCTTTAAAGTACAAGCTGTTTGTTTCGGTAGAAAATATTTTTTGAAAATTTTTACGCTGTATAGTATGACGAAAAACATTTTCTGTGGAAAACAAGCTTGTTGGGCTGAAAATGTTTTCTTCTTTTGGATTGTAGAAAACATATTTTGAACTGAAGTATGGCCAATGCCACCACATCATCACCACTACATCACCACAACCCACCACCACCACTTCCTCTATCATCATCATCTCACTGCCACCGCCATTAACACCACCACTAGTACATTAGTTTCAAAGTTGCAACCAAACTTAAAAAAATATTTTTTGCTAAAACAAACGGAAGGTACTTCAAAGGTGCAAAATTCTGTTTTTGAAGAAGAAAGGTATAGTTGGAAGTTGGTTTTGGCGTTGTTTGGAGTTATAATTTATAGCATAAAGGGATATGAAACTATTGAGATCATCATTAGGAAATAGTGGTTTTGGTTGTCAAATTGTTTAGACTGTTTTGAGACTTTGATTTCACTATTTTGGTAGATGATTGAGTAATTTACTAGGCTTGTATGTGTTTGAGAAATCATATTTTGGGTATGAGAATGCCAATTAGGAAGATTGCTTTGAATATTGTTCTAGTATTCTTCTGGCTTTCGACTCCTCTTCTATCTGTTTAATTACACACATTCACTTCATCAGGTTTAGAAACCATAGGCCTAAAAAGAAGCATGAGTGTTAGCTTTAATTTCTTGAATTACTCTACCTTGTTTGGTTACATATTCATTTTTCATGTTTTAGGATACAAAAGCAATGAAAAATCTTGAAAACACCCATTATTTTCATTGTTGTGTAAAAATGGTTTTCAAAAATTCAAAAAAAATCTTTTTGTATATTTTCTTAAAAAGTGGTTTGTTTTCAGAAATGTTTCCCTAAAATAGCATTCAGAATCAGTTTACCAAACTAGTCTTTTGATTATCCTTGGTGGGCATCTCCAATTATCTTACTTAACAATCTCAAGGATTCCAGTCTTAATTCTCAAGTGTATCTGAGTTAGCATTGTAACTCACTTATCTTGAGTCTTGTATCAACACTTGATTACAGTGGATTGTTTTGATCTTTTATTTAAGAGTGTCCCTGTAAACCGTGTGTTTTCATGTGTGATTGTGATCTGTGTAATTGAATAACTATCTAGACTTTATTTGTTGCTTTGAAGTTTAAATTGGTGATATTTGGATGGGTTTAATCTATTCGTCTGCTCTAAGCACAATCTAGGTCTACCTGTAATCTCTCAACCTTGTTGATTGATTTTTCCTCTTTGAGAATTTGTCCATGTAAGGGATTACCACTGGTTCAATGGTAAAACCTTGCCTTAATAACCTTGAAGTTATAGGTTCAAGTCTCGGGACAACCACTTTACGTACTATGCCAAAGGTTAGGTGTGTACCTAATCTTTTCCCTTCCAAACACACATTAATGTGTACTATTTAAACGTTGTTTTTAGAATTTCTCCATTTGACATTGTTTTTTTCTTCATATAATTCTTTTCAATGCCACATCAATATACAATCTCTAAACTAAAACAATTTACTCATCCTTTCTCCATTTTCTAGAAAAAGGTGTCAGACTTCATCAGTTTGTCAAGCACAGTTCCACTATCTTTGAATTAAAGAAATTTATGGGGCATAGAACAACCAAGTCAACATGGTGGTGTTGTTCCTTCACCTCATTGATATATTGCTTACTCAATAACCCTTGACTCCGCTGATCGTTTTGATAATCATATTTTGAAGAACATAGATAGTTTTCTCAGAGCATTTTGTTCTGATATTCAAACCGTCCTTGTTCTATTTCGACTAATTGGTCAAGAATCCAAACTCATCAAGTATGCAGAGGCCAAAGCAACCAAAGCCTAAGCCAAAGCAACAGAAGCCGATGCCAACAAAATGGATAGAATACATCAACGATGATCGTCTCAGACTGGCAATTCCTGTTGGACCCCGTTTCCAAGCTGAAATTCCAGCTTGGACTGGTCCACCTCACAAGGACTGTTCTCACAATGAATCAGATACTTCAAAATGGTTGGGCATCGAAGTTTGGCCAATCAAAGGCAATGGTCCAGATACAAAAGCCGGTGTGGTTGGGAAAGGGAGGCCCGAATTTTGCACATGTGTCTCCCCTGGATCTATCGAATGCGTTAAACGCCACGTCACTGACAAGAGGCTCCAGCTGCAGTTTGGTTTGGGTCCCGCCTTTTGGAAATGGAGATTTGATGAGATGGGACAAGATGTTTCGAAGTTGTGGAATTTAGAGGAGCAGAGAAAGTTCGATTATCTTGTGAAATCGAATCCCATATCTCAGGGTAAAAGTTTTTTGAAGCCTGCGTTGGAGCGTTTGCCTTCCCAGCACAGAGAAACCATAGTAAGCTACTACTTCAATGTCTATGTTCCTCGGCGCATGAGTATCCAGACCAGGGCCGGATGCAAAATTACCGACACCGATGACGATGAGACTGATGAGGCCCCTCATTCAAAAAGTTCCCGAAAAAGGTGCAGAGCCGATAGCGTTACCTCGAGCAGTAGTAAATATGTGAAGACCAGGTACTTGACTGGGCGAAGATGAGTATCTTACTCTTTTCAGACCCGATTGAGGTTAAGAGAGATGTTTTGTATTGTAATGTGTAAAACAGGTAAAGCACATAAAAGTGTTTGGGTTCAACTGAAAATGAAAAATCATGGTAAACTGTTGTATCTTGTGATCCTTTTTGTTAGCCATTGGTTTGTTTTTGTATCTGAATTCAGCTCTGAACTATGTAATTTACTAGCCTGACTAGTTTTGTCTTTTTAAACTTGAGACAATTTTCTTGTGGTTTTTTTTTTCTTTTGGGGATATTTTTATGTTGATGTTCTTTGGTAAATGCTACTTTGAACGTTACCTGGTATGATGTCTAGATTCGAGTCTTTATCGCTGCATGATGCAATTTGTCCCTTGCTTGGTTTCCACCTTTGAAAATGTGAAGAGCTATTTGTTTCAATCCCTAGTGTAGCACATGACTTTGAATGAATTTTATATCCTCCATTGGTGTTTCTTGTTACTATTGAATTGTAAATTATGAATATAGAACTCACATCTTGGGGAGTGTTCAAACAAGTTTTCCCCTTTGGAGGAAAAGCCCACTTTGTAAACATAGAGCTTGCTTGCATGCATGGTAGGCATAGAGGGGTTCTCTTCCCAAATTTAAGTAGTTTGGGCCACAGTAATTTTTTCATTCAACAATTACTAAAGAGAAGCTCTTACAAGCTTGTGGATCCTACACATTGGGCATGTTTATTCACTTTTAAAAAGTTAGTTTTAGCTTGTTTAATACCAATTTTTGTTTATATTTTTAGAAATTTTGAAAACTGTAAACAAAATTCATTTAGTATCATTTTCGCTTTCAAAAAAATTGTATACAGTTTATAAAATTTATTAAAATTTTGTAACTACAAAAAAATTAGTTTCATTTATTTAGAATTTTGTTTCTTTATTACTCATTCTCCCTGCTCTTTTAAACATTGCCAGTCACCATCGTCGATAACCTCTTCCAACAATTACCTTTCATGGTTGGCCACTGTTTCTTAGCGAAAACCAATTTCAGCCACCACCTTAAGTCATTTGGTGACCACCATCTCCAACTACTAGCAATCACTTTCGGCCACCAACCATCTTTGCAGTCCGGCAACCACCTCCCACAAGTGGCAACCACTTGGATCACAGCACTGGGCTGCTAACAACCACCTCCTACCATCCAACTCCTTTCACTTGTTTGAAAACAAGTGTGTACCAAATATGTTTATTTTGTTTTTTTATCAAAAATAAATATAAAATGTTTAATATTTTCTATAAACTAAAAATAGTAAATTATAAATTTTATCAACCAGTATCTTAAAATTCAGTTTAACTTTTTTAACTTGAAAAGTGAAAACAGACTGCCACTTGCCTGCATGAAGTTGGAATCACTAGTAATTGAGGATCGGCCAAAACAGGAAAGAAATAACTGGAACATTGCATTGCTCAGGACCATTGTTTTATTTGGCAATTTGCATTCTGGTTTAATGATGAAACGAACATTGGGGACCAGCCCACCACACTTGTTGAAATCTGGGCTGTTCTTAGGGTTCCGACTGGGACATGTCGGTTTGGACTCAGATTTTGAAGTCTCTCTTGTTGAGAGTACTTTGGTTTTGACAAAAAAATATTTTTTAATATTTGATTGCAATTTTGACTTACGCCAAATTTGGCATCTCTTTAAAAAGATAAAAAGTTATTCAAAATGTTAAAAAATTATCACTATTCATCAAAAAAAAATATTAAAAAATTAATTTTTCACACATTCATACAACTCAGCAATCATGTGATCTCAGCGCTGTGCAACGTTTGTGAAGAAAAATTACACAGTTTGGTTGCAATTTTCACATACTGTTGTTCGGTCCATAGGAGCCCATCACGGGTCCCGTTTTGATAATCTGAACCGTTAAATGTGTAGAACTCGTCGAGTACTATATATTTGTAAAAAATCACGTTGATCAGGTATCGATAACTACATGATCAAATCAATTTTGTATAAAAAAATGGATGGTATTATAATTAACGATTGAAAAAAAATAAATCTGATCAAATAACTATTGATATCCGATCAACGTGATTTTTTATAGGCATATAGTACTCGACGAGTTCTACACATTAAACGGTTCAGACGATCAAAATGGGACCCGTGATGGCCCCCGCGGGCCAAACAAAACCGTCCAGTGCAATGTCGAAAAGTAGCCAATAATTTCTTACCATTAATTCGGCTATGCATATTGTACGACTGTACAACACACATCTCTAATCTTCTCCTATGCAATTTTTTAATACACATTTTTTTATAAAAAATCAAAAAGTTAACTCAAGCATCCATATATTTTTTCCTCAACTTTTTAATCTAAAAAGATAAAAAGTACACTTATTTAGGATACTCCAAACAAGCCCTAATGTGTTAATGATTGTGGTGATATTGGTATTGGTGTGGTGTGGTAAAAATTTAGTTTGAAAAATATTTTTTTTCAGTGAATATTTTTTTAAATAAACGTGTTTATGTTGACAACATAAAATATATTTTATTAATTTTTATTTTTCATTGTGCTAATGTTAAAAGGAAAAATTACCAGTAAATCCTATGTGATAAAAAGTTAAACCATTTAGTCCTACAAGTTTTCTTATGCACCATTTAGTCTCACTATCTACATCAGCAACATCAACAATATCTTTAACATCATCAAAACATTAGCTACATTAACAACATTAACTGCACCAATCGACAATATCAAACATTAACAAAATATCATCCAAAAAAAAACATCAACATGAAAATCATCAACATCAACAACATCATAATGTTCAGGACTCCGTCTCCGAAGATCACGGCGGCGGCGTTGGTGAAGCGGTTTCTCGCCGGTAACTCGTCGACGGTGTCGACACAGGTCGGAGATCATGTCCAATTGGCCTACACTCACCATAACCAGTCTCCTTTACACCCCAGGCATAACTGATATATATATATATATATAAAATAAGTTTTCAAAAAATCTGATCGCTCGTGGTTTGGAGAATTTTCTTTGATGCTTCTAATAGTTGACTGATTATTTCATGAATATTTGTTGAAACTGCAAGTTTTGATTAACATGATCTTGGTCGATTTGAAGGTTTTTCCAAAATCGATTAAAAAAATTACGTTTGGTTTCCGAGAAAATGGAGTCGTCGGACTTGATTTTGCAATCATATTGATTTTGTTTTTTGTCTGGTTTTATTGCATCGAGGGAGTGCTATTGGTCCACTTTTATCAAGCAATTGCCCTCGTACTATTATCTACAATTTGGATTGCGATTTTGTTTATTTTTGTTTTATTTTATTGTTAACGATGTGATGGTTGATGTTATTTGATGATAATGTTGTGATGTTTGGTATTGTTTTGATGATGATTTTGATGTTGTTTTGATAATGATGTTGTGATGTTTGATATGGTTTTGATGATGATGATGTTGTTTTGATGGTGTTGTTGTAATATTTGATGTTGTGATGTTGTGTTGTTGATGATGTGATGACGTTGTTGGGATATACCTCCTTATTGGAGTGTGGGACCCAATTGGTTTGTTAAAGAGTTTCAATTTGACTTGGTTTAGGTATAATATATTTTTATATATTATATTTGTGGAGACCTAATTCAATTTGGTAACAATTAGGACTTGTTTTTAAAACCCAAGATTCAATATATATATATATATATATTGTTTTGGGTGTGCCGAAAAAGTGGGAGATAGATTGTTTTTCCAAAGAAAAAAAGGGACGGCTGCTTTTGGGTGAAATACACTTTTTTGAAGTGTTGCGGCTAATACAGTGCATTGGAAATCAATCAATTCGGTGGGAGTGCTTTGGTGCATCTTCGGCTTTCGGTTTTGATTTGGTTTGTTATTTTGGGTCTTCTTCAACTCTGGTTCAGAAGATTTTGGTTCATCTATTTGGTGAGGTCTTTCCTCTTTGTTTATTTGTGATTATTTGGAATTCACCTAAGGGTGATTTTGTGAGACCATTAGTGTCTCGTTTGTAATCGTTTGGAACTTATTTGGTTGATAGTGGAATCGGATTTCGATCCCGTGGACGTACCTCACATTGAGGGAACCACGTAAAATTCTTGTGTTGCCTTTGATTTAATTTTTTCGCATTAGATTTTATTCCCATTGATTGATTTACTTGTGGGGAATCATCGATTTTCCCTAACATCTGGTATCAGAGCTTACGGTTTATTTGGGTTTAATTATTTGTGTAAATCAATGGAGGGGAATGTGGGTCGTATGTCTAGCTTCAATGGAAGTAATTGGGTAACTTGGAAAACTAAAATGGAGGACCTATTATTTTGTAAAGATTTATATGGACCCATTGAGGGTGATTCTGGCAAACCCGAGGGTATGAAAGATGATGAATGGAATAGGCTTAATCGAAAAGCCGTTGGTGTTATCCGTCAATGGATTGATGACAGTGTGTTTCATCATGTTGCTACTGAAACTTCAGCACATGATTTATGGAAAAAATTAGAGGGCCTTTATGATAGGAAATCAGCCACAAATAAAGCTTTTCTGTTTCGTAAGTTGGTTAATTTAAAATATAAAGAGGGCAGCCCTATTCCGGAACATCTGAATGAAATAAAGAGTATTGTTAACCAACTTGCTTCTATGAAAATTATTTTTGATGATGAGTTGCAGGCTTTGATGCTACTTAGTTCTTTGCCCGAAAGTTGGGAGACTTTGGTTGTGACCGTCAGTAATTCAGCGCCCGATGGAGTTGTCACAATGGGCCAAGTCACTAGTAGCCTGTTGAATGAAGAAACTAGAAGAAAATCAGCGGGTTCCTCTCATTCGGAAGCATTCGTTGTGAGAGGCCGAAGCAAAACAAGGGGGAGAAGTAAGACTCCTCATGGTCGTGATCAAAGCTGTGACAAGTCAAAAGATGGTTCTTTTTCAAAGAAAGATATTGAGTGCTATTATTGCCATGAGAAAGGGCACATGAAGCGGGAATGCCGAAAGCTCAAGAATAAGGAGAAAAGGCGTGACAAAAGTGTGGACAAGAAGCAAGAAGACACAACGGCAGTTACTACCAATGCTGATCTCATGGTCGTTTGTGAAGATGATTGTATCAATTTTGTGGGCCAAGAGAGCAATTGGGTGATTGATTCTGGTGCTTCTTTTCATGTGACTTCTCGAGTTGATTTCTTCACTACCTATACCGAAGGAGATTATGGTTCTGTTCGAATGGGTAATGAAGGTTTGTCCAAGATTATCGGCATGGGTGATGTTTGCTTGGAAACAAATCTGGGCTGCAAGTTGTTGCTTAAAGATGTGAGGCATGTTCCCGACATTCGCCTCAATTTGATCTCTACTGGGAAGCTAGATGATGAAGGCTACAACAACAAATTTGGTGATGGAATATGGAAGCTCACAAAGGGTTCCTTGGTGGTGGCTAAGTGTAAGAAGACTCATACACTTTATTCGATGCAAGGAAAAATTTGTAAAGGTGTTGTCAATGCACTTGAAGAAGATACTTCTACTGAATTATGGCACAAGCGGCTTGGCCATATGAGTGAAAAGGGGCTGCAAGTTTTGTTCAAGAAAGAGCTTCTACCCGGTTTGAAAGGTACACATCTTAAAACTTGTGTTCATTGTTTGGCCGATAAACAACATAGAGTTTCTTTTCATAAAAATATTGCTTCTAGAAAAGAAAATGTTTTGGAGTTGATTCATTCGGATGTTTGTGGTCCTTTAAAGGTTAGAACACATGGTGGTGCACTTTATTTTGTTACTTTCATTGATGATTATTCAAGGAAAGTTTGGGCTTTTTTACTAAAAACTAAAGATCAAGTTCTAGAAGTATTTAAGCATTTTCAGGCCATGGTTGAAAGAGAAACAGGGCAAAAATTGAAGTGCATCCGATCAGACAATGGTGGTGAATACATTGGGCCATTTGATGAGTATTGTCGCAGCCAAGGTATTCGGCACCAAAAGACAGTTAAGAAGACTCCTCAACAAAATGGAGTTGCCGAGAGGATGAACCGCACCATTGTGGAAAGAACAAGGTGTTTGCTTTCACAAGCTAAATTGCCAAGATCCTTTTGGGGTGAGGCATTGAAGACAGCGGTTGACGTGATCAATTTGTCTCCTTCCTATCCATTGAATGGTGATGTTCCAGAAAGAGTTTGGACCGATAAAGATGTGTCTTATGAGCACTTGAGAGTGTTTGGTTGCCGAGCTTTTGTTCACATTCCAAAAGATGAGAGGTCCAAGCTTGATAGCAAGTCAAGACAATGTATTTTTCTTGGCTATGGGCGTGATGAATTTGGGTATAGATTGTGGGATCCGGTCAACAAGAAAGTCATTCGAAGCCGTGATGTTGTGTTTCTTGAAGACCAAACAATTGAAGACTTTGGCAAAGGTGATCAACCGGAGCCAAAAACTAGTGATCTCATTGACATGGACCTATCTCCTTCATCTTCAGTTGATGATGAAAATGGGGGAAATGTGCAGCCACCTATTGAAGATGTGGAGGATGATGCTAATCCTAATGAAGTTGAGCCAGAAATTGAGGAAGAGCATCCAACTCAAGTACCGTCACCACAACTTGAGTTGAGGAAATCTACAAGGGACCGACAACCTTCAAGAAAGTATCCTCCCAATGAATTTGTGTTGATTTCTGATCAAGGGGAGCCTGAGAGCTACCAAGAAGCAATTGAGCATGCAAAGAAAGGTGATTGGAAAAAGGCCATGGAAGAGGAGATGAATTCCTTAGTTGAAAATCACACTTATGATTTAGTGAAGTTGCCTAAGGGGAGGAAAATTCTGAAAAATAAGTGGGTCTTCAAATTGAAGAATGATGTCAAGAATCTGAGGTACAAGGCACGTCTTGTTGTGAAAGGCTTTGGGCAAAAGAAAGGTATTGATTTTGATGAAATTTTCTCGCCAGTTGTGAAGATGTCTTCCATTCGGGTTGTACTTGGCATGGCTGCAAGTATGAACCTTGAAGTTGAGCAACTTGATGTGAAGACCGCATTTCTGCATGGTGATCTTGAAGAAGAAATTTACATGGAGCAACCGGAAGGCTTTGTGGAAAAAGGGAAAGAGAAATTTGTTTGCAAATTGAAGAAAAGTTTGTATGGCCTCAAGCAAGCCCCGCGGCAATGGTACAAAAAATTTGACTCTTTCATGATGAATAATGGTTTTTCTAAAACCACTTCGGACCATTGTGTGTTTGTGAAAAATTTTCCAGATGGTAAATTTATTATTCTTTTGCTTTATGTTGATGACATGTTAATTGTGGGTCAAGATTCTACCATGATAAACAGGTTGAAATTGGAGTTGAGCAAGTCTTTTGCTATGAAAGATTTGGGACCGGCAAAGCAAATTCTTGGTATGAAAATTGTTCGTGATCGCAAAGAGGGGCTGATTTGGTTGTCTCAAGAAAGCTACATCGAGAAAGTTCTTGAGAGGTTTAATATGGATAAAGCAAAGCCGGTTGGTTGTCCACTTGCGGGTCACTTCAAACTTAGTTCGAATCAATGTCCTACAAGTGAGAAAGACAAAGAAGAGATGTTGAAAGTTCCTTATGCTTCAGCAGTTGGTTCTTTGATGTACGCCATGGTTTGTACAAGGCCGGATATTGCTCACGCCGTTGGTGTGGTGAGTCGTTTTCTCTCTAATCCGGGTAAAGAACATTGGGCAGCGGTAAAATGGATTCTAAGGTATCTTCGAGGGACTTCGAAGGTGTGTTTGTGTTTTGGAGATGGTAAGCCGATGCTTGATGGGTTCACTGATTCTGACATGGCCGGTGATGTTGATTCTAGGAAATCTACTTCGGGGTATTTGATGACTTTTGCAGGGGGAGCTGTGGCATGGCAGTCTAAATTACAAAAATGTGTTGCTCTCTCAACTACCGAAGCTGAATTTATTGCCATTACGGAAGCTTGCAAAGAAGAGTTATGGTTGAAGAAATTTTTGCAAGAGTTGGGTTTGAAGCAAGAAAAGTATGTGCTTTATTGTGATAGTCAAAGTGCTATTCACTTGAGTAAAAATTCTACTTTTCATTCGAGATCGAAACACATTGATGTGAGATACCATTGGATTCGTGATGTGTTAGATTCGAAATTGTTACAACTCGAAAAGGTTCACACAGATGATAATATTTCAGATATGCTGACAAAGACTTTGTCGAGGGACAAACATTTAAAGTGTCGAACTTTGGCGGGTATGGTTGATATCTCCACCTAAGTCGGTAGGGGGAGAATTGTTGGGATATACCTCCTTATTGGAGTGTGGGACCCAATTGGTTTGTTAAAGAGTTTCAATTTGACTTGGTTTAGGTATAATATATTTTTATATATTATATTTGTGGAGACCTAATTCAATTTGGTAACAATTAGGACTTGTTTTTAAAACCCAAGATTCAATATATATATATATATATATTGTTTTGGGTGTGCCGAAAAAGTGGGAGATAGATTGTTTTTCCAAAGAAAAAAAGGGACGGCTGCTTTTGGGTGAAATACACTTTTTTGAAGTGTTGCGGCTAATACAGTGCATTGGAAATCAATCAATTCGGTGGGAGTGCTTTGGTGCATCTTCGGCTTTCGGTTTTGATTTGGTTTGTTATTTTGGGTCTTCTTCAACTCTGGTTCAGAAGATTTTGGTTCATCTATTTGGTGAGGTCTTTCCTCTTTGTTTATTTGTGATTATTTGGAATTCACCTAAGGGTGATTTTGTGAGACCATTAGTGTCTCGTTTGTAATCGTTTGGAACTTATTTGGTTGATAGTGGAATCGGATTTCGATCCCGTGGACGTACCTCACATTGAGGGAACCACGTAAAATTCTTGTGTTGCCTTTGATTTAATTTTTTCGCATTAGATTTTATTCCCATTGATTGATTTACTTGTGGGGAATCATCGATTTTCCCTAACAGACGTTTGATGATGATGATGTTGTGATGTTTTTTTGATGATGATATTTGTGATGTTTGATGTTGTTTTGATAATGATGTTTGATGTTGATGATGATGTTGTGATGTTTGATGTTGTTTTGGTGATGATGTTTGATGTTGTTTTGATAATGATGTTGTGATGTTTGATGTTGTTTTGATGATGATGATGTTGTTTTGATGGTGTTGTTGTAATATTTGATGTTGTAATGTTGTGTTGTTGATGATGTGATGACGTTTGATGATGATGATGTTGTGATGTTTGATGTTTTTTTGATGATGATATTTGTGATGTTTGATGTTGTTTTGATAATGATGTTTGATGTTGATGATGATGTTGTGATGTTTGATGTTGTTTTGGTGATGATGTTTGATGTTGTTTTGATAATGATGTTGTGATGTTTGATGTTGTTTTGATGATGATGATGTTGTTTTGACGATGATGATGTTTGATGTTTAATGGTCATTAACATTGGGATAGGACCTAACGGTTCATAAGAAAATTCATAGGACCAAATGAATTACAAGATACAAATTTAAGATTTATTGGTGCATCCCCATATTAAAAACAGTATCACATTATCTACCAATACGAACTGCAATAACAATTTTTTTTATGTTAAGAACTCGGCAATTAAAATTTGTAGCAGCACAAGCACGCTTCCTTCGCGCATGAGAACGAGATTGATAGACATCCTAATTTTTTTATCAATTTTTTTGCTAAATACTAACGTGAATGTGGGTCACATATGGGTGTAGTGTCGATCACACATGGGTGTGGGTCATTTTATTTGGTAAAAAATTTTATATCACAAAAATCTTTATATTCCTAATATTGCTTACTAGATAATAAGTTCACAAAACCTCCCTAAATCTGTACCCTCCACAACCTCAGGGGTAGATCAAGTGAAAAAAATTTGAAGCCTTGGGTATGCTCCCTCTATGGGTGCTAGCTTTTAATGGGACTCTGTAAGTGGATGATAGGATTGGTCTCCTAAAATTAGTTGAGGTATGTGTGAACTATCCCGAACATTCGGTTATCAAAAAAAAAAAAAAATCTATACCCTACACATTATTTTTTGGGAGAATTCTATTATACACTCCCATACCATATGTGTTAGTTAAGTCATTTTCTTCTTTAATTATGACATTATTTTGAGATATTTAATTATGATTTTTTTGTATTTTATTGTTTTTTTTTTTTTTAAATTATCGTCAAGAAAGTATAAAATTATATAATTTTCTTATATAGTTATAAGATACATATCATATACATCTTTTAATCTTTTCCTTAATTTCGAGGTAAAATTTTGGAAGTTCCCATGTCTATTAGAATTGTTGATTCTCAACTTTAAAAAAATAATTCAGTGCACAAGACTTTACTTTTGCTTACGGCAATGTTTGAAGGAGGTATCCAAGTCTCTCCTTCAAACCATATATAAAGATATCAAACAGATCATATACAAGCAGGTCCAAGGCCTCTCAGATAAACAAAATAAGACCTCAAATATGAATTACACCCAAGCTTAACAAAATTACCATTTGTAAGTGATTTTCAGTAAGAAAAATGCTATGAACCCTAAATAATTTATCAAATATTTTACCAAATCTCTCAGATGAGTGTAGGACCCACACAAACCCAGTGTCTAGTCTCGCACCTATGTGAGAGGTTTGGTAAAACATTTAATAGATTATTTGAAATCCCTAATATTACTCTTTCAATAATGGAGAGTCCGAAGGTTCATCCCAGCCTACCATTGAAATGTGCAAAGATCTTGAAAAGGACAAGAACATTGGAGAGTTGGAAAATAAAACATTTGGAAAATCAAAACAAAACCATTCAGTTATAATCCACTTACGCTTTGTTTATTGTGACCTGTCAACCAACAAAATGCATAATCTCTTGAAAGCAGGATAAGAATTGCTAAAAATATAGCAAGAAAAATTAATTATACATGGATACAATGTAAGCATTCTAATACAACAATAATTTAAAAGTTTAGTTAATAGAGATTTAATCCCCTTTATTCAAAACTATCAT
This sequence comes from Camellia sinensis, assembly GCF_055761805.1. Classification (NCBI taxonomy): domain Eukaryota; kingdom Viridiplantae; phylum Streptophyta; class Magnoliopsida; order Ericales; family Theaceae; genus Camellia; species Camellia sinensis. The sequence continues at coordinate 64,534,391 of NC_138974.1, forward strand.
TTTGGCAGATCCCTGAATTTATGCTGATTTTTATGTCAAACAAACAATTTCCAAACATTTCCTGTATCTTTTCCATATTTCCAGATTATCCACAATTACTCTATAGCAAATGATTTGCAACTCACTTATTCCACATAAACATGAGAATGAAATGTATCCTATTTTTCTCAACAGTTAACCCTTCTTGTAATACAGAATCCTTTCTTGGAAATTCTCTGAATTATTCCAGGTATTATGTTATCTACTAGATCCCAAAATTAAATCAGTGCTAAAACTTTCCAAAATTTGTGCCACGGAAAATGTTGGCAGTTCCCTTCTGCTGTGTTCAATTGACAGGAAAAGGAAAATAAAAAACCGTTTTCTTTTCTTGTATATGTGTTCAGTTGCAGAAAATATATATATATGGGTACCATAACTGTTTTCTTGAATAACTAACAGGTAAGTAAGTCATTTCTATTTTCCTTCAATTCATTTTTTAAGGTAACATTTTAGTATTACCATGTAACAATTCACAAAGAAAACAAGAAAAACTTCTTGACTCACAAGGCTATTTTTTTTTTTCCATCTTTTTTCACACATTCTGCTCCTAATCTAAACAATAGAGAAATAACACTTACAGGATTCATTGATAATTTAGCTGATACACAACTTCAAAGAACTAAAATGAAGATTAGTGTGAAAAACCATCATTATCCTCTACATTTGGGAGGAGGGGGGAGGAAACAACTTGATGGTATAAACATACTCTATTCCAGTTAAATGTTCACAAATTTCAGTGGAAAATGTCAATAAGTCATTATGATTAACATTCTCATCTTACTTTCTACAGCACAAGAGCATGAACTATCAAATACTTCGAAGACACCGTGAAACAAAAATTAATGCGATGCGAGTATCACAAATTTTGCAACCACAAAAAATATGATCACTACAATAAAAATATGAGTTATCCCGACTAACATCTTTGAACACAAACAAAAAATATGTTATAACGGTTTCATTTATGCATACTGTAAACCGCACTCTGCCATGAAAATTCTCATAGTCAAACACCAGATGCCAAGAAATGTTAAAACTTGCATTATTACATCACAGAAAAGCATGCTCTAAGTGCAGAGAAGTAACAATATTTGTGCATTTGTCCAAACATGAAAGAAACAGATAAATATATATCTTTACAGGATTACATTCCAATGAATAACACCAACAGTGTAGTACCTTTAGCTCAGTTCAACCTCAACACACTCCTGGCAATGGATTGCGAGTTTTTTAGTCTGTTTCTTCCAGATTTCCTTCTATAGCTCCACAACGGTGTCAAATGAAACCGCAATAGCCCATTGTCGAGATTGCTTGGGGAATACCTAGCACTCCGGTTTCGCTCCAAAACAGATTCTTCTCTACCCTTCTTAGCATAGCCTCTGGCCTCAGCAACACTCAATGACCGGTGATACGACCCCATCTTTTTATCAGAACTCCTAGCACTAACACAACTGCCACTCCGAGCAAGCGAAGCCCCATTGGCCTCCTCACTCTGTTTTGCTTCACAATCTCTAAGTGGGTGGCAATTCAAATTCCCGTCTACTTCACCATTTCTAGTGTCGCTGAGCCTATGCTTAGAACCCAAAATGTTCCACCCCTTTCGCCACCTTCCAAATTTCTTGAACCGGTTCAAGTACCCACCACCAGCAACAGAATTGGCATCCTTGGAAGCAGATTCAAGGTTCTCCAAATGATCAAATCTGATCGAATTGAAGTTTGAATTTCCTGTATCTCTGTCTGTAACTACAAATTTCATCCTGTGGAAGACATCAATGGTTGAAGGAGACACATGGGAATTGGGAATGGATTTCATTTCATCAACTTCTACTACCACTGTCTTCTTATTTGAACTTCTACTTGAACTTGAACAATCGAAACTGTTTTGCCTATGAGAAGACGATGAATCAGAGCAGTAATCCCTGGTATGAGCTGATCCACCAGAAGTCATCTCATCTTCGATTATCGAAGTCATCTGATCTTCAACTGATATCCCAAATTCAGACTTGTTCATTATAGGTGGAATCATCACATTATCAATAGCAGAAAGCATGGGCGCAAGCCTAGGAATCGTCCTCGCAATCATATACCCATCCCAAGAAGCCCTAGGTTCGTCAAATGAGAACCTTGGATCATCTAAAGAAATTCTACAAGCATCGACTGAGAACCTTGGGTCTGTATCGCAAGATCGCCGCCCGAATCCATAATCTCCGACCTCCGACTGCGTCTCCCTCAGCTTGCGCCCATTTAGCTTCGCCGCCGGTGGTAAATCGCCTCCTCCTCTGTCGCCGCGGCCACCACGGCGGTTGTTCGGCCTCTGCTTTAGCCTCCATTTCCGCAATTTCTGGCTGAAAATCGACGCAGCGACCAAGAAACTTCCAGCAATGTTCTTCAAATCCCTCCCGGTCTGATTTCTACTCTTCCATTCGAGTTCTATGTGCTCTTTCATCGTCTTCAATTCTTCTTCTTCAACCTCTTCTTCGACTCTCTGCTCGCTTGCATTGACATTTTGCTCCAACGCATCTTCAGAAACCCTTATCTCATATCCATTTTGTACCTCTTCAGATTCGAACGCCGAACAACCAGTAACTCCCGAAAACCCTAAGCTCTTCGATTCAACTCTTTTCACACCATTCTCTTCATCGTCGAGGTTGAAAAGAAGCCACAGTGTATTCCGACCCCCAACATCGCAAGACTTCCTCCGCGGCTCCGATACGCCGTAAGAACCTCCGCATTTGCTCGCAGAATATGACTGACAACGGCGGAGCTCCGCCTCGCCGGCTCTGATCCGGCCACTGGTCCCCTTAGCTCTACCGCCGCCTACGCCGGAGGTGCTGGCGGATGTGGCGGAGGAATCAAGGACGGCGAGGCGTTCATGCAAGCACAAGGCGCAGAAGCCGGTGACGGGCTTTGAAGGGTGGCGGTGGCAGGTGGTGGAGAGGCGGCGAGGTTTGGTTAGAGGGTCGGGAGTCATAGCCGGAGGTGCGCAGTGTAGGCTAGGCTCATGTTAGAGAAAGGCAGTAGAGGAGAGTGAAGTGAGAGAGAGAGAGAGCGAGAGAGTGTGTCAGAAATTGTCGTTGGAGGTTGCAATACGGAGGTGAGAGAGACGGAGAACAGGATATGAACAGGTGTGAGAAAATTAGGAGATTTTTTATTTTTTTTGGTTCCAAGAACCCATGATAAACCCTACTTTTATCAATTAATATGAAATTAGAAAATGAAAATTTTATTTTAAAGATATAACCTACTTTAATAATATGATAGACATTTACAAGCAAGAAAAACACATTTTAAAATTTTATTAATTTATATAGTGTTACTAATCTTTTTTATATATAACAAAAAATTTCAACCGACTTAGGCCTTATTTTTCATAATTTAAAAAAATTAAAAAGTTAAAAAGTCACTATCTTATTTAAGTCACATTATGTTATTTAAATCACATCACATCCTACTACATCACTTCATATTCAACTCATATTTCATAAAAAATTAAAAAATACACTTATTTAGATCATCTCAAACCACTCATTACTTTACCAATTATAAAAAAAATTCCAAGTAAAATGCTTGAGTGTTAGGAGATGATGATAATTATACTATCAAGTTTTTTATGTTTTTTAACCACAAGGACCTCTCATTTAATTTCTAAATTATTATTTTTTTGAGGTATGGGGATTTAAGCTTTGTTTAGTTAGTTTTTTTTTTTTTTAATATTTTTTTAGTTATATGTGTGACCTTTTTTTAAAAAAATATTTTATTAACTTTTTTAAATTAACAACCAAAATTTCAACCGTCCCAAAACTACTCACACCATAAATCATATATATCAAACCTATTATTATCTCTCATTTGATCACCACCCGCTTTACTTTTACTTATTTTTCATCTTTTATCGCTATTATTATTGCCATTAAAGATCAACGTCAAGCCAAGTTAGGTTAAGGAAATAGTATCCAACCTCAAACTGAATCAATCGATGGTCAAACACTTTAAACCCAAACCTTAGCCCACAAGCTAAGGCTTTGGGAAGTTGGTTTTGGTAGGTTAGGGATTAAAATAGTCACAAAAAATAAAATAGATTATTTTAGTCACAAAAAATAAAATATCAAATTCAATCCATAATTATTACACTCTTCTCTTATAAAAAAAGTTAAAAAAAATTAAAAAGCCAAAAAGTCCTTCTCAAACCAGACTTTTTAGTCCCAGACTAAAATAGCTAAAAAGCTAAAAAATCAAAAAGATAACTCGCTTCCCAAACAGAGGCTAAATGGTCTTTTGACGAGTTGAGTTAAAAGTTGCGTTTTCTAGACTAAAAAAAGTTAAATGGCTTTTTTAGTTATGTAGTCGTTTGACAAGTTTAAAAAGTTACATATAAAATTATAATTATACTTTTTATATTATTTAGAGTTACATATAGATGAAAATTATAAATTTTTTAAATTGAGTGGGGTAATTTGGTCATTTTATTGTAATGTGACATTATAAATAAATATTAATAAAAAAATTCAAAAATAGCTTTTAGGGTTGGTTTGGGAAGTGACTTTTTGACTTTTTTAGCTATTTTAACCTAGGCTAAAAAGTCTGGTTTAGAAAGGACCTTTTGACTTTTTGATTTTTTTTATTTTTTTTGTGAGAGAAGAGTGTAATGATTATAGATTGGATGTGATGTTTTATTTTTTATAATTAAAATAGACTATTTTGTCTTTTGTGGCTAAAATAACCAAATTAATCCTTTCCAAACGGACACATCACTTTCTAAAAAAGTCAAAAAAACTTGATAAAAAACTAAAAGAATTGCAAAACACCTCTAAATGGGCCAAAATGCAAGTCTACTTCAGTTGACTTTTTTTTTTTGTATATTTTTTTTTGTATTATGTTGAGCTTCTGCATACCTCTCACAAGTCAATAGATTAAATTAGATTAAGGTTAAGTTTGGCTATTCTAAATAAGTACATATTTTTTATCTTTTTATTTTTTTTTCATCACATCATCTTTTTATTTTTCTGTACATTTTTTCGTAAAAAGACAAAAAGTACACTTATTTAGGTCATCCCAAACAACCCCTAAATTTTATTCAGCTCAATTAAATCATTCAGAGATCAAAGTTAATCCAAGTAAAAGCTCAAGATATAGACAAATTTAATTCAAATTAAACGAGCTCATATTAAATTACAAGCATTCAAACTAAATGATCGTCTTTAATTGCACTTTTATGTTTCATAACATGCGTGTAATAAAATTTTCACTTCTCAATAAGATAAGACTTAAGATTTTTCTTCCCTCCCAAACAAATACAAACTTTTAAAAGTAGAACGTTTGCCCAAATCGAAAGAATGAATACAATAGGATAGGAGATGGTAAGGGCAATACAAAGGGAAACCTCTTTTGTCTTGTGATTCTCATAAATCATGATGGTTGCTTTCGGCACGGGAGCAAACAAAAGTGAAAATGTGCATTTGATTTAAACTCTTTCACGAGACTTTTACCACCTTCTACCACTTTGCTCATTATATTCCAACCTTTATTACATATTCTTTTTAAATTAGGAGAAATTTTAAAAAAATATTCTAAGAATTTGACATGTATAATAAATAAATTTTGAGGTTTTGATTTTGTCGATTTAAATTTAATATTATTTTTTTGATTTATTTTCAATTTAAATTATTTACTTATTTTGGTTAAGTAAAATCAACAAAAAAAATTATATTTTAGTCATTAAACTCAATATAAGTGTACATAAAATATCTAAACTATCATTTTTGTTGAGTTTAATAATTAAAATATCTTTTTTTTACTTAACGAAAATTATCAAATAGTTTAGATTGAAAACAATTCAAAATATTTAGATTTAAGTTAATAAAATTAAAATTTAAGGATTTATTTTGTTACAAAATTCAATTTTTGATTTTTTTTTTTTTTTGTAATTTCTCTTTTAAATTATTAATTTATTTATTAATTACATAGATATGAGTGTGAAGATCATTCACATTTATATGGGATCATATTCATGGGTATAATTGGTAGAAAATTTAATAATTCAATAAATATTTTATCATCTTTGTTATATTTTCTGTTTTTTTTTTAAACTAAAATCTAGTTTGGTGAATAAAACAAAATAAAAAAAATCATTTTAGATGATTTTTTTTTCGTATTTGAGACAAAATTCATTTTAATTTTTTTTTTTTTAAATTGTGTCTATTTTTATCAAACCACAACAACATTTCCTTGAGGTAGATTCTCCAATTTAAAATTTCTCTCTTTAGTTTATAAATTTTACAATTTTAGATTTTAATAATGGGGTGATTAAAAGAAACGGAATTGAGGTTTCCAACCATGACTAGAAATTTTGATGTTATGTTTTTTCTTTTCTTTTTTTACAATAATGTTCTCTATTAATGATGGGATGGAAAAGTAATTGGTCAACTTGAGTTGTCGCTTATTAGTTATAATTAACAATTAAAGTGGGCCAATTTTCTTAAAGAGGACTTATAATTATAGTTTGCTCCTGTAGCACAATTAATTACAAAAATAGGTAAGGTTGATTTGGGATGGCTTTTTTTATAGTAATTTTATATTCTCGATTAAAGTATGAAGGTAAAAAAATATTAGTGTTTAGAAATAAATTTTTTTAACAAAAAAAAAGTAAGAGTTTTTTTTTTTTTTTAATAACTTTTTTGGATATTTTTTGATTATTTTAATCACTTGCCAAATATAACATTGGCACTCCGAAAATATAGCCAATTATTATTGACAAAATAGATAAGTTATTAATATTGAATTGATGTGTTGTAAATAAATCTGTCTCATTAAAAAAAATTGAATGTGTAGCATGATTTAAAATTTGAATGTGTGCCATAATTTAAAAATCTCACTATTCTCAAAAAAAAAAAAAAAAAAGATCTATTACACAGTGGCATGGCACGTGTGCTCGTCTGTTATAGATAAAAATGGACTTTCTAGAGTACCACTTATTTAATCGCATTCATAGAGCATACTAATAATCACCTCAATTATTTATTTTTATTAGTGAGATGTGTCAATTTAATTATCAATATTACTCAATAAATAAAATAATAATTATAATTAATATAAAAATATGATAGGTATGACAAGTATTTTGATCATCTCCATTCTAAATATAAATATGTAATGAAAGATTTTCATAACATATCTAATAATTATGTAATATGAATGTAAATTTATAATTATCTTAAATTAAAAAAGATGGCTACACTCACAACGTGATAATGTAATGAAATTTTGTGATTACAAATATGTAATGGAGATGACCACAATCCTTATGACATTATTACGTATCATAATAACTAATAGGAGAAATTTATAATGTGCACCATTTCAAATGATACACATTATAAAAGAGTCATGATTTTTTATGATAGACGTTATGATTATTTGTGATGTGTATTATGATATTTTGTAGTAAATGTAACAATCCCGACTCATGATTAACGACAATCCATACTTAATTATGCCTAATTATGCCTAATAAGAAATTAAAGTGAAGTTTCGCATCATATGTTGCCTTATTTGTGTTTATATCTGTTTAGTGTAGAAATATCTGTTTCCGTTTCTGTTTCGGTTTGCGAATTGAAGGCCTCATCGGCATCCGATTCAGAAATTGACTTGGTATACTTGTTATTTAGAATTTTTAGAATTTTATAGTAGGCTCAACTGAAATTCGATTGGGAATGAATAAAGTAGAATAAAATAATCCCACTTAATTATGTTTGACTCAAACTAATTAAGCTTCATTAGTTGGGCCTATATAAGGCCTCCACACCACCTACACGCATCTTTTCTTCATCATTTTGAGACAAAACGTGAAAGAGAGAGAGAGAGAGAGAGACCAAGAGAACAAGTGAGATCAACAAGAGAATGAGGAGAATTGCTAGGATTGTTGGGAATTGAAGAGAATTTTGAAGTTTAATCCTTTACACTTGTGAAATCAAAGTTTAAGGAAAGAGTTCAAGCCTTTAGTCTTGCCTTTGAATTGGTGAGCTCATGAATACAAGAGAATTAAGTTGAAATTGAGTTAGAATTAAAGAGAAATGAACCATATCATGCATGCATGCTCATTTCATCATAATTTGAAGTTGTTTTCAAAAAATTCCCTCTTGCATGTCCTCATTTTGACATTAGTTTGAGAATTCAATATATTTTTAAGTTAGGCACCTCATTGGATCATGTTTTGAAAGCTTGAAACTTACACCTTTATATGCATGATGTATATAATTATGTTTTCAAAGAATTGGATTTGGTTTAGCATATATCACATGCTCTTGAACCTTGATTTTGTGGAATTGATTTTGAATTCACCATGTTTTCCAAGTTTTCAAGAGTTCCCTCAAGTTTTTAGCCCAAGAAACCATAATTTGCATCTTTAGGGTTGAATTTGAAACTTGGAAACAAATCTGGAAATTCCAGAATTCTGCTTCTACGCTCGAGCGACAGATCCTACGCTCAAGCGACCACTTTCATTTTCACACTTCTGCTCGAGTGACCAAAAGTTGGCTCGAACGTAAAATGTATGCTCCTAGATGTTTGCGTGTTTTGCAGACTGCTCGAGCGACAGAAGTTGCGCTCGAGCGAGGGTATGAGTCTCATGCTCGAGCGAGCATCGCGCAGAAAAAAATCAAGTAACCAGAACTTTTGTAAAAGTTTACAGATCGCTCGAGCGACAGAAGTTGCGCTCGAGCGAGGGTATGAGTCTCATGCTCGAGTGAGCATCGCGCAGAAAAAAATCAAGTAACTAGAACTTTTGTAAAAGTTTACAGACCGCTCGAGTGACAGAAGTTGCGCTCGAGCGACCATTCACATTTTGCATGTCCGCTCAAGCGAAGAAAGCTGTGCTCGAGTGAGACCCCCGTTTTCAGCAATTTTTGTTAAATGTTTTCAAGTACATTTTAGCATCCTCATTTCATCCCAGGCATTCCTAGGCCAAGATTAAGATACCATAATGAGGATAAAGAAGTAAAAACACACCAACACAAGAAAGAACTAAGTTAATGAGTCCGGGTGTGTAATTCAATATGTATTCGTTCTGTATCTGTGTAAGTCAAGCGCCATGAGATATCTAAATTGCCTACTCTGTCCGTTACTTGGAACCATCTGTTATCTGTGAGTAATAACTTAGTAAAGCTATGTTCAAGTTAAATTATTTTATGTATATGGAATAAGATTTGTTCTATGAATGCTATGTTTTTGCACTATGAATGATTGCCCACCTCAGACAAATAATTGTGACATTAATGCTGTGATTCAAGTATACAATCTGTACCCAGACCGGAGGTTCCTTTATGGAGCTGACAAGTTATCTATATCCGGTTGGAGGTTCCTTTATGGAACTGACAAGTTATCCGTTCCCAGTCCGGAGGTTTCTTTAAGAAACTGACAAGTTATCCGTACCCAACCGAAGGTTTTCATATGGAACTGACAAGTATGACCCTTGATGCTTTGTATGTGATCTGTTAGCGCTAACGGATAAACCATATATGATCAAGCATGAATTTTGATTTCTGTCAAAGACTCAAACAAGAATTTGAATATGAATCTATTCTATGTACGGAATTAGCTATGGGACATCATTCATTTAACCATTTACTCTGTTATTATTCACTAGGCTCTCGCTCATTATTTATTTTATGTATGTAGGTGATCAGGCACGTGACCAAGCTCAGAGTTGAGGACCTGGCATCTCAGTTTTGTCAACCAGCCTTTGTGCCTCCCGAGGAAGTTCCAGTTTAAGTCAAGTCTAGTGGCTGTGTTTTTATGAATGTATAAGACTTTGTTTCTTTTGATTTACGGACAAGTTTTCTGTTTTTAAGTACATGGAGTGACGTGTAAATACTTTGTGTCTTGACGTCACTCGTATGCTTATAAAAGTTTAAGATTATCTGTCCCATGTATGTCCTCACAACTCGATAGACTATGTATATTTTATATATTTGCTTCCGCAACCCCTAAATATATGTTATTTTGTTAAGAGGCCTTTGGAAATCCAAGGATTACTAGCTGGTACGACGCTAAACCTATCGGGGTGGGTTTGGGTCGTGACAGAGTGGTATCAGAGCACGTTTTCTACCACACACACGAGTCCATATGAGCTTAGGAGGTCCTAGTAAGACGTAGGGGCATTTCATTTGAATGTGTAAATGTGTGTTAATTGAAAGTGAAAACTAAATCTGATTATGACCACATGATATGGAAACAAATGATCTGAATGTTGGAAAATGACTATTTGCCTATGTTTATAATGTTCTATTTGCCTATAGCAAATAGAAGATACAAGAAACGATGGAACAGTTGAATCATCCGAGGCTCGAATGAGTCATATGCTACAAATGCTTGCCGCTTTAACTGAGGCAATAACTCAACTATGAAGGCAACAACCTTTACCTCTCTCGCCTTTACCGATCCAAGTTAAGCCGGATAACAATGATCTTATAAATTTAACTCAGAAGTTCTTGAAGATGAAACCGCCGACCTTTTTGAGTGGTATTGAACCGTTAAAAGCAGAAACATGGTTACTTGAAATGGAGAAACTATTTGAAGTATTCCCTTGTTCTGAGATTCAGAAAGTCTTTCTGGCCACCTACACTCTGAAAGATGAAGCCCGGAGGTGGTGGTTGCTAATCCGAAACAGTAATGGGAATATGACGTAGGCACAATTTAATGCGATCTTCTACGATAAATACTTCCCTCAATGCTTCCGGGATCGGAAAGTTTCTGAATTCCAAGAACTTAAACAAGGCAGGATGTCCGTGGCTGAGTATGAGGTCAAATTTACTGAATTGGCTCGATTTGCGCCACATATGATGGATACTAATTACAAGAAGGCATGAAAATTTGAAGGTGGGTTGGACCTGGAAGTGTTTGACCGAGTAGGCATCTTGAAATTGCCTACCTATGTGGAAGTTTTAGACAGAGTGATAATGGTGGAAACCACCCTAGTAGCAATGAGACAAGCCAAGGCACGGACAACAGAATGGAAAAGCAAAAGACCTAGATCCAATTTTCAGAAGGGCCATTCATTCTTAACAAATAAAAAGCAAAATACTAGATCCTCAAACAGTTCAAGCCAAAGTAGCGGGTCTATGCCAATCTGTTCAGAATGTGGAAGGAAGCATAAAGATATATGTCATCGTGCGTCGGGTGCGTGTTTTCAGTGTGGTAAAACTGGTCACATTATTAAGGACTGTCTAATAAGGTTCGACAATGCAAACCATCCAGCAGCAAGTTCAGCCGGATCTACTTCTGTAACGAGGCCCAATACAAGAACTAATGCCAGGAGTAACATTGGGAATGAAACACTAAGGTAAGGGAGAGTGTTTGCTCTAGTACTCGGGGATGTACAGAATACTGAGCTAGTAGTGTCAGGAATAATTTTTTTTTTGTGCACAGAATGCCTATGTACTGATTGATTTTGGTTCTATGCATTCATTTGTATCGCATGTTTTTTCTCAGAAGTTGACTAGATCATTAGAACCTATGAATTGCATACTATTTGTGTCTACACCATTGGGAAGTTCTATGATGTACACTTACGTATATCCTGTATGTAACATTTTGATTGGTGCTATGACATTGTACGTTGACTTGCTACCTTTGAGCATTGACCACTTTGATTGTATATTGGGCATGGATTGGTTGTCGAAATATTGTGCCACTATTGATTGTGTGAATAAAACTGTCATGTTTAAACCACCTGGTATGAGTTTGTTTTCACTGGGAATAGAGTGGTTCCTCCACCATACTTGATTTCATTTATGAAAGCCAGAAAATTATTGAAAAAAGGTTGCCGAGGCTAGTACTGTAGCGTGTTGACTGTGTCTTCGGATAGCACCATTGTGGAAACTATTCCTGTGATTTGTGAATTTCCTGATGTGTTTCCTAATGACCTACCCGGGGACTTAATTGATAGGGAAATTGAGTTTTCTATTGATGTAGTACCTGGAACACAACCTATTTCCAAGACTCCCTATAGAATGTCAACATCTGAACTGAAAGAGTTGAAAGTTCAACTCCAAGAACTCTTGGACAAGAAATTTATCTGCCCAAGCACATCACTTTGGGGTGCTCTAGTCTTATTTGTAAAGAAGAATGATAGGCCTTTGAGGTTATGTATAAACTATCGTGAGTTGAATAAAGAAACCGTAAAGAACAAATACCCACTACCCCGAATAAATGACATGTTTGACCAACTTCAGAGGGCCTAAGTATTTTCTAAAATAGACCTCATATCCGGGTACCACCAATTGAAGGTTAAGGCATAAGATGTAGAGAAGACTGCATTCAGAACTAGGTATGGGCATTATGAGTTTTTGGTAATGCCATTTGGGGTGACTAATGCACCTACTGCCTTCATGGACCTTATGAATAGGGTGTTTAAATCATATTTGGATGAGTTTGTTGTCGTGTTTATTGATGATATTTTAATTTACTCTAAAAGTAAGGAGGAACGTGAGGACCATTTGCAAACTATTTTATAGATTTTGAGAGAAAATAAGCTGTATGCAAAATTGTCCAAATACGAATTCTAGTTTGACAATGTAGCATTTTTGGGACATGTAATTAACAAGGACGGTATCTCTATTGACCCTCAAAAAATTGAAGCCATTGTGGATTGGCCAAGACCAACAAATGTGTCAAAAGTTTGAAGTTTTCTGGGACTTGCAGGTTACTACAAAAGATTTGTGAAAGATTTCTCAAGACTTGCTATGCCATTGACATAGTTGACGCAGAAAAATATACCGTTTGACTGGAACGATCAATGGGAATCAGCCTTCCAGGAATTGAAGACTAGACTGGTAACTGCACCAATCTTGACTTTACCAAACGAAATGGATGGGTTCCAGATTTACAGTGATGCTTCCTACAAAGGCTTGGGGTGTGTCTTAATGTAAAATGGAAAGGTAATTGCTTATGCCACTCGGCAACTCCGTCCTCATGAAAGGAATTATCCAACCCATGACCTTAAACTCGCCGTGGTGGTTTTTTCTTTAAAGATTTGGCGACATTATCTGTATGGTGTAACTTGTGAAATGTACACAAACCATAAAAGCCTCAAATATTTCTTCACCCAAAAAGAATTGAACATGAGACAGAGAAGATAGTTAGAGTTGATCAAAGACTATGATTTACAGATTTTGTAACATCCGAGAAAAGCTAATACTGTGGCAGATGCCTTGAGCCGAAAATCAATAAGAAATTTGTCATATTTGCTCACCGGTCAGAAAGAATTGCTATGTGATTTTGAACAGAATGAGATTAAGATAGTGATGCGTGAACAGGGCAGGATCTTAGCCGCCATTTTTGCTCAGCCTACAATCATCAAAGAGATTAAAGAAAAGCAACTGCAAGATGAATTTCTGAAAAAGATTGTAGATGAGATGGACTCAAAACCAAGGCCGAGATTTATATTGGCAAACGATGTGTTAAAATTTCAGAATAGACTTTGTGTGCCGAATTGTTTTGATTTGAGAAAACGTGTTATGACTAAAGCTCATAATTCTAAATTTGTTATGCACCCAGGGACTACAAAGATGTATCATGATTTGAAACAGAATTTCTAGTGCCTGGGAATGAAAAGTGTATTGCAGATTTTGTGGCTAGATATTTACACTGCCAACAAGTTAAAGCCGAGCATCAACGACCCGCTGGATTACTTCAGCCGCTCCCAATACCGGAATGGAAGTGGAAACATATCACGATGGACTTCATTATTAGACTACCTCGCTCTTCTCGAGGTATGGATTCTATTTGGGTAATTGTCGACCGTTTAACTAAGTCTGCCCATTTTTTGCCTGTCAGAACTACTTATAATACGAACAAGTTAGCTAACATGTATGTGAATGAAATTGTGAGATTGCATAGTGTACCAGTATCTATTGTATCTGACAGAGATTCTAAGTTTACATCAAGATTCTGGTAGAGTTTACAACTAGCTTTGGGAACTGAATTACGATTGAGTAGCGCCTACCATCCACAAATAGACGGCCAAACTGAATGAACAAATCAAACTTTGGAAGATATGTTACGAATGTGTGTTTTGGATTTCCAAGGGAGTTGGGAAACCTACTTACTATTGGCGAAATTTGTGTATAATAATAGCTACCATTCAAGTATTGGGATGGCTCTTTATGAAGCTCTGTATGAAAGAAAATGTCGTTCTCCTTTCTGTTGAGCTGAGGTAGGTGACAGACCATTGTTGGGACCAGAACTTGTGCAAGAAACAATTGAGAAAGTGAAACTGATTCAACAACACCTAAGAACTACACAGAGCCATCAAAAGAGTTATGCGGATATCCAGAGAAGAGATAGGGAATACGAAGTTGGTGATCATGTGTTCATAAAAGTAACTCCAATGAAAGGTCAGACACGATTTGGGGTAAAAGAAAAGTTGGCACCAAGATATGTTAGGCCATATGAAATTCTCGAGAAGATCAATTCAATAACATACTGAGTAGCCTTACCTCTGGTGATGGAGCATATGAACAACGGTTTTCATGTCTCAATGCTTCGAGATTACTTACGAGACCCGCTCCATGTGATAGAACCGACTCATGTGCTTCTGAAGGATGATTATACATACGAAGAGAGACCAATACAGATTATTAACTGCCAAATCAAAAGATTGAGGAACAAGGAAATTTCCTTAGTAAAAGTTGACTGCAAAACCATGGGGGAAACCTATGCAACTTGGGAGACAAAGGAGGATATGATAAAAAGATACCCTGAACTATTCCCTTTGGACCCGGCATTCTTCCAAAATGAAGGTAATTCGAGTTTGGAGGACCAAATTTTTTAAGGAGGAAGACTGTAACAACCCCAACTCATGATTAACGGTAATCCATGCTTAATTATGCCTAATTAGGCCTAATAAGAAATTAGAGTGAAGTTTTGCATCATATGTTGCCTTATTTGTGTTTATATTTATTTAACGTAGAAATATCTATTTCTGTTTCCGTTTCGGTTTGCGAATTGAAGGCTTTATCGGCATCCGATTCAAAAATTGACTTAGTATATTTATTATTTAGAATTTTTAGAATTTTATGGTAAGTTCAACTAAAATTCAATTCGGAACGAATAAAGTAGAATAAAATAATCTCACTTAGTAATGTTTGACTCAAACTAATTAAGCTTCATTAGTTGGGCTTATATAAGGCCTCTACACCACCTAGACTCATCTTTTCTTCATCATTTTGAGACAAAACATATGTGAGAGAGAGAGAAAGAGACCAAGAGAACAAGTGAGATCAACAAGAGAATGAAGAGAATTGCTAGGATTGTTGGGAATTGAAGAGAATTTTGAAGTTTAATCCTCTACACTTGTGAAATCAAAGTTTAAGGTAAGAGTTCAAGTCTTTAGTCTTGCCTTTGAATTGGTGAATTCATGAATACAAGAGAATTAAGTTGAAATTAAGTTGGAATTAAAGAAAAATGAACCATATCATGCACGCATGCTCATTTTATCATAATTTGAAGTTGTTTTCAACGAATTCCCTCTTGCATGTCCTTATTTTGAGAATTCAACATATTTTTAAGTTAAACACCTCATTGGATCATGTTTTGGAAGCTTGAAACTTACACCTTTACATGCATGATGTATATAGTTATGTTTTCAAAGAATTGGGTTTGGTTTAGCATACATCACATGCTCTTGAACCTTGATTTTGTGGAATTGATTTGAATTCACCATGTTTTCCAAGTGTACAAGAGTTCTCTCAAGTTTTTGGCCCAAGAAACCATAATTTGCATCTTTGGGGTTGAATTTGAAACTTGGAAGCAAATCTGGAAATTCCAGAATTCTGTTTCCACGCTCGAGCGACAAATCCTGTGCTCGAGCAACCACCTTCATTTTCACACTTCTACTCGAGTGACCAAAAGTTGGCTCGAGCGTAAAATGCATGCTCCCAGAAGTTTGCGTGTTTTGCAGACCGCTCGAGTGACAAAGTTGCACTCGAGCGAGGGTATAAGTCTCACGCTCGAGTGAGCGTCGAGTAGAAAAATCAAGTAACCAGCACTTTCGCAAAAGTTTACCGACTGATCGAGCGACAGAAGTTGCACTTCGAGCAACCACTCACATTTTGCATGTCCGCTCGAGCGAAGAAAGCTGCGCTCGAGCAAGACCCCTGTTTTTAGCAATTTTTATTAAATGTTTTCAAGTGCATTTTAACATCCTCATTGCATCCTAGGTATTTCTATGCCAAGATTAAGACACTATAATGAGGATAAAGAAGTAGGAACACACCAAGACAAGAAAGAACTAAGTTAATAATTCCGTGTGTGTAATTCAGTATGTATTCGTTCTGTATCTGTGTAGGTCATACGATACGAGATATCTAAATTGCCTACTCAGTCCGTTTACTTGGAGCCATCTGTTATCTGTGAGTAATAACTTAGTAAAGCTATGTTCAAGTTAAGTTATTTTCTGTATATGGAATAAGATCTGTTTTATGAATGCTATGTTTTTGCACAATGAATGATTGTCCATCTCTGACAAATAATTGTGACATTAATGTTGCGATTCAAGTATACAATCTGTACCCGGATCGAAGGTTCCTTTATGGAACTAACAAATTATCTATACCCGATTGGAGGTTCCTTTATGGAACTAACAAGTTATCCGTTCCCAGTCCGGAGGTTCCTTTAAGAAACTAACAAGTTATCTGTATCCGGCCGGAGGTTCCTATATGGAACTGACAAGTATGACCATTGATGCTTTGTATGTGATCTGTTGGCGTTAACGGATAAACCATGTATGATCAAGCATGAATTCTGATTTCTGTCAAAGACTCAAACAAGAATACGAATATGAATCTATTCTATGTACAGAATTAGTTATGGGACATCATTTATTTAACCCTTTACTTTGTTATTATTCACTGGGCTCCCGCTCATTATTTATCTTATGTATGTAGGTGATCAGGCATGTGACCAGGCTTAGAGTTGAGGACCTGGCGTCTCAGTTTTTGTAGCCAGCCTTTGTACCTTCCGATGAGGTTTCGGATTAAGTCAAGTCTAGTGGCTATGTTTTTATAAATGTATGTGACTTTGTTTCTTTTGATTTACAGATAAGTTTTCTGTTTATATGTACATGGAGTAACGTGTAAATACTATGTTTTTTGACGTCACTCGTATGCTTATAAAAGTTTAAGATTATATGTCTCATGTATGTCGTCACAACTCGATGAGCTATGTATATTTTATATATTTGCTTCCTCAGCCCCTAAATATATGTTATTTTGTTAAGAGGCCTTTGGTAATCCAAGGATTACTAGCCGGTACGATGCTAAACTTATAAGGGTGGGTTTGGGTCGTGACAGTAAAATTATAAATAACAAATTTATGATGTGCACCCTAAAGTTATGAATGATAATGTTATGACATTTTGTGATTTTTGTTATGACATTTTTCAGTGAAAAAAAGTTATGACTTTTGTAATGAAAAAGTTATCACATTTTGGATTTAAGTTTTGAAATTTTGTAAAAAAATTATAAAAGGCATACCATATACACAGTTTTAAAGGTGCACATTGTAACATCTCTCTAACTAATACAAGTTATTTATCAAATTCAAGATGTTTCAAAATTTATTTATTCCACTAGATGGCAAATGGTTATACCCCGTTTGGTATATTAGTTTAGGCTAAAATAGTCATATAGGACAAAAATATGTTATTTTAGCTAAATATGACAAAATGTCACATCCAACCTATAAACATTTCTTTTTTTTTCTCACAAAAGTCAAAAAAATTAAAAATTCTATTCCAAACGCGACTTTTTTATCTCAGACTAAAAATAACTAAAAAGTCAACCCACATCGCAAACAAATTTAACTAAAACTTGTGAAACTCATTTAGTTTGGTAAATTAACTTGACAAACTCGTTTAATTTATTGAACTCTTTTTTTTAATAGTAGATGAGGTGGTGTGGCGGGGAGGGTTCTCAAGATGTAACTCATTTAAGGAGTGATTTGGAAACCAGCAAAAAAATTAGCTTTTAATTTTTAAGAGGAGTGATGGAGACCCTCTCCAATCACCACCCCCACCACCCCCACACACATGTGGCAGGTGGTGATTGGAGGACAAGGGAAACAAAAAAAAAAAAAAATCCAACCAATGAGAGAGAGAGGGGGTCAAAGGGAGTGGGAAAAAAAGGGGGTCTTAGACATTTTTCAATTTTTAATCCATACTCATTTAAGGAGTGATTTGGGAAATTAGCAAAAGACTAACTTTTAACTTTTAATCCATTTTGAGTCACATTACCTTTTATATTTTTTACACATAAAAGAACAAAAAAGCTATAAAAAAAAAAAGTCAAAAAATCAATTTTTAACCAACTTCTCAAGTCACCCCTAAATCTGTTTATGGATTTAGATAAATTGATAGATAAAATTTGATTAGTTATCCAATCTCATAATCTTATTTTATTTTAGACAAATTGACAGATAAAATTTGATTCGTTATCCAATCTCATGATTTTATTTTATTATATATTTTTTTGGGTCATATAGGCCCATATATCTAGGGATGATAAACGTATTAAACGGTTCGAACTTGACTTGTATTTAGTTTATTAAAAACTCATTCAAATTCGATTCGTTAAATAAATAAGTCACACGTGAACACATTTTAAAACTCATTAAAGTTTTTAAACCAAACTTGAACAACTAATTGCTCGTTCGGCTCGATTCAATAAGCTTAAAATTATATAAAATATCAAACTATTTGAGTTCGACTCAATAAAAGTTCATATGCCATCGACTTGAAAGTTTAACAAACCAAATTTAAATAAATTTTAAAATTTATTAAAATTATCAAATCAAGTATAGACAGTTAACTATTTGACTTATTTGGTTAGTGTATCACCCTTGATAAAACAACCCCCCCCCCCCCCGGGGGTTTGGTTAACTGGGCCGTAGCAGGGCCTATCTACACCCAAAACCCAGCATATGGCCCACAATACACTAGTTAAATCCAAATTAAATCTAGATAGTACATTTTGAGTGTGTTTGCCATGGAGGTACGGGGGCATATATCCCTCTGTTTTCTGCCTTGCGAGATCGAAGGATGAGGTCATCAATGGATTGGATGATTGGGATTGGGAATGAAGCTGGAGGCATTGGCGTTCGTTTTGTTTTTGATTGTTTGTTGGTGCTTGTGGACCCATAGAAATCAAGTGGTTTTTACAAACTCCAAGTGATCGGGGGTGGAGCTTGCTGCTTATGCTGGTGAATGCAACCAGGAGCTGATGACAGTTAGGCAATGAGCTGAGGTTGACCCGTCTGCAGATTTGATTCCTTGCTGGAAGGCTCCAATGGAGGGTGTTTATAAGGTAAAGTTTGATGGTGCCTGCTTTGCACAACATGGGTCAGTGGGGTTTGGAGTGGTTATTCGTGATTGGCGTGAGGAAGTGATTGCATCTATGTCGAAAACATTGTTGATTTTGTTGGACAATCTTCATTTTATTTAAAAGATTTAATTCTATTGTGTACATAACAATAATTAGAATTTAAAAAAATAAAGAAAATGAGAGAATTTGTTTGATTACAAAAATCAAACTCGAAATAATAAATAAATAAATAACAGATTTTATTTTATTACAAAAATAAAATTTAAATCTGATTTTAATAAATAAAAAACAACACTGAAAATAAATTAAATAACTTACTTGATTTAATTTCTTCGAATTATTTTCTGATCAAGTCCAGTGTTTGACACTGTGTCTTTAAGACAGATTCGTCCTCTCCACGGTGCTTTCAGAATTTGGACGTCTATCTCCCAGGATGAAATGATCTACCACAAACAATAGCAGCACTACAAATTGTTTGCCTTACGAACACACTAAATGTTTACACTCTTTCTTTCAGAAATAAAATGCAACAAAATGAAGAATAGAATAAGCAGAGGTGAAATACGAAATTTCTGAATTATCACATCAAATGAGGGTGGTCCTATTTATAGATGTAAAGGTGGCTCTTGGTTTTAAATTGAACAGGTATGATACCTGTTGGTTTTGAATTTAAACAGATTTGAATCTATTAATAATTCAAACAGATAGCAAAAAACGGGAAGGGCCCTGTTTGGGTGTGCACTAATTCCAAACTAGTTTATTTCTGTTTGAAAACGGGAAGGGCCCTGTTTGGATGTACAGAAAATCCAAATCAGTTTAATTTGAATTCTGGATTTTATTTTACCAAAAATAAAATTAAATTCAAATGTTTTTGGCCCAAATAGATTAGTATTAGGCCGAACAAGCCCAACCTAACCACACACCACGCACCCGCGCCCAGGCCAAGCCCAGCCCGCCCAACCGGACGGCGGCGGCGGCGGCACCGCTCGCACGCGCGCGCGTGTGGTGATTTTTGGATCCAATGGGTCTAGCCCATTTTGCCCATAACCTCTCCCTTTAAAACACTTGGGTACTCCTTGGGGCACACCCCAAGTACCAAACCCATGCCTTATAAACCCTTTCAAAACCTCCCACCAAAACAATGTGGGACAAGCCATTTTATAACCTTAAGGAATTTTCACCAAAACTCCATTTTCATGGAGCACACTTTGGCTTCAATTTCCTATTCACTCGGTAATGGTTTTGAGCAACCAAATATACCACGTGAATCACAATGCGGCATAGAACGCGTTACCACTTTGACCCGAGTAAACTTGAGAAAAAATTCTGGTTTTACTCAGAATTTTTCTACCATTTCCAACAATCCCCTACATGAATGGAATTTGATGACAACAGAAATGCAACAATATGCAGACTTTAACGAAAGAGTATAAGTCGAAAATATCTTGCATCAGGATAGGTAGTTTTCGGCCTTGAACCTTCCCTTGTGATAACCTATCGGACTTACTAGCTAACCAAAGGACGCGATGCCTTGAATTGTTCAGCCGTTTGTGTAAGCCAAGACAACAGATTTCATACAAAATATCTTCTAACACATCATGGTTCTCACTGTTGTGTTCATTTTGGCCTTGAACGCACCTGATTTTCATAAGTGTTTCTAGAGAATTTAGCCTTTTCATTCTCATAGAACCGGCCCCAGTTCAACACTCATATAGGTGATTCTTATTGTGAGTATCTCCTTATACTCGTCTTGATTTTATACCTTAATCAAGATATAAGTAATCATTAAAAGCAAAGCTCATCCTTATACCCCTGCATACAACATATGTTGCAGATATCACTCTCACCATAGGAATGGGTAGGAAATTTTTAATCCCTTGGTGATTTCTGGTGAGCCATACATAACTTAGTTGTCCCTTTGAACTTAATTCTTGGGATCTCCAGTCATATAAGTAAGGTTACCATTATGACGACTCTTATGTAATAGGCTTTAATCCCATCCCCTTCGATGAACTATACACTAGCTCTTTTGTCAAACCTTTTGTTAACGGATCCACAATATTCTCTTTAAATTTTATATAATCTATTGAGATTATTCCGTTTGACAACAATTGCCTTACGGTATTATATCGACGACGAATATGTCGTGACTTACTGTTATACATGTGATTCTGTGCCCTACCTATTGCAGATTAACTATCATAATAAATGCAAATAGCTGGCGCAGGTTTTGGCCACATTGGAATGTCGTCTAAGAAGTGATGAAGCCATTCTGCTTCTTCACCTGGTTTGTCCAAAGCAATGAACTCAGATTCCATTGTGGATCGTGCGATGCAAGTTTGTTTCGTGGACTTCCAAGAAACAGCAGCGCCTCCTAGAGTAAAGACATATCCACTTGTGGATTTTGAATCTTTAGTATCCGATATCCAATTTGCATCACAATAACCTTCAAGTACTGCTGGATATCGAGTAAAGTTCAAACCATGATCACGAGTAAATCTTAGATATCTATGAACCCGAATGATCGCTTTCCAATGGTCTTCTCCAGGGTCTACTCAATTTACTGATAGCATAAGCTATATCAGGACGAGTACAATTCATTAGGTACATCAGGCTTCCAATGATTTAGGAGTATTTTAACTGAGACACTGCATCACCTTTATTTTTCGATAAATAAAGATTGACGTCTACAGGTGTTCTAGCTAAATTCATATCATCCTTGATAAATTTACCAAGAATTTTCTCAATATAATGTGATTGAGATAATGCATATCCGTCAGATGTTTTAGTAATTTTCATTCCTAATATAACATCCGCGACCCCCATATCTTTCATATCAAATCTTTTGTTAAGCATCTGCTTAGTTGATTTGATCATGTTTTGACTGCTTCCAATGATAAGTATGTCATCCACATAAAGACAAACTATGACATATCCTTGGTCAGTGTTTTTAACATAAACGTATTTGTTACATTCGTTTATCTTAAACCCATTAGTAAGCATTGCATGATCAAATTTTTCATGCCATTGCTTAGGTGCTTGTTTTAATCCATAAAGAAATTTTACAAGTCGACAAACTTTCTTTTCTTGCCCTGATATTACAAACCCTTCGGGTTGCTCTATATAGATCTCTTCATTTAGATCACCGTTTAAGAAAGCTGTCTTAACATCCATTTGATGTATTTCTAAATTAAACAACGCTGCTATAGAAATAAGCATGCGAATGGATGTTATTCTTGTCACAGGAGAATATGTGTCAAAATAGTCCAAACCTTCCTTTTGTCTGTAACCTTTAACTACAAGTCATGCTTTATACTTGTCAATTGAACCATCTGCTTTCATTTTTCTCTTGAATATCCATTTATATCCAAGAGGTTTAGAACCTGGTGGAAGATCCACCAATTCCCAAGTATGATTTTGCATAATGGATTCAATTTCATTATTAACAGCCTCTTTCCACAAAGGTGCTTCAAGACCTGTCATTGCTGCTTTAAAGCTTTGAGATTCATTTTCTAACAAGTATGTCAGAAAATCTGGACCAAAAGATTTTGATGTTCTCGCTCTTTTACTTCGTCTTGGTTCATCATTAGTTAAATCTTGTTGGTCGAGACTATTACTAGTCCCTTGTGCTTGATTGTCATTAGTCTCTTGACTCTGTGCACAATCATAAGTTCTTTTCTGTGAACTTAATTCCTGTCCTTTCTTGTAAGGAAAGACTTGTTCAAAAAACACAGCATTCCTTGACTCTATAATAGTGTTCACATTTATATCAGGTATTTCTGATTTATAAGTCAGAAATCGATATGCACTACTATTCTGAGCATAACCAATAAACACACAGTCTACTGTTTTTGGTCCAATCTTAGTCTTTTTAAGAACAAGAACTTCAACTTTTACCAAACACCCCCACACTTTTAAGTATTTGTAGGAAGGTGGTCGACCTTTCCACAATTCATAAGGAATGCTTTTGGTTTTCTTGTGGGGTATTCTGTTGAGAACATAACTAACAGACAATATTGCTTCCCCTCACAAATTCTATGGTAAGCCTGAACTTAGTAATATGGCATTTATCATTTCTTTTAGGATTTTATTCTTCCTTTCAGCAATTCCATTTTGCTGTGGAGAATAAGGGGCTGCAGTTTGGTAAATAATGTCATGTTGTACACAAAATTCATTTAATGGTACATCATATTCACCACCCCTATCACTTCTAATATAAATCAATGAATTTTAAAACAAATTCAAGAAAAAATCAAAATAATTATGACTACTCAAGTCAGAATTAATGTTTTGACAAAATCATATCCTCATAAAAAATTTTGCCTAAGAATCAAACAATTCAAAAACCCATTTGATTGTGTAGATTCTTGCAACTCAATAACAAATAAATGTCACTGTCATAAAAATATTTGTGACAGAAGAAAATTAAATTATCTCAACTAATATAAGAGATACACCCCCATATTAATAAAATGGTTCATGGTTTAACAAATTCTACTACGCAAGTAAAATAATTATTAATGACATCTCATGTCACATAGTTCAATAATCAACATAAAAGATTTCTTAAATTACTTCCCAATTAAACGGACCGATATAATTACATACATCTTCATGTTTAAATTTCTCTGGTGTTTAAACACCCATTCAAAATTGATTAAAAATATTCAAATTAACCTGCTTATATCCAAAGTCGACATAACAATTCCAAATCACTTGAAATTATTGTTAAGAAATAACTCGAGTTGATATCATACATGCATATCAAACGCATCAACTAAAAATAATGAATTAATAAATTAATCATGCACGATCCCATCACTTGCATCATGAAATAAAAGGATTCTCAACTCATAAATAAAATCCAACGCATTTAAGCTTTAAACTTTAAAATGACAAAACATACCTTCATTTAATAAGTTTGATTTGTACATAAATAAACAAATTAAATATGCATTAAAATGTTCTTGTGAATATATATATATATATATATTTTTTTCCGACTCAAGTGCAGAAACAATTCAAGACTATGAATCCACATTGTAATAAAAGTAAAATTAGTTTGTAAAACTAATATTTTACTCTAGAAACAAATTCTTCCATGTATACTCACGATGAACTATGTATTCACAAAGGGTTCAAAAATAAGTGGTCTACCAAACGAAACCATAAGTTACTAACAAAATTAACAGATTGTGACCGAGTCACAAAGTTACATGTTTGATTAACAAAATTAATTTTCTAGTTACTAAAACCATAAAATAAATTACAATACAAAATAATTTTATTTTCCTTGTTACTAAAACTAGTAAAATAAAATACTGAAATAATATCTGATTACAAAAATCAGAAAACTAAACCACAAATTAATTTTCTAGTTACTTAAACCAGAAAATAAATTATAACACAAAATCATTTTATTTTTCTTGTTACTAAAACTAGAAAATACTGTAATTTTATTTTCTTTGTTACTAAAACTAGAAAATAAAATACCACAAAACTATTTGATTGCAAAAATCAGAACAAACACAAAATAATTTTCTAATTTCAAAAATCAGAAAATAAATTAAAACACAAAATAATTTTATTTTCTTTACTACTAAAACTAGAAAATAATATAATTTTATTTTCCTTGTTACTAAAACTAGAAAAATAAAATACCAAAATAATTTTCTGTAACACAAAATAATATTCTGTAATTGTTAATGACACCAGTATATTACTACTAGTTGTCAAAGAAAAGAGACAGTATATTACTACTATCTGTCAAATAGCACAAATCACTATTTATTTTTCCAACCAGAATATTAGTTTGAAAACACAGAAAATTAAATACAATGAAGATACCAAAAAGGAATCTGTCTTAAGATTGTTAGACAATCTTCACTGTATTTAAAAGATTTAATTCTATTGTGTACACAACAACAATTAGAATTTAAAGAAATAAAGAAAAGGAGAGAATTTGTTTCATTACAAAAATCAAACTCGAAATAATAAATAAATAAATAAATAACAGATTTTATTTTGTTACAAAACAAAATTTAAATCTGATTTTAATAAATAAAAAAACAACACTGAAAATAAATTAAATAACTTACTTGATTTAATTTCTTCGAATTATTTTCTGATCAAGTCCAGTGTTTGATACTGTGTCCTTAAGACAGATTTGTCCTCTCCACGGTACTTTCAGAATTTGGACGTCTATCTCCCAGGATGAAATGATCTACCACAAACAATAGCAGCACTACAAATTGTTTGCCTTACGAACACACTAAGTGTTTACACTCTTTCTTTCAGAAATAAAATGCAACAAAATGAAGAATAGAATAAGTAGAGGTGAAATACAAAATTTCTGAATTATCACATCAAATGAGGGTGGTCTTATTTATAGATGTAAAGGTGGCTCTTGGTTTTAAATCGAACAGGTATGATATCTGTTGGTTTTGAATTTAAACAGCCCTATTTGGGTGTGCACTAATTCCAAACTAAATTCAAATATTTTTGGCCCAAAAAGATTAGTATTGGGCCGAACAAGCCCAACCCAACCACACACCACGCACCCGCGCCCAGGCCCAGCCTGCCCGACCGGACGGTGGCGCGCGCGTGTGTGGTGATTTTTGGGTCCAATGGGTCTAGCCCATTTTGCCCATAACCTCTTCTTCTAAAACACTTGGGTGCCCCTTGGGGCACACCCCAAGCACCAAACCCATGCCTTATAAACCCTTTTAAAACCTCCCACCAAAACAATGTGGGACAAGCCATTTTACAACCTTAAGGAATTTCCACCAAAACTCCATTTCCATGGAGCACATTTTGGCTTCAATTTCCCATTCACTCGGTAATGGTTTTGAGCAACCCAATATACCACGTGAATCACAACGCGGCATAGAACGCGTTACCACTTTGACCCGAGTAAATCGACGCTTGGGGCCCAACTAAAAAATAGACCAAACTTGAGAAAAAATTCTGGTTTTACCCAGAATTTTTCTACCATTTCCAACAGATTTATGGAGCGGATTGTTTTGCCACTATGACTGCTCTAAGCCCCGTTTGTTTTGGGGTATGAGAGGGAGATTGAGATTAAGATAGCTATGGGTCTTATTTAATGTGATATTTATTTGCAGAGTTGAGAAAATGGTTAAGCCGAAGGGCTTAGGATAGACCTTGCAGATGGGATTCGGATGAGCCTCCAGGATTTGGTATTAGAAAAATAGTCCGACCGACTATAAATTTTTTATTTTTATTTATTTTTTATTTTATTTTTTACATGTCGGTTATTTTTTTTTTGAACATTAATGTTTAATTTTTTGTATTTTTTGTTAAGTAAAAATTATTATTTTATTTATTTTATTTTTTTCTGAAAATTTTTTATTTTATTTTTATTTTTTTAAAATTTTTTACATTTTGGGCATTTTTTTTAAAACATTAATGTTTAATGTTTTTGTATTTTTTTTTTATTATTTTATATTTGTTTTATATATAAATAATTTAACAATCCCTACACTAACAACTATCATAAAAACAAACACAATTTTACTTAATCCCCTCACTAACAATCTTCTCACTATCAATCATCTCCATTCTACCTCTGAAAACAAATTTACTATCAATCCCTTCCATTCTACCTCTGAAAACAAATTTACTATCAATCCCCTCCATTCTACCTCTGAAAACAAACGGGCCCTAAAGGCATTACAATTGGCAAGTGATTTGGGTTTACAATGTATTATGCTTGAAGGTGACTCTTTATCCATTGTTAGGGGCCTTTCGTCGGGGCAGAGCTAGGGTTCGATCATTAGGCATATGAGTTTAGTTAGACCTATTTTATATGTAATAAATTTTGAATCAAATAAAGGTAAATATAAAATTTAGAGAAATTATCTAAAAGTCCTATTTACAAATGTTATGGTAGCTCAGGTCTTATTTAAGATTTTTTTAATTAATAAGTCATATTTAGTAAAATTAAGAATATTATCAGTTTTTCTCAATTTTTAAAATTAAGAATATTACCAATTTTGCATAGTAATATTTCAGATAATTGTTTTACTAATTGATAAAAAAAAAAACAGAGTACGAGATTAAACATTTTTACCTTTCTACTTATTATTTTGATTCAACTATTCAATAAAATCGAGAACATTAACAGTTTTTTTTTTCAGTTTTAAAATTGAGAACATTATCAGTTTTTCATTTTTAAATTTTTTTTTTTTTCAATTATGTACATCAATGTTCTATCAGCATGCTCCTTTATTGACACAATTTTTAGTTTTGTACAATAATAATAATAATAATAATAATAATAATAATAATAATTCAAATTTTTCAAAAAAAATAGTTTTTTTTTTTTTTTTTTGCACATAACTTTTTTTTTTTAGTTTTTTCAATTTGAAAGTTGGTGTTTTAAAGTTTTAAAAATCAAAATAAATGTCAAATCATCATTTTTTTTTATAGAGAATCATAAATGATAAACAATCACTGTTTTAAAGGCAATTTCGACTATTAAAAATTTAATGAGATTTGAAGGTCCAAAATTTTTTAATTAAGACTTATGTATAAATGTCCCAAAAATTTAATAGGGCTGTATATATGGCTTAAATGTTTTATCAAAAATTTTTACTTTCATGTAACTTCTCATATGACATGATGGGTTCTATCTATCATATGCCTCGCATATATACATACATTTATTGTGTAAATACACATAAAAATTAAAATAAATGTGGTGATAAATAGCATATGGCTTGAAATTTAAAGAAGTAATAACAATATAAATCAGTAATGAATGAATGAATGAAATATAAACCATGAAAGAAGTAATATCATATGTCTCACAAGATGTGTTGCTGAATGAAAAAGGAAAGATTGAAAAGGGGATAGAGGTAAAGAAAAAATAAAAGAAAGATGTTATAAACCATAAAAATTTATCTTGAATTTTATCTCAAAATTGTATGTGCGATGTAAATTTAAAATTAGTGAGATGTGAATCACACTAACAATGAATATAAACCATTGATTTGCTTCTATTTTTTTTTTTTTTTTTTGTGACTATTTTTCTGGGATTGTAACATTGCTAAACTAATTAAAATGCAAGAAATAAATTGTATTATAAAAAAGGTTTAAAGTTGCACCAAAAGTACATGGAAAAGAAGAACAGGTTATTAATAAACTCCTCTACGAGTACAGGGTACCTACAAAATATAAAACAAAAACTAAAATAAAATGAAAGGTTGAGATCTTTTGAGTTTTGTGTGTGCTGTTTTCTGACCACACTGCCAAACAGGTACCCAACTGGAGAACACCGGCAGAATAGATTGCGCCAAAATGACCTGTCACAGAAAGAAAAGACTCCGGCGGTCCCGGGGGCACTCCGATGATCAAGTCAGTAATTAATATCTCTCAAAGATAACCAATTGTGCTTAACTCACAAGCCAGAATACAAAAAGCGTACCTTAGACTCAGGAGGGTGCCTTACTTTTATAGCCAACACTGACCTGATCTTTATAGAAGCCTAGCTTCAATGGACTCCGGCCCAATGCTTACCCTGGACTCTCCAATAGATAGAGATAAACTTCCTAAGAGTCTTTATCCTTATCCAGGTTAAGGTCCTCACTCATTCTAGGACTCTTGTCCCTTATCCGTTCATCTCGGATTCCGGTATCTCCGCAGATAACCTCGGCCTAGCCGAGATCATCTCGGCATCATGACCAAGACACGTGGCACCTTGACTGGCACTTCGGTGCCACCTTGGCCATGTGTTGTTATTCAAAAAATATGTCCCCACAACTGCTCCTTAGGTTCTATTACCTCGGTAACTTGAGGTGATGAAACCTATATTATTTGACCACATAGCACGTCGGCTAAGCTTGCTTTACCCTTTATTATCGAGGTTATCACACATCGGCTTCCATATGACAAAAACTTCAGTGTGTTTGCATCAATGCCTTAGAACCAAGAACCAAGTTTTTTCAAGTTCTTTAGCTGAGATCGTACCCCAAGTTAAGGTCTTTGCTTCATTAAATCAAGAACTCCAAGAGTTTCTACACGCATATGAGCTGTTACGCACAGTAACTCAACCGTTTTCGCCACACGTCCTTTCCCTATTGAACCGTACCTGACACGCGCCATCTAGTCGCATCGCATTTGCGTGCGCCATCTGACAAGCACGTCATCCTAGGCACACTAATTGTGACTTGCTGCCTTTTCATGTTTTGACAAAAATACTTCCCTCTTTCTTCGTCTTTTCACTTCACATTTTCTAATTTCTCTCTTTGCTTCAAGCTTTCTCTCTCTCTAAACCACCATTGTCATCTTTTCAAAGTTTTCTGCAACTGTTTCCGTTCACCTCCACCGGCGAAGTATCCACCGTTCTGCTATATTCACCATCAACGTTCAACTCCGGCGTACCTCACACCGGCGTCACTCCTTCTGGTAAGTCACTGCCTCCCCTCTTATCAATCTGTGTTTTTCTTAAAAAACTCCACTGCATTATTTGCTGCCATTGCCAACCTGTTCATGTTCTTGATTATTAATTTGTGCGTTGAATTCTATCATGTATTTGGACATGTTTGTCTCATGATTTTGCTTCTGCCCAATCTCTTCCTGAGTGCACACATACTGCTCACATACTTGTTTATTTTGCCACTGATCTTGGCCTCGCATCCTTGTACACACTTTGTCATAGTGTTCTTAATATTTCATCACTATTCTTGATTCGTGCACATTTACATTTTATGCAATGTTCTTGAACCCCTTTTGGTTTTCTTGAGTCTGAATCACTATTCTTTTCTGTTTTCTTGTGTTGTCATCCAGATTTATGCCTTCAATTCTTGTTTGCATAGTCTTAGATTTTGGGATTTGTTGTAGAACTCACAAATTTTAGGAAAAATTGAAACAAATTCTCCTTAGATCCTAAAAAACTCTTGCCCCGGCATACGTTTAGGTTTTGCCGAGGTCATTTAAACCTTATGAAACCACTTCCTTCTGAAATCTAACACCTCCCCCACTTAGCCGACATTATGGGTATGTTCAAGTGGAAGGTGAACACCCCAACTAAGTTAGAATACTTTAGGCAGGAGTTTGCTATCCTTGCCGACGTTCATCTTAGGTTGGCTGGGAAGGAGGACTCCATCATGCCTAAAGATGACTCTATGCCCTTCCCAGTGGTAGCCTTCATAGAGTGTGGACTTAGGTTCTCTCTTGACATCCTCTTTCGAGAAGTCATTCGCTATTACAAACTAAACCCAATGCAGCTTGCCATTAACTCTTACCGAGTTATCCATCGTATAATTGCCTTAGCCAAAAAAGAAAACACTAGGGTTACTCTTGCCGATATCCAGTACTGTTACACCATGTGCGGCCTGAAGTCAGAAAAGGGCTATATCTATTACCTTAAGCCGAGATCCATAAAACACAAACTTGTCGCCGACCTCCCAAACTCCAACAAGGGTGCTAGAGACGATTACTTCATCGTCTCGAGCAACTAGGAGTTCTCACCAGATTATGAGTTTCACCTCTATCCTCTAAGCCGAATAGTCTTCAAAGAGGGAGATGGTAAGAGCCAAGTGTCACCTTTACTTGCTTTTAAGTCTTTTTTGATAGTTTTGTATGCTTTAACGTCTGTTTGTTTTATCTTTGCAGTTCTTCTTCAACCACCCAAGGACTTCTGCAAATCCTTCTATCTCAGCAAGGATTTCAAGAGGTTGTTGGGTTTGCTAGTTGACCAGCGGAAAGCCCCTCTACTGCTCAACTATATCCCGACCTATAAGTCCATTTTGCTCGACGTCTTGAAGAAGAGCAAGTCCCCTCCTTCTGCTACAACTCCTGCTACAACTTCGTCACCTTGGCCAAATCACGTCTGCCCCAGCAGAACAGCCATTAACCTCTGCTCCACAACTGATTCCACCTTCTCAATGCCAACACCGACATCGAGCTCCACTGCTCGTACCAGCAGACAGGACTTGTAGCCGAAGACGCTGAAGTTCTGAGTCATCGGCTTACGATCCAACCAACCCACCAACCGCACTTCTAGCTATCCGCCTTGGCACTACAGTTACTGTTGCTATCTCCGCCAACGAAATAGGGTGACAAAAGGCCGTTGCTGAAGACCTTTTTGCCGACATCCCTAATGTCATCTCAGTTCAGTCTTCCCCTTCCTAGTCTCAACCAAAGCCAAAGCCAAAGAGGCTGAAGAAAGCCTAAGCCAAGGCAACGGTGACTCAGATCGACTCTGAGGACACCTTGTCGATCTCCAAAATAGTCGAGCCCGAAAAAAATGCCTCTGCTACCGAAAAGAGGCCCGCAGAGGCTGCTCTCTCCAAATCCACCGAGTCAAAGAAGCCGAGGTCGGAGTCTGCTACAACCTTAGGGTCCCTGAAATGTGATGCCCCCTGGGCCTCTCCAATCACCATCGAGGACAAGCCAGTCAAAGTCGGTGACAGCGCGACTGACATTGAAGTCGGCATTACCCTCTATACTGCCTTGCTCCTTCCTAAAGATCTCGAACGCAACGCCGAGGATAGCGAATATGAAAAATTAGCTCTGCAGTTACAGCACTCCGTATAAGTAAGCCCCTAATACTTGGCACTTTCCAATCTCTGTTTTTATCATACTTAGAGAGTTTTACTAACTTCTGTTTTTTTTTTATTTCTTGTAGGCAATCCAGTATGCCCACTCCTTCGCAATGTAAGCCTTCGAAATGAAGAAGAAGTTGACCCATAAGACCAGGAAGGCTACTAGCTTACTCAAGATCATCAATAAGGCCGAGACCAAGATGAAGACGTTGATAGATCAGGCCAAGGCAGCCAAACAGGCCCAAGACGAGGTCGAGGAAAGGGCGGGGGTTGCTATGGCTATCGTTGAGGTCCTTAAGGCCGAAAAGAAAGAGGCCGAAGAAAAAACTGCCGAAGCCCAAGCCGAGCTCATCGTTGCCTTGGCTACAAAGGACGCCAGATCAAAGCGGTAGACGAGAAGGCCCATACCAAGGGGGCAGCCGACATCCATGAGGACTACAAGAAGCAGGTCAAAAAGACATGCAACAAGGGTTATTTCCTTGGCTGGATGGCTGCTTTAAAAAAGTTGGCTGTCCCCGAGGATTCACTTCTCTGAGAAGATAACCGCATCGTCCTGCCATTCCCACCCACTCCAAGCCAGTCTGAGGACGAAGCTGAGTCCGGGGAGGAGACCAAGGCCAAAGAGGCCGAGGAGACCGAAGTTGCTGGGGCCAAGTCCCCAACTCTGAATGAGCAAGTTTTAGACTTGACTCAGGATGAGGAGGACGAGGTCCAAAAGACCACCTCTGAGGCCGAGGTTGAGACTTCTAATAAGAGCCTGGATGATACACTGCGTGAAATCGACACCGAGGTCCAAGCTGATAAATCTGCCCAGCTGTCTGCCAAGGCTGACACAACGTCAATTGCCAAGGCAGGGCAGACTGTGGAAAATGCATAAACTTTAGTTTTTCCTCCTTTTAGTACTTGCTCTCTTTTTTACTTTTGGACAACTATAAATCTCTTTGTTTTGAACAATGTTAACTTTATATTTGGCCGATGTGTCTTTTTTGTATCCTGAACAAGTAATCCTCTATAAGCCGAAGTTCCTTGTTTCCTTTTGAATGCAAGTCTTCTTTTTTGACTAAGTGTTTGAATGCTTGTCTTCCCTTTACTGTCTTGTATGATTCCATACTTAGAATTTTTTGCATGTCTTCGAAGTACACCTTAACTATACAATCTCCTCGGGGTTATACCCACTAACGGTTTATCTCGGCCTTGGCTTAACGCTTGAAAATATTTTATAATATTTTCATAAGTGTTATTTACAACTTGCCACTTCACTCTTACTTATCAAGACCTCTGTCTTCCATTATCTCAAAGCTGGGCAATCTGGTCATCTCGGCAAGTACGTAGATACTTCTTTCAACATAACCTTGGCTTAACTTCAACTTGTAAATTTTTCTTTATTAGACTCAACAAGTATTAAAACCAACCTTCTTTCAACATAACCTCGGTTTAACTTCAGCTTGTAAATTTTTCTTAAAATTTCAACAAGTGTTAAACCAATTTTAACTTGTAAATTCCAACTCCCAAGCATTATTCTCCAGCTATCTACCCCCTAATGTGAACTTAAGTTCCACTTGGATTCTCATTAAGCATGTGACTTATGACCTCGTCGCCGAATTTTAAACATAGACTAGCCGAGGTTCTCGACCTTAGTTCCTCTGTTAATCTTACCCAAATGCACTTAGTTTCAATCTGTGTCTGACTCTGCCGATATGGCAAGTCCAGTTTAGTTCAACTTCATCATAGGCGAGTATAATTCAACTCTGTCATATGATGAGTCTAAGTTATTCATCATGTTTCAATCAGAAACATCACTAACTTAGTTCAACTCTACTATATGCAAGTATAATTCAACTCTGCCATATAGTAAATCTAAGTTATTCATCATGTTTCAATCAGAAACATCGCCAACTTAGTTCAACTCTATTATATGCAAGTATAATTCAACTCTACCATATAATAAGTCTAAGTTATTCATCATGTTTCAATCAGAAACATCGCCAACTTAGTTCAACTCTACTATATGTATATAATTCAACTCTACCATATAGTAAGTCTAAGTTATTCGTCATGTTTCAATCAGAAACATAGCCAACTTAGTTCAACTCTATTATATGCAAGTATAATTCAACTCTGCCATATAATAAGTCTAAGTTATTCGTCATGTTTTGATCATAAACATCGCCAAGTGACTGGTTAATCCTTTTACACAAGTTCGAGATAAAAAATCGAGCTAAAATTTTATTAGTTACTTCAGCTAATAATAGAAAACTTAGAAAAAAATAAAAAATAAAAAGAAATCTAATGATAGAAAAACTTCAGGTTGCAAGTATTCCAATGTCTTAGCAACTCTTTGCCTTTACTGTCTTCAAGCTGATATGCCCCATTGCCCAGGACCGAGATGATTCTATAAGGTCCCTCCCAGTTTGGGCCAAGCATGCCCTCTCTGGGATCCTTCTTGTTGCCGACGACCTTTCTCAGGACGAGGTCCCCAACTTGAAACTCTCATGGGTTGACCTTTTTATTGTAAGCCCTGGCAAGTTGCTGCTGGTATACCCCTAGTTGGATTGTTGCTTTCTCCCTTCTTTCTTCTAATAGATCCAAATCTCGGGCTAAGAATGCCTCATTGGTGCCATTTTCTACTCTCTACGTTCTGATCCTTGGGATGCCGACCTCCAATAGAATAACTGTTTCTGTGCCATAAGCCATGGCAAATGAGGACTCCCCAATTAATCTTCTCAGCGCGGCCCAATATGCCTAGAGTACACTGGGCAACTCATCCACCCACTTTCCCTTTGCTGTTTCCAACCTCTTCTTGATCCCATCCAAGATAACCTTATTGGATGCTTCTACTTGACCATTACTCTAAGGGAAGCTTGGAGTGCAATAGCAGTTCTTGATTTTGTACTTTACACAGAAGCTTTTGATCAGCTTGCTGTCAAATTGCGTTCCATTGTCTGCTATTATTGCCCTTGGGATCCCAAACCTGGTGATGATGTTCTTCCATATGAAGCTCTTCACATCAACATCTCGAATCTTTGAGAGGGTTTTAGCTTCAACCCACTTGGTAAAGTAATCTGTTGCCACTAGTAAGAACTTCCTTTGTCTAGTTGCTTGAGGCAGTTATCCAACAAGGTCTATGCCTCATTGGGCAAATAGCCAAGGGCTGGACACTGGGTTCAGATTCGCTACTGGTTGGTGTATCAAAGGTGCAAACTTTTGACACTTCTTGCACTTTTTGACATAAGCTTCAGCATCTTTCTGTATGTAAGGCCACCAGTCCCTAAATGATAGCCCTATGAGCAAATGACCTGCCCCTAGTGTGGCTTCTACATACTCCTTCATGTATTTCATACAAGAAGTCTTCAACTTGTGAAGGATGCACACACCTCAAAAGGGGACCAGTAAAAGATCTTTTGTAGAGATGCCCTTCTGCTGTCAGACTGAATCTTGCAGACTTCAGTCTAATCTTGTGTGCTTCTTTATGATCATCTGGCAGTTTTCCATCTCTAAGGAATACTATTATCGCATCCATCCAGCTTGGTCCCGTCTCCACACACATTGCTTCATGCTTTGTGTTCAATGATTCTACACTTGGACCTGATATGTATTCGACCATTATTGTCCTTGCCTCTCCTGGTTTTATTGCACTAGCCAGGTTAGCCAAGGCATCAACATGGCTGTTGTCATCTCGGCTAACTTGCTGTAGTCGGCAATTTTGGAACAATGCTATCAGTCTGCCCACCTCCTTTACATAGGCCACCATCCTTTCATCTCGGGCAGCGTATTCGCCTGTTGCCTGGTTGACGATAAGCTAGGAGTCACAGAAGACCATTACCTCGTCGGCTTCCATTACTGCTGCCAACTTTAATCCTGTTATCAGTGCTTCATACTTTGCTTCGTTGTTTGAGGCCTTAAACCCCAAATGAATGGATTGTTCCAGCATCTGTCCATCCAATGATACTAGAACTACTCCTGCCCCCGCTCCTTGTCGGTTTGAGCTTCCGTCAACAAACAGGCAGAAGAAGTCACCGACGTAAATACTGTAGGGCCTGAGTTTTTCTTCCTTCCTCTGTTCAACTATCCCTAACTGGGTTTCTCCTTATTCACCTGGACATCGTATACCTCGGCTCAAAGGAGCCCAATGTAGGATGGCGCCTGGTGTGAACTCAGCCACGAAGTCGACCAAAACTTGGCTTTTGATTGCTGTTTTGGGTCTGAATTCCAGGTCATATTGGCCCAACACCACTGCCCATCTGGCTATCCTACCTGTCAGATCACCTTGCTGCAACAGGGACTTCAAAGGATGCTCAGTTAACACCACAATCTTGTGGGCTTAAAAGTAATGATTTAGCTTCTTGGAGGCCATTACTAAAGCCAGTGTCAACTTTTCCAAGGGCAGGTATCTGGTCTCTGCATCTGTTAGGGTTTTACTCACGTAGTAAACTGCCCTATGTTCTCCATTTTCTTTTCTGATTACTACTGTATTTACTGCATGTTCTGACATCGCTAAGTATAGGAACAGCTCCTCTCCAAGTACTGGATTTGAGAGAACTGGAGCTGTGGTCAAGTATTTCTTTAAGTCGGCCAAAGCGGCTTCGCACTCTTCTGTCCATAAGAAGTCTGTGGCTTTCTTCACTAAACTGAAAAAAGGTTTGCATTTATCAGAACTTTTGCTTATGAATTGTCATTACCCAAACCCGCCCCTAAGGGTTTAGCATTGTAACCGGCCAGTAATCCTTGGATTACCGAAGGCCTCTGAATAGAATAATATATTTAACAGGGATTACGGAAGCAAATATACAAAGTTACATAGTCCATAGAGCTGTACAGACATATATGGGACAGAATATTTGAAACTTTTCATATACATGTTTGCATATTTACATATAAGGCATTTAAATACAGTAGTCTTACATCATCCAAGCCACATATACAAGATTACTACGTGTCCAGGCTAGACATAAACATTTCAGAAACACAAAAGTCCCATAGACAATGAACCCGGGTAGATCTCAAAAGGGAACCTCCACGGAAGGCGTGATAGCTGGCTGACACCAAAACTCACCAGGCGGCACCTCAGGTCTGGTCACGTGCCTGCTCACCTACATACATATAAATAATGTAGTGAGCTAGAGCCCAGTGAATAATAACTAGGTAAAGAGTTTTAATGAATGATGTCCAACACAGAGTTAGATTTCAGAGTTTATATCACAACGTATTCATGTTGGAAACAGAGTCATAAGCATATTTCAATTGTCAATCAAAGTTGAATTCGGATACACACTCATATTCATATTTAGACTTTCCATATATTTGGTACCGGCAACCACAATGGTCTATATCTTGCGCAAGTAGCTATGGTATTGTTACCCCCAGGGTAGGGCCATGTGAACATAGGCCTTGGTATTGTTACCCCCGGGCAAGGGCCACATGAATATAGGCCACAGTATTGTTACCCCTGGCCGAGGGCCACATGCAGATTGGCCACGATATTGTTACCCCGGGCGAGGGCCACAGGAACTATGGGTGTCACAAATATAAATATAAATACATATCAGAAAAAAAAAAAGGACATTCATTCATAATTCGTAAATAGCATTTCAGAAAACAGATCGTATCATATCAATCAGAAAATACTTGTAATTGAACATAACTTTACAGAGTTATTACTCACAGTTGGCTTTGGGTGCAGACAAAGAGAGCAGATTAATCAAATGGTTCGAGGTGCACGACCTACACGAACCTACATACAAATTCACACTTGAATCACATGCTCAAATTATACGTAACTTGTTTTATTTGTTCTGGGTGTGTTTCTAGTCTTTAACCTCACTATAGTGTCTTAAATATGGCCTAGGAATGCCTAGGATGGAAAGAGGATGCCACAATGCACTTGAAAACATTTCTCAAATTTTTGCTAAAAATGGAGTCTACGCTCGAGCGTGGCTTTCTACGCTCGAACGGACATGCAGAAAGTGAAGGTTCACTCGAGCGTGGATTTACTTGCTTGAGTGGACTGCAAACTTGATAAAAGTACCGGATGTATGTTTTTCACGCTCGACGGACGCTTGATCCCCGCTCGAGTGTGAGACTCAGACCCTCGCTCGAGCATGACTTCCCTCGCTCGAGCGGACTGTAAAACACATGAACTTCTGGGTACATGCATTTCACGCTCGAGCGTGACTCATGTTGCTCGAGCGGAAGTGCACGCACTCAGAGTGTTCGCTCAAGCGTGAAGTCCCCCCGCTCAAGCATGGATCAAATTTCTGGAATTTCCAGATTTGATCCACAGGTTCAAATTCAACCTCCAAGACATCAAACTCAATTTTTTTGGGCCAAAACTTTAGAAAACTCATAGAGACTCATAAAACAACATGATCCAAGGATTAATTCAAGAAACCATAGCTCAAAGGCTTGCCATTTGTGCAAAATTTCAACTTGAGACTCAAGAATAATACATGAACATTCTTGTATGCAATTCTTTGAACCAAAGCTTCTCAAAACATGATCAACTATGACAAAATGACATAGAACATGAAGGATTTCCAAAACAAAGCTAGGATCATGACAAGCATGCAAGAATCCTTTGGAAAAACAACCTCAAATGCCATGAATTACATATGCATGTATGTATTGAGCTTTAATTCTTCAATCTTAGCTTAATTGCACACCTAACTCTCTTGAATTCACATAATTATTATCATAAATACAAAGTTTAAGAGTATAGTTCTCACCTAAGGTTGAATTCAAGTGTGATTCTAACCCAAGGCCTCAAATTGTCTTCAATTTCCTAGCCAAAACTTTGTTTGAGCTCAATTTCCCTCTACTCTCTCTTTCTCACGTTTGTGTGTGTGAGAGCTCAAGAGTGTGTGGGTTGAATGCAAGGAAAATGAGTTAGTGGGGTCAAAAAGGTTCACTAAATGATAGGTAAACAAAACTAATCAAATGGCATAAATTTAATCTAATTTAATCGTTCCAAATCAGATTTCAATTAAACTTACCATAAAATTCTAAAATTTCTAATTAACACATAAGTCAAGTCAATTTCTGAATTGGATGCCGATAGGGCCCTCAATTTGCAAACCGAAGCTAAAATATGAACATATCTTTCTATGCTAAACAAATACAAACACAGATAATGCAACACACACTCATGCAAATTAATTTAGAGTCCTTTTTTAATTACCGTTAGGCATAATTAATCATAGATTAGCGTTAATTGGAGTTCGGGGTTGTTACATAAATCTATTTAGGACTTCAGCCCTTCTAGTCAACATCTGTACTTGTTTTGCCGACGTTGGGCTCTTTAACTCCAAGATGGCCTTGATTTGATCCGGCTTGCCTCAATGCCCTTTCTAGTGACCAAGTATCACAGGAATTTTCCTGACCCAACTCTAAATGCACACTTCGATGCATTGAGTCGGAGCTGAAATGTCCTTAGGATGTCAAGACTATTTTCAGGTCAGCCAGATGATCTTCAGGTTCCTTGGTCTTCACGACCATGTCATCAATGTATACCTCCACTGTTTTGCCTATTAGATGTCTGAACATCTTAGTCACCAATCTATGGTAAGTTGTTCCTGCATTTTTAACCAGAAAGGCATCACTCTGTAGCAATACAGCTTTTTTGGGGTGATAAATGCAGTCTTCTCCTCATTTAGGGGGTAGATGGCTATCTGATAGTACCCCCTGTAAGCGTCTAGGAAGCTCATCCTTCCATGCCTTGAAGTGGTATCCACCAATTGGTCAATCTTGGGTAGTGGAAAATTGTCTTTGGGACAAGACTTGTTCAGGCTGGTGAAATCCATGTAGACCCTTCACTTCCCATTCTTTTTCTTCACAACAACCGTGCTTGATAACCATGTCGAGTAGTATACCTCTCGAATGGCTCTGGCCTCTAGAAGTTTATCTACTTCCTCTTCTACTGCCTCAACATTCATCAACATCGGCCTCCTTGCTCGCTGGATGACAGGTTTAGCCGATCTGTCCACATTCAGTTTATGGCAAGTGAACTCAGAGTCAATGCCAGGCATCTCGTATGGTGTCCAAGCAAACACCTCCAGGTTTAGAATGCTTCTAATTCCTTTTCCTCTTCCTCGGCCAAGTCTGAGCTGAGGAGGAAAAAGCGATCTTCATCTCCTTGCAGGACTAAGATCTTCTTCAGGGCTTCCTTACTTTTCTCGGCTGGTTCTTTGCCGATGTCGTCAAGGACCTCCATGTCCTCATCTTCAATCTCTACTACCTCTGCTTCTCGTATGTTGCAGGTGGATTTCATTACTGCCATGGAGCAATTATTTGCCTGCACCTGATCCCCTCTAACCTCCTCAATTCCATGCTCTGTTGGGAAGCACAACAGCTGGTGCAATGTTGAGGGA
The DNA here is from genome assembly GCF_055761805.1 of Camellia sinensis. NCBI lineage: Eukaryota > Viridiplantae > Streptophyta > Magnoliopsida > Ericales > Theaceae > Camellia > Camellia sinensis. The sequence goes on from NC_138974.1 coordinate 64,574,735, forward strand.
ACAGCCCCCATTGCATGCACCCATGGCCTTCCCAAGATAGCATTGTAAGGGGAGGGAGTGTCAATTATTGTGAACTCAGTTTTTACCTTCTTGGTGTCAGCCTGCACCTCCAAACCTACTGCTCCTAGGGGCCACATCGGCATTCCATTGAACTCGACCATTGGACCATTGGATTGTTCCAGATCATCTTGGTGAAGGCCAAGCTTCTTGTAACACCTGACATACATGATATCACAAGAGCTGCCTTCGTCGATCAGAATTCACTTTGCCTGGCACTCTTGAATCTGGAGGGATATTACCAAGGCATCGTTGTGTGGATGTTGCACCATCTCTAGGTCATCTTCAGTAAAGGACACCACTGGTCCCTGGCACTCGTCTGCCCTAGGTCTCTTTTGTCGGACCTGATACACATGTTGCAAATGTTTTACCTTCTGAGTTTCCCCACGTATCTCGTTTTTATTGAACTTCGAGTGAATCACATTGATTACTCAAGGTCCGCCTGCTTGCAGTTGTGGTGCTGGTGGAGGTGGTGATGCCGGTGCCTAAGGCAGTCTCACTTGCTCTTCCCTTGTCCTAGTCTCGTCTACCAGGCCCCTTAGATGACATTGTCTTACCAGGTCTTCCAGATGTGCCTTTAGGGCTCTGCACCCTTGAGTTAGATACCCATCCTCATTGTGATAGGCACAGCGTTTCCCTAGACTTTTTTCCATAAATTCACCAGGAATCCTCTCTGGGCCTCTATAATAGGGCTGATTCTGGATTATTTCCAAGACTTTGTAAATCAAAATTCGGAATATGGTTATGACTGCATGTGTAGCCCTCAATCCTGCCTCCTGTTTATTATATCCACCATTACCTCGGCCTTGCTTCGGCGAGCTATTCCTCTTCTCTTGTTTTGACGTCTTTGTCCCCGACGTGTCCTCCTCGGCCCTGGTATACTTTCTATCCTGACCATAAGTTCCTCCATACTTTTTGGTAGTGTCTTTGCTAGTGATTTTCGAAGCAAACAATCATCTTTTAGGCCGTTCTTAAAAGACACGACCGCCACCTCTTGGTTGCACCCTGGTATTCGGTTGAACAGCTCGTAATACCTTTTGGCATAGGCCCTAAGACTTTCATCCTCACCAATTCTCAAAGCCATCATGGAGTCCACCCTCAACGGCTATAGTTCGTTTGTCACAAAGCGACGAACATCTCAATCATGTCTTCCCAGCTTTTCACAGTTCCTTTCGGCAACTTGTGAAACCAGTCTGATGCGTTTTCCCCAAAGGATGAGGGAAACACTTTGCAAAGCAACGGTTCGTTCCTGGTGTACAGTGCCATTGAGTTCAGGTACAAGCCGACGTGAAATTTAGGGTCAGACTTACCGTCGTATATCTGGAACCTTAGCATGTGGAACCTTTTCGGGGCCTCAAATTTGTCCAACTCCACCGAGAACGGCGTTCTCGACTTAATCGAAGAGATTACCTCGACATCTTGTCGCTTCCTCTGGAGGTAATCCCTCAGATCCTCCTTGGTCCGTCCAGGAGCTCGGCTATCAACGAATTTTAGCCTTTTTGGTGCGCTATTCCCAGTGTCGTTATAGTTCTCTGGGATCTCTCTCCATTAGTTGCGTCGAAACAAAATTCCTTTCCGTGAACATGCTGATGTTCTTTGGGGTCAGCTTCTTTGGTATGATGCGTCCTTCAAGAATCTCCTTTCATTGACTCTCCTCGCCCGAACTCCCTTGAAGGCAGGTGAGAGAGTTCCTTGGTCCTGGTGTGATGGGGGACTATAGAGACTGTTTTCTGTCCCCCTTTCTGGGAATTGTTCCTGGCCGTTGGAATCGGTGTGTCTTGTAACGGAAACGGTGGCTGCATGACGTTATTCTACATCATGCTATTGATGACTAATTGCAGGTCTGCCAATTTATTTGCCATTCCCTTCATCTCTCTGTCCCTCCACAGACATCTATCTTTCCATACCTGGAGGTCGTTCTCGTTATAGTACCCGCCTCGGTCTGCCTTCTTTGGCACGTCTCCCTCCTAGCCGACGTCCTTTTCTCCGGGATTTTGATTCTGAGTTTCCTCATTGCAGTTATCCTCCTCTACGTTGGGATCAAGGTGTTTGCCACTTCCAGTAGGGATGTCGTCCCCGATCTTCTCTTTCTGTCTGTCGTTGGCCATCTATTCTCCTTTTTTTCCCACGGACGGTGCCAAATTGTGTATGCTGTTTTCTGACCACACTGCCAAATAGGTACTTAGCTGGAGAACACCGACAGACTAGATTGCGCCCGAACGACCTGTGACAAAAAGAAAAGACTCCGGCGGTGGTTCTTCCACCTAGGGACACTCCGATGATCAAGTTAGTAATCAATATATCTCAAAGATAACCAATTGTGCTTAACTCACAAGCCAGAATACAAAAAGCGTACCTTAGACCTACGAGAGTGCCTTACTTTTACAGCCAACACTAACCTGATCCCTGTAGAAGCCTAGTTTCAATGGACTCTGCCTCAATGCTTACCCCAGACTATCCAATAGATAAAGATAAACTCCCTAAGAGTCTTTATCCTTATCCAGGCTGAGGTCCTCCCTCATTCTAGAACTCTTGTCCCTTATCCGTTCATCTCGAATTCCGGTATCTCCGCAGATAACCTTAGCCTAGCCGAGATCATCTCGGCGTTAGGACCAAGACACATGGCACCTCGGCTGGCACTTCGGTGCCACCTTGGCCACGCGTTGTTATTCAAAAAATATGTCGCTACAAGTTTCACTTAGAGACAAGAAATGGATGGCCAAAATAAATTTGAAGGGACAATTTGTTACAATGCCATGAAAATATATAGAAGATGCCTAATATATATAGTATATTCTCAAAATTTTGCAGGGGTTAGGACCCCCTCTAACCTCCCTCCCCTTGCCCCTGCCTTCAATCGAAGTCTGAGTTGTTGTCAAGTTTTAGCCATCTTATGGGTGCGACTCAAGAGCTTCTTCATTTGTTCAGAGTATGGTCGATCCAGCATATGCGCCACCAATGGAATTTTATGGCTTACTCTTTTAGGAGTTGTTTGGGATGATCTAAATAAGTCCACTTTTTTATTTTTTATGAAATATGAGTTGGGTTTGATGTGATGTGGTAGAGAGGTGAGGTGACTTAAATAAGATAATATGATTTAAATGGGATAGTGACTTTTTGACTTTTTAACTTTTTTGACTTATGTCAAACTTAGCCTTACTAAGTTTGGCACGACAATTTGGACTTGGACTTGGATGGCACGACAATTTGGATGGGTGAGGTTTCAACTTCTTTGATGTCTTTGGTTCTTAATGAGGCCTTAGCTGCTGCTTGTTAGTTTCACGTTTTCTGCTATCTAAAAAAATATAAATTACACCTTCAAATAGATTTGTTTAGTTGAGTTTTCATAAATTTGTTTTTAAAAAAAAAATAAAAATCAAATTTAGTTAATTGAAATAATGAAAATGAAAAAAATTCATTTCATATAATTTTATTTTTTTAAGGGCAGCAATAAATTTTTTGAAATTAAAAAAGTATGTACTTTTATGTTTATTTTAAGAAAAATTACCGATCAATTGGAGATTATGAAAATATTTACAAAAAAATGAGAATCTTTATGTGGGGCAACATTTGTTGTGTTTTTTAGACAACAGAATTGCACCACGTATTTTTGTAAATATTTGTGATTAAATATAAAGATTTGTACTTTTTTTTCTTTATTTTATGAAACTAATTTTAATTTTAATTTTTATAACAAAACATAGCAAATTAAAAATAAATTTTCACAATGGAAGTCCCAAAAGGTAAATTCAAAATAACCCAAATTGAATAAACCAGACAAGTACTTTCATCTGGGGTGTCTCTATTTACACACCACATTTGGTCTCAAGTCACACCACTACTCAATTCACGCCTTTAATAATTTGAAAAAATATAATTTTTCTTAACACACACCACAACGTTCCATTTTTGTCCTCACTGCCCACCACTTGGTACACACCTCAAACTCCAAAAAAAAAAAAAAACAACCAGAATACTTTAATTTTTCCAACTTTTTCTATGCTTCGTATCTCATCATTATCATCTTCATCACCTTGATCATGAAAAATGGAAGTTGTAATGGATCATTCAATGCCAAAGTGCCACAAACCTCTTGATAAACCCCAGTTGTAATGGATCATTCATTCAATGGTTGATCAAAGTTTTGATCTTCTTGTACTTCCCTTTGGATTCACTGGTTTTCTTTGATTTCACACTTTGGACAATCTTGTGAGTTCTTGTCACTCTCTCCTTTTTCAACCATTCTTGGGTTCAATTGGGGTGTTTTCTTTCTGGATTTTTAGTTTTTTTTTGTGATTCTCACATACTACATCAGCCCATTTCTGTTCTAGGGTTCAATCTTGAACAATTTTTGAGTTTTTTTGTTTTTGTCACTCTCTCTATTTTGAGCAAATTGGAATTTTTACTTCAATTGTGAGCTCATTTCAGTTCTAGGGTTCAATCTTGCATAATCTTTTTGAGTTCTTGTCTCTCTCTCTCTCTCTCTCTCTCACCACTTGTTGGATCCAATTGGGTTTGGGTTATTGTAATTCGAAGGATTTGAATACATATATAAAATATATATTGCTAGCGTTGTGTAGTTGACGTGAAAAATGCCAGTAACAGATTATTAGGGTTGGTGTGTAATTAGAATTCTGTCCAAAATGGTAATTGAGAGGGTGATTTATGATCTGGAATTGGGCCGAGGCAACGGCTGAGCAGGAAGAGAGCCCAACCGTGCATGGGGCCGAGATGATCGACTATCCGCCCGGAGATGGGCTGCCAGAACTTGGCCCGGGTAGGAATTGGGCCAAGTGTGAGCCGCCCCGGACCGAAAAGAAGCTCGGCAAGGCAGTGCCCGGTTGAACCAAGCTGATTGATCAGGGGATGGCTGAAGCCAGACAAGCTGAGTGACCGGCGCCCGGAAAGGCGTGGTCAACCGAGGAAACCGTTTGATCGTGCCCGGGCTAGGCTCTGCCGAGATGCCGCCTAGCCCGGTCCTCCTTGGGTTTATCCAGTGAGGTGCTTGGGTATGAAGCATAGCACGGCCGTGGATAGAGCAGCTCGGCTGCCGAGCTCCTGCTAAGTAGGCAGGCAGTTGAGATTAGGTGATGATCGGCAAGGTTTATGCTGACAGATGGGATAGCGGAGCCACGTGTCAGGAGATGACTGGGAGTGGATATGGGGCGCAGAGGGTATATAAGCATGTCTGCCCCCCCCATACGCGACAGATGAACACTTTGTAAAGAATTTCTTACATTCAAACACCTCTCTCTCTCTCTCTCTCTCTCTCTCTATCCTAAGGTGTGTGCTAACTTGATCGTCGGAGGGTTTTTCCGGCCACACACTACCGGGTAGCTCACCATTGTTTGCGCGCAGATGATCGGACATAAACGGAGCTCAGAAAGGAGTATGGGCTTGCTGGAATATTTGCTCCCCGTACAATTGGCGCCGTCTGTGGGAAACTTGACAGACAAAACCTTGTCTTCCAGGTCTATCTGATCGCCTTCCATGGCGAACAACGATGAGTTTCCGTTGTCTGCCATAGATGGAGCTACCCCGGAGTTCACCCGAAGGAGAGAAGGCTCTCCCGCCATCCATCCAATGGCGGACTTGGGGACGCCCACCGGAGGCCAGTCAGGAGACGCGCAGGATAAGCGCGGAAGAAGTCATGGACATTCACGGAGTCCAGACGGTCACCGGCGGAGAAGAGACTCACACGCCAGACGTCTGGAAAATAAGTTGAGGGATCAAGACGCTGTCATCCGGCGAATGGCGGCGGAGATGGAGGATCTGAAGCGGCATGTCAAAGGGAAGGGTGTAGCTGGAGTGGGAGACCACAGTGAGCGCACCCCATCCCGTCATTCAGGCGGCCAGAGTCAGCGACGTACTCAGTCCATATCTATTACCAGAAGTTACCAGGTTGGTGATTCCGACGCGCATGCAGAAAAGTCTAGCGCGCAAGACAGCACCTACAAACCCTCACGTCCGGCGACGACGTCAAGGTACTCTTACTCTACTCAGTCAGAGGATTTACGGGCGATCTTAAAGGAGCGGGCTCGTCGGCGCGAAACCCAGAGAATACCCGCTTTCCAGCGACTATCCTACGGGGTTCACACTAGCAAGGAGGTCGGAATGCCTCCACCCCGCCAAGCAGTGTCGCTCTTTGAAGATACAGACTTGGCTAGGCTGAGTGCCACCCCTTTTTCCCTGGAAATAGAAACAACACCGCTTCCGACAGGCTTCCACCAGCCAAAGTTCACACTTTACGACGGAAAAACCGATCCATATATGCATGTGAGCCACTTCCGACCGGTTATGGCCGGACATAGGCGCAATGACGGACTTATGTAACTGGGCTTAAAGTGGTTCGAGAGGTTGCCGGAAGGGAGCATACAAAAGTGGCATCAGCTGGCCGAGGCATTTGTTACACGCTTCAAAACCAACACAAAGACACCAAAGGAAGTCGATCATTTGCTGAGTGTCAAGATGGAACCGAGCGACACACTGAAGGTATACAACTCCAGGTACTGGGAAACCTTCAACGAGATCTTGGACTGCCCGGTCAACCTTGCAATCACGCAATACAAGCGTGGTCTCCCGGTCGGACATAGATTGCGGGACTCCCTTACCATGCACCAGCCGACCTCCATGGGCCAGCTCATGCAGCGCATCAATGAACATATCCGAGTAGAGGATGACGCGTCAGCTTCTACCGTGAAGGCCACTCCGGTAGCAACAGACAAGAAGACAGCAGGCAAAGTGCACGCAGTTGGGCAAGAGTCCAGCCGCTCAAGTGACCGAGCAGAGGAATCGGACCGTGGCTCGAACCGTAAAAACCGGGGTAGAGGACGTCGGAATGACCGGGATGACTACCCCCGAGATGACGTAGCGGACGCAAACAGAAGGATGAAGGCAAGGACTGGCATAACCACGGTCTTCAAGATTCTAATCTATCGCATACTTAGTGAGATCCGAGACGAGGAGTATGTCCGGTTTCCTGCTAAGTTGGGCGATGGACAAAAAGGCTACAATCCGCGGTATCGTTGCACGTTCCACCGGGAGAGAGGCCACCGGACTGAGGATTGTTTGCCTTTGCGACAACATTTAGAAGAGCTGGTTGCGGCCGGGCATCTAGACCTTTACATTGATGGCGGCGTGAAGCCGAATCAGGCTCCGGTTGATCCCGGGGGACAGGATGACCAAGACGCACCACCACAGGGAGTTATTAACGTCATCCACGGCATCGTGGAACCGGAGCGTGTTTGTGAACTCCGGGGCATGATAAAAAAGGCAGAGCATATGAGGGAAGTTTTGTCGGTATAGCCTGCCATCAAAAGGGGGAAGACTGAAGAAAAAGACGTGATTAGTTTCACCTCAAGGGGTCTAGAGCGTATCCAGACGCCGCACAACGATGCCCTAGTAGTAACACTACGCGTCAAGGACTTTGATGTTAAGAGGATCTTAATCGACCAGGGAAGCTCGGTCGAGATCATGTACTATGATGCGTTCAAGCAGCTTAAACTCCTGGGAGACAGACTTGGCTCTGGCAACTTCGCCACTAGTCGGATTCAACTCACAACCAGAGTGGCCTTTGGGAAAGATTATCCTGCCGGTCAAAGCAGGATCCGTGGTCAAACAAGTTGAGTTTTGGGTGCTGCAAGTGCCTTCGATGTACAACCTTATCCTTGGAAGGGGCTGGCTACACACCATGCAAGCTGTAGCATCGACTTATCACCAGGTGATGAGATTCCCCTCGGCTATGGGGTCAATCGAGGAGATTTGGGGCGATCAGGTCATGTCCAAGCAGTGCTTCGTGGCAGTCAACGGAAGTCGGGCTGCCAAAGGATTCGTTCAAATGATTGAGGGATCGAAGGACCAGGGTGTCTTGGATGATGTGGGCACCAAGGCCGAAGACAAGGCTGTTGAGGAATTGGTTGAGGTGCGAATTGATACGGAACAGCCGGACAAGTTCTTCTTGCTCGGCTCCAGTCTCACGGCCATAGAGAGGACCGAGATGGTTGAGTTTTTAATGGCCAACATCGAAGTCTTCGCATGGTCGCCCTACGACATGCCTGGCCTCGATCCAAGTTTTATCTGCCACCACCTCAACGTCTTCCCTGGAGCAAAGCCATTCATCCAGCGAACAAGGAGATCGGCACTGCATCACGCCGAGGTAGTTGTAGAGGAGGTTAAGAACCTGCTTGAGGCACGAGCAATTCAGGAAGTGCACTACCCTTGGTGGATTTCCAACACAGTAGTGGTGCCCAAGAAGAATGGAAAGTGGCGAGTTTGTGTTGACTATAAGACAGTCAACCGAGCTTGTCCCAAAGACAGCTTCCCTTTGCTGCGCATTGACCAGCTAGTGGACTTGACGGCTGGACACAATAGGCTCAGTTTCTTGGATGCCAACCGCGGCTACCATCAGATTGCCATGCACGGGCCTGACCGAGAGATCACCTCTTTCACGACTCCAAGGGGACTCTTCTGCTACCGAGTTATGCCTTTTGGTTTAAAGAACGCCGAAGCAACCTTTCAAAGGATAGTGACCAAAATGTTTGCTCCTTTGCTTGGCCGAACAATGGAGGCCTACATCGATGATATGGTGATAAAGAGCCGACACGAAGCAAACCATTTATCCGACTTAGCTGCGATGCTTGCCATCCTAAAGAAGCACAAGCTGCGCTTGAATGCGTCAAAGTGTGCCTTCGGCGTGGGATCCGGAAAATTTTTGGGATTCTTAGTCACGAACCGAGGCATCGAAGCAGACCCTACTTAGATCAGAGCCGTGCAAGAATTAAAACAGCCCAGCTCGGCTAAGGACGTGCAGCGTCTGGCCGGGATGGCCACCGCGCTTAATCGGTTTATAAGCCGGTCATCAGATCGCTGCCGCCCTTTCTTTCGAGCATTGAAGTTAAAGTTCTCGTGGGACGCAGAGTGTGACCAAGCTTTGGCCGAGCTCAAGGAATATCTGTCTACTCCGCCACTGTTGGTTACACCAAAGCCGGGAGAGGAACTTTACCTTTACCTTGCCGTTTCCCAGCACGCGGTCAGTGCGTTGCTAGTCCGTGCTGAAGGAATCAAGCACTTCCCAATTTTTTATGTCAGCAAGACCTTGCTGCCGGCTGAGACGAGATATTTGCCGCTGGAAAAGCTTGCGTTGGCATTGATGATGGCTTCAAGGAAGTTGGCGCATTATTTTCACGCCCATACCGTCATCGTCTTAACCGAGTTCCCCCTCAAAGCCTTATTCGAACGGGCAGACTTCTCCGGTCGGATTCTTAAGTGGGCGGTTGAGTTGGGCCAGTTTGATGTAAAGTTCCAGCCGCGCATTGCTATCAAAGCTCAGACTTTGGCCGACTTCGTCATCGGGTTCTCACCTGGCACTCATCCGGTGTGCCCGATCGATATTACCGTGGCAGATGATGAGGTGCACGCAAGACCATCCGAGATACAACGAGTTGGTGGGAGTAGCGACGCGGAGTTTGCACGCACCAGTGAAGCACCCTCAGTTTGCACAGTTATACCACCCGGTGATGCGATGACGGAGTTGAGTATCACCGACCCATCCACTCTGTCCGGTCCCGCATCACCAAGGGGGGAAGAAATTGAACCACACAGCTCAGGACCTGCGGCCGGCGTAACACCGCAACCTGATGATTCGCCTACGGACTTGAGCATTACAGATCGACTTGCTGAGTCCGGTGCCGAATCATCAAGGGGGGAAGGAATGGACCCCCACAGCTTAGAACCTGCGGCCGGCTTAACACCGCCACCTGATGATTCGCCCACGGACTTGAGCATTATAGAACAACTTGCTGAGTCCGCTGCCGAATCACCAAGGGGGACTGAATTGGAACCGGTCAACACAGAACTTGAAACCGCACAGCCGAGCAGTGGTGATCCCATTACCCTTCGCAACTCTCAGGACCCATCAGACTACTGGAAGCTTTTTGTGGGAAAAATGTGGAAACTTTTTGTTGATGGCGCGTCCAACCGTCACGGTGCCGGCCTAGGTATCGTTCTTATCTCCCCGAATGGCCTAACCATTGAACATTCTATCACGCTTGGCTTCCCAGCATCTAACAACGAGGCTGAGTACGAGGCACTTCTCGCCGGGCTCAAGAGCGCAATCCAAATGAAGGCTGCCGAGCTCCTGGTGTACAGTGATTCCTAGCTTGTGGTTAACCAAGTCTCTGGGATTTATGAAGCAAAGGACGACAGGATGGCGAAGTACCAAGCTTTGGTCAGGGAACATATCAAGCAGTTTGAGGCAATCAGAGTCCAACAGATTGGCCGGGAAGAAAACAGCCGAGCTGATGAATTGGCCGGTCTCGCTTCCATGGTGGATAGTATGTCTCCAAACCCCCTGTTAATTGACTTTCTTCCGCGGCCAAGCATTGAAGACCCCGGGTAGACGGATGTACTCTGCGCCACGCTAGGTCCTTCCTAGATGGACCCCTTGATCTTGTTCCTCAGAGACCGGACTCTTCCAACTGACAAGAAAGACGCACACAAAATCCGGGTGAAGTCAGAGCGGTTTTGGCTCTCCCCATCTGGCGCGTTGTATAAGAAGTCCTTCACTGGTCCTTATCTAAAGTGCGTGCACCTGAATAGCGTGGCGGCCTTCTTGTACGAAATTCATGAAGGCATTTGTGGCAGCCACATTGGGGGCAGGTCTTTGGCCTACCGAGCTATCTCGTAGGGATACTGGTGGCCATGCATGTAGGCAGACGCACAAAAGTACATCCGCAGGTGCGAAAAATGCCAAAAATTCGCCCATCAGATCCATCAGCCTGCTAGGGAACTTCTCCTCACCAGTCCTTGGCCCTTCGCCATGTGGGGGCTAGATATAGTCGGACCACTGCCAACGGCGCCAGGCAACCGGAAATTCTTCGTCGCAGCCACAGATTACTTCACGAAATGAGTTGAAGCTGAGCCCTTGGCAACCATCAAAGAGAAAGACGTGAAGCGGTTTGTCTGGCAGAACGTGGTCACGCGGTTTGGCGTCCCCAAGATCTTGATCTCTGACAACGGCACCCAGTTCGATGGTCGCCTATTCAGAGGATTTTGCGAAGATTTGAAGATAGAATTCTACAACTCCACCCCAGCTTACCCGCAGTCCAATGGTCAAGCCGAGGCATCAAACAAGACTATACTGGATGGGTTGAAGAAACGGCTAGAGAAGGCAAAGGGAAAATGGGCTGAGGAATTACCCAGCGTCCTTTGGGCATACCGAACAACCCCGCGACGTTCTACCGGGGAAACTCCATATGCTTTGGCTTATGGCATGGAGGCGGTCATCCCCTGGAAGTTGGCATGCCCACCCTAAGAAACGAGAGTTTTGAGCCCGAACTGAATACCGAGGCTATTGCCTTGGAATTAGACCTAGTGGAAGAGCGTCGGGAGAAGGCCCTCATCCATGTGGCCGCCTACCAACAAGAGCTCTCCAAGAAATACAACAAGACGTATGAGGAAGGTTATGGGCAACACTCTGGTGCCAGGAGAAGGCAAACTAGGGGCAAATTGGGAAGGACCCTACAAGATCACCGGTCTGGCGGGCAAGGGGGCTTACCATTTGGAGGATTTAGAGGGAAGAGCAATACCCCGGCCATGGAATGCGGCCAACTTGAAACTGTATTATTTTTAAGCTTTTGCTTTCTTTTCTTGTGCAAAGAAATTTTTTGGCTTGCACTGCAGCATGTAATTCTTTTTGTCAATTTATAGAAGTAATTTTGCTTTAGCACTTGGACTGTTGTTTTAATGCTAAGGACCGAGATGATTTACTCCGGTTGGATGAGTTGGTGTTTTGTCTAACTTCGGATTTCCAACCGAGATGATTTACTCCGGTTGGATGAGTTGGTGTTCTGTCCAACTTTGGATTCCCGACCGGGATGATTCACTCCGGTTGGATGAGTTGGTGTTTTGTCCAACATCGGATTCCCAACCGAGATGCTTTACTCCGGTTGGAAGAGTTGGTGTTTTGTCCAACTTCGGATGCCTAACCGAGATGCTTTACTCCGGTTGGAAGAGTTGGTGTTTTGTCCAACTTCGGATTCCTAACCGAGATGCTTTACTCCGGTTGGAAGAGTTGGTGTTTTGTCCAACTTCGGATTCCTAACCGAGATGCTTTACTCTGGTTGGAAGAGTTGGCGTTTTGTCCAACTTCGGATTCCTAACCGAGATGAATTACTCCGGTTGGAAAAGTTGGTGTTGTCCAACTTCGGATTCCCAACCGAGATGATCTAATCCGGTTGGAAGTGTTGATGGTTTGTTCAACTTTGTTATTACCAACCGAGATGGTTACTTCGGTTTATGAATTTATTTTGTTCTGCTTAAGTACTTCAACCGAGTTATGAATTTCGGTTGACGAAGTGTTGTTCAAACAATGATTTATACCGAGATGTTTTGCTGACAATGGAATTGATCACAACCGTACAAACACTTGGCAAAATTTGACTTTTTCATTGATAAGAAAATCCATACAAAAGGTGGGGACAGAGCCCGGTTACATCAGAAGTGTTGAAAGCAAAAATACAAAAAAGAAAACTAAACTAAAGGGGAGAGATTGGTAAACTCGTCCTCGCCGGCATCAAGGTTGATGGTTGGACTTATGTCTTGGGCACCGGGCTCGTCATTGCCGGGCTGTTCTTGTACCTCGGCCTCTTCTGCCTCAGATTCTGTCTCACCGTCTCCCTCTTCAAGCCCTTCCTCGGCCTCAGCTTGCAAAGCGCTGAAGACGTCGTTTGCATAAGGCACGAGGTAGACCGGTAGCGAAGCTGGTAGAGGGTTGGCAAATACGTCGGTGCCAGAGCCCTGGCCGAGGTGTTCGCAGGCGGACTTCCAGCCAGCCTTGAAGTAGATGTCTTGTGTTGCAAAGACTTACTTCTTGTAGCTCTGCTCGGCTTCGTTAAAACCAGCATTGTTGGCAGCCCGGCATGCTTTCTTCTTCGACTTTTTGAGCGTGTCTACCTCGGTCTGGAGCTCATCCCGTTTCTTCTCGGCCGCATCCAGCTGACCGAGCAGTCTGTTATTATCGGCGTTGGCCATCTCAAGGGAAGACTTAGCCCGGCTGAGCTCGGCTTGAAGGCTCTCGACCTGGCTGGCTGTGTCATTGGCCTTTTGCTGAAGTCTATGGATGCGCTCTAAAACTAGGTGTTGTTTTTGAATGGCCTGCAAAAAGCAAAGTTGATTAGAAAAGGAACCGGGCAAACACTTGTGAAATTTTCAGAGGAACATTGACTTACCCTAGCCATAGATTTCACTGATGATTTGACCAACCGAGTGTCAGGGACGTGGTCGCTGCCGACCACATTGCTCGGTAGTAGAAGAGCTTTGGTGAGATCAAAGGCGAGCAAATGCTCTTTGTCACCCTTGATCGACGCAGTGGCCGAGATATCTTGTCCCCGGTGCTTCAGCTGTGGACGCCAGGCTGGCACTGGGACAGGAGTTTCAGATGGATGTTCGGTTGTCAGCTCGGTGACGAGCTCGGCAGAGGGATCTGCCCGTGGTCTTTTTCCAGCCCGGCGTGTTTCTCTGCTAGACTGCCCGGCGGCTGGAGAAGCTAGGGCGACCACGGCGGCACTTGATTGACCACCAGCCGGGGAGCGGCGCGACAACACTCGATATCTTGGCCGAGGTTGCAGTGAGAAGGTTTTTGATTCGACTTCTCTTGGCCATTTCTTGCTCGTCTGTTAACCGGATTAAGGGGACGTCAGGAAGGGTAAGGTCTGGAGGTGGCGAAGGAGAGCGGAGGAAGTCAGTTACTCTACTCCGGTGCGGAGCAGAATACCTGTAGGTCAGGGTGTAGCCGAGTAAATCGTTGCAATCTCGGTGGGAATACCGAAGCACGGTCCGAATTGCTTCAACGTTGGAAAATTGATAGTTGGCTTGCAAGGCTTGGATTGCTGCAAAAGAAACAGGAAAATCGGTTAGTTACAGAGTAAAGAGTTAGGCTAACCGAGCAAGTTTGAGCGGCTTACATGAAGAACCGAAGTCCTTGTTTATAAACCAGCCTGACACCTCGGCTGTTTCGTAATTTCCCAACACCCAGAAAAAATCGTCGTCATGCAGATCTTTATCTGGGGTGCCGGTTATAATTTTTTCCTTGCCCGGTCTTATCTTCAAGTAATAAGCTAGGCCGTCCCCGGTGTGGCCCATTGTGTATTGCCTCAATATCTCGGCTAGGCCTAAGTTGGTGCCTAGCCGATTGTTCAATTCATGAACGCCGTTGATTATTCTATAAGTATTGGTGGACACTTGTGTGGGTGCCAGCCCGGTGCGGCGGAGGAACTCGGTGATAAGTGGGTTGAGCAGGAAACGGAGACCCCCTTCGACAATTGAGAGCACGGTGAAGGGGCATTGGTCTAGTCTGCCCCAGGGTGTTGTCTCCTCTTCAGCCAGTTCGAGATGGACGTCGGCCGGGATGCCGTATTCCTCTCTGAAAGCAGCTAGCGCGGCCGGAGTATCCACTAGGAAGCGAAATTTCCCCATTTATGGCCGGACTGATGTAGCTCGGCTGAGGTGTTTGGCACAATGGCAATTGTTAATTGCTCGGTCTTGAGAACCTGAGGAATGGACAGTGGTCCCCTTGGACTCTGCAGGAAAAGGAGGGCAAGCGTAAGTGTGAGCGCGGTCGCGCGGAAGGAGCTAGTCTTTAGCTCGGTCGTTAAGGGTGCCAAACCACCTCGGTCACCTAAGCTAACTAAAGAGCTCGGTCACCCAGGCAGGCCAGATATTAGCCCAGTTGAGCGACCATTTCCTTTTGTTATCCTGGTTTTTGCTGGGGCTGAGACAAACATGTTATTTGCTCGGTTAGATTGGTTTTTTGGATCAAAAGAAGACCAGGAGCCCGGTCCGCCCCAGTTTTTCATTGTTCTTCAGGAAGATGAAGAACACCAAGAACAGTGGGAGGTTTGGGACGGTTTCTATGGCCTATGCCCTAAGAGCTACGTTTTTGTGCCCTAATGTGTGTAATATGAAAGAAAATAGCAACAAAATAGGGGTAGAAAGACTCACCAGTGAAGGGCAGGATCTATTCCCTCGAACACGAAGAATGGCAGACGAGGCCAAGGCAAGGATGCTAGAGCACTGGAGTCGTATAACGGAATGGCAGTAGGAGGAGATGGAGTTTGGGAGGCCCTGTATGTTTAGACAAGGGAGAGACCGCCCAAATTCAAAATTCTGGCAAAAACGGCGGGTTGGCTGCTCGATGACCAATGGCAGCCCGCCACGTGTCCCCATTTATGGCGACGTCAGGACTGAAGCGACGGGTTGAAGAGTCGAAGAGCCAACCGAGCTACTTTCGAAGAAAAGGATGTCAGCCGAGGAGTATAGCCGGGCAAGTTTGCAGACAGTTATGTTAACTAGCTCGGTCGCCCTTTGGCATCTTGAAGACCGGAGAAATGTTATCTCGGTCGAAGTGAGTAATCCCAGTCACGCTTTCGTGGATGGAATTAAGGGGCAATTGAGAGGGTGATTTATGATCTGGAATTGGGCCGAGGCAACGGCCGAGCAGGAAGAGAGCCCAACCGTGCATGGGGCCGAGATGATCGACTATCCGCCCGGAGATGGGCTGCCAGAACTTGGCCCGGGTAAAAATTGGGCCAAGTGTGAGCCGCTCCGGACCGAAAAGAAGCTCGGCAAAGCAGTGCTCGGTTGAACCGAGCTGCTTGATCAGGGGATGGCTGAAGCCAGACAAGCTGAGTGACCAGCGCCCGGAAAGGCGTGGTCAACCGAGGAAACCGTTTGATCGGCAGGAAGGCCGACCACAGGAGGTGCCCGGGCTAGGCTCTGCCGAGATGCCGCCTAGCCCGGTCCTCCTTGGGTTTATCCAGTGAGGTGCTTGGATATGAAGCATAGCACGGCCGTGGATAGAGCAGCTCGGCTGCCGAGCTCCTGCTGAGTAGGTAGACAGTTGAGATTAGGTGATGATCGACAAGGTTTATGCTAACAGATGGGATAGCGGAGCCACGTGTCAGGAGATGACTGGGAGTGGATATGGGGCGCAGAGGGTATATAAGCATATCTGCACCCCCCATACGCGACAGATGAACACTTTGTAAGAATTTCTTACATTCAAACACCTTTCTCTCTCTCTCTCTCTATCCTAAGGTGTATGCTAACTTGATCGTCGGAGGGTTTTTCCGGCCACACACTGCCGGGTAGCTCACCATTGTTTGCGCGCAGATGATCGGACATAAACGGAGCTCGGAAGAAAGGAGTACGGGCTTGCCGGAATATTTGCTCCCCGTACAGTAATTTAACTAATGAAGGTTGTGTATTCAACTAAGGCGTGTCTTTGGTCATTTAGGTCATTTTAGATAAGGTTATTATTGTAATAAAAAAATAATCAATTAATGGTGTGCCTTAAAATAAAATGGAGTGTGTAAATAGAGGCACCCTTTCATCTGATCTTTGTTGAGAGAGAGAGAGAGAGAGATTTGATTGAGAAGGCCAAAAAATGGAAAGGAGCAATGCTTCAGCTGATTAAAAAAAGGAAAAATCGTTTGGTTTTAATTTTCTGCATTTAATTTTTTAGAAATTGAAGTTTTTTTGTTTATATTTTTTTATTTTTAGTGAATATTTTAAAAAATTTAAACAATTTTTTTTATTTTTTTAAATACACATTATTTAGATGTATCTAAAAAGTAAAATATTTGTAATAAAATATTTTAAAATATCAATAAATACATAAATATACAAAAAAATATATTAAATTCTTGTATTTTTTTATATTTTTTATATTTAATGAATTTTATAAAGTTTTTTTTTTATATAAATATTATACTTTTTAAGTGTATTTATATTAAGTGTATCTAAATTTTTTTTAAAATTACTTAGAATGTTAAAAAAAATTAATAAAAATAAAAAAATACGAAAAATGAAAAATGAAAATTTTTAATTTTTAAAAAATAAATACTAAAAATCCAAATCAAACCAGCTGAATTTTGAAAAGCCAGAGGACAAGTAACAGTGGCCGAGAAAGAGTCCGAGTCGAAGGAGTATTTGAGGGTGAGCGATGAAGACTCTGAGATAGTCGCGTCAGGATCCTCTGGAGTTTAAACGTCAGGATCCTCTGGAGTTTAAACCCTGAAGTGATCTAATAAAGTGATCCATTCAACGGCTGAAATTAAATCTCACCAAAACGACATCGTCTTGGTGAGTAATTTGAAAAAAAAAAAAAAAATCAGATGTATTTCTTCGTTCCTCTCTAACGCTCTGCTTCACAGTCACAGGAACAAAGAAATAGATCTGAATTTTTTTATTTTTTTTTATTTTTTTTTATTTTTTTTAAATTACTTACCAAAACAACGTCGTGTTGGTGAGGTTTAATTTCAACCGTTGGATGGATCACTTTAGGATTTAAACTCCAGGGGATCCGGAGATGCTCTCCCGAGTCATCGTTCCAACTCACCGACCCGGCATCGAGCGCAGCTACTTCCAAGATTTTATACTCAACGGTATCAAAATCGACCGAATCGATCCTGGTTTCGTTGTTTGTTCCTTCAAGGTCCCTCCTCGTTTCACTGTAAGAATCTCCTCATCTATCTCTCGATCTCGGTTTTGATTTGCCTCAAATCCAATTGTGGGTTTTGTTGGGTTTTTGATGATTGGGTTATTTTGAACCCAGGATAGAACTGGGAATTTGGCTCCGGGAGCTATTGTGAATCTGGTTGATGAACTAGGTGGTACTGTGATCTATGTTGAGGGTCTTCCCATGAATGTCTCCGTTGACATGTCTGTCTCTCTCCTTTCTACTGCAAAGCTCACTGTAAGTCTGTACTTGCCCATTCTATGCTTTGGTATGATTGATGACATTTTGCTAATTATTTATTGCCCACTTTTACCCAATGAAATTATGTCATTTAAGCGCAGTTTGGATGTCCATTTGAGCTAAAATCGTGATATGAGATAAAATAAATTATTTTAATCAAATGTCACATATAATTTATAATTATTTTATTTTTTTTTTCATAAAAATTAAAAAAGTTTAAATTTTTTTCCTAAATAAAACTTTTTAATCTTAAATTAAAATAATTAAAAAGTCAACTCACATTCTATACAAATCCTTAGTTGCATTCCGTCGTCACAAATTTTTATTATTCCATTTGAGGAAGGTAGAGATAAAGGGTGTGGTTTGCAATGTGGGTTTTTGGATTTTTTTTTTTTTTGACTAAATTAGTCATAAAAATAAAATATATTAAAAAATTAATAAGATTAAATGTCACATTCAAACTATTTAGTGTTTAGTTTAAATTTTTTGGATTAAGTTTTTTGAAAATTGAGTTTTTTGGTTTTCGTATTTTTTTGTTTTTAGTGAATTTTTTTTAAATTTTAAATATTTTTTTTATTTTTTGAGATGCACCTTACTTAGATGTATCTAAAAAGTAAAAAAATTATGAAAAAATATTTTAAAAAATTAATAAATACATAAAAATACAAAAAAATGTACTGAATTCTTGTATTTTTTTTTTGTATTTTTGCTATTTAGTGAATTTTTAAAAGTTTTTTTAATTTTTTTTACTTTTTAGATGTATTTATGTTAGATGTGTCTAAAATATTAAAAAAAAATTCTTAAAATATTAAAAAAATTCTTAATTTTTTTTACCCCGGCCGAAGCTTGCCCGCGGCCCGGGGTAGGCCCGGCCCGGCCCGGCCCGTTGACAATGTGAATATTCACATTGACATGTTAACATGCACATTGATAGGAATGTAGAATTGGCCCACGGCCCGTGGGCTGCCCAAAGCCTGCCCACGGCTCGAGGCAGGCTCGTTTAGGTCCGGGCCCGAGTCGGTGGGTCAAGCCTCGGGTCGGGCCAATGGGCCTGGGCCTAGCCTCAGGCTTGGGTCGGGCTTGGGCGGGCCTAGCCATTTTTTTTTAATTCTTTTTAATTTTTTCTACCAAAATTTTATTATTTTCCACAAAAAAAGACACTGACTGAGCCTTGAATGGGCCTTAACCGGGCCGATGGACCGGACCGGGCCGGGCCGGGCTTCAAAGTAATGGCGCAGGCCCTAGCCTAGGGTCTCGGACTAGGCTCGAGCCCGAGCCCAAACGAGCCTTTCCCGAGCTGCGGGCGGGCTTCGGGTAGCCTATGTTCTTTTTGACTATTCCATTAAGTCATATTTGAGGTAAGAAGACCAAAATACCATTTTCATCTGCTTATATTCTATTTAGTCCATATTATTTTCTTATGTTTCAATAAATCCTATGGGAGATATAATTACCAAAATACCCATAATGTGAATGTTCACATCGTCAATGTAAATGTTCATATCATCAATGCATAGAGGCTCGGGCCGGCCCATATCGAGCCTCGTGGATGTCCGAAAAAATCCGGGTCGGCCCGGCCGGGCCTAGCCCACGGGCCAAAAAATTAGGCCCAGGCCCTAGCCCTGGCACAAGGGTATTCGGGCTTTGAACGGGCCGATGGATCGAGCCTCGAGTCGGGTCGGTGGGGCGGGGCCTAGCCTTGAGTTTAGATCGGGCTTGGGCGAGCCTGGCCATTTTTTTAAAATTTTTTTTAATTTTTTCTACCAAAATTTTATTATTTTCCACAAAAAAAGACATTGCACCTCGGGCGAGCTGGGCCTCGGACCGAGTCTTGAATGGGCCTTAAGCAGGCTGATGGGCCGAGCCAGGCTTCAAAGTGATAGCCTAAGCCCTAGCCTAGGGTCTCGGACATGCTCGGGCCCGGACTCAAACGAGCTTGTCTCGGGCCGTAGGCAAGCTTTAGGCAGCCCACGGGCCGCGGGCCAATTCTACATTCCTATCAATGTGCATGTTAACATGTCAATGTGAATATTTACATTGTCAATGGGCCGAGCTGGGCCTAACCTGGGCCGCGGGTAAGTTTCGGGTAGCGAGCAAATTTTACACTCCTATCAATGTTAATGTTAACATGTCAATGTAAATATTCACATTGTCACGGGTCGGACCAAGCCCGCCTTGGGCTGCGGTCGGGCTTCGGGCCGCCCACGGGTTGCGAGCCAATTTTACACTCTTATCAATGTGAATGTTAACATGTCAATGTGAATATTTACATTGTCAATAGGCCGGGTCGGGCTCTCCCTGGGCCGCTGGCCAATTTTATACTCTTAACAATGTGAATGTTAACATGTCAATCTAAATATTCACATTGTCAACAGGCCGGGCTGGACCCGCTCCAGGCCGTCCACGGGACGTAGGCGGGTTTCGGGCAGCCACGAGGCGTGGGCTAATTTTACACTCCTATTAATATGAATGTTAACATGTCAATGTGAATATTCACATTGTCAACGGGCCGGGCCGGGCCAGCCCCGGGCCGCAAGCGGATTTTTGGTCGCCCATGGGCCGCGGGCCAATTTTGTACTCTTATCAATGTGAATGTTAACATGTCAATGTGAATATTCACATTGTCAACGGGCCGGACTGGGCCCGTCCCAGGCCGCCCATGGGTCGCGGGCAGGTTTCGCGCCGCCACGGGACGCGGGCCAATTTTACACTCCTATTAATGTGAATGTTAACATGTCAATGTGAAGATTCGCATTGTTAACGAGCTGAGCCCGCCTCAGCCCGACTCGAATTTTTTCGAGCACCCACGAGGATCGACATGGGCCCGGCCCCTACACATTGACGATATGAACATTCACATTGACAGTGTGAACATTCACATTAGGGGTATTTTGGTAATTATGTCACCCATAGGACTTATTGAAACATAAGAAAATAATGTGAACTAAATGGAACATAAGTAGATGAAAAGGGTATTTTGGTCTTCTTATCTCAAATAGGACCTAATGAAATAGTAAAAAAGAATATGGGTTGGATGGAATAAAACTCTTAGAAAGTGAATTTATCAAAAAAGCTCCCTTTATTTATTGAGTTCTTTATTTCTTCTGTATTTTTTTTTTTTGGGTGGTGTGTTTGCTGATGTTATGTATGGTTAGACTTTCTTAAATACTTTATTGTCAAGTTTGATATAATTCTGTTGATATTTGTAAATAAATTTTTAATGATTGGTTAAAAAAAAGTCCTTACTATTGTAATAATTTAGGAGACAAAAGGATATCATTCTGTCTAGAATTTTTGTTACTACTGCTAGCTTGACCTTTTCAGACTACCTGTTGGATTATAACTTAAAAGTTTGCAAAAAAATTCCAGTAGAAGATATTCCCATATATATTAATTAGCATATATGATAATATGTAATGTTGCTGTGTAGACCATTTATTTCATTACTGCATTTGATTCAAAATTGACACCATATATAAATTGATGGCCAAAGATTTGTTTTATGCATTTCTAAGTCTATCATATCTTACATCTCTGGGGTATTGCGTTGGCAGGATGAGTTGGAGATTACCTCAAGAGTTTTAGGCCAAAGAGGAGGTTGTTCCGGAACGATTATTCTTATAAGAAATAAAGCAACCGGGAAGGTTGTTGCTGAAGGTCGGCATTCGTTGCTCAGTAAACATACAAGCAAACTCTGACCCTATTTCAATCTGTTGAATGTAAAATTTGAACCACCACACCTCGAAAAGAAAATGCTTTTCTTCCAGAATTTTTAGGGCAAATTACATATACCCCCCTCGAGGTTTAGCAAAATTACAGATACCTCCTGAGGTTTGAGAAATTACAGATACACCCCTGAAGGTTATATTTGCATAACAAATTAGGGGCAAATTGTTATGAAAATATAAATCTTAGGGGGCAACTTGTTATGAAAATATAAATCTCAAGGGGTATTTATAATTTTCGAAACCTCAGGAGGTATCTGTAATTTAGCTAAACCTCAAGGGAGATATATGTAATTTGCCCAAATTTTTATACAACATTTACCATAATGAAGTTTCAATGGCATTAATGCCAGTAAGAAGCAGCTTGATATGATTTTTTTGTTTGATAGTGATATGCTCACAACTCTGTTTTTTTTGTTCTGCAGTATCATTCTATATGTTTTTTTTTTTTGTTCGTATGTCAGTACTCAATTCGAAAATTGTATTTTGAAGGCATGACAGTGTTGTGGGTTTCTTACTTATAGTTTCTCTCATATTGCACGTACAAAATTTTTTTAGGGTAAATTACACGTTGCACCTCTATGCTTTGTATTAAATTTCATTTTGGTTTCTACACATGAAATCATGACGGTCAATTCCTTACACTTTTGGTCAAATATTACTTTGGCCTCTGTGGAGAAGGTGTTTTGGAAATACTCTTTTATCCAAGTAGACACTCTTGATCCTCTGGTTGCTATCTGAAAAAGGAATGAACACTCCGGTCTGGGGTGCCTGAATTAGCACTCCGACGAGCCAGTAAGTATTATTTCAAATCTTACTTTTATCGCAAGTTATCTTTTTTTTCATACCTGTCTTTGGCTGACGTTCCTCCCTTTTTATATTACGCCTGGGCCCAAGGTCGGGCCCACTCTTGACCTTGCCTATAATTATCTAGTCAGCCTTCTAATTGTGTGTTGGCTCCTGTTCTGCTCCTTATATGGCCGATTCGTATGCTCGGCTTCACGAGCCTCTGGGTAGGGCCGAATTGTTTTCAGCCCAATGTCCTATTTGGATTGCTCGGCCTTTCTTCCTCATTGATTAAATTTGGCCTCCACAGTTGTCCCCCGAACATTCGACTAATACCAGTTTAGTAAGCATGTTTGGTTTTGCGTATCGAAAGTCAAAAATATAGCGCTCGCACTTCTTCTAATACTGAAGTGTCAGAATGAACACGATTTAGAAATTATTATAACTTCCCGCCCCTTCGTACGCGTTGCTCATTAAATGCAATTTGAAATCGCGTTGTCCCTTCGAATATTTTTTGAATGTGCAGGGCTCTCAGGTTTTCTCACAATATTATTCATTTTCCAAGACCTCGACGATTTTTGCCTGCTCCCCACTGTCCTTCTCTCCCTGACCTGTAAGTTCTTCTCCTCTTTGTATTTTTTCCTCATTCCAGCTCCCATTTTTCTATTCGTTTTTAGTTAGCATATTTTCTATTCTGTTTTGAATGGCGAAACACTTGAAAGCTCTCCTTTCTACGGACCGTGTTTCCGCCTTTCATCGTCATTTCTCAATTCCAAATGACGTTCATTTGTCACTCATGGCGGACAGCGTAATTGACATGGAGAGAACTGATGCGAGTACAATCATCTTTCCCCTCCTGTTAATCGTTGAAGGTGGAGTCTGTTTTTCCATTCATCCGTTTTTTAGGGCCGTTCTTCGCTATTAGGGTCTACTCCCTTCACAACCGAACATAAATTTTTACCGAATTATAATGGGCGTAATAGAATTAAATCGCCAATTTAGCCTTAACCTAGGAATCCCTGCTATTTGGCACTGTTATGCCTTGGCGAAATCTTCCGGTCAGCAGGGATGCTACTTTCACAAGGCTAAGGACACAGATCACTATTTGGTGACTATACTTGCCAGCTTTGGTAAGCGTGTCGACGACGTCATGGTCGTTGTCCAAGGCAATTGGGAATTCAGCGAAGACGAAGATCACCTGGACCTTGTGCCTAGACAGAAAGGTGAGCCAGGTGGCCGTACGGACCCATTTCTCCTATTTGTCCATTTCTGTAGGTTTATTCGGCTTCGATTCCATGTACTTATTTTTTTGTTTGTGCAGGTAACGATTTAAAAAAAAAGCACTCACTTCGGCCGACAGCGATGTGCTTGAGCAAGTCAAGACTGCACTTAAATTCTTCGGCCGTACAAACCTTCAAAAACAAGAGCAGGCCATCCATGTTCTACTGCGATACTACCCAACATATTTGAATTTTTCGGCTACTGATCACATCCCAATTCCAAGGGGTGAACAGCATCTCACAGCACTCATCTTCCTAAACTGCAAGAGCCTTAGGGATATCGGCCTTGAGGGTTTAGATTTAGACCAAGGCAGTGAAGTCGGTGATCGGGTCGCTGAGCAGCCGAGTCAATCCAACTCAGACGGGTCTGAGGTCGCTTGGGGAAGGAAGTTGACACAACTCTTAATTTGGCCTTTAAAGAAGTCGGCTTTGACGTCCCATCCACCTCAGGCCAAATTAAAACATCTTCTTTAGAAAATGACATTTTCACCAATCTGGAAGACTTACCCGACACGGATCCTAAGAACATGGCTGGAGAATCGCTCATACAAATGGCTAGAAGGAAAAATGTCGAAAAGATGGCAGCCTGAAGGAGGGTTGAGACTGCTAAATCCATACCTCCATCGTATGTTCTTGTTGAGGTAACAGAGTGAGAAACTGTTACAGCCGACTTGGTCGTTGAACAACAATCAGGTGATTTAGGTGCTGAACAAAGGGAGGAGAAACGCCCCACCGAGATAGAGGCCGAGTCTTCCGAAAAGTTAACCAATAAAAGGCCTCGAATAGAAGAGCTATTCCAAGACTTGGCAGCGCCGTTTATTATCCAACCTAGGATGAAGAATGTGCTGGTTTCTGTTGATGCGTCGGCTATGAAAGATCCCGTTGTGGCCCTAAGTGTAGCTTCGGCGATTTCCTTGCCGATGGACAAGGTTGCGTTCCATGCAAAATCGGACGTTGTTTTAATAGCATTGGCTGCGCAGTCAGCGATATTGGTACGTAATTGGGAAATTCTTACTTCCAATTTCTTTTATATGTCGACTAACTTGCCCTTGTCTTCTTTCAGGCAGCGGGCAGAATCGTAAAAATCGGCCATCGTCACTATGATGCCATTGAGCAAATCGGCGTACTTAAAGCCGAGATTGAAACCGAAAAGGATAAAGCTAAAGAGGCACTAGCTGAGTTGGCGATGACGTCTCTTAGAGCCGAATCCAAGGCCAAAAAGACGGAAGAGGAGCGAGCGATCTGGGTGGTTGCCGAGGAAATGGTGAATATGAGTGACGGTGCGCTGAAGTTGGCCAAAGAGACGATCGAGAAACTAGAGACCGATTTGGAAGAATCAAAGAAGACGAAAGAACTCGCTGAGTCAGAGATTTCCAAGGCGTTCGATGCCGGCGAGAACGCGGCCATGGAGAAGTACGTGGAGGAGGTATTGAAATTTGAGAACCGAGGCTTTAAACATGGCTGGCTTAAAGCCCTGGCGACCTCCAAAATGACATTGGAGCAGCCAATTCCATATGAGCAGCTGGAGGTTGAGCCGTTGGAGTTTGACCCTGAAGAATGAAGATTGTGTTAGTGTAATTTTGCTTCATGTTAGGTATCATATGTATGTAGTTTTTGTAGGTTTTGCTCATTTTGTTTAGAGGTTATTTGTAAGGTAGTTTTCATGGATAAAGTGACGGTTGTTTGTACTCAGTTTATAATGAAAATAGCCTGTTTGTTTCTGTTCTGTATTTGCTAATGAAAATTAGTGGCTAAGTAGGACAATGTAGCATAATTCGGCACTAAATCTATCATTGCCCCATTTGGACACGTCGTACCTGAGCCAACTAAAACATATGGCCCAATGCTAAGTTCATCTAGCCAAGTGGGGCAGTGTAGCATAATTCAACTACATGAATTGCCGAAAAGATTCATATATCTGCCCTTACCCCATTTGGATACGTCGTGTTAGAGCTGACTAAAACATGTGGTCCAATGCTGAGCTCGACTGGCTAAGTGGAGCAGTGTAACGTAATTCGACTTTAAGATGAATTGCCGAAAAGATTCATATATCTGCTCTTGCCCCATTTTGGACATGTCGTGCCAGAGCTGACTAAAACACGTGTCTCAATGCTGAGCTCATCTGGCCAAGTGGGGCAATGTAGTATAATTCAACAACATAAATTATCGAAAAGATTCATATATCTGCCCTTGCCCCATTTGAACATGTCGTGCCAGAGCCGACTAAAACATGTGGCCCAATGCTGAGCTCGTCTGGCCAAGTAGGGCAGTGTAGCGTAATTTGGCTACATGAATTGTCGAAAAGATTCATATATCTGCCTTTACCCCATTTGGACATGTCGTGCCAGAGGCGACTAAAACATGTGGCCCAATGTTAAGCTCGTCTAGCCAAGTGGGGCGGACATCGTACCGTCGCGGGGTTAGCTATGGGGTGCATAAAAAATGGTGCATCCGTAATTAATGAACAAGGTACCTAGTATTTAAGAGGTCCCGGCGTCGTGAAACAGATCTGGCATAGACGACGAAGGGGGTAGTCAATAAGCTGAGAACGAGCAAAAACTTGTGTGTGGACGGTGGTCGAGAGCAGGACCATATATGTCTCATAGATTATTTTTCAACAATAAAGAAAAATGAAGGAGCTTAGCGGAGCTGGACGCTAAAATGCATCGCGCTGCTGGGGGCGAAGTTCAGAGAGCAGGAAATGTAACAGCGGGGGAAAGAGAGAGACGTCGGTCGCCCAGACGTCGAAGTAGGTCCCCCAGAAGAGGTGAAGTAGCGAAGTCCCCCAGAAATGAGGCACAACAACGTGGGGGCTCAAAGACTGCAAGTGGGCATATCGCTGCGCAAAGTGAGCCGAGCAGGTCGCCATGCCCACTGAGCTTTTCGGCCTTTATAGGGAACAAATCGATGACCGAAACGGACTCAATAGTTCGTGATCCTAACGTGGCGGTGGAATTCACGAGGCAAATATTCCCATATGAAATGCAGCAGTCGTTTATCGGCTGGGGCGATTATGAGGTTTTAGAGAAGGTATACATCGGGCGATCCGAGGACTTTACAGCGAGTATGAAGTCGGCATGCGCCTACACGTGGCGAAAAGAGAGATCGAACAAAAGGACGGGCATATTCGGGATTTGGGACGCCCTGCATAGAGGGTAGAGAGTGAGCTAAAAAAGGCCAAGGCGGCTGAACTCAGTTGGCGTGTGCTACAAACCCGGTTGTTACGGACAGAGTCAACCAGCTCCTACTGGATCATGCTATGGTCGATAGGGAAATGGCAAACATGTTCGCCAAAGAGGCGATAAGAAAACGGGCCTATGAAGAAGGTTTTTTTGACAGCTGAAAAATCGGCATTGAAAAGACTAAGGAAAAGTTGGAAGAAGACATTTGTCGATGCGAGAGCCGCGGCTTTAAGCACAGATGGGTTTGGGCTTTACAAGCTACGGCCGTCGACTCGACGTGTCCATTATACAAAGATTACAAGTTTCCCTTTGAGGCTTTTGACGTTGAAAAGACGAACAACGAAGAGGAAAGTGCCGAATCGGAGATAGCCTAAATAACGAGAGACCATGTATTGCACTTTTCAATCTAGTTGGACTCATGTATTGACAAAAGGAAATCTTATTAGTTGAAATTCATTGTTCTTGCGTCCTATGAATCATTGCATTTTTTTGGTCCAACGCTACTCTATTGCTTTTAGCTTGTATCTTTTGAACTGTGTGCCTATTAGCTCTCGTAAATTGATTGCTCTATTTAGGCTGAGACTTATTCGGCCAATCATGATGTCCACGAAGGGCGCTCTTAATTCGGAATCTTATTCGGCCCAAATGTGAACATACACAAAGGTGCTCCGAATTCGGAGGTTTTTTTTATGGAAAATCGTGACATCCACAAATTCAAAGGCTTATTTGGCACAAACGTGAACATGCACGAAGGGCGCTCCGATTTCGGAGTCTTATTTATGGCCAATCGTGACATCCACGATGGGTGCTCCGAATTTGGAGGCCTATTCGACCTAAGCGGGAACATACACGAAGGGCACTCCGAATCCGGAGTCTTATTTATAACCAATCGTGATATCCACAAAGGGCGCTCCGAATCCAGAGTCTTATTTATGGCCAATCGTGATATCCACGAAGGGCGCTCCAAATTTGGATGCTTATTCGGCCCAATCGTGAACATATACGAAGGGCGCTCCGAATCTGGAGTCTTATTTATGGCCAATCGTGATATCCACAAAGGGCACTCGAATTCAAAGGCTTATTCGGCCCAAACGTGAGCATGTACAAAGGGCGCTCTGAATCTGGAGTCTTATTTATGGCCAATCGTGATATCCACGAAGGGTGCTCCAAATTCGGAGTTTTATTTATGGCCAATCGTGATATCCACGAAGGGCGCTCCAAATTCGGAGTCTTATTGATGGTCAATTGCGATATCCACGAAGGGCACTCCGAATTCAGAGGCTTATTCATCATTTAACCATTTTTAACGAGATGGCTGTAAAAAAGGCATATTGCGTTGTGAAATACGTAGATGCGTACATATTTGTATAGCAGCAAAAATCAAAAACGAACTGGCATGTCGTACAAGTTGGCTTAATAATAAAATTTATGCAAGTAGGTTGAATTCCAGGAGCGTGATAAACCTCTGCCCGCCATGTCTGAAAGCTGATACAGCCCTATTCTGGCAATTGAATCAATCTGGTAAGGACCGTCCCAGTTGGGGCCTAATTTACCGTCTGTCAGATTCTTAATAGCAAGAAGCACTTTCTTGAGGACCAGTTCTCCAAGTGTATAACGATGCAACTGCACGCGCTGATTATACTACTTGGCGAGCTACTGCTGATATCGCACCATGCACGCAAGAGCCAGATCTCGGTGTTCTTCAATCAAAGTCAAATCTAAGGCCAGCATTATGTCATTATGCCTCATGTTGAAAACCTTGGATTTCAGTGTGGGCAAGCCGATTTCAAGATGGATAATAGCTTGTGTCCCAAAGCACAAAGTGAACGGCGTTTCTCCAGTAGACCGCCTCGAAGTGGTGTGATGAGCCCACAACACGCTGGGAAACTCTTCAACCCATTTGTCCTTGGCCTTCTCCAATCGTTTCTTGATGCTGTCCAGGATCACTTTATTGGAGGCCTCAGCCTAACCGTTGCTTCGCGGGTACGTCGGCGAAGAAAAGTAGGGCCAAATACCGTATGTATTACATAACTCCCAATAGATGCCACAATCGAATTGGGGCTCGCTGACGGATACAAGTGCTCTTGGTATGCCGAATCGAGTTATAATGTTTTTCCATACAAAGTGTTTAACATCAACATCTCGAATATATGTTAATGCTTATGCTTCGACCCACTTTGTAAAATAGTCTGTTACGACGATCAGGAATCGTTTGTTTCCCGGAGCCCATGGTAATGGTCCGATGATATCAAGTTCCTATTGAGCGAACGACTAAGGACTAGTAATGGAATTTAATTCTTCAGCAGGCAGATGAGTCAATGGGGAAAACTTTTTGGCATTGTTCGCATTTCTTTACATAGTTCTCGGCATCAGTACGCATGGTCGGTCAATAATACACCTGCATTATGGCTTGGTAGGCCAATGAGCATCCTCCATAATAGGCACCGCAACTACCTTCATGTATTTTGGCCAAGAATTCCTCAACTTTGTTTGGATGAACACATTCCAGATACGGCCCAGAGAAAGATTTTTTGTAAAGCTTTCCCTGCGGATCTAGATAATATCGCAGGGCTTTATTCCACAATTTGTGGGCTTCTTTCTTATCTGTTGGGAGCTATTCTGAGGAAAGAAATGCAGCGATAGGGTCCATCCAACTCGGTCTTAGCTCAATGATGTTAATCCAAACTGGTTCAGAAGAGGTGATGCTCGGCTCTGGGATGAACCCTACTTTGATTGTTCGTTTGACTTCTGAGTTAATGGCGGAAGCTAGGCAAGCAAGGGCATCCGCATGTGTGTTCTGATCCCGAGTTATCTGATTCAATTCGTGGTGGTCGAATTTTGTGAGCAAGGAATTTGCCGTTTTCATATAGGCTACCATGCGGTCATTTTTAACCACATATTCCCCTTTTAACTGGCTGATGACTAACTTCGAGTCACAGAAAACATGTAACCGCCGTGCACCAAGATGAAGTGCGTTATGAAGGCCGATTAACAATGCTTCGTATTCGGTCTCGTTATTTAATGCATTGAAGCCCAGTTTGACTGCCTACTTGATTATTGGCCCTTCGGGGGTCATGATTACTACGCCTGCTCCGCTACCACGTTGGTTAGATGATCCATCACAATACATTTGCCAAATGTCTCCAACATATATTCGTCAGTCGAGTTTAGGTTGAAGGTGGACTTGATCAAACTTAAAGTCGGCATGCCATCTCGTGAACTCAGTTACAAAGTTGGCAAGCACCTACCCCTTAATGGTCATTCTGGGTGAAAATTGGATATCATACTGTCCAAGTTCCAAAGCCCATTTAGAGACTCGCCCCGATACTTCCGCGTTACGGAGCGCTGATCGGATAAGATAGTCTGTTAATACCCCTATGGTATGAGCTTGAAAATAGTGCATCAACTTTCTTGCAGCCACCACGAGAGCAAGGATGAGCTTTTCCAGTGGTAGGAATCGTGTTTCGGCGTCGACCATTGCCTTGCTTACATAGTAAATTGGTCGCTGTTCCCCGAGTTCTTCCTTTAGTAACACAGTGCTGACCACCCAGTCGGATATCGCTAGATACAAGATGAGCGGATCGCTTAGCGATGGGGTTGCCAAGAGTGGCATTGAACGGAGATAAGTTTTCAAGCCATCCAGCGTGGCCTGGCACTCGGGGGTCCATTCAAACGCTTTACCTTGCCGAAGTGTGTGAAAGAATGGTCGACAACGATCTATGGAACGACTGATAAACCTATTGAGGGTGGCGGCCATTCCCATCAATTTCTGAACTTTCTTTGACCGACTGAGGGGATCCAAGTTCTAGAATTGTTGTGATCTACCTCAGGTTGGCCTCTATTCCACGATGGTTGACAACATAGAGAAACTTGCCGGATCCGATGTCGAATGCACATTTCGAGGCATTCAGTTTCATCTTGTACTTTCGGAGAATGCCAAAGGTCTCTGCTGAATTGGCTAGATAGGCGTGCTTTTTCTTGGATTTCACCGCCATGTCATTGATGTATACTTAAATATAGCGGTAACCAGCCTCTGGTAAGTTACCCTCGCATTTTTCAGCCCGAAGGGCATGACCTTGTAGCAATAGGTTCCCATTGTGGTGAGGAATGCAGTCTTTTCCTGATCGTCCGGATGCATAGCAATTTGGTGATAACTCCTGTAAGCATCCAAGAAGCTCATGCACTGATGATGTGCCGTTGCGTCCACAAGTTGATCGATTCTGGGAAGAGGAAAACAATCCTTAGGATAGGCTCTGTTCAAATCCGTGAAATCCACATAGACGCGCCAAGATCCATTCTTCTTCCTTACAACCACAGTATTGGACAACCACGTGGGATAAGTTACTTCACGAATTGCCCCGATATCAACTTCATTAACAACGGCTGATGCATGCTCCGCGACTGACCGCTAACTTTTCTGTATGATTGGTTTGACTTTTGGATCGGCGTTTAAACGGTACTGGGCCACGACTGGATCCACCCCGGACATTTCGTATGGTGTCCACGCAAATACGTTAAGGTTGCCGCGTAGAAAGGAAACCAGCTTGTGTCTGTCAACTTCGTTCAGGGAAGTGCCGATCATGAAGAATTTGTCAGGGTTCCCATTGATTTCAATCCGATCAAGGTCTTCAGTTGCCTTCTCGCTGGGGATTTTCCCAATGTCCTCGAGGCTCTCTCGATCCGATACTTCAATTGAGTTCACTTCCAGTTCCTTTAGCCTTTTTGCAGCAGCAATAAGATAGCATGCCTGTGTCGATTTCTGAGAGCCTCGAATTTGCTAAATACCGTATCTGTTAGAAAGAGGAGTAGTTGATGGTAGGTGTTTGGCACAGCTTGCATAGCGTGCTACCAGGTCCTTCTCATGATAAGATTGTGTGGTGACGGGAGTTTGACGACCAGAAATTCCACATCGACTGATTTGGTACTTGCTTGTACTGGTAGTGTGATCTTGTCCAAGGGATACTCGGGGTTAGTGTTGAAGCTGAACAGTGGGTAATCGGCCGGTAACAGATCCAAATTAGTGAAGCCGAATTTAATGAACATCTTGTAATACATTATTTCTGATGTGCTTCCCTGATCGATAAGAACACGCTCGACTGTGAATCTGTTTACGCGTAGCTCGACGATGAGGGTATCTGAGTGGAGAAGGGTTACTCCGTCTAGGTTGATGTCGTCGAAACTAATCTTGCTAGTTTCAGGGGGCCGTTTGGCTGGTGTGATTGGCTTGGACAGGCTAGGTTGCAATTGAATTGTATGTACTTGGGATGACGACGGTAGGTTGTATATTATGTGAATTACACCAAGTGGCGGTAAATCCGGCCATAGAGCTACTGTGTTCAGTGGATTGTTCTTTCGAACATGTTGTGCCAGCCGGCCGTCTTACACTAACTCCTTCAGGTGGTCTTTCCGTGCATAATAGCTATTAGTGTCGTGGCCATGGTCATTGTGATATTCACACCACCTATCCCTTCTCCTAGTATTAGGGGGTCCCATCATCTTGGGCGGCCACTTAAAGAACAGAAGATGCTGGACTTTGGATAGGATCTTACTGATCGACTCCACCAATTCCGTATACTTTTTGTTCGAACGTCCGGTGCGCCTGTTATCCACCTGATACTGTTCATTTGAACGGTGTGAACACTGCTCGCTTGATCGGCGAGAATCACGCCGGTTGTCTTGTTTAGCCCAAGTCTGGGGTTCAGGGCTCCTTGGTGACACGACGCTTATCGGCTGAACTAGACCAAACGGAGCCGGTTTAGCAATTTTCTGTCTGGCCTTGACGCACAGGGCATCATCTTTCACGTTACAGTACTCCTCAACTTTCTTCATTAGTGCCCAGACTATTTTGGGAGGCCGTCTGGTCAACGAACTGCGGAGAGGACTATCGAGGTGTAACCCCATCTTAAAAGCGGTAATGGCCATGGAGTCATTGCAGTCATCATCTACCAAGTTGAAACACTCCTAACAGCGCGCCGAATACTCACAGAGGGTCTATTTTGGTTTAATTTGCATCGCCCAGAGAGTGTCGGCTTGCTTTGGCTGAATCTCGTTGGTAATGAATCTTGCCCTGAAGGATTTTTGGAGCTGATGAAAGCTTTTTATTGACGTTGGCTCCAATTTATTGTACCATTTGACAGCCAACGGTCCCAGGCTACTTGGAAACATTTGACACGTGAGGGCTTCATCATCAGCATGCAACGTCATCGTTTGTTTGTAATGACGAATGTGATCTGTGGGGTCTTATTTTCCGTCGTACAGGGTGAATGTCGGTGCTTTGAACTTTTTAGGCAGCACAACTCTTACAATGCGTCGTACGAAAAGGTCGTGCTTGTCCTCTTCATCTGAACCATCACTTCTTTTCCCTCGCCTGTGTCGTACATATGGACTGTCCTCGGATAAGCTAGATATATCAACTCGCCCCTTCTTTCTGGGTTCCTCAGATGGCGAATTGAAATCACTGCCACTATCATGTTTCTGACGTCGACGTCGTTGATGATCCTTCTTCTTCTCTGGCGATCAACCCCGGACATGACACGCGACTTGTTAGGATTTGGCTACCTCTAGGGCCAATTCCTTACGTAAACGCTCGTTATCGGCCGCTATATCTTCCAGGCATTGTGCGTTTCATTTTGCTTGATCTATGATCGTCTGCATAGTCTCCTGCATAAAGGTTGAGGGTGAGATTTAAGCTACTAAGTCGAAGTTCAGGGCCCTTCGCACGGTGATATTCTCCGGTCCAAGCATGTTTCTTGGAGTAACATCATCTCTTGGTGTAACATCGTCAGCAACGAGCGAAGGATCATCTGTTACACCTGCATGAACGTACTTGAGTATTCCCATAGACGGTGCCAATTATGAGAAAGGTGTTTTGAAAATACTCTTTTGTCCAGGTAGACGCTCTTGATCCTCTGGTTGCTAACTGAAAAAGGAATGAACAAACCGGTCAAGGGTGCCGGAATTAGCACTCCGACGAGCCAGTTAGTATTCTCTCAAATCTTACTTTTATCGTAAGCTATCTTTTTTTTCATACCTGTCTTTGGCTGACGTTTCTCCCTTTTTATATTACGCCTAGGCCTAGGGTCGAACCCACTCTTGACCTTGTCTATAATTATCTAGTCGACCTTCCAACTGTGTGTTGGCTCCTGTTCGGCTCCTTATATGGCCGATTCGTATGCTCAGCTTCACGAGCATCTGGGTAGGGCCGAATTGTTTTCGGCCCAATGTCCCAACTGGACTGCTCGGCCTTTCTTCCTCATTGATTAAATTCGGCCTCCACAGTCTACACATGAAATTGTGGCAGTCAATTCTCTGCACTTCAAATCTCACTTTGGTCCCTACACAAGTGTCAATGTACCTCTTCTGTTATTTCATTTTTGAATCTTTAACAAAATCCAGTCATGTGACAAAAATGTAACTACGAAATGAGAGTAGGAAAAGAAAATCATCAATGTTTCCCACCAATACACTTTATACTGCGTAATAAGTACATGAGAGTTATATAATACAATATATATATGTGTGGGGGGGTAAAAATTGGGACGAAAATGTAAGAAAGTAGAACTTTTGAAATAAAAAAAATGCGACGAAGAAATCAAAGAGAAAGAAAGATAAATAGATAGAAGATTGTGTTACGGTGAAAAATAGAGTTTCGTGATTTCAATTTATGTAAAACTTTAATTCATCTTCGTAATTGTTCACAATATGTTTTTTATTTTAGCCTAATATAGTCATATTTTGATGTAAATTTTGGGATAAAGTGTATATTGATAGAAAATGTGGATGATTTTCTTTTCTTACTCTCATATCGTAATCACATTCTTATCATATGATTAGATTTTGTTGAAAATTTAAACAATTGAGTAACATAAAATAGGTATTCTCACTTGTATAGAGATCAAAGTGAGATTTTATCAAAAGTATAAGGGATTGACTGTCACAATTTCATGTATAAGGATCAAAGTGAGATTTGATCAGAAGTGTATGGAATTAACTATCATGATTTTATGTGTAATAATCAACGTAAGATTTGATACAAAGTGTAAGAGTACAAAGTGTAATTTACTATTTTTTTAATGTTATACACATGTTGATATGCTTTGTGCTAATGCCTGCTAAAAAAAAAGGTCAATGGCTTGTTTCGGGTATTAATGACCAAACAGAAGTGGTGATTGACCGGTTCCGTTAGGTGGTGGTGGTGATGGCAATAATGACAGTGGTTGTATGTGGTTGTGGTGGTTGTGGTTGCAATAATAAACTGTAATGGCGGAACGGGATGTGGTGTGATGGTGGCCAATGGAAAGAAGGTCACCAACACATGTTGAGGGTGATTTTATGATGAGATTAATTTTTATTCCTTAACTTGGAAGGATAAATATGAATTCTCAAATTTTTGTTAAAAATGACTATTCTAATTTAAATAAGATGTCACCATTTAAATATATCTATATATATAAGAACTGTTTAGTTGTTTGAGATTCATTTTTTCTTTTGATTTTGTCCTTTCATTTTAAATAATTTACTAATGGTGGCCTATATGTTGAGTAAAAGTTTATTCGTAATTATGCAAATATTCTTTGTTAATTATGCAATAAGTTTTTTTGTAATTACGCGAATATTCTTGGTCAATTATAAAATAGATTTTTTCGTAATTATACAAACATTCTTGATCAATTATGAAACATAAATATTTTATTTTTTAATAAATTACAAATACACCCATAAAGTTTGTTTAAAATATGAATCAGTCCTATAATACTATAAATTACAACTACTATTTGTTATAAATTTTCATTTAACACAATGCTCAGGGGAAAAAAAAACACCAATTCTCCTATGCAATAATAAATTATCAAAATTGTTTATTGAAAAATATTTCTCATATCATTAAAAACTGTTAATTGATTTAATGATTTATTTATTAACAAAATGGTTAACTGAAAAATATTTTTCATATCATTTGTGAGGGTCGAATATTGGGACACGTAAAGGAGACGAATAGTCGGACCGAGAGAGTCGAAATTCGTATATCGCATTCGGCCCCGTCTTATACATGTAAATTTATAAGTATCCTCTCGGCCAAATAGCCAGTTGAGTAAAGGGCCGAATGAAAAGCGATGCACAGCAAGAGGAGCCGAGCAAATAGTTATACGACGAATTGAGGGAGGGCCCAATCCCGAAGCCCAAGAAAGAAAAAGATATAAGTAGAAGAACATCATTCAGAGAGATGTATGTGAAAATTAGTGCGCTTAACTTAAGACACATGCAATTTAGAGAGCATACATTGACTTATCCGTCAGAGTGCTAATTCCGGCACCTCCGACCGGAATGTTCATTCTTTTTCCGGTTAGTAGCAGCGGATCACGAGCGTCCCCCGAGATCCAACGAGTATT
This sequence comes from Camellia sinensis, assembly GCF_055761805.1. Taxonomy (NCBI): domain Eukaryota; kingdom Viridiplantae; phylum Streptophyta; class Magnoliopsida; order Ericales; family Theaceae; genus Camellia; species Camellia sinensis. The sequence continues at coordinate 64,610,909 of NC_138974.1, forward strand.
TCCAAACCACCTTCCCCACAATTGGCGCCATCTGTGGGAATACTCAACCACATCCATGGCGGGCGCAACGGAAGATCCTCCGATAATCGCTGATGAAACTACACCGAGAGATGATCTCACCCCAACAAACATGTTGGGACCAGAGACTATCGCCGTAAGACGCGCCTTGAACTTCGACTCACCCTCGACTTCGGCGCATGAGACAATGCAAGCGATCATGGAACAAGCAAAGCAAAATGAACAGAGGTTGGAGAACATGATCGCAGAGAACGAACGTCTCCGTCAGGATTTGGCCTTGGAAGTTGCGAAGTCCAAACAAGCTGTACGGCAAGATCCGGAACGACCTCTGAGGGCAAGTGGTCGACGACCTCGAGCCCGACAACAAGACACTGACAGCGACTCCGACTCATTATCCCCGGAGCCCAAGAAGAAGGGACGACCCGAAATTACCAGTTCCTCTGAAGAGAGTCCACGTATAAGGCATAAGCGAAGACAAAATGGTTCAGACGAAGAGGACCAACACGATCCCTTTGTGCGACGGATCGCAAAGGCAGTACTACCCAAGAAGTTCAAAACCCCGTCGTTCACCATGTACGACGGGAAATCGGATCCCACGAATCATATCCGTCACTATAAGCAAGCCATGACGTTGCATGCAGACGACGAAGCTCTCATGTGCAGAATATTTTCAAACAGTTTGGGACCATTGGCAGTCAAATGGTATTATAAGGCCAAGTTTGGCAAGTTGCCAAAAAGTCAAAAAGCTAAAAAGTTACTCAAAAAGTTAAAAAGTTATCACTATTTACCAAAAGTCAAAAATTACGGCTGCACAACTCTCAATCCTAATTTTTCCCTACACACTAATTAATACAATTTTTTAATACACATTTTTTCATAAAAAATCAAAAAATTAACCCAAACATCTATATTTTTTTTCTCAATTTTTTAGTCCAAAAAGACAAAAAGTGCACTTATTTAGGACACCTCAAACAACCCCTAAGTTAGAGCCGGCGTCGATTAAGAGTTTTCATCAATTACAAAAGTCCTTTAGGGCAAGATTCATCACCAACGAAGTCCAACTGAAACAAGCCGACTCTCTCTGGACAATGCAGATCCAACCAGGAGAAACACTAAGAGCGTATTCAGCGCGCTATTGGGAGTGCTTTAATCATGTTGATGACGCTTGCAACGACTCCATGGCCATCACCGCCTTTAAAATGGGTTTGCATACTGACAGTGCTCTCCGCAGCTCCTTGACTAGAAGACCCCCCAAAACAGTCTGGGCATTTATGAAGAAAGTTGAGGAATACTACAAAGTGGAAGATCACACCTTGCGGGTTAAAGCCGGGAACATGGCCAACAAGACGGCCCCTTCTGAAATTGCTCAGCCGTTAAATTCTGTACCACCTCCGAGCCCTAAACCACGGCGTTGGGCTAAATGAGACAAGAGACGGGATTCTTGCCGATCAAGCGACCAATGCCCCCACCGAGCAAATGAACAACTGCAAGTCGATGGCAGGCGCATAAGGCGCGCAGACAAGAAATACACGGAGTTGTCAGAGTCAATCAATACAGTTATGTCCAAGTCCAACACCTTCCGTTCTTCAAATGGCCGCCCAAAATGGTGAGACCTCCCGAAACGAGAAGACGGGATAGGCGTTGCGAGTATCACAAGGATCACGGCCATGATACTGAGAGTTGTTATGCATTGAAGGATCACCTGGAGGAATTGGTACAAGATGGTCGGCTACAACAATACGTTCAAAAAGGCAACTCAACTAAAGCAATAGCCTTATGATAGGATTCACCTCCACTCGACATGATCCACATGATTTACAGCCTGCCAATGTCATCCGCGGTACATACGATTCAGTCGAATCCCGACCCTCAAAATCAACTCACTCCAGCTAAACGGCCCCATAAAGCTGCGAGCATTGCTTTCGAGGATTCAGATTTGGCCGGAGTGACACTTCCCCACATCGATCCCTTGGTAATCGAGTTACGCGTAAATCGATTCACCGTTGAGGGCGTACTCATTGATCCGGGAAATACATCGGAAGTTATGTATTACAAGACATTCACCAAACTCGGCTTCTCCGAATCGGATCTTTCTCCAGCTCTTTATCCATTATTCGGCTTCAACGCAAATCCAGAATACCCGTTAGGGAAGATCACACTACCCGTTCGAGCGGGCTCCGGAACAGTGGATGTGGAATTCTTGGTCGTCAAGCTGTCATCGCCGTATAATCTCATCATGGGGCGAACTTGGTTGCAAACTATGCAGGCTGTGCCAAACACCTATCATCAGCTGCTACGCTTCCCGACAGAACGCGGAATTAAGCAAATCTGTGGCTCCCAGAAATCGACACAAGCATGTTATCTCTTTGCTGGAAAGACGCCAAAAGAGTTTCAAGTGAATTCTATTATGGTGCCGAATCGAGAGAACCTCGACGATGTTGGGCGGCTCCCAAGTGAAAAGGCCACGGAAGCCCTAGATCGAGTTGAGATTAATGGAAACTCAGACAGGTTCTTCATGGTCGGCGCCTCCTTGAATCAAGCCGACAGGCAGCATCTTCCTGCTCGGCAACCTTGATGTATTTGTGTGGACTCCATATGAGATGCCAGATGTAGATCCGTCTGTTTCGCAACACCGTTTAAATGTAGACCCTAAATGCAAGCCGATTATTCATAAAAGCCGACGGTCAGCTGCAGAGCACACTGCCGCCATTGTTGAAGAGGTTGACCAGTTGCTTGACGCCGGAGCTATCAGGGAAGTGACATACCCCACATGGCTCTCGAATATTGTGGTTGTGAAGAAAAAAAATGGGACTTGGCATGTCTGCGTTGATTTCACCGACCTAAACAAAGCTTGCCCAAGGATTGTTTTCCCCTATCCAAAATTGACCAACTTGTAGATGCTATGGCACGTCACCAGCTTATGAGCTTCCTTGATGCCTACAGAGGTTACCATCAAATTGCCATGCATTCGGAGGACCAAGACAAAACTGTATTCCTCACCCTAAGAGGAACCTATTACTATAAGGTTATGCCTTTTGGACTGAAGAATGCAGGGGCAACTTATCAAAGGCTAGTCACCACCATGTTCAAGGAGCAACTTGGTCACACTATGGAAGTTTACATTGACGATATGGTGGTCAAGTCCAAAGAAGAGCAAACTCATATAGCCGATTTGGAAGAGACATTCGGCATTCTACGCAAATACAGAATGAAGCTGAACGCTTCCAAATGTGCCTTTGGTATCGACTTTGGCAAATTCTTGGGTTACATTGTCAACCACCAAGGAATCGAAGCCAATCCGAGGCAAATCACCACAATCTTGGAACTCGGCTCCCCTCGATCGGTCAAAGAGGTTTAGAAGTTGATGGGGATGGCCGCCGCACTCAACAGGTTCATCAGTCGTTTCACGGACCGCTGCCAACAATTCTTTCAGACACTACGGCAGGGTAAAGCTTTTGAATAGACCTCCAAGTGCGAAGCCACTTTAACGGTCTAAAGGCTTATCTCCGATCTGTTCCACTTTTGACGACACCATCGGCAGGCGACCCGCTCATTTTATATCTGGCCGTCTCCGACCGGGCTGTCAGCGCCGTATTGTTGAAGGAAGAGCTTAGAGAACAACAACCAGTATATTATGTGAGCAAGGCAATGGTTGATGCCGAAACCCGTTACCTTCCACTGGAAAAACTCATCCTAGCCCTAGTCATGGCTGCAAGAAAACTGATGCATTACTTCCAGGGACATAGTATCGAGGTACTAATAGATTACCCCCTCCGATCAGTACTACGTAGTGCAAAAGCATCAGGGCGCGGTTCGAAATGGGCCCTCGAACCCGGCCAGTACGATATTCAATTTCTACCTAGAACCTCAATCAAAGGGCAAATGTTTGCTGATTTTGTAGCCGAATTCACGGGGGGTGTTGTCGACTTCAAGACTGACCAAACTCAACCCAAGTCGAATTGGAGAACTTATGTGGGGGACATTTGGCAGCTGTATTGTGACAGGTCATCCAATCAACGGGGCAGTGGAACCGGAGTAGTAATCATGGCTCCCGACGGCGCAATAATTGAGCAGGCCGTCAAACTCGGCTTCGAAGCATCAAACAACGAGGCCGAATACGAAGCCCTTCTAACCAGTTTACGGAATGCACATCTTCTAGGTGCTCAGCATTTGCTTGTATTTTGCGATTCAAAACTGGTGATCAATTAACTAAATGGGGAGTACGCGACCAAAAATGACCGTATGGCGGCTTATATGAAAACGGCTAACTCTTTGCTGGAAAAATTTGACCATCATGAATTGAATCGAATAACACGTGATCAGAACACACATGCAGATGCCTTGGCTTGCCTAGCCTCCGTCATTAACTCAGAGATTAAACGGACCATCGAAGTAGGTTTCATCCCGAAGCCGAGCATTGGCCCTTCGGAGGAAGTCCAGGACAATGTCATAGAGTCAGGACCGAGTTGGATGGAACCCATTGTTGCATTCGTATCTTCCGAACAGCTCCCAGCGGACAAGAAAGAAGCGCACAAGTTGCAAAACAAAGCCCTGCGATACTACTTGGATCCGCAAGGAAAGCTTTATAAAAAATCCCTTTCTGGTCCATATCTGGAATGCGTGCATCCGGACAAAGTCAAAGAGCTTCTAACTAAAATACATGAAAGCAGTTGTGGCGCACATTCTGGCAGGCGCTCTTTGGCTCATCAAGCTGTGACACAAGAGTATTACTGGCCGATAATGAGAGTCGATGCCGAGTGTTACGTAAAAAAGTGCAAACAGTGCCAGAAGTTCTCTCATTTGATTCATGTGCCTGCTGAAGAGTTAAGCTCCATAACCAGCCCTTGGCCGTTCGCTCAATGGGGACTTGACATCGTCGGACCGCTACCTCGTGCTCCGGGTAACAAGCGATTTCTTATCGTCGCAACTGATTATTTCACGAAATGGGTAAAAGCGAAGACACTAGCGCACATCCGAGATACCGACGTAAAGCGTTTTGTATGGAGAAATATCATGACGCGATTCGGCATTCCCAGAGCACTTATATCAGACAACGGCACCCAGTTTGATTGCGGAGTCTACCGAGAACTTTGCAGCAAGTATGGTATTCGGCCATACTTCTCCACCCCGGCTTATCCACAAAGTAATGGCTAAGCTGAAGCCTCCAATAAAACCATTTTAGACGGCATCAAAAAGAGGCTAGAGAAGGCGAAAGGCCGATGGGTTGAAGAACTGCCGAGTGTATTATGGGCTCATCGCACAACACCAAGACGGTCCACCGGGGAAACACCGTTCGCTTTGTGCTTCGGAACACAGGCAATCATCCTCTTAGAGATCGGCCTCCCAACTTTGAAATCAACAGTTTTTGATTTGGACTGAAACAACATGATGTTGGCCCTTGGACTTGATTCTGATGGAAGAGCGGAGAGACCGTGCCTTTGCATCCATGGCACGGTACCAGCAGCAGCTTGCTAAGTCATATAATCAGTGTGTTCAACTACGCCGCTACACACCAAGAGAGTTGGTCCTGAAGAGAGTGCTTCCAGTTGCTAAGAATCCGGCCGACGAAAAATTAGGACCTAACTGGGACGGCCCGTATCAGATCGACACAGTCGCTGGAGTAGGGGCATATCGGCTCAAAAACATGTCTGGGAGGAGTTTGCCACGACCTTGGAATTCCACGCATTTACGAAAATTCTATCATTGACCCGACTTGTGGGGCTTGATACTTGTACATATTTCACTTTTGCAATGCAAACTTTCCTATTTCCTCATCGCGCAATTCAGTTCAAAAGTCTCCGGATTCGGAGCCCCATCGGTGCATGACACCTTTGGGCCGATTAAGCCTCCGGATTCGGAGCGCTCTTCGTGGATATCACGACTGGCCAAGATTTAAGTCTCCGAATTTGGAGCCCTATCTGTACAGGTCACTTTTGGGCCAAATAAAGACTCCGGATTCGGAGCGCCCTTTGTGGATATCACGATTGGCCAAGATTTAAGTCTCCGGATTCGAAGCCCCAACGGTGCATGACACCTTTGGGCCGGTTAAGCCTCTAGATGTGGAGCACCCTTCGTGGATATCACGATTGGCCAAGATTTAAGTCTCCGGATTCGGAGCCCCATCGGTGCATGACACCTTTGGGTCGATTAAGCCTCCGGATTCGGAGCACCCTTTGTGGATATCATGATTGGCCAAGTCTCCGGATTCAGATCCCCATCGCTGCATGACACCTTTAGGCCGATTAAGCCTCCGGATTTGGAACGCCCTTCGTGGATATCACGATTGGCCCAGCCAAGTCTTCGAATTCGGAGCCCCATGGGCGCATGACACCTTTGGGCCGATTAAGCCTCTGAATTCGGAGCGCCCTTCGTAGATATCATGATTGGCCAAGATTTAAGACTCCGGATTCGGAACCTCATTCGCGCAGGACAATTATGGGCCGAATAAGACTCTGGATTCGGAGTGCCCTTCGTAGACAAAAAGCCTCCGAATTCGAAGCCCCATCCGTGCAAATCACGTTTGGGCCGGATAAAACTCCGGATTCGGAGCGCCCTTTGTGGATATCACGATTGGCCAAGACAAAAAGCCTCCAAATTCGGAGCCCCATCCGTGCAGGTCACGTGTGGGCCGAATAAGACTCCGGATTCAGAGTGCCCTTCGTGGATATCACGATTGGCCAAGATTTAAGTCTCCGGATTCGAAGCCCCATGGGTGCATGACACCTTTGGGCCAATTAAGCCTCCGGATTCGGAGCGCCCTTCGTGGATATCACGATTGGCCAAGATTTAAGACTCTAGATTCAGAACCTCATTCGTGCAGGACAATTATGGGCTAAATAAGACTCTGGATTCGGAGTGCCCTTCGTAGACAAAAAGCCTCCAAATTCGGAGCCCCATCCATGCAAGTCACGTTTGGGCCGAATAAGATTTCGGATTCGGCGCCCCCTTCGTGGATATCACGATTGGCCAAGACAAAAAGCCTCTGAATTCAGAGCCCCATCTGTGCAGGTCACGTTTGGGCCGAATAAGACTCCGGATTCGAAGCGCCCTTCGTGGTTATCACGATTGGCCAAGACAAAGAGCCTCCGAATTCGGAGCCCCATCCGTGCAGGTCACGTTTGGGCCGAATAAGACTCCAGATTCGGAGCGCCCTTCGTGGATATCACGATTGGCCAAGACAAAGAGCCTCCGAATTAAGTGCCCCATCTGTGCAGGTCACGTTTGGGCTGAATAAGACTCTAGATTCGGAGCGCCCCTCAAAAATTAAAGCATATAGATTCAAAGTGAAATGCTTCGTTAAGACTGAGTCGGCAAAAACAATGTACACGTTAAAGCATGCAAACTTTCGAGATGAAGTGCTTAATTACTTTAAGCCGGCACAAACCGTGTTTCATTAAAGGCCTAAAAACCCAAACGTTTAAAGCAGAGTATTTTATTAAATTAACCAATATAACCAATAAATACATTCAGTTCAGTACGTTAGAGCGTTTACAATACGTTCAGTTCTATTCAGCATCACCCTCGTCATCGCTCTTCTCAATTTCGAAAGCGCCATAAGGAAAATGATGGCGTTGATATAATGGCAATGCCGATTCACCTCCTGCTTCTTGGAGAGCCTCTGCGGCTTGAAGAACCTTAATCCACCGGTTCCTAAAGCCCCGGTTCTCGCATCGGCAGACCTCCTCTACGAGTTTCTCTTTGGTCTTGTTTATCCCCACTTTCCAACCGTCGTGGAAGCCTTTTTCGTAACCCATGGTTCTCGCATTTTCTATGGCAAACATGCTTGCCGTATCTCAATCGGCAATCGTATGACTTATCAGCCGTTGGGTCACTCTCTCCTCCACGACCGGGTTAGATTGACCTGCCGCACGAGGTTCGGTGGTTTGAGTCTTCCTAAGCTCACGCTCGGCCTTCTCTGTGCGAGCCTCCAAATTTTGAATTCGTTCGTCTTTCTTCTTTATTTCTCGTCGCGCGGCGCGCAGGCACATGCCGACTTCATAGGCGGTATACAGCCCTTTTACCGCCCCATGGATGCCCTCCCGAAACACTTCGAAATCCTGTCGACCAACCATCGACTACCGGACTTCCGATGGAAAAATCTGTCAAGCGAACTCGACTGCTACACCTGGGTCGTTAACAAGAAAATCCGCCTCCATCGTCAGTTTATTCCCCACAAAAATCGCAAAACTCAACGGTCGCAGTGTCGCATCGGACTCATTTCTCGGTTGCGATAGAGGGGAGCTGCCCCGTTGCTGTTTTTCCCTTCGGGGTGACCTACTCCGACGACTTGGTGGCTGACGTTTTTCCCGTTCCCTGGATGTCCTACTTCCCGTGCGTGCGAGCTCGCTGCTGCGATTCATTTCCGTATCAAGCTCAGCCAATGTCCGCCATTCTCCTCTGTTGTTGAAGAACAGTCTACTTGACATCCGCGTTTATCTAACCTTCCGTAATAAACTGGTTTCAATTGAGTCTAAACACAATAAGTGGAATTATGGGCACGAAGAACCCATCCTATTTATTCTTAACACATGCAGCGCCCCCGAGGCGGTTTCATTAATTGTTGTCGCCTAGGCGTAGTGCCGATCGATCTGTGCCACAGCCGCTCTATGAACTCATGGTATTCAGCCTTTGGAGTTCATACATTGGCTGGGGCAAGGACAGATTTATTAATCTGATCGGCTATTCGACAATGGTAAATTAGTTGTCTGGGCGTAGTGCCGATCGATCTGTGCCGCAGCCGCTCTATGAACTCATGGTATTTGGCCTTTGGAGTTTATACATTAGATGGGGCAAGAGCAGAGTTATTAATTTGATTGGCTATTCGACGATGGTAAATTAGTTGCCTGGACGCAATGCCGATCGATCTGTGCCGCAACCACTCCATGAACTCATGGTATTCGGCCTTTGGAGTTCATACATTGGCTGGGGCAAGGGCAGGTTTATTAATCTGATCGGCTATTCGATGATGGTAAATTAGTCGCCTAGGCGCAGTGCCGATCGATCTGTGTCGCAGCCCCTCCATGAACTCATGGTATTCGACCTTGGAAGTTCATATATTGGCTGGGACAATGGCAGATTTATTAATCTAATCGGCTATTCGACGATGGTAAATTTCTAAATTGCCTAATTATCTAATCAGCAAGTGTACACGAATGCTTTATCCAAAGAAGCAAAAAGCAACCCTATGCATCAATTGCAAAATTAAGCGCAAGTAATAGCAAAGTACAAAGGAAATTTTCATTAGTAAATTAGGCACAGACTGTAGCCATTTTATATGTGAAAACTACTAGATAAAAAGCTACAAGTTTGCAGGGAAATGCCTAGCAAAAAACTTAAAAACTATAGCCATACATAAAAACTACTAAACGAAAAGCTGTAACATTTAAACGAAAAGCTGTAACATTTAAAATCCTTAAACAAAAATAACTACTATCACCCTAATCAATCCTCGGAGTCAGACTCTAGCGGCTCAACATTCATTTGCTCGTATGGAATCGACATAGCCAACGTCACATTAGCAGCAGCAAAGGCTTTGAGCTAGCCGTGTTTGAATCCCCGATTCTCGAATATGGGGACTTCTTCCACATAATTTGCGAGGGCAGCGCTTTGCCCAGCCTCGTACGCCTTGGAAGCCTCAGAGTTGGCTACTTCCTTCGCCACCTTCGGTTCTTTCAAGTCCGTCTCAAGTTTGGCGATCGCCTCTTGGGCTAGCTTGAGTGCAGCTTCGCTCGCGTTCGCCCTCTCCTTGACGGCCAATCTGAGCTGGTCTGCATTTCTTGCCCTTTCCATCTCGGCCTCGGCCCTTGCACCTTCCATCTTCGCCCTCGCCGCTTCGAACTCGGCCTGGCTCTTTTGGCCCTCAACTTCAGATTGTAAACGGCCAATTCGTTCGATGACGTTGTGCTGGCGACGGCCTATCTCGGCTATCCTTTCAACCGTCTGCAAAATAGGAGATTAAAACCAAAATATATGCATAAAAGGGAAAGGCAAGATCAAGATATTTACCAAAAGAACCGATTAAGCGGCTAACGCTATTGCCAAAAGATCCGGCTTCGAGCGGAAAGCCGCCTTGTCAGACGGCAATAAGACTGACAACGCCATGCTTAGCGCCACGGTTGGATCTTTTATAGCCGACGCATCAGAGGAGATTGGCATATTTTTTGTCTTTGGTTGAACCATAAAAGGCACAACCGTATCCGACTCCTCTAAACGCGGCCATTTGTCAGCAGGGTTTTTTTCAGAACCAACCTCGACCTCGGCAGGACGTTTCTCCACCCTTCGTTCAGCCTCCTGATTCGCCGTCACGACCGGCTCCGACTCGGTATTTCGAGTTTAAGCCGTCTCCTCCTCGATAACAGGCAGGGGGGCTCAACATCGGCAACGGGTGGCACTTCGGATCGAATGGCCTCTGCTCGAATGGCCTCCGCTCTTTGCTGCGCGGCCATTCGCTCGGCGTTTTTCTTTTTGGCGAGTTACGTAAGTGATAACCCGGCCATGTCTTCAGGGTACGCGCCGGGAATGTCTTCTAATCCAATAAAGACGTCGTCGTAAACGTTCCCTCGGCCCGAGGTGGACGGAGGGTTGGCTGAATTGAGACCGGCTTCCTCAAAGGCTACCCTTAAAGCCTCATCGACTTCGGCCTCGGACTGGCCTGATTCTTCAATGACCTCAGCAACTTCCGCACGATCCGAGTCGGATCCGGCGAGACCAATTTGGCGCAAGTTTTTTAAGTTGGTTAAAATAAGAGCCGTAAAAAACTCTTCACCCCTCGGAATTGGGATGTTTTCTGTTGCCGAGAACGTCGTGTACGTCGGCTTGTATTGAAAAAGAATGTGGGCCGCCCTCCCTTGTTTCTGAAGGCTTGGACGACCGAAGTATTTCAGCGCGACTTTGATCTATGTAAGATTAGTGTCGTCGGTCGAAGTCAAGACTTTCTTCAAATCATTTCCTGTACAAACCAAACCATGAGACCGAAAAGATAAAGTCTTATATATACAACAAAAATAAGTGCAAAGGGCTATATGGCCACCTGGTTCGCCCCTCCGTCTAGGGATAGGATCTAAGCGGTCCTCGCTTTCGTCGAATTCCCAATTACTTCGGACAACGACCATGACATCATCGACTCACTTGCTAGAGCTGGAAAGCATGGTCACTACTTGATGGTCGGTGTCCTTGGCCCTAAGGAAATAGCGCCCATGCCGGTCAGAAGACTTGGCCAAGGCATAACAATACCGAATAGCAGATATGCCGAGGTTAATCCTAAGGCGACGGTTTAACTCTATAATCCCCATTACGATTCTAAAAAAGTTGACATTGGGTTGGGAAGGAATTAGACCCCAATGGCGAAGGACAACCCTAGGGAATGGGTGAAGCGAGAATCAGACTCCACCCTCTGCGATTGATAGAAGATGGAACACGATTGTGCTTTCATCAGCCCTCTCCATATCGAGGGTGCCGTCTGTCACGAGTGACAGACGGACGTCATCAGGGATGGAAAAATTGTGTCAAAAGCTAGAAATTCGATCCGCGGAGAGGAGATCTTTCAAATATTTTGCCATTCCCTTCAGTCTATAGGAGTATACTAAACCAAAAACAAACCAGGAAAAAGGATTCAAAGCAGAGAAGGAGAGAACTTACAAGAGACGAAGGGGACAGTGAAAGATAAAAGGAAGTTGCAGAGGTAAGTCGAAAGGCAGTCCAACGACTTCAAGCACCTAAAAATGTGTATGTATTTGAAAAGACATCAAAATTTTAAATCACAATAAACAGAAGTGTACGAAGGGGCGGGAAGTTGAAATGACAACCAAAAAACGTGTGCTCTGACATTCGTTTTGAAATGAGGCTAGCCGCCGAATTTCGACTCTAGCTTTTCGAGTTCGAAACCAAACACACCAGCTAACTGTCGTTAGTGGAGTGTTTGGGGGCAATTGTGGGGGCCGAATATTGGGACACATAAAGGAGCCGAATAGTCAGACCGAGAGAGTCGAAATTCGTATATCGCATTCGGCCCATATAAATCTAGAAGTATCCTATCGGCCAAATAGCCAGTTGAGTAAAGGGCCGAATGAAGAGCGATGCGCAGCAAGAGGAGCCGAGCAAATAGTTATACGACGAATTGAGGGAGGGCCCAATCCCGAAGCCCAAGAAAGAAAAATATATAAGTAGAAGAACATCATTCAGAGAGAGGTATGTGAAAATTAGTGCGCTTAACTTAAGACACACGCAATTTAGAGAGCATACACTGACTTATCCGTCGGAGTGCTAATTCCGACACCCCCGACCGGAGTGTTCATTCTTTTTCAGGTTAGTAACAGAGGATCACGAGCATCCCACGGGATCCAACGAGTATTTCTAAATCACCTTCCCCACATCATTAAAAGTTATTAATTTACTTAATGATTTACTTATTACTAAAATTGATTATTTGTTATGCAAGTATAATTTATGTATTAATAAAATTAGTTATTTGTATACATATGTATTTTCTTTTTGCTTCTTTATTAGTTCATTGAATTATTTTAGTAGTTTTTTTTAGATGAGAGAACTATCTTAATATTTGTTTATATTTATCTGTTGAGAAAAACTACACACTTTTTTTTTTTTTTTATAAATTCGGAAGAAATGTTAAAAACTCATAAATTCACCCAAAATGACATGATAATAGAATTGGAGTCTACATCATTGGGTGTATAACAAATCAAAAAAAAAAATGCATATCATACCACATAATTCTATTATATATCTAATGATTTATTCTATTCAATTTCATAAAATAATATTTTAATTTTTTTTAAATTATCAAAATATAAAAATTTAAATATACTGTAATAATAGCCCGTACCTTGACCTACTTAAGATTCATCTTTTCTTTTTGATTTTTCCTTTCATTTTAAATAATTTACTAATGGTGGCCTATATGTTGAATGAAGTTTTTCCGTAATTACGCAAATATTCTTGGTCAATTATGCAATAGGTTTTTTTTCGTAATTATGTGAACATTCTTAGTCAAATATGAAACAGGCTTTTCCATAATTACACAAACATTCTTAGTGAATTATGAAATATAAATATTTTATTTTTTAATAAATTATAAATACACCAATAAGATTTGTTTAAAATATAAATCAATCATACAATATTAGAAATTATAACTATCATTTGTTATAAATTTTAATTTAGCACAATGTTCAAAAAAAAAAAAAAAAAAAAAAAACCATTCTCCTATGTAATAATAAATTATCAAAATTATTTATTGAAAAATATTTCTCATATCATTAAAAATCATTAATTGACTTAATGATTTTTTTTTTTTTTTTTGAGAACATGGGAAACATTATATTAATAAAATAACAATAGTACAAAAATAATATCGCAAAGGGCCATCCCAACCAAACTACAAAATAAAAAACCAACAACAAAAAACAAATTCGCTAAAAAAACAGTTACGATCAAGGAAAAGCCACCGATCTACTCAAAGATATGGTCTGGAAAGCAATATTTGGTTGAAAGCCCACCATTCCCGTCGACGTCGTTCCTGTCGCTGCTGCCTAACTCCACCGTTGTCACTGTCGGAGAAGGAAATACACTCACAATGGTATAGGAGAAAGCTTGAAAAAGGAGAGAACCATTGTAGGTGTCGAAAAATCAAAAATCTATGCCAAAATCGGAGAAGAAAACTCTCAAAACTCCTATTTCGAACATAAAAAGTCTAGATATACAGTCTAAAATTGTAGATCTATACTCTAGGAGTGTAGATTTATACTTTAAAAGTGTAAAATGAATCGTCGAAAATCACCTAGAGAGAAACTTTGCTCTCTATCTCTCTCTGGACCTCTATAACACTTAATGATTTATTTATTAACAAAATGGTTAACTGAAAAATCTTTTTCATATCATCAAAAATTATTAATTTAATTAATGATTTATTTATTAATAAAATTGATCATTTAGTATGCAAGTATAATTTATGTATTAATAAAATTAATCATTTGTATATATATATGTATGTATATGTATATATTTTCTTTTACTTCTTTATTAGTTCAGTGAATTATCTTAATATTTTTTTTAGATAGGAAAATTATCTTAGCATTTGTTTTATATTTATCTGTTGAGAAAACTTACACACTATAATTTTTTTTTTATAAATTTGGAAGGAATACATCATTAGGATATATCACATAATTCTATCATATATCTAATGATTTATTCTATTCAATTTCATAGAATAATATTCTAATTTTTTTAAAAAAATATCAAAATATAAAATTTAAACTTGCGGTATTAATAGTCCGTGCCTTATACTGACCTTTTCAAACTAGTGTATATATATATATATATATTCTTGTGACATATTGTACGAGAAAGAAATAAGCCTTCTCGTATAATCCTGTTGATCAAGTCTGCGCTCCTCTAAACGTCGTCGCTCGATTCCCTGAAAATACAAACGTGAGCTAACCGGCGGGTGTGTGCCGGAAACCCCTCCGATGCCTAAGTCAGCAAAATAGACAAGTAGGCAAAAAGCTCTGTGTATCAAAGAACCAAAGTTGTGTTACCTTTCCATAGGTGATGTTTGTGAGCTTTTATAGGTTTTGCATGGCACAATCCTAGTAGGACTTTTACTCCTCCATGCAGAATCCTCCTAGGATTCATACTCCTGAAGGATAATGCTTATCCTTCAACACCCCTCTCACTGCTTAAACCAAGTGAGATGGTTCTTTCTTGGCCGACCTACCATACGACCGAAGTAGTCACGACTATGCTTAGCCGAACTATACCTAGTTCGGTGCTCTGCCCATAGTTTTCTACAAACCATGGTATGCCCAAAACCGAACTATCTTTTATCAAGGTTTAGACCGATCTTGTTTTACTGCGCCATGACCGGCATAAGTTCAAAGCATCCTTAAACCGGTCTAACTACAAAGCGTCCTCCGACCGGACTAACATCAAGAGTCCCTCGAACTGGTCTACCTTCTGGGCTTGAGACCGGGCTAACTTTAAGCCTCCCCAAGACCGGAGAAACTTTATGACTTCTTTACTCAACCCTTCGTACTGAGGCCCATAAAAGCCTAGCTCGGCCCAATTTGCATATAAATTACCCTCTCACATATGATGTACCAAATAAGATATAAATAGAACACAAAGTTAGATTATTATATATTTTATTTGAACTTTATTCCAAGGTACCAATTGAATCATGCTAATGACTGTTCACATGTTGTCATTTATTTTTATTTTTATTTTTATTTTTTTTGATTCATGGGAAATTAAAGCAAAATAAGGAAATAGTCATAGATACAAAACAGAGAGATACTAGTCTCTCATCACACTACAACCAATCATGTCTTCGATAATTAGGGGACTAGTTTCTACTGATAGTGTTTCAAGGAAAACAAGGTGTTCATCTTGGGCAACGCCCAGATTTGCTTATCTATCAGCCACTTTGTCACGACCCGCTCCCCGTATTCAACGGTTAAGCATCGTGATAGTCAGTAACTGAAATTACCTCCGGCTAATTCTTGAACAAATAAATAAACGCGAGCGGAAATAATATTTAAGTTAGGGTACCAAAATAATCATCCGAGCTTCTATTTTTATTATAAAATTTATTGACCAAAAATGCCGATATTTACATATAAAAATATCATAAAGTGTTGTTTGTGTCTATTCCGCAGCCCCGCGTCTAAGATTTTCCAAAAGCTATTTCTGAATTACATTGTTTCCTAAAAATTGGTAAACAGCTATAAGCACATGGCAAAGTGAGAAATATTATACCAAGAATATAAGGGACACAAAATAACCATGAATAGTTATGTAACTAAAATATTTAAGATAACTTAGTCTGAACAAATAATCATTTAAGTAGCAAAACTGAGATTATTTAATAAATAACCATAACCACGGTACCGAACAGAACAGAACAGAAGTAACAGGAGTGACAGTCAGAACAGAGATACGGATTAGAGAGGTGGCTCGTACGGATTATAGAGGTGTCTCCCACAATAGTGTAGCACTTATCTCCGCACAGCACTTTGCTCCGCACAGAACAAAGGTCAATGGATCCATGACAACAAAAGGTCACAAAGTGGTCAAACAGAGGCCAATGGTTATTTAAGTCCCTCAATGCGTGGCACTCTCGTGATGGTACTTACAAAACATAATTGTTTATAAGGTCATAGTCAAATATTCTTTAAAATATAAACAAACATATCCATGGGTTTCATTTTAAGCAAATAGGGGTCAGGAAATAATCCACATAATCGAAATATTAATATAATTTATAAAACATAACTTGTATAATAAAAATAAATATGGTAAGTCAAAATATATGTAAAATATATTATGGTAACTAAAGGCATAATATAACTCACCTTAAAATTAATATCTCGATCTTCCTTTCTACTATCAAAGCCTTTTTTATAGCATTTTCGTCCCCTTTCCTTGTTTATTTTCCTTCTTCTCGTTCACAGCCCCCACGCCTCCTTATATACTACGGTGTAACACTTGCTCAACAAGTTTTGGGATAACATGTGGCACCCCACGTAGCCTTCCTATATCACAACTATTATTACACTTTAGATTTGAGCTTATCCTTCCAACGAATAAGTTTAAATAGTTGCTTAATTATATTTGGGCCCAAATCTTAAACTAATTATTTATATATATATATACATTCCGATAATATATAATTCCTAATTTAATTACACTTTATCTCATACACCTGTAATATTTAATATTTTATTTTACTCTTACGAAATATTTAATTAAACATTTAGGATTTTTTTCTCATTTATTATTAAATAATACTAATATAAAATTTAAAGGACAACTTAAATTTTCGGGTTGTTACACTCACTGTTGCCCTCTCGCAGTGTATGACCAAGAGAGCAGTTGCAGCGATCTAGTAAGAACTTAGCATCTTCAATGAGGGCTTTGTAAGGAGAGTGTGGATTTGGGCCTTCCTAAAGTTGGTTAATGGCTGGTTCCGAATCAGATTCGATCACCACATCTCTAGTGCCTTTTTGGAAGAGAATGGTGAGGCCTCTGTAGATGGCCCATAGTTCAGCCTCCAAACTTGAGCAATGGCCTAGTTTGCCATAGTAGCCTCATATCCAGCTTCATGTCTCATTACACAATAGGCCTCCATATCCTGCTTGGTCGGGATCACCTTTGGAACACCCATTAACATTTAATTTCAATTTGCTTGCAAGAGAATGAAACCAATGAATTAGTCTGGAAGGAGAGAAGTGTGGGTGAAGAGGAGATTGAAAAGCCTTATCAATTTCAACCACAAGGTCTGTGATCTTTTTGAGACTATTATGGAATGATTTGCTTTGATTTTCAAAAACAACTGAGTTTCGATCCTTCAAGATTTGCCAAAGAGAAACAATAAACACAAGAGACCATCTATGTCCTTAGTACAGGATTTTGCTTCTAGAATTACAAGTAACCCATTCCTCAAGAAGCTTATCAATTCCCTCATCCTACCACTTAGTGTTTTGGAGATGAAGCTACATGTCTTTGGACATAGAGCAGCTGCACAATAGGTGGTTCATGTCTTCACTGAACTGTCCACATCTCGAGCAGAGATCTGATTGAGATATATTCCTCACAAGTCGCAAATGATTAGTTAGAAGTTGTCCTTTCAAAACTAGCCAAAGGAAATATTTTAGTTTTTGGGGAAATTAATTTTCCACATCCATTTCCAGTCCCTATCAGACAGGTTAGTGTTATCATTAGAAATTAATTTATAAGCAGAAGTAGTACTGAAAGCACCACAAGAAGAAGCAGCCCAGGTAGGAGTATCAGAACAAGAGACAAAGGAGAGCCTAGGAGTATTGAGGATAGATTGAAGGTCCTGCTGGCGAATTAGAGTGGAAATCTGGTCAAAGTCCCACCTGTCTGTTTCATCCAAGAGTAAGCTAACCTTGTCAAAATCATTAACAGGATAGGAAGGATTTAGCTGAGAAATAGGAAGTTTACCACACCGCCAATCTATCCAAAGAGAGATATCCTTCCCATTACCCACAGTCCATTTAACACCTTTTTTCAAGGCATCTCTATACTTACACATGCTCCTCCAAATGTGAGAAGATCTTTTCTTCAGAGGCCAAGAGTAAAAACTATTATGACTCAAGTATAATGGAGCACTTTACATCAAAGTCTATTGCTCTCGGTCAGGAATTTCCATCCCACCTTGGTTAACAATGCAGCATTTTGTAATCTAGCTTTCTTGATACCCAAACCTCCCTCAGTTTTACTTTTATACACACTGTCCCAGTTGACCAAATGGATTTTCTTATGAGTCTCAGAATCACCCCAAAGGAAATTACGGTTAATTTTGTCCATCTCATCATAAATCTTTCTAGGAAGCTCCATAGTTTGCATGTTATAACTGGGAATGACTGCGGTAATAGATTGAATAAGGGTTGTTCTACCAACCAAGTTAAGGGACTTAGTCTTCCATCCAGTCAGTCTAGTTTTCATTTTGGTGAGGATGTCATTGAAAATATTCTTGGAGATTCTGCAGTGGAGCAGGGGGGAGCCAAGGTACTTGCTAAGATCTTGGGTAAAGGGAATGCCACAGTAAGAGTTAAGGGATTTAGCTAGATTTCTATGGATGTTGGGAGAGACAAAAATTTTAGACTTAAGATGGTTAACTTTTTGGCCGGAGATTTCACAAAATTCAGAAATGACCTCCATAATGGATAATGAATTTTTAATATAGTGAAGATAGTGATAATGAAAATTTTTTTTTTTTTTTTGACGTATTCACTTTTACTTATTTTTATATGTATTTTTATATGGGGTAAGTAGAATTTTTTTTATTAATTACATGATGAATGGAAAAATAGCTCATAAAATTTAATTTGTTTCAACCAAAATGGCATGCAACACACAAAAATATTTTTAATTATATTTTATTTATTATTTAGTGTGGCGTATCTATAATTATTGAATATTAATGTCTTCTTTTATTTTGTTATAAGAATCAAATTTTAAGAATTTTTTATAATTTCTTCGAATGCATTTCTAAAATTCCCTTTTTTTCTATGTAAAAAAAAAATACAAAAACATATTTAAGAGATATTGATAATTACATCACAAATCTCATAATCTATATTATTATATAGAGTAAAACATTTTAATTTATAATATTATACAAAATGAAGTTGAACTTGAGATTTTAAAATTTAATAAAAAAAATCTTATCACTCAAATGAAGTATATTATATAATATATATATTTTTTTAATTTTATCTAATTTACTATGATTTCATTTCAGAAGTTAGGTTGATTTTTTAATTATATTAATTTTAATAAAAAAAATTATTTGGATTGACTTTTTTGACTTTTAACATATGATATATAATAAATTTTTAAAAAAATTTATCTTATTTACTATGGCTTCATTTAGAAAATTGAGTTAACTTTTTAATTATTTTAATTCTAATTAAAAAGTTCATTTAAGTTGGTTTTTTTTTTTAATTTTATGAAATAAAAAATTAAATAATTATAATTTAAATGTGATATTTTATTTTATTAATTTTATTAATTTATTTTATTTTTCTATAATTAATTTAATAAAAAAATCAAAAAATAACTTCTCGTATTAAAGGCACACAGCTGGAGTCTGCTCGGCCAACATACAGTATAATTCCTCGTTAATTGATTAGTACTCCGACGAGGAGGGAGGAGGTGGAGAGGGAGAGAGAGCTTGAAAATGGAGAAGGCGAGGGAGTCATTGAAGTTGACAGATGAAGAATCTGAGTTAGTCTCCCGACTCAACGTCCCTCCTCACCGAGTCAGCATCGATTCCAGCTTCTACGAAGATTTTACATTGAAGGGCATCCGAGTTGACCGAGTCGATCCCGGTTTCATTGTTTGCACCTTCAAGGTCCCTCCTCGCCATACTGTAAGTCTGATTTTTCATTTCCCTTCAATTCATCTCTGAAAACTAGTGCAATTTGTGTCCCAAATCTAGTCCAATTTCGCCTTATTCATGAACCCTATACATATTCATGTAAATTAGTACTTGTATATGATTTGTGAATTTTGTTGGATTTTTTTTTTTTAATTTTTTTTGATGATTGGGTTTGGGTTTTGAACCCAGGATAGAAGTGGGAAGTTGTGTACGGGAGCTATTGCGAATCTGGTTGATGAAGTCGGTGGTGCTGTGGTCAATGTTGAGGGTCTTCCCAGGAATGTCTCCGTTGACATGTCAATTTCCTTCCTTTCTACTGCCAAGCTTGATGTAAGTCCGCATTTGGCTTGAATGAATTTGGTTTCGGATTATTTTTGACATTTTGTGTTTTTCATTATTGCACAATTGTTCTTAGTTTTAACTTTAACCCAATTAAATTATGTCATCAAGCATTGTTACTTAAATTGCATACTATTACTCTCTGTTTGGATGGTGTGATTTGGTGAGAAATGATAAGAAATCATGCGAGAGAACTTTTTTTTGATGTTTGGTTTGTAAGTTGAGTGAGAAATGATGAGAAAGATAACTTCCTGAGCATCCCAACAATGTTACCCATATTTTCTTCAAATTTTACTTAAAAGGTGCATTCTCTATTTTAGATAATCACTTTTTCAATTACTTTCTTCAATCATACTCCTTATTCTTTCTCTACTTTATTTAAATATTATTTTATTATTCTTTTCAATTAAATTTTCTCTACTTTATTTAAATATTATTTTATTATTCTTTTCAATTAAACTTAGGGATGGTTTGACATCCCCTATATAATCCATCTTTTTATCTTTTTTCCTTCACATCACTTCTCTAACTTTCTGTAATCTTTTCATAAAAAGACAGTAAATGTACTTATTTAAATCATTCCAAACATTCCATTATTTTTAAAAAAAATTGATGTGACAATTAGACTAGAGAGAGTAAAGAGAAAGAGGAGGAGAAAGAAATTAATATTATATATTTATGGAATAAACAGTGACTCCTCACATATAGCTAGTCATTGTAGCATTTGTTAAATTGAGGAACTTTTTAGGGAATCTATTACAGATGATTTTTAGAATTTTCACTTCCTAAAATATCTAAAAATTGATAATAAGGTATCTGTTGGGATGCTTTACAAGGCCTATTTAAGAACGGTTGTGATTGAGACCCCCTCAATCACCAACCCCCACCACCCCCCACACACACGTGGCGGGTGGTGATTGGAGGAAATGAAAAAAAAAGAAAAAAAAATTGGCCAATCAGGAAAAAGAGGAGGTCAAAGGGGGTGGGGGGAAAGGGGGTCTTAATCATTTTTCATTTAAGAATTGGCTATTTTAGTTGATTTTTTGATTTTTTATGAAAATATGTGCAAAAAGTAGAGAGAGTGATGCGACAATTTATATTAACTTTTTGACTACAAACTTAACTCCCCAAATGGGGCTTTCATTTCTCATCAAAAGTGGTGAGATTTGGTAAGAAACAAGTTGATTGATTAGAAAATATTTACAATACCAAGATTGTCCCTTAAAATACAAATGAATGAAAGGAAATCTCACTCGTATACCTCTCTACATGCTTTGCTTTCTTATTCAACTAAACATGGTGGTAAGAAAACACAATCATTTATTTTCTTTTCTCATCCTAAATGAGAGATTACGATAATTTCTTCTCTTTTCTGACCAAACAGATTTGACCCAACATGAACTGTTTGTTGGAAACTAGGGGAGAGAAGAAAGGATTAGGTAGGGGAGAAAAATAATGAAAGAAATTAAAGTGATATCTTTCCTTTTTATTTGGATAATATTGGACAGAAAAGAGTTCGTATTCTCCTCTCTTGTTTGGGAAAGATGAGAAGAGAAAAGAAAAGAAAGTTGTATTATGTAAATAAAGAGGACAAAAGCGAGCTTCTTATCACTAAAAATGAAGAACAAGATTGGTGATTATTACTAACTCTCATTCCCTCTCTCTCCAGATCTTTTATTTTTTGTGAGATTCAAAATAATGGGTCATAAGGGATTCTCGTTTCTCTCCATTTTTCCTTTTTTTTTTTTCTCAAACTATCCAAACTGGTGATTAGGGAGGAGTGAGTCCATCTTCTTTTCTTTTCTCTAAATCACCTAATCGAGATGGACCCTAATGATTTTGTTATTTACAAGAGTTTCTGAATTTACTGGTATTGATACTAACATATACTAATAAGATTTCTATTTTGTTGATTGCTTCTTTAAAAGGTTGAATCGTGCTCCATCATGCATTGCTTCTAAAGATATTTTTCTTGTTCTCCAACACATGCATTTTGATTTTTTTTTTTTACCAACGTATGCTCTTTTTAAAGCTTGAATTTTTTTTATACCATTCATTTTGTTATGGAATTGAACAAATATCTATTGAAGTCCTTTCAACGATATTAATTATGTATGAATTATAACTTCAAATTTGCAAAATAGTTTCAATAAAAGATGTCCCAAAATATTGACTAGCATGATGACAGTTATATGTATGTAATGTTGCTGCTACTGCATGTGAAACAAAGTTCACACCAGTATGTTGGTATTCTCTTTCTAGTTTCACATCATGACTATTTGTTATCCAAGGATTTGGTTTTATGCATTTCTAGGTATCACATCTATACGTCTCTGGGTGTTGCATTTGCAGGATGAGTTGGAGATTACCTCGAGAGTTTTAGGCCAAAGAGGAGGTTATTTTGGGACTATTGTTCTTATAAGAAATAAAGCAACCGGGGAGGTTGTTGCTGAAGGCCGGCATTCTTTGTTTGGTAAACATGCAAGCAAACTCTAACCCTGTTTCAATCTGTTGAATGTAGAATTTAAAACACCACACCAGAAAATTATATATTTTAGGGCCTGTCACTGTTGTGGATTTCTTGCCTAGTTTCTTTCATATAACCGTAATATATAATATTTTTGATGAGATATGCATGCTTAATGCTTTGTGCTAGCGCTTGCTAAAAATAAAAAATCAGGGGAGGAGAGCCCAAGAAGCACTGTTTTGGGAAAAAAATATTGCATGCCAGTTGGGTACGCCACGAAGTAATATCATTAGATACCTTTTACCAATCACAAGTAATCATGTTTTTATGTTGTGTCGTAAATACTAACATAAATATGATAGATTTTGGTGTCTAAACAAATCAAAAGGACGACATTAGTATGTCCATACCCTATAAGCTTGCAAAAAGTGATTGCGTTTTAGGTTGATCCCATAATAGGGTGGACTGTATATTCCTTAACTTGGAGGAAAACTCATCTTAGCCCTAGTCATGGCGGCAAGAAAACTGATGCATTACTTCCAGGGGCATAACATCGGGGTACTAACAGATTACCCCCTCCGATCAGTACTACGTAGTGCAAAAGCATCAGGGCGCGTTTCGAAATGGGCCCTCGAACTCGGTCAGTACGATATTCAATTTCTACCTAGAACCTCAATCAAGGGGCAAGTGTTTGCTGATTTTGTAGCCAAATTCACGGGGGGTGTTGCCGACTTCAAGACTGACCAAACTCAACCCAAGCCGAATTGGAGAATTTATGTGGGGGACATTTGGCAGCTATATTGTAACGGGTCATCCAACCAATGGGGCAGTGGAGCCGGAGTAGTAATCATGGCTCCCGACGGCGGAATAATTGAGCAGGCCGTCAAACTCGGCTTCGAAGTATCAAACAACGAGGCCGAATACGAAGCCCTTCTAACCGGTTTGCGGAATGCACATCTTCTGGGTGCTCGGCGTTTGCTTGTATTTTGCGATTCAAAACTGGTGATCAATTAACTAGATGGGGAGTACGCGGCCAAAAATGACCGTATGGCGGCTTACATGAAAACGGCTAACTCTTTGTTGGCAAAATTTGACCATCATGAATTGAATCAAATAACACGTGATCAGAACACACATGCAGATTCCCTGGCATGCCTAGCCTCCGTCATTAACTCAGAAATTAAACGGACTATCGAAGTAGGTTTCATCCCGAAGCCGAGCATTGGCCCTTCGGAGGAAGTCCAGGTTAATGTCATAGAGTCAGGACCGAGTTGGATGGATCCCATTGCTGCATTCCTGTCTTCCAAACAGCTTCCAGCGGACAAGAAAGAAGCGCACAAGTTGCGAAACAAAGCCCTGCGATACTACTTGGATCCGCAAGGAAAGCTTTATAAAAAAGCCCTTTCTAGTCCATATCTGAAATGCGTGCATCCGGACAAAGTCGAAAAGTTTCTGACTGAAATACATGAAGGCAGTTGTGGCGCACATTCTGGCGGGCGCTCTTTAGCTCATCCAGCTCTGACACAAGGGTATTACTGGCCGACAATGAGAGCCAATGCCGAGGGTTACGTGAAAAAGTGCGAACAGTGCCAGAAGTTCTCTCCTCTAATTCACCTACCTGCTGAAGAGTTAAGCTCCATAACCAGCCCTTGGCCGTTCGCTCAATGGGGACTTGACATCGTCGGACCGCTGCCTCGTGCTCCGAGTAACAAGCGATTTCTTATCATCGCGACTGATTATTTCACGAAATGGGTAAAAGCGGAGGCACTAACGCACATCCGAGATACCGACGTAAAGCGTTTTGTATGGAGAAATATCATGACGCGGTTCGGCAGTCCCAGAGCACTTATATCAGACAACAGCACCCAATTTGATTGCGGAGTCTACCGGGAACTTTGCAGCAAGTATGGTATTCGGCCCTACTTCTCCACCCCGGCTTATCCACAGAGTAATGGCCAAGTTGAAGCCTCTAATAAAACCATTTTAGACGGCATCAAAAAGAGGCTGGAGAAGGCGAAAGGCTGATGGGTTGAAGAACTGCCGAGTATATTATGGGCTCATCGCACAACACCGAGACGGTCCACTGGGGAAACGCCGTTCGCATTGTGCTTCGGAACACAGGTAATCATCCTCTTGGAGATCGGCCTCCCAACTTTGAAATCAACAGTTTTTTATTTGGGCCGAAACGACATGATGTTGGTCTTGGACTTGATTCTGATTGAAGAGTGGAGAGACCGCGCCCTTGCATCCATAGCACGGTACCAGTAGCAGCTTGCTAAGTCATATAATCAGCGTGTTCAACTGCGCCGATACACACCAGGAGAGTTGGTCCTAAGAGAGTGCTTCCAGCTGCCATGAATCCGGCCGACGAAAAATTGGGGCCTAATTGAGATGGCCCTTATCAGATCGACTCAGTCGCGGGAATAGGGCACATCGGCTCAAAAACATGTCTGGGAGGAGTCTGTCACGGCCTTGGAATTCCACGCATTTACGAAAATTCTATTATTGACCCGACTTGTGGGGCTTGATACTTGTACATATTTCACTTTTGGAATGCAAAGTTTCCCGTTTCCTCATCACGCAATTCAGTTCAAAAGTCTCCGGATTCGGAGTCCCATCGGTGCATGACACCTTTGGGCCGATTAAGCCTCCGGATTCGGAGCGCCCTTCGTGGATATCACGATTGGCCAAGATTTAAGTCTTCGAATTCGAAGCCTCATCTGTACAGGTCACGTTTGGGCCAAATAAAGACTCCGGATTTGGAGCGCCCTTCGTGGATATCACGGTTGGTCAAGATTTAAATCTCCGGATTCGGAGCCCCAACGGTGCATGACACCTTTGGGCCGATTAAGCCTCCGAATGCAGAGCGCCCTTCGTGGATATCACGATTGGCCAAGATTTAAGTCTCCGGATTCAGAGCCCCATCGGTGCATGACACATTTGGGCCGATTAAGCCTCTGGATTCGGAGCACCCTTCGTGGATATCACGATTGGCCAAGTCTCCGGATTCGGATCCTCATTGGTGCATGACACTTTTGGGTCGATTAAGCCTCCGAATTCGGAGCGCCCTCCGTGGATATCACGATTGACCCAGCCAAGTCTTCGGATTCGGAGCCCCATGGGTGAATGGCACATTTGGGCCGATTAAGCCTTCGGATTCGAAGCGCCCTTCGTAAATATCACGATTGGCCAAGATTTAAGATTCCAGATTCAGAACCTCATTCGCGCAGGACAATTATGGGCCGAATAAAACTCTGGATTCGGAGTGCCCTTCGTAGACAAAAAGCCTCCGAATTCGGAGCCCCATCCGTGCAAATCACGTTTGGGCCGGATAAAACTTCGGATTCGGAGCGCCCTTCGTGGATATCACGATTGGCCAAGACAAAAAGCCTCCGAATTCGGAGCCCCATCCGTGCAGGTCACGTTTGGGCAGAATAAGACTCCAGATTTGGAGTGCCCTTCGTGGATATCACGATTGGCCAAGATTTAAGTCTCCGAATTCGGAGCCCCATGGGTGCATGACACCTTTGGGCCGATTAAGCCTCCGAATTCGGAGCGCCCTTCGTGGATATCACGATTGGCTAAGATTAAGACTCCGGATTCGAAACCTCATTCGCGCAGGACAATTATGGGCCAAATAAAACTCTGGATTCGGAGTGCCCTTCGTAGACAAAAAGCCTCTGAATTCGGAGCCCCATCCGTGCAAGTCACGTTTGGGCCGAATAAGACTCCGGATTCGGAGCCCCCTTCGTGGACATCACGATTGGCCAAGACAAAAAGCCTCCGAATTCGGAACCCCATCCGTGCAGGTTACGTTTGGGCTGAATAAGACTCCGGATTCAAAGCGCCCTTCGTGGATATCACGATTGGCCAAGACAAAGAGCCTCCGAATTCGGAGCCCCATCCGTGCAGGTCACGTTTGGGCCGAATAAGACTCCAGATTCGGAGCGCCCTTCGTGAATATCACAATTGGCCAAGACAAAGAGCCTCCGAATTCGGTGCCCCATCCGTGTAGGTCACGTTTGGGTTGAATAAGACTCTGGATTCGGAGCGCCCCTCGAAAATTAAAGCATACAGATTCAAAACGAAATGCTTCGTTAAGACTGAGTCGGCAAAAACAATGTACACGTTAAAGCATGCAAACTTTTGAGATGAAGTGCTTAATTACTTTGAGCCGGCACAAATCGTATTTCATTAAAGGCCTAAAAACGCAAACGTTTAAAGCTGAGTATTTTATTAAATTAACCAATATAACCAATAAATACATTCAGTTCAGTACGTTAGAGCGTTTACAATACGTTCAGTTTTATTTGGTATCACCCTCGTCATCGCTCTTCTCAGTTTCGAAAGCGCCATAAGGAAAATGATGGCGTTGATATAATGGCGACACCGATTCACCTCTTGCTTCTTAGAGAGCCTCTGCGGCTTGAAGAGCCTTAATCCACCGGTGCCTAAAGCCCCGGTTCTCGCATCGGCAGACCTCCTCTGCAAGTTTCTCTTTGGTCTTGTCTATCCTGACTTTCTGGCCGTCGTGGAAGCCTTTTTCGTAACCCATGGTCCTCGCATTTTCTACGGCAAACATGCTTGTCGTATCTCGATCGGCAATCGCATGACTTATCAGCCGTTGGGTCACTCTCTCCTCCACGACCGGGTTAGATTGACCTGTCGCACACGGCTCGGTGGTTTGAGTCTTCCTAAGCTCACACTTGGCATTCTCTACGCGAGCCTCCAAATTTTGAATTCGTTCATCTTTCTTCTCTATTTCTCGCCGCGTGGCGCGCAGGCACATGCCGACTTAATAGGCGGTAAACAGCCCTTTCACCGCCCCATGGATGCCCTCCCAAAACATTTCGAAATCCTGTCGACCAACCATCGACTGCCGAACTTCCGGTGCAAAAATCTGTCAAGCGAACTCGACTGCTACACCTGGGTCGTTAACAACAGAATTCGCCTCCGTCGTCGGTTTATTCCCCACAAAAATTGCAAAACTCAGCAGTCGCGGGGTCGCATCAGACTCATTTCTCGGTTGCGGTAGAGGGGAGCTGCCCCGTTGCTGTTTTTCCCTTTGGGGTGACCTACTCCAACGACTTGGGGGCTGACGTTTTTCCCGTTCCCTGGACGTCCTACTTCCCGTGCGTGCGGGCTCGCTGCTGTGATTCATTTCCATATCAAGCTCAACCAATGTCCGTCATTCTCCTCTGCTGTTAAAGAACAGTCTACTTGACATCCGCATTTATCTGACCTTCCACAATAAACTGGTTTCAATTGAGTCTGAACACAATAAGTGAAATTATGGGCGCGAAGAACCCACCCTATTTATTCTTAACACATGTAGTGCCCCCGAGGCAGTTTCATTAATTGCTGTCGCCTGGGCGTAGTGCCGATCGATCTATGCTGCAGTCGCTCTATGAACTCATGGTATTCGGCCTTTGGAGTTCATACATTGGCTGGGGCATGGGCAGATTTATTAATCTGATCGGTTATTCGACGATGGTAAATTAGTCGCCTGGGCGTAGTGCCGATCGATCTGTGCCGCAGCCACTCTATGAACTCATGGTATTTGGCCTTGGAGTTCATACATTGGCTGGGACAAGGGCAGATTTATTAATCTGATCGGCTATTCAAAGATGGTAAATTAGTTGCCTGGGCGCAGTGCCGATCGATCTGTGCCGCAACCACTCCATGAACTCATGGTATTCGGCCTTTGGAGTTCATACATTGGCTGGGGCAAGGGCAAGTTTATTAATCTGATCTGCTATTCAACGATGGTAAATTAGTTGCCTGGGCGCAATGCCGATCGATCTGTGCCGCAGCCACTCTATGAACTTATGGTATTTGGCCTTCGGAGTTTATACATTGGCTGGGGCAAGGGCAGATTTATTAATCTAATCGGCTATTCGACAATGGTAAATTTCTAAATTGCCTAATTATCTAATCGGTAAGTATACACGAATGTTTTATCCAAAGAAGCAAAAAGCAACACTATGCATCAATAGCAAAATTAAGCGCAAGTAATAGCAAAGTACAAAGGAAATTTTCATTAGTAAATTGGACATAGACTGTAGCCATTTTATATGTGAAAACTACTAGATAAAAAGCTACAAGTTTGCAGGGAAATGCCTAGCAAAAAACTTAAATACTGTAGCCATACATAAAAACTACTAAACGAAAAGCTGTAACAATACATTCAAAATCCTTAAATAAAAATAACTACTGTCGCCCTAATCAATCCTCGGAGTCAGACTCCAGCGGCTCAACATCCGTTTGCTCGTATGGAATCGGCATAGCCAATGTCACATTAGCAGCAGCAAGGGCTTTGAGCCAACCGTGTTTAAATCCCCGATTCTTGAATTTGGGGACTTCTTCCACATAATTTGCGAGGGCAGCGCTTTGCCCAACCTCATACGCCTTGGAAGCCTCAGAATTGGCTATTTCCTTCGCCGCATTCGATTCTTTCAAGTCCATCTCAAGTTT
Organism: Camellia sinensis; assembly: GCF_055761805.1. Lineage (NCBI taxonomy): Eukaryota > Viridiplantae > Streptophyta > Magnoliopsida > Ericales > Theaceae > Camellia > Camellia sinensis. The sequence goes on from NC_138974.1 coordinate 64,640,131, forward strand.
GGCAATCGCCTCTTGGGCTAGCTTGAGCGCAGCTTCGCTCGCGTTCGCCCTCTCCTTGGCGGCCAATCTGAGCTGGTCTGCATTTTTTGCCCTTTCCATCTCGGCCTCGGCCCTTGCACCTTCCATCTTCACCCTCGTCACTTCGAACTCGGCCCGGCTCCTTTGGCCCTCAACTTCATATTATAAACGGCCAATTCGTTCTATGGCGTCGTGCTAGCGACGACCTATCTCGGCTATCCTTTCGACCGTTTGCAAAACAAGAGATTAAAACCAAAATATATGCATAAAAGGGAAAGGCAAGATCAAGATATTTACCAGAAGAACCGATTGAGTAGCTAACGCTATTGCCAAAAGATTCGGCTCCGAGCGGAAAGTCGCCTTGTCAGATGGCAACGAGACTGACAACACCATGCTCAGCGCCACTGCTGGATCTTTCATAGCCGATGCATCAGAGGAGATCGGCATGTTTTTTATCTTTGGTTGAACCACAAAAGGCACAACCGTATCCGACTCCTCTAAACGCGGTCGTTTGTCAGCAGGGTTTTCTTCAGAACCGGCCTCGACCTCAGTAGGACGTTTCTCCGCCCTTCGTTCAGCCTCTTGATTCGCCGTCACGACTGGCTCCAACTCGGCATTTCAGGTTTGAGCCGTCTCCTCCTTGATAACAGGCAGGGGGGGCTCAACATTGGCGACGGGTGGCACTTTGGATCGAATGGCCTCTACTCGAATGGCTTCTGCTCTCTGCCGCGCAGCCATTCGTTCGGCGTTTTTCTTTTTGGTGAGTTGCGTGAGTGACAACCCGGCCATGTCTTCAGGGTACGCGCCGAGAAGGTCTTCTAATCCAATACAGACGTAGTCGTAAACGTCCCCTCGACCCGAGGTGGGCGGAGGGTTGGCTAAATTGAGACCGGCTTCCTCAAAGGCTACCCTTAAAGCCTCGTCTACTTCGGCCTCGGACTGGCCTGATTCTTCAGCGACCTCAGCAACTTCCGCACGAGCCGAGTAGGATCCGTCGAAACCAATTTGGCACAAGTTTTTTAGGTTGGTTAAAATAAGAGCCGTAAGAAACTCTTCACCCCTCGGAATCGGGATGTTTTCTGCTGCTGAGAACGTCGTGTACGTCGGCTCGTATCGAAGAAGAATGTGGGCTGCCCTCCCTTATTTCTGAAGGCTTAGACGACCGAAGTATTTCAGCGCGACTTTGATCTCCGTAAGAATAGCGTCGTCGGTCGAAGTCAAGACTTTCTTCAAATCGTTTCCTGCACAAACCAAACCATGAGACCGAAAAGATAAAGTCTTATATATACAACAACAATAAGTACAAAGGGCTATATGGCCATCTGGTTCGCCCCTCCGTCTAGGGATAGGATCTAAGCGGTCCTCGCCTTCGCCGAATTCCCAGTTACGTCGGACAACGACCATGACATCATCGACTCGCTTGCCAAAGCTGGAAAGCATGGTCACTAATTGATGGTCGGTGTCCTTGGCCCTGAGGAAATAGCACCCATGCCGGTCAGAAGACTTGGCCAAGGCATAACAATACCGAATAGCAGATATGCCGAGGTTAATCCTAAGGCGACGGTTTAACTCTATAATCCCCATTATGATTCTAAAAAAGTTGACATTGGGTTGGGAAGGAATTAGACCCCAATGGCGAAGGACAGCCCTAAGGAATAGATGAAGGAGGAAACAGACTCCACCCTCTGCGATTGATAGGAAAGGGAACACGATTGTGCTTTCATCAGCCCTCTCCATATCGAGGGTGCCGTCTGTCACGAGTGACAGACGGACGTCATCAGGGATGGGAAAATTGTGTCAAAAGCCAGAAATTCGATCTGCGGAAAGGAGATCTTTCAAATGTTTTGCCATTCTCTTCAGTCTATAGGAGTATACTAAACCAAAAACAAACCAGGAAAAAGGATTCAAAGCAGAGAGGGAGAGAACTTACAAGAGACGAAGGGGACAGTGAAGGATAAAAGGAAGTTGCAGAGGTAAGTCGAAAGGCAGTCCAACGACTTCAAGCACCTAAAAATGTGTATGTATTTGAAAAGACGTCAAAATTTTAAATCACAATAAATAAAAGTGTATGAAGGGGCAGGAAGTTGAAATGACAACCAAAAGACATGTGCTCTGACATTCGCTTTGAAATGAGGCTAGCCGCCAAATTTCGACTCTAGCTTTTCGAGTTCCAAACCAAACACACCAGCTAACTGTCGTTAGTGGAGTGTTTGGGGGGCAATTGTGGGGGCCGAATATTGGGACACGTAAAGGAGCCGAATAGTCAGACCAGGAGAGTCAAAATTCGTATATCGCATTCGGCCCCGTCTTATACATATAAATCTAGAAGTATTCTATCGGCCAAATAGCCAGTTGAGTAAATGGCCGAATGAAGAGTGATGCGCAGCAAGAGGAGCCGAGCAAATAGTTATACGACGAATTGAAGGAGGGCCCAGTCCTGAAGTCCAAGAAAGAAAAAGATATAAGTAGAAGAACATCATTCAGAGAGAGGTATGTGAAAATTAGTACGCTTAACTTAAGACACACGCAATTTAGAGAGCATACACTGATTTATCCGTCGGAGTGCTAATTTCAGCATCCCCGACCAGAGTGTACATTCTTTTTCAGGTTAGTAGCAGAGGATCACGAGCGTCCCACGTGATCCAACGAGTATTTCACCTTCCCTACATCATTAAAAGTTGTTAATTTACTTATTACTAAAATTGGTTATTTGTTATGCAAGTATAATTTATGTATTAATAAAATTAGTTATTTGTATATATATGTATTTTCTTTTTGCTTCTTTATTAGTTCATTGAATTATTTTAGTATTTTTTTTTTAGATGAGAGAACTATCTTAATATTTGTTTATATTTATCTGTTGAGAAAAACTACACACTTTTTTTTTTTTTTTTATAAATTCGGAAGAAATTTTAAAAACTCATAAATTCACCCAAAATGACATGATAATAGAATTGGAGTATACATCATTGGGTGTATAACAAATCAAAAAAAAAAATACATATCATACCACATAATTCTATTATATATCTAATGATTTATTCTATTCAATTTCATAAAATAATGTTTTAATTTTAAAAAAATTATCAAAATATAAAAATTTAAATATACTATAATAATAGCCCGTACCTTGACCTACTTAAGATTCATCTTTTCTTTTCAATTTTTCCTTTCATTTTAAATAATTTACTAATGGTAGCCTATATGTTGAGTGAAGGTTTTTCCGTAATTACGCAAATATTTTTGGTCAATTATGCAATAGGTTTTTTTTCGTAATTATGTGAACATTCTTAGTCAAATATGAAACAGGCTTTTCTGTAATTATACAAACATTTTAGTGGATTATGAAATATAAATATTTTATTTTTTAATAAATTATAAATACAACGATAAGATTTGTTTAAAATATGAATCAATCATACAATATTAGAAATTATAACTATCATTTGTTATAAATTTTAATTTAGCACAATATTCAAAAAAAAAAAAAAAAAACCATTCTGCTATGCAATAATAAATTATCAAAATAATTTATTGAAAAATATTTCTCATATCATTAAAAATCATTAATTGACTTAATGATTTTTTTTTTTTTTTTTTTTTTGAGAACATGGGAAACATTATATTAATAAAATAACAACAGTACAAAAATAATAACCCAAAGGGCCATCCCAACCAAACTACAAAATAAAAAACCAACAACAAAAAACAAATTCGCTAAAAAAACAGTTACGATCAAGGAAAAGCCACCGATCTACTCAAAGATATGGTCTGGAAAGCAATATTTGGTTGAAAGCCCGCTATTCCCGTCGACGTCGTCCCCGTCACTACTGCCTAACTCTGCCGTTGTCACCGTCGGTGAAGGTAATACACTCACAATGGTATAGGAGAAAACTTGAGAGATGAGAGAACCATTGTAGGTGTCGAAAAATCAAAAAACTATGCCAAAATCGGAGAAGAAAACTCTCAAAACTCCTATTTCGAACATAAAAAGTCCAGATATACAGTATAAAATTGTAGATCTATACTCTAGGAATGTAGATTTATACTTTAAAAGTGTAAAATGAATCGTCGGAAATCACCCAGAGAGAAGTTTTGCTCTCTATCTCTCTCTGGACCTCTATAACACTTAATGATTTATTTATTAACAAAATGGTTAACTGAAAAATCTTTTTCATATCATTAAAAATTATTAATTTAATTAATGATTTATTTATTAATAAAATTGATCATTTAATATGCAAGTATAATTTATGTATTAATAAAATTAGTCATTTGTATATATGTATATATATATATATGTATATATTTTCTTTACTTCTTTATTAGTTCAGTGAATTATCTTAATATTTTTTTTAGATAGGAAAATTGTCTTAGCATTTGTTTTATATTTATCTGTTGAGAAAACTTACACACTATAACTTTTTTTTATAAATTTGGAAGGAATATATCATTAGGGCATATCACATAATTCTATCATATATCTAATGATTTATTCTATTCAATTTTATAGAATAATATTCCAAGTTTTTTAAAAAAATATCAAAATATAAAATTTAAACTTGTGGTAATAGTAGTCTGTGCCTTATACTGACCTTTTCAAACTAGTGTATATATATATATATATATTCTTGTGACATAAGATGTACCAAATAAGATATAAATAGAACACAAAGTTAGATTATTATATATTTTATTTGAACTTCATTCCAAGGTACCAATTGAATCATGCTAATGACTATTCACATGTTGTCATTTATTTTTATTTTTATTTTTTTTGATTCATGGGAAATTAAAGCAAAATAAGGAAATAGTCATAGACACAAAACAGAGAGATACTAGTCTCTCATCACACTACAACCAATCATGTCTTTGATAATCAGGGGACTAGTTTCTACTGGTAGTGTTTCAAGGAAAACAAGGTGTTTATCTTGGGCAACGCCCAGATTTGCTTATCTATCAGCCACTCTGTCATGACCCGCTCCCCGTACCAAAGGGTTAAGTATCGTGATAGTCAGTAACTAAAGTTACCTCCGGCCAATTCTTGAACAAATAAATAAACGTGAGCGGAAATAATATTTAAGTTAGGGTACCAAAATAATCACCCGAGCTTCTATTTTTATTATAAAATTTATTGACCAAAAATGCCGATATTTACATATAAAAATATCATAAAGTGTTGTTTGTGTCTATTCCGTAGCCCCGCGTCTAAGATTTTCCAAAAATTATTTCTAAATTGCATTGTTTCCTGAAAATTGGTAAACAGCTATAAGCACATGGCAAAGTAAAAAATATTATACCAAGAGTATAAGGGACACAAAATAACCATGGATAGTTATGTAACTAAAATATTTAAGATAACTTAGTCTAAACAAATGATCATTTAAGAGGCAAAACTGAGATTATATAATAAATAACCATAACCACGGTACCGAACAAAACAGAATAGAGGTCACAGGAGTGACAGTCAGAACAGAGATACGGATTCAAGAGGTGACTCGTACGGATTATAGAGGTGGTTCCCACAATAGTGTAGCACTTATCTCCGCACAGCACTTTGCTCCGCACAGAACAGAGGTCAATGGATCCATGACAACAGAGGGTTACAAAGTGGTCAAATTGAGGCCAATGGTTATTTAAGTCCTCCAAAGCGTGGGACTCCCGTAATGGTACTTACAAAACATAATTGTTTATAAGGTCATAGTCAAATATTCTTTAAAATATAAACAAACATATCCATGGGTTTCATTTTAAGCAAATAGGGGTCAGGAAATAATCCACATTATCAAAATATTAATATAATTTATAAAACATAACTTGTATAAAAATAAATATGGTAAGTCAAAACATATGTAAAATATATTATGGTAACTAAAGGCATAATATAACTCACCTTAAAATTAATACCTCACTCTTCCTTTCTGCTATCAAAGCCTTTTTTATAGTATTTTCGTCCCCTTTCCTTGTTTATTTTCCTTCTTCTCGTTCACAGCCCCCACGCCTCCTTATATACTACGGTGTAACACTTGCTCAACAAGTTTTGGGATAACACGTGGCACCCCACATAGCCTTCCTATATCACAACTATTATTACACTTTAGATTTGAGTTTATCCTTCCACCGGATAAGTTTAAATAGTTGCTTAATTATATTTGGGCCCAAATCTTAAACTAATTATTTATATATATATATATATATATATTTTCCGATAATATATAATCCCTAATTTAATTACACTTTATCTCATACACCCGTAACATTTAATATTTTATTTTACTCTTACGAAATATTTAATTAAACATTTAGGGTTTTTTTCTCATTTATAATTAAATAATACTAATATAAAATTTAAAAGACAACTTAAATTTTTGAGTTGTTACACTCTCTGTTGCCCTCTCGCAGTGTATGACCAAGAGAGCAGTTGCAGCGATCTAGTAAGAACTTAGCATCTTCAATGAGGGCTTTGTAAGGAGAGTGTGGATTTGGGCCTTCCTGAAGTTGGTTAATGGCTTGTTCTGAATCAGATTCGATCACCACATCTCTAGTGCCTTTCTGGAAGAGAATGGTGAGGCCTTTGTAGATGGCCCATAGTTTAGCCTCCAAACTTGAGCAATGGCCTAGTTTGCCATAGTAGCCTCATATCCAGCTTCCTGTCTCATTACGCAATAGGCCTCCATATCCTGCTTGGCCGGGATCACCTTTGGAACGCCCATTAACATTTAATTTCAGTTTGCTTGCAAGAGGATGAAACCAATGAATTAGTCTGGGAGGAGAGAAGTGTGGGTGAAGAGGAGATTGAAAAGCCTCATCAATTTCAGTTACAAGGTCTGTGATCTTTTTGAGATTATTATGGAATGGGTTGCTTTGATTTTCAAAAACAACTGAGTTCTGATTCTTCTAGATTTGCCAAAGAGAAACAATAAACACAAGAGACCATCTATGTCCTTGGTATAGGATTTTGCTTTTAGAATTACAAGTAACCCATTCCTCAAGAGGCTTATCAATTCCCTCATCCTACCACTTGGTGTTTTGGAGATGAAGCCACATGTCTTTGGACATGGAGCAGCTGCACAATAGGTGGTTCATGTCTTCACTGAATTGTCCATATCTTGAGCAGAGATCTGATTGAGATATATTCCTCACAAGTCGCAAATGATTAGTTAGAAGTCGTCCTTTCAAGACTAGCCAAAGGAAATATTTTAGTTTTTGGGGAAATTTAATTTTCCACATCCATTTCCAGTCCCTGTCGGTCAGGTTAGTGTTATCATTAGAAATTAATTTATAAGCAGAAGTAATAGTGAAAGCACCACAAGAAGAAGCAGTCTAGATAGGAGTATCAAAACAAGAGACAAAGGAGAGCCTAGGAGTATTGAGGATGGATTGAAGGTCCTGCTGGTGAATTAGAGTGGAAATCTGGTCAAAGTCCCACCTGCCTGTTTCATCCAAGAGTAAGCTAACCTTGTCAAAATCATTAACAGGATAGGAAGGATTTAGCTGAGAAATAGGAAGTTTACCACACCACCAATCTGTCTAAAGAGAGATATCCTTCCCATTACCTACAGTCCATTTGACACCTTTTTTCAGGGCATCTCTATACTTACACATGCTCCTCAAAATGTGAGAAGATCTTTTCTTCAGAGGCCAAGAGTAAAAACTATTATGACTCAAGTATTTAGAATGGAGCACTTTACATCAAAGTCTGTTGCTCTCAGTCAGGAATTTCCATCCCACCTTGGTTAACAATGCAGCATTTTGTAATCTAGTTTTCTTGATACCCAAACCTCCCTCAGTTTTACTTTTACACACACTGTCCCAGTTGACCAAATAGATTTTCTTATGAGTCTCAGAATCACCCCAAAAGAAATTACAATTAATTTTGTCAATCTCATCACAAATCTTTCTAGGAAGCTCCATGGTTTGCATGTTATAAGTGGGAATGACTGAGGTAATAGATTGGATAAAGGTTGTTCTACCAACCAAGTTAAGGGACTTAGTCTTCCATCCAATCAGTCTAGTTTTCATTTTGGTGAGGATATCATTGAAAATATTCTTGGAGATTCTGCAGTGGAGTAGGGAGGAGCCAAGATACTTGCCAAGATCTTGGGTAAGGGGAATGCCACAGTGAGAGCTAAGGGATTTAGCTAGATTTCTATGGATGTTGGGAGAGACAAAAATTTTAGACTTAAGATGGTTAATTTTTTGGCCGAAGATTTCACAAAATTCAGAAATGACCTCCATAATGGATAATGAATTTTTAATATAGTGAAGATAGTGATAATGAATTTTTTTTTTTTTTTTTGACGAATTCACTTTTACTTATTTTTATATGTATTTTCATATGGGGTAAGTAGAATTTTTTTTTATTAATTACATGATGAATGGAAAAATAGCTCATAAAATTTAATTTGTTTCAACCAAAATGGCATGCAACACACAAAAATATTTTTAATTATATTTTATTTATTATTTAGTGTGGCGTATCTATAATTATTGAATATTAATGTCTTCTTTTATTTTGTTATAAGAATCAAATTTTAAGAATTTTTTATAATTTCTCCGAATGCATTTCTAAAATTCCCTTTTTTTCTATGTAAAAAAAAATACAAAAACATATTTAAGAGATATTGATAATTACATCACAAATCTCATAATCTATATTATTATATAAAGTAAAACATTTTAATTTATAATATTATACAAAATTAAGTTGAACTTGAGATTTTAAAATTTAATAAAAAAAATCTTATCACTCAAATGAAGTATATTATATAATATATATATTTTTTTAATTTTATCTAATTCACTATGATTTCATTTCAGAAGTTAGGTTGACTTTTCAATTATTTTAATTCTAATAAAAAAATTTATTTGGATTGACTTTTTTTACTTTTAACATATAATATATAATAATTTTTTTAAAAAATTTATCTTATTTACTATGACTTCATTTAGAAAATTGGGTTAACTTTTTAATTATTTTAATTCTAATTAAAAAGTCCATTTAAGTTGGTTTTTTTTTAATTTTATAAAAGAAAAAATTAAATAATTATAATTTAAATGTGATATTTTATTTTATTTTATTAATTTTTTAATTTATTTTTTCTTTTTATAATTAATTTAATATAAAAATCAAAAAATAACTTCTCGTATTAAAGGCACACAGCTGGTGTCTGCTCCGCCAACATACAGTATAATTCCTCGTTAATTGATTAGTACTCCAACGAGGAGGGAGGAGGTAGAGAGAGAGAGAGCTCGAAAATGGAGAAGGCGAGGGAGTCATTGAAGTTGACCGATGAAGAATCTGAGTTAGTCTCCCGACTCAACGTCCCTCCTCACCAAGTCAACATCGAATCCAGCTTCTACGAAGATTTTACAGTGAAGGGCATCCGAGTTGACCGAGTCGATCCCGGTTTCATTGCTTGCACCTTCAAGGTCCCTCCTCGCCACACCGTAAGTCTGATTTTTCATTTCCCTTCAATTCATCTCTGAAAACTAGTGCAATTTGTGTCGCAAATCTAGTCCAATTTCGCCTTAATCATGAACCCTATACATATTCATGTAAATTAGTACTTGTATATGATTTGTGAATTTTGTTGGATTTTTTTTTTAAATTTTTTTTTGATGATTGGGTTGGGGTTTTGAACCCAGGATAGAAGTGGGAAGTTGTGTACGGGAGCTATTGCGAATCTGGTTGATGAAGTCGGTGGTGCTGTGGTCTATGTTGAGGGTCTTCCCATGAATGTCTCCGTTGACATGTCAATTTCCGTCCTTTCTACTGCCAAGCTTGATGTAAGTCCGCATTTGGCTTGAATGAATATGGTTTCGGATTATTTTTGACATTTTGTGTTTTTCATTATTGCACAATTGTTCTTAGTTTTAACTTTAACCCAATTAAATTATGTCATCAAGCATCGTTACTTAAATTGCATACTATTACTCTCTGTTTGGATGGTGTGATTTGGTGATAAATGATAAGAAATTATGAGAGAGAACTTTTTTTGATGTTTGGTTTGTAAGTTGAGTTAGAAATGGTGAGAAAGAGAGCTCCATAGAGCATCCCAACAATGTTACCCATATTTTCTTCAAATTTTACTTAAAGGTGCATTCTCTATTTTAGATAATCACTTTTTCAATTACTTTCTCCAACCATACTCCTTATTCTTTCTCTACTTTATTTAAATATTATTTTATTATTCTTTTCAATTAAACTTAGGGGTGGTTTGGCATCCTCTATATAATCCATCATTTTGTCTTTTTTCCATCACATCACCTCTCCACTTTTTTATAATCTTTTCATAAAAAAACAAAAAGTACACTTATTTAAGAGCAGTGCTTCGGACCCCCTGTACGGCAGCACCCCCACCTTCACGTGGGGGGCTGCCAATGGAGGAGAAGAAAGAAAAAAAAAAAAAAAACAGTTTTTGGCCAATCAAAAGAGACCCCCAGCACCCCCACTGGGGGTCTCATGCATTTTTTCTTATTTATATCATCCCAAACAACTCATTATTTTTTAAACAAATTGATGTGACAATTAGACTAGAGAGAGTAAAGAGAAAAAGGAGGAGAAAGAAATTAATATTATATATTTATGGAATAAACAGTGACTCTTCACATATAGCTAGTCATTGTAGCATCTGTTAAATTGAGGAACTTTTTAGGGAATCTATTACAGATGATTTTTAGAGTTTTCACTCCCTAAAATATCTAAAAATTGATAATAAGTTATCTGTTGGGGATGCTTTACTAAGCCTATTTAAGAACGGTTGTGATTGAGACCTCCTCAATCACCAACCCCCACCACCCCCCATACACACATGGCGGGTGGTGATTGGAGGAAAAGAGAAAAAAAAAAAAAAAATTGGCCAATCAGGAAAAAGAGGAGGTCAAAGGGGGTGGGGGAAAGGGGGTCTTAACCATTTTTAATTTAAGAATTGGCTATTTTAGTTGATTTTTTGATTTTTATGAAAATATGTGCAAAAAGTAGAGAGAGTGATGTAACAACTTATATTAACTTTTTGACTACAAACTTAACTCCCCAAATGGGGCTTTCATTTCTCATCAAAAGTGGTGAGATTTTGTGAGAAACAAGTTGATTGATTATAAAATATTTATAATACCAAGATTGTCCCTTAAAATACAAATGAATGAAAGGAAATCTCACTCGTATACCTCTCTACATGCTTTGCTTTCTTATTCATCTAAACATGGTGGTAAGAAAACACAATCATTTATTTTCTTTTCTCATCCTAGATGAGAGATTACGATAATTTCTTCTCTTTTCTGACCAAACAGATTTGACCCAACATGAATTGTTTGTTGGAAACTAGGGGAGAGAAGAAAGGATTAGGTAAGGGAGAAAAATAATGAAAGAAATTAAAGTGATATCTTTCCTTTTTATTTGGATAATATTGGACAGAAAAGAGTTTGTATTCTCCTCTCTTGTTTGGGAAAGATGAGAAGAGAAAAGAAAAGAAAGTTGTATTATGTAAATAAGGAGGACAAAAGCGAGCTTCTTATCACTAAAAATGAATAACAAGATTGGTGATTATTACTAACTCTCATTCCCTCTCTCTCCAGATCTTTTATTTTTTGTGAGATTCAGAACAATGGGTCATAAGGGATTCTCGTTTCTCTCCATTTTTCCTTATTTTTTTTCTCAAACTATCCAAACTGGCGATTAGGGAGGAGTGAGTCCATCTTCTGTTCTTTTCTCTGAATCACCCAATCCAGATGGACCCTAATGATTTTGTTATTTACAAGAGTTTCTGTATTTACTGGTATCGATACTAACATATACTAACAAGATTTCTATTTTGTTGATTGCTTCTTTAAAAGGTTGAATCGTGCTCCATCACGCATTTCTTCTAAAGATATTTTTCTTGTTCTCCAACACATACATTTTGATTTTTTTTTTTACCAACGTATGCTCTTTTTAAAGCTTGAATTTTTTTGATACCATTTTATTTTGTTATGGAATTGGACAAATATCTATTGAAGTCCTTTCAACAATATTAATTATGTATGGATTACAACTTCAAATTTGCAAAATAGTTTCAATAAAAGATGTCCCCAAATATTAACTAGCATGATGACAGTTATATGTATGTAATGTTGCTGCTACTGCATGTGAAACAAAGTTCACACCAGTATGTTGGTATTCTCTTTCTAGTTTCACATCATGAATATTTGTTATCCAAGGATTTGGTTTTATGCATTTCTAGGTATCACATCTATACGTCTCTGGGTGTTGCATTTGCAGGATGAGTTGGAGATTACCTCGAGAGTTTTACGCTATGTTTGGTAACTTAGGAGAGAAAAGAAAAGAAATGATTACTTAAGTAATAAGAGAAAAGAAAAGAAAAGAAATGATTGTAATTTCTCTCCTTTTTGTTTGGATAAGTAAGAAATAAAAGAAAAGAAATGATTTTGATTTCTCTCCTTCTTGTTTGGTTAGATTTCATTAAGAGAAAAGAAAAGAAATTATTTTATGTTATATTACCAAAATAACCTTTTTATATTTTCAATCATTTTATTTCTTTTATTTTTATAGGGGTAAAATTGGTATTATGAAAATATAAACATTTGTGGATTTCTTTTCTCTCCCAATCTCTCCACTTTTGGGAAGATTGAAAATAAGGGTTATGAGAGAAATGAGTTTCTCTCCATTTCTCTCTATTTCTCCTCATTTCTCTCCACTTAAGATAACCAAACAAGGAAGAGAAATACATTTCTCTCTATTTCTTTTCTTTTCTCTCCAAATCACTCAATCCAAACACAGTGTTAGGCCAAAGAGGAGGTTATTTTGGAACTATTGTTCTTATAAGAAATAAAGCAACCGGGGAGGTTGTTGCTGAAGGCCGTCATTCTTTGTTTGGTAAACATGCAAGCAAACTCTAACCCTGTTTCAATCTGTTGAATGTAGAATTTAAAACACCACACCAGAAAATTATATATCTTTAGGGCCTGTCACTGTTGTGGATTTCTTGCCTAGTTTCTTTCATACAGCCATTATATATAATATTTTTGATGAGATATGTATGCTTAAATGCTTTGTGCTAGCGCTTGCTAAACATAAAAAATCAGGGGAGGAGAGCCCAAGAAGCACTGTTTTAGGAAAAAAATATTGCATGCCAGTTGGGTACACCACGAAGTAATATCATTAGATACCTTTTACCAATCACAAGTAGTCATGTTTTTATGTTGTGTCGTAAATATTAACATAAATATGATAGATTTTGGTGTCTAAACAAATCGAAAGGACGGCATTAGTATGTCCATACCCTATAAGCTTGCAAAAAGTGATTGCGTTTTAGGTTGATCCCATAATAGGGTGGACTGTATATTCCTTAACTTGGAGGAAGACATGGACATTTTTCACTTATAACGGTCATGCTAATAACAAACCCAAAAGGGTTGTTAAGATGGAAAAATGTCTAAATAGTGGGTGATTATTCAGTATTCCCGGAGTATGGACACGTGGTACTCCATAAGGTTTTGATTGGTGGAGAGACATAATAAGAGCCCACGATTTATGTTAGGGATGGGAGAACAATATGGGGCTAAATAATTAGTGATTGGTTTGGAGTGGTGTTCCGAGAATATTGAGTAATTTTTCCTAAATAGTTGCGATTCTAATGTATTTTTTATATGATTCATCACTTATTAAACAGATATGAGTAATATTACATACTCATTCTTATCAATTCAAAAATTATTCGGAATTTAATTTTCACCACACCTCTCATGGATCTCACATGAATCTTACATTACACAAATTAATCTCTGCTACACGATTATCCAACCAGAAAATTCTAGGTGTACAGTCTAGGTTTTCAGACTTTTCAACTGTCCTAGTATTTTTCAATCACACTTAAAATAAGAGCTAGTAAATAGTAAATAATATCAAGCTCACTATAATTTTCCCAAGCTTGAAGACATAACCATCACTCTTTTTTCATTTTTAAAAACAGTCCTGTTCTTGGAAGGCCAAACCCAGCCCAACTCTAGGAATTGCATGAGCATTTCTTCTAATAGTTGATATCAAAATAGCAATGTCGAAAAATTAATTTTTGGCATGCTATAGTGTTAAAATATAATAATTTGGTAATTTTTCTTAAATGCAATAAATATCATTTTATTTTATTTTTTACATAAAAAATAAAATAAAATACAGATACCATCATAAGAGAGATAGAAAGTTGCATTTGGTTCTCTTTTAGAATCACGACTCTAATAAAAAAAAATCATAATTCTTTTTAAAATTCATAACGAAATATACAATTCAAAACTCTACTTTATAAACAAAAAAAAATTAAAAAGAAAATTTATTTTGTTCTTTAAAATTATTTTATATTTTATATTTTTTTCAAAAAATATTTTGTTTATTTTTATTTTTGAAGACAATTATTCTTTATTTTTTATATTTTTCAAAAACAATATTTCGTTAATTTTTTAAGGTTCATAATATTAAGATTTTATAAGATAAATGATATATAATATTTTCATAATAGTTAAGGTTCCTCAACATTTTCACAGAGAAAATCCAACTTAGAGAAATTTAGTCCGACTCAAAGAAATTTCTCTGAGTCGGATTTGAAATTTTTCTAAGTTGGGTCTGAAATTTTTCTAAGTCGGGCGAAATTTCTCCAAGTGGGACAAAATTTCTCTAAATCGAATTTTCTCTGTGAAAAATATTGAGGGACCTTAACTAATAAAAAAATGTATCTTGGACCTCTCATACTACACAAAATTAAAGAGAGATGTTTTATTAATTTTCCATTTGTTTAAATATTGGCCAAATAATTTGTTATGATTTGATATACATGGGTGATTCAAAATTTTTAAAAATTATAATATTTTAAAAAATAAAATATTGAAAATAAAAGTTATATATTTAAAATAAAAAAAAATTAAATTTTCTTAAACATTTTTAAATATTTAAAAAAATAAATTCATTTTTTTTTTTAAATATAACTTAAAACTCTTTTTCAAACTTAAAACTCTTTTCAAAACTCATAGCCAAATAAATTTTCTCTTTTCAAAACTTAAAATACAACTCAAAAGTCAAAATACAACCCCCCGCTCAAATCATGATTATAAAACTAAATCAAATAGAAGATGTTTTGTCAAATTTTGCACGATTATAATTTCACCTGAAAAATATTACACAATTAAAAATAAATTTACAAAAAAATTATTGAGAATTTTTAGCTTTGACACAAAATAGAACACAACGTTTTACATGCCAATATTTCACCATCACAATAATTGGGTTGTGCATATTTAAATTTTAATATTGTAACATGGAAAGTCACTTTTCATAAAATAAAATATGATTGCATTATGGAATGGAATTTTGTTTCTTTACGTAACCCATCACAATCATGTTAGGTGTGTAATTGTAATTGGAGGCCTAACAAAATAACTTGGAAGAATTATACAAAAATCAAAACAATTTGGAAATTTTATATTTGTAACTTTGTACTCAAAATTTTAAAAATAAAAATAAAAATAAAAAACACATTATTAAGGGTTTTTAAGATCTTAACATTTGAACGTATCTAAACAAAATCCTAAAATTTAAACAAATAATTTGGTATATAGGTTAAAAATTTGAAGTTGATGGCAAGAGGAGGAGGCCACTCAAAAAAATAATAATTCTTCTTAGAGACTCGTTTGGAAAATAAATTTAATTAAAATATGAGGTGAAAAAAATTAAAATGTTTAAAAGAATGAGTTGCTAAATTTTTATGAAAAATAAAGAATTAAAATGAATATTTAACTTTCTTATATAATTTTTTGATTTTTTGACATTTCTAAGTAATTTTTTAACTAAAAATCTTACTTTCAAACGTATCTTTAGACTAGTTTGAAAATTGACCTTTTAGTGATTTTAAGTCATTTTTATAATATGCAAAAAGTTAATATATTTAAGAATAATTTTTCATGAATTATTTACGCTTCCTAACATTTTTGTACATTTATTTTTTTTTATATAGGTATCAAATACATATATATTTGTTTGGGCAAATTATAAATAAATTTTAGAATTTGACTATTGTACAAAGATAAATTTTGATTTTTAATTTTGTCAATTTAAACTATAATTTTTTGATTTGTTCTCAATTCAAACAATCAATCTATTTTAATTGAGTAAAATGGACTTAAAAAAAAATATTTTAGTCATAAAACTCAATGTAAGTACATAAAATGTTTAAAATACTCTTTTTTGCTGAGTTTAATAACTAAAATACTATTTTTTGATTAGTTTCACTTAAAACAAATGATTTAGATTAAAAATAAATAAAAAATTTAAATTGACAAAATTTAAAATTTTTGATTTTTTTTTTTTTTTGGTGATGTCCTCTAATTTTTTCATTGCCTGGTTTGGCAATGCTTAATTTTAGTTTAAAAATTAAAAAATTACATCGTTTGTCAACTATATATTTTAATCCAAAAAATCACTGTAAGTTGTCACACGACTCTCTTTATTTTTTACACATCTTTTCGTAAAAAATTAAAAAATTTCTAAAATAGGTTGTTCCCAAACGAGTATGTCAAAAAATTATTGTGTTTGGTTTGAGTTTTTTGGGTTAAGGTTTTAAAATTTGAGTTTTTTTTTCGTATTTTTTTATTTTAGTGAATACTTTTAAAATTTTAAGTATTGTTTTACTTTTTTAGATGCACCTTACTTAGATATATTTAAAAAGTAAAAAATATTTTAAAAATTAATAAATACATAAAATACGAAAAATATACTGAAGTCTCATTTTTTATATTTTTTTATATTTTTGGTATTTAGTGAATTTTTAAAAGATTTTTTCACAAAAATTATACTTTTTAAGTGTATTTATGTTAGATATGTCTAAAAATTAAAAAAATTGCTTAAAATATTTTAAAAATTCAGTAAAAATAAAAAATATGAAAAATAATAAAGTAAAATTTTCTGAAAAGTATTTTTAAAAAACAAAAAACAAGCAATATTTTTATTGGAAAAATTGCAATTTATGTAGATTTCTAAATGAATTGCAAATCAGTGGTAAAGTTGACCAACCTTTCTTTTCTTTTTTTTTGGGTCAAGAAAGTTGACCCATTCTAATTACTATTGAAGTGATAAAATTTTTCATGGTTTTACAATTTTTTTTGAAGTCTTACCATCGATTTGCAATTTTTCCTTTTTTATTCCTTTTTTTTATAAAAAAAATATATTTTTATAGAAAATAAAAAAATAAACTCAAAATATTAATTTTTTTCATTTCATGTTTTAGTTAAAAATAAAAATAAAAATAAAAAAGAAATTCCCTGAAAAATTGTGTTTCAAAAATTGTGATTATTCACCATTCTTAGAATATGAATATGTCATACTCTATAAAATTTGATTGATAAAAAAAGAGTAAGAGCCACAGTTATATTAGAGAGATGAGAAACAAAAATGAGACTAAATAATTAATAAGATTATTAAGGGTTGGTTTGGGATGTTCTAAAAAGTGTACTTTTTGACTTATTGACTTATATGGTTGGGTTTGATGTGATGTGTTAAAGAGGTGATGTGATTTAAATAAGATGATGTGACTTAAATAGAATAGTGACTTTTTGACTTTTTGTATTATTTAAGTTATACCAAACTTGGCCTAAATAATTTCCTTCCGAAGAAAGGAGGCATTAGTTAAGTTAAGATAAGCACAATTGAGCCCAGCACGCGAATCTACAGTTTCCTTTGTAAAATGACCAGCATCTCGTTACTCTTCTTTATTCCACAGCATGAATATATCACTCACTCTGACTCGATCATTCCTCCGTTGTCCTTCCTCCTCGTCTCCGACGACCTTTCAAAATCCTAAACCCTTCAATCCCCACCCATCAAACTCCACACTCTTCTTCAATCGATCATCCTCATCTTCTTATTCGCGAATCGCACTTTCACATGGCGCTTGTAAAACTAGCAATCTCACACTGGTTCGACTTGGGGAATCTGCGAGAGATGCTCAGTTCTTCGCCGGAGATGAACAAGAAGAAGAAGAAGAAGAAGAACAAGTGGTGAAGGAGCCGAGTTTCTTCGATTTCGTCAGTTCGGAGAGAATGAAGGTGGTGGCGATGATTGCCTTGGCTTTGGCACTCTGTAATGCGGATCGAGTTGTTATGTCGGTCGCCATTGTTCCTCTCTCACTTGCCAACGGCTGGCGTCAATCTTTCGCCGGCGTTGTCCAGGTTTCCTCTACTGTTTGGTTCATAGATTTGTGTAATGATTTGAAAAGAAAAAGGGAAAAAGAAAAATGAAAAGGTGTGTGAAATATAGTTTCGATGTACCTTGTGCCTTTCATTTTCTCTTTTCAAATTCTCACCCAAATCCCAAACACAGCATGAGAAAATCTTTGTTCGTTTTGATTTATTGGGCTTTAAATCGTGTGGATTGTTTATGCACAGATTTTAATAGGTGAATTTATTGGTTCTATAAGAATTAATGGTGTTTTTTTTATCAAATATTATTAAAAATATCACTAATTATTAATTTTTAGTGACTTATTGATAGTTTAGCTCGTTTGTATTGCTTTTTATCTTTTCAATTACTTTGATAATTATACTGTCTTCACTTTGCAATAAAGTTTATTTATTTATTTTCCATAGGAAGAATACGACGATTGAAATTAGTACAAGAAAAAAAAAATTATTTGAACAATTGTTTTCCTCATTTACACTTGCTTATGCTGTTGTTTTAGGCTTTAGTGAAGTTAATCTCTGGAATTTTTGAACCCACAGTGTGTTCTATAAATTTGCCTAATCATTTTTGTTACAATGGTATCGCTTGATGTCTATTGCTTCTTAGTATTCATTACAAGTCAATAATGGCAGTCATCCTTTCTCTGGGGTTACATGATATCACCAATTGCTGGGGGGACACTTGTGGACTATTATGGCGGTAAGGTAGTCATGGCATGGGGTGTGGCTTTATGGTCACTGGCCACCTTTCTTACTCCTTGGGCTGCAGAAACTTCTTTATGGGCATTACTTGCTATGCGAGTTTTGCTTGGCATTGCAGAAGGCGTGGCTCTTCCTTGCATGAACAATATGATCGCAAGGTATTGAATTTCTAGAAGTTCCCTTTTCAATGATACTGATGTAAAGATTCACTTCTCATATAGTTAAAAAAAATTGGTGAAGATAACATGTTGAGCAGTTATTGTTTCGACCTTTTCTTTTAGATGGTTTCCTCAAACAGAACGATCGAGGGCTGTTGGTCTTGCAATGGCTGGATTTCAGCTTGGAAGTGCTGTTGGACTCATACTTTCTCCAATCCTTATGTCACAGGGCGGTGTATTTGGACCATTTGTGATATTCGGATTGTTTGGATTTTTTTGGGTTCTGGTATGGCTATCTGCAACATCAAGCACTCCTGATCGAAGTCGCCAAATATCAAGATACGAGTTGGAATACATACAAAGCAATAGGCAAAAGTCCTTTGTGATGGATAATAAATTGAAGACCGCAAAAATGATTCCTCCTTTTAGGCGCTTGCTTTCTAAGCTGCCAACATGGTCCCTAATTGTTGCAAATTCCATGCATAGCTGGGTAATGCACCCATGGCTCTGCTTAATTTTTTCTAACAATTATTTTCTTGAGGTTCTCAATTACGATGCTTGATGATTGTGTTGCCCTTCCATGATGCTATTACGTTCAATTTTCTTCTTCTTCTTCTATGAGTGTTCTATGTCTGTTGACTCTAAACTTACCCAAAGTTGATTTGGTACAGCTTAACTAAGGAAGAATGATATACTAAGAAGGAACCCTACAAGCCACTAATTTAATTTGTGAATATATACCCAATACAATTGTGTGATTAGGTGTCTAAAGTATTTGAATGCTTGTGTACATATCTTTCATTGTGTAGATTATATGATTTTTTGGGTACTGATATTCTTTCCTTCTTCCTACAGGGATTCTTTGTTATTCTTTCATGGATGCCTATATATTTTAAAACAGTAAGGCCATAGCTAGCCTAAAAGTTGTAGTTTATCAGCAATTTATCACATACTCAACAAGTGTACTGATTTTATGAGAGAGATGAAATGCATTTCTCTTTGTTCTAGATATATCATGTTGACCTCAGACAAGCAGCTTGGTTTAGTGCTGTTCCATGGAGTATGATGGCATTGGTAGGCTACTTAGCTGGTGTTTTGTCAGACATGTTAATACAAAGTGGCATGACTGTCACTTTAACTCGCAAAATCATGCAGGTGCGCAATTATTATAAGTGGTAAATTTTTGTTCTTAGTTTGGGAATATTTATTTCCCTTCCTAATATCTTGGTTATAATTTATATCTACAAAACTTTTAACAAGAGCATGGAAGACTTTCAAAAAAGTAAAAACATAACCAAAGACAACTTCTATTAACTTTGTTTCCACCTCATAAAAATGTATTTGCTAGTAGTCATGGTCCATGCAATGGACTCATGAACATCATGCATGTGTAAGTTTTTGAATATTTTTGTATATTCAACTGAATAATTGATATAAAGAGTACATCACTTATATAGAATTCTAATCTCTAAGCCTAAGGCCAAGTTTGGGAACTTGTAAAAAAGCCAAAAAGTCAAAAAGTTACTCAAAAAGTTAAAAAGTTAACACTATTCACCAAAAGTCAACAATTACGGCTGCACAACTCCCAATTCGAATTTTTCCCTACAAATCAATTTTTATAATTTTTTATTACACATTTTTTCATAAAAAGTCAAAAAGTTAACCCAAACATCCATATTTTCAACTTCAATTTTTTAGTCCAAAAAGACAAAAAGTGCACTTATTTAGGACACCCCAAACAACCCCTAAAAAGGAAATACAAATTACACAGAATATTTACATAATTACAACCGTTCAAAATTCCTAAAATACAATCAGTGTGCTTGGTTTGAGTTTTCTAGATTAAGTTTTTTGAAAACTGAGTTTTTTGGTTTTCGTATTCTTTTGTTTTTAGTGAATATTTTTTGAATTTTAAACGTTTTTTTTACTTTTTTAGATGCACCTTAGTTAGATGTATCTAAAAAGTAAAATATTTGTGAAAAAATATTTTAAAAAAATTAATAAATACATAGAAATACAAAAAAATGTACTGAATTCTTGTATTTTTTTTTTTTTTGTATTTTTTTTATTTAGTGAATTTTTAAAAGATTTTTTTTACATTTTTTTTACTTTTTAGGTGTATTTATGTTAGGTGTGTCTAAAAAGTAAAAAAAAAAATTGCTTAAACTATTAAAAAAATTTAGTAAAAACAAAAAAATACGGAAAATAAGAAAGTAGAATTTTCTGAAAAGTGTTTTCTGAAAAATGAAAGCAAGCTAAATAATTTCTAAAATAATAGACAATATAGGCAAATAGATTCTCACACCCCCGCTCAAACTCATGGTGTTTTAGTAGAAAATACTGAGAGTTTGTCACAAAAAACAAAACCAAGCAATGGTGTGAGTATTGGTAAAGAAGTCAGTAAGTTGCAGAGTCGAAGTGACAAACGGAAGCAAGATAGAGCTAGATTGCAGATGCTGGCGGACGAAGTGGCAATCAATCTCAATGTGTTTCGTTCGTTCATAAAAAACAGTGTTATGGGCAATCTGAATAGCACTTCGGTTGTCACAATAAAGAGAGGTCGGAGAAGACTGAGGGGCCTAAGTCAGATAAGAGACTACAAAGCCAGATAATTTCAGCAATAGCATGAGCCATAACACGATACTTAGCTTCAGCAGTAGAACAGGTAATAACAGTTTGTTTCTTGCTTTTCCAAGAAATCAGGGAAGCCAAGAAACATACAAAAATCAAAAGTAGACTTGCAATCATTAACATCACCAACCCAATCAGTATCAGCATAGGCCACCGAGTCCAAGGAAGAAGCAGAAGATAAGAGTAAGCCTTGAAAGATAGTACTGCGAAGATAGCGAAGAATCCAAATCAGAGTAGCCCAATGTGTAGAGCAAGAAGTAGAAATGAATTGACTAACCACATGGACAACATAAGCAAGATCAGGGTGAGTAACTATCAGATAGACTAAGCAACCCACAAGCACTTGATATAAAGTAGGATCTTTCAGAGGAACACCATCAGTAGTGTTGAGCTACACATTAAGCTCAATGGGGGTATCAGAAAGCTTAGTATTAGTAAGACCGGCACGATGAATAATCTCGTTGGCATATTTGGCCTAAGACAAGAAGTAGTCATTGGGAGAAGAAGTTACCTCAATACCAAAAAAATACCGCAATGAGCTCAAATCCTTTATTTCGAAGGTGCGTAAGAGATGCTGTTTGACCTCAAAGATAGCAGAAGAGTCGGAACCAGTGATGATTATATTATCCACGCACAGTAAGGGCAACAAAACCAGTAGAGGTGTGGAGAAGAAACACGGCGGAGTCATGGACACAAGGATGAAATCTAAGCTCAGTAACAATTGTCTGAAAGCGATCATACCAAGCATGAGGAGATTACTTCAAACCATACAGAGCACGTCGAAGTGGACAAACTTGTCTAGAGAAATGTGGAAGGCCAGGTGTAGACAGTGTTTTTAAAGGCTCAAGACACATAAAGGCGCTGAAGGTCTCTTAGGGCTTAGGCGCAAGGCGAGGCGCGGGCTGTATTGAAGCAAGGCGCACAGTCTTAGTAAAAAATAGATAAATTAACATAGACCAATCATTCACAGTACTTAGACAATTTTTTTTAAATAAAAAGTAATCAGTATAATGTAATGTGTGATGTGATGAATTAATTATTTGTATTTTTTTTAACAGAGACTCATCTCAAAACAAAGGCATAATTGAAAAAAATAAGGGAAAAAAAAAAACAAGACAAGCATAAGAATAGACTCTGTTCTACTCTTTCACCAAAAATTTGGCAAATTGAAGTTATCATTTGTTTAGTACATTAACCATCACAAAAAAAATAAAATAAAATTTTAAAACAAAATGTTAATCTTAGTTCGGTAACAAGTATACACAAAAGAAACAACAGAAACAATTATAAAGTAGAGGGACAACATCCACAATAAATACATAAGTTAGCTTAATTAAAAAAGGAGATACTCATAGATTTCATAATTAAAGTAAAATAAAATAAAATAAAAAATAAGAAGAGAGAGAGACAATCGAAGTCGAAGCAAGAAAAAAGAGAGAGAGAGTCGAAGTTGAAAAAGCAAAATAAAAAAACAGAGCAAGTCGACACCACGAAGAAGGGAAAGGAGGAGGAGGAGAAGAAGAAAAGGAAGAGACGACACAGTGAAGAAAAAACAACCAACGAAGAAGAAAAAAGGAGGGGAAAAAAAAAAACCAGCCGAAGAAGAAGAAGAAGAAAAACTAACCTGGGAGTAGGGATTCGAAGTTGAGAGAGGAGCCCAGTCAAAGTCGAAGTCGAAGTCGATAGAGGAAGAGACGTCACAGATTTCTTCTTCGATAGATTAGGGATTTGAGTCGTATATTGATTTGGGTTGGGTTGGGTTGTGTTGTGTTGTATTGTATGAGTTGTAATCCTGTGTGGTTGGAGCCTCTCCCACATAGATCACAGCTGTAGATCAGAATGAAGAAGAAACCAAAAAGCTCCTTAGGCTCGCGCCTTGAGCCTCTCTGCGCCTGGTCTAAGTCGCGTCCAAGGCGCGCGACTCATTAAATGTGCCTTGCCTTGGTCCCCTTCAGGCGCACCCCCTTCACCTCGATGTGCCTTGCGCCTAGGCGCTCTTTTAACAACACTAGGTGTAGACACTCTATTTCGACTGCCCTTAAGACTTGGGCGTTTCATTGTAAACACTCGATGATGAAAATGTTAAGCTGTGCAATCTTTTGAATCTTCAGCAAAAGAATTCGGTTTTGAGCTTCAAACCCAAACCTTGTACCCCATTTGGACCAAAACTTATTTTTCTAGCCTGACCACTCAAAGAGCAACAAGACCAAAAGTTGATCGGCGGGCCACATATTTGGGCCAGCTGGCCATGTTTAGCGAAGCAGATATTTCTACAGCAGCAGGTTGCTCCCATGCACGGCCGGCCATGTTTAGCGAAGCAGATATTTCTGCAGCAACAGGCTGCTCCCATGCACGGGATTTGGTTTGAAGATATTTCCGACGTGAGAAGTTGAAATTCTATAAATACAGCACCTCCCCTCTGAGTTTAGGGTGAGAGAACTTAGTGAGCAAGCATTTCCAAAGGCATACAAAGCATTCTCTAACCTCTTGAATATAGATGCACCATTGAAGCTTGAATTTGAAGCCTTTGGCTGAAGTTTTGATACTGATTTCAAATACTTGAGAGTGTTTGGATTGAAGTTTGTGAATCAATAAGCTCTTTCTCTTTTCAAGAGGTTGGTCTTTGAACTCTTTTTATTACCTATTCTTTTACTCTCTTGTTCTTCATCCTCTGTTTTAAATACTGATTTTCAGAGTGGTTTTAGGCTTTAAAATGTGATTTAAACCTTGTTGAAGGTGGAAGGGTTAGCCACCCTTCCATAGGCTTATCCATTAGTGATGTTCTCTTGGTGCTCTTCATGCTTTTGCTTCTTTTTCTTTAATTTTAGCACTATTTTAGATAGTTTTGTATGAATATGGATCGTATATATGTGTTTAAAGCTTTAAATAGTTAGTTTGATTTTTGTCTCTCTCTCTCTTCTTCAAAGTTGTTGTGAGCTCTGTTCTTGTTTCACCTTTGAAGCATAGAAATGGATGTTTCATCCTTATTCCATGAGTAGGAAGATGAGCTTACAACAATTTATTTTTTTTATAGCTTTCGTTAATTTGCTTAGTCTTCTTTTGATTTTGCTTTGAAGCCATATGAGAGCTCTTTCATTGGAGGTATTAGAGGCTCTCTTTTAGTTCCTTTAGAAGCATGGAAATGGATTTCAATCCATCTTCCATGAGTAGGAAGAAGAGTCTCTCTGCTTTCCTCAATGATGTAATCTCTTGTTTGTAAGCTTTATTTTCAAGAATGGCTTTCTTTAAACCTATTCTCTCTAAATTTGGGTACTTACTCACTCTTATTTCCATGAGATACAGTAAGCTTCATGTCATCTCTTTGAATACTTCTTAATTAGCCTTTGTATCTATTAAATATTTTGCCCCGTTGCTTCATTAATTATCATCTAAATACCCTTGGGAAGCAAATCTATTTGCTCCTTGAAAATCTTCATGATAGGAGGGAGTAGGAAGGATGAACATTCTTTGGAAACCCTCTGTTTTGCTCTGTTCCAGTTTTGTTGTAGCAGGTTTTTCCCCAGAAGTAGTGGCTGGACGGCCACCATCTTGTACGGCCGACCACCTTGTTTGTACGGCAGTGGTGGTTTTTTAGCAAAACAAAGCAGATCTTGAGGTCCTCTGACTGTGAACAGGGCAATTTCTGGCAGTAAGCAAAGGAGGTTTCCAGAGGATGTTCTTGTTTGTGTGCATGCAATTCTCCACCTTTCGTTCAACTCCTTTAGATTAGTTGCTTTGTAATTCGTATTTGTAATAATTAATTAATATATTCATGTTTTGTAATAATTAGTTAATTAGGACATTCAGACCTCTTGTGAAGAGGGCAAATTTGTAACACTTGATTTATATCTTCCAACCTCTATTTATGTCCCTTTTATTTACATGCTTACCGTGGTTGTACAAAGCATCATGTTTTCCTTCATCATTCCCATGCTTTGTATCCATTTTTACATACATTAAGGTTCGGCTCATCATCCTTGATATCGTTATCATTTCCTACTTGATTATGTGCGCTACCTCATGTTTTGAGTTGATTCACATATCATGTTAGTAGCCAAATCTAGTAGTTTGCAAGTGGCCACTACCCAGCCAACATGGAATTAACACTTGTTTACAGTTGCGAAGGGCATACGGTTGCAATAGATGATGCGATAAATGATGTTTTAGCAAAGGTGCAATAGGAAGGAGAAAAATATGTTTTAGCAAAACCAAGTTTGACTACTTGTTTACGGCTGTGAAGGGGATACTTACGATGGGAAAGATCAAAGTCGTCAGAAGTAGGGGGATTAGCAGCAAAGGCAAAGACAACTGGTGGAAGGAGAACCTTGCAACAAGAATAGACTAACAATGGAGGAGATGAAGGAGCAGGAGGCGGTGCAGGAGGAGATGAAGGAACAGACTCATGGGGTTCAGTAGGAAGGGATTCAACATGAGGGGTCGTAAGAGAAAAAAAAAAGGGGTAAGCTCAAGGGGAACAATAGAAATGTATTCATCAGGAGGGACCTTAGAGAGAAATGGATCAATGCGAACCAAATCCTCTTTAGAAACCGGAGCAGTGATAGGAGGAAGATCAAAGACAAATGTTCAAGAAGGCAACATGGCAAAAGACGTAAAGACGACGAGAAATAGGATCATAAAAGCAATAGCCTTTTTGAGTAAGACTATGGCCCTGTTTGGTAGAGCTGTGGGAAAGTGCTTATAGCTTATGCCTAAACAGCTTATAGCTTATAACTTTCAGCTTAAGCTGATTTCCAGCTTATTCCTAAAGCATCTCCTGCCCCACTCAAAGAATAAGCTGTTTTCTGACTTCCACAAAGCTATAAGTTATAAGCTATAAGTTAAACCAAACACATCAAAATAGCTTAAATTAAGCTGAAAGCTGAAATAAGCTGAAATTAAGCTGTACCAAACAGGGCCTATAACTTAAAAAAACACACAAGACAGACTAGGCACTAAGTTTGGTCCTATCTTTTCGGGGAAGAAGTACAAAACAAGCAGACCCAAAAACACAAAAGAGGGAATAATTGGAAAGTTGAGAAAACAAAGCCTCATAAGGGGACCGACCAAAAAGAAGTGGAGTACGCATACGGTTGAGAAGAAAAGTAACAGTAAAAACTAAGGGTGTTTACACTCAGTTCAACCATTTTGAGCGAGCATATCAATACAAGACATTTGGTGAATGGTACCCATGGTGGCCAAATACTCACAGAACTCAGTCTTAAAATATTCCCCACCCAAGTCAAAATGTAACAATTTAATAGTTGACCCAAACTGTGTAGTGACCATAGACTAGAAAGTACGGTATATCTGGTAGAAGTCAGATTTATGAGTCATAAGGTAAACTCAAGTATAACGAGTGTAATCATTGACAATAGAAACATAGTAAGCAAAGCCCCCTTTAGTAAGAATAGTAGAGAGTCCTTAGACATCAGTATGCACAAGAGAAAATGGGGTAGCGTATTTTTATTAAATGGTAAAGTTGTCATTTTCGCAAGTTTGCACCCCCGACAGTCGGCAATTTGACTAGGAGAAACTTTACCTGATAATCATGACTGAGCTAACGAACATAAACGGTCAACAAACAAATGGCCTAATCTAGAATGCCACAAATAAAAAAGACTCGACTGAGAATCTAACTGAAATGATGAACTGGAGAGATGGACAGAGGGAGATGCAAACTTTCCACCATATAGAGGTCTCTAACTCTACGACTGGTCTCAATCTGTTTCTTGGACTGTCGATCCTGCACATAACAAACAGAAGAAGAAAATATAACATCATAACCGGAAGTATCAAGTTGACTAATAGAGAGCAAACTGATAGATAACTGAGAAACATAAAAAACAAATGGTATAGTGATAATAGACATAGCAGAGGGTAGAACAGACCCAACAAAGAGGACAGACATCAGACCCATTTGCAGTGTTAACAGTAATAGGAATTGGAGGAGAATGACAGTTATAAAGTAAGGAGAGATGGGGAGTCATATGATGAGAAGCACCAGAGTAAAAAATCCAAACCAAATGAGAAATACCTAAAGAAGAACTAAGCAAACCTAAATGAAGAGAGGTGAGAACGGAAGCAGATGAGGATAGGTGGGAGGTAGACAAGATATGTTGAAGCTGAGCAATTAGAGCACTCAAGGAAGCCAAATCAGGATTTGGAGCCAAAGTAGATGCAGTATAAGCGGCTGAAGGGCTAAAAGGATTCTGAGTAGGGGCTTGAAATTAGGATTGAGACTGTTGAGAAGTCGCACAGCCCTTCTTTGGGCAGTTATACTTCCAGTGGCCCTTCTGATGGCAAAAAGCACACTCATCTGAAGCCAAGGGCCCTTTCTTGCGTTTGGCGGAGGCCTGAAGAGGTGGGGTCGATAGCAGCGAAGGTTTGGCAAGAGCCAAGAAGACAGATGGAGAAAAAATCTGACTAGTCATCTTAAGACGAGTTTCCTCGAAAAGGAGTTCACGAACAATATCCACAGAAAGAAGAGGAGACCGGTGAAAGATGCCCCCACGGGTAGCCTCATACTGAGGGGAGGGAACTGTTAAAAATTGCACCAAATGGCCCTCTTCCCAAAACTACAAATAGGCATCTAGTACCTTAAGACTAGACGGTTCCATGAGAGCAAGCTGATCCTAAAGTCCCTCCATCTCAATGTAGAAATCCTGAATAGACCGATTTCGCTGATGAGCATTTTGAATAGCTGTTTTCAACTCATGCCATTTGGCAAAATTGGACTGTTAATAAACCCCTTGTAAATAGTCCCAAACCTTCTTGGCAGTAGTATATTTGGAGAACATCATCCCAATGCGATCATCCGCAGCATTATGAAACCAAGTCAAAACTTGGGCATTATCACAATCCCAAGTGTCACAAGCAGTCCGATATCCATCCTTTTTTGATCCAATGGATGAGAAACAGAACCAGAAACATGGTCCCATTTTTTTCGACCAAGCAAAAATATTTTCATAATAGTGGACCAATAAGCATAATTGATTCCAATAAGTTTGCAAGTTATAAATTGAATTTTGTCGTCAGACGTGGTGACAATAAACCAAACCAAACCAAACCAAGCCTTAAATCCCATCAAATGGGGTCGGCTACATGAATCCTTCTTTTCCACGCGGCCCTATCAAAGGCCATTTCATTAGTCAAATTAAGTAGATTCATATCTCTATTTATAACGCTAGTCAACGTTAATCTAGGCCTACCCCGTCCCCTAACACTTCCATCTACCGTTACAGCATCGCATCTCTTCACTACTGCCTCTGTTGGTCTCCGTTGAATATGACCAAACCATCTCAAATGATTCTCTCTCAACTTATCTTCTATTGGTGCTACTCCTACCCATTCCCGAATACACTCATTCCTAATCATGTCCTGTCTAGTCTTACCACACATCCACCTTAGCATCCTCATCTCAGCCACACTCATCTTATCTACATGATGTTTCTTGGTTACCCAACACTCCGTCCCATACAACATAGCTGGTCTAATAGCTGTTCTATAAAACTTACCTTTTAGTCTAGTGGGTATTTGTTTATCGCACAATACCCCAGACGCACTTCTCCACTTACATCATCCCGCCTTAATCCTATGGGCCACATCTGCATTAATCTCTTCCGCTGTTGTGATAATCGACCCTAAATAACGAAAATGTTCACTCTTAGGCAGTTCTTGGTTCTCAATCTTCACTTCTCCTCTGCTTTCATTGTTACTGTTACTAAATTTACACTCCATGTACTCTGTCTTAGTTCTGCTTATCCGAAATCCTTTACATTCAAGAGCTTTTCTCCAAATCTCCAACTTTGTGTTAACTCCTTCTCTAGTCTCATCCACTAACACAATATCGTCTGCAAAAAGCATACACCATGGCACGTCATCCTGAATATTTATAGTCAACTCGTCCATAACTAAAGCAAAAAGATAAGGACTTAAGGTAGATCTTTGGTGTAACCCTACAGTGATAGGAAATTCATTTGTTTCTCCAGCTGGCGATCTAATAGTGGTCACCACCCCTTCATACATGTCCCTAATCACGTCAATGTAGCCTTTTGTCACCCCTTTTTTCTCTAACGCCCACCATATTATATCTCGGGGCATTCTGTCATATGCTTTCTCAAGATCGATAAACACCATATGAATGTCTCTTTTCTTTTCTAGTGACCGCCATTCCTGCGTCTATCCTTACCACTATAATAAAGTTTAAAACCAGTATCCTCAATTTCTCTAGCTTTCTCTCCCGTCCACTTAGTTTCTTATATGCAAGCTATACTAACTCTCCTCCTAATCATAACATCTACCAATTCCATCGTCCTACCAGTTAAGGTTCCTATGTTCCAAGTGGCTATCCTAAACCTATAGTTTTGGACTGGCTTCTTTACCCGCGCTCGTCCAGAAAAACGCGGAAACCTTTGCCCATTTTTCACCGCACCCAGGCGTCGATGCGGCGCCCCTTGCTCACTTTTCGAAACACCCGGAGACAGGCGCAACGCATCACTTGAGGGGAACGACCTAGCATTTAAACGATTCAAAGTAGGATTCATTTTCATAAGGGATCCGAGCGGCTTTTTTTACGTGTTGGCTGTCGGCTACCTAGCACACAACCCTCCTCCTTAACCCGGGCTTGGGACCGGCGGAGTTGTTAACAACCCCGGCGGAGTTGACGTGGTGACAATATTATGAAAAATTATAAAGGGCCTAAATGAAGTGTATTAGAACCAGTTAGGTCAAAATTATAATAACCAGAACATAGTTAGGTCAAAATGATAATAAGCAGAGTTTTGACCCAATCATCCACAAATATCAATTAGAGAGCGGGAACCAAGAAAGGGCTTGATGTCGCGATGCTGAACCAGAGGGAGAGAAGATGAAGACGAACCAGAAGGATTGCGACTTCAGACCAGAGATGTCGCGACTTCAGACCAGAGATTAGAAGGATGTCACGACTTCAAAGAACCACAGAGAAGGCCTTCTCGACCGACACAGGGAGGGCTTTGACCAACGAGTTCAAATGAAACCCTAGTTCTGATACCATGTAAGTTTCTGAATATTTTTGTATATTCAACTGAATAATTGATACAAAGAGTACATCACTTATATAGAACTCTAATCCCTAAACCTAAAAAGGAAATACGAATTACACAAAATATTTACATAATCACAATCATTCCAAATTCCTAAAATACAATAATTCCTAAAATAATGGACAATATAGGCAAATATATTCTCACAGTATGGTTGTCCAATAATTTATTTTTTAAAATTTGTTTCTAATTTTGATGCAACAAGCAATAACCAATCATTGATGCTGGTTTCACAAAATTGCATATAACCTGGAAAACTAGAAGATTGAATTGAAATATTTCCGTCTACATTTGTTTCTCTTGTTTCACTTCTAGATTTTCCTACTAATCATGTGATATAATAAGCATCGAGTATATCTTTACTTGCAGTCAATTGGTTTTGTTGGTCCTGGGATTGCTCTCATTGGTCTAACCATGGCAAAGCGCCCATCAATAGCATCTGCTTGGCTTACTTTAGCTGTTGGGCTAAAATCATTTAGTCATTGTGGGTTCCTTGTGAATCTTCAGGTTAGTGTACTCAGAAAAAAATCACTTGAAATTAAGAACAGCATAAATTCTGTTTTCAATCACGTCTGACCTTATCTTCATTCTTTTCTTTGACCAGGAGATCGCGCCACAGTATTCTGGTGTTCTACATGGTACTTTATCCATTCTAATGTTTTTTGATGAATTTGATTTGTCTTTGAAGTATATGATGACTTGAAAGTACTAGTAATAGCTTAAGAATAACTTACAACTATTTTTTGAACTCATATGAGGTCGTCTCAGACTCAAATCAGTTTGATAAATTTGATTTGACTCATTAATTGAAAGTATACCGTGTCTTGGTCAGAGGTCATATGACCTGTTGCAATTGCAAGTATGATCCACCCTATCCTTGTGACACAGCTTTGAGTAAAGGAAAGCAATCCCTTCATGTGTAGCTCTCTCCTAGACCCCGTTGTAAACGGGGAAGCCTGTGTACTTATTTGGTCGGAAGGAATTGATTGACTAAACATCTTTTGCTTCCCCTTAGATTAGAGCCAGAGGGCTATTGCATGCATGATTGTTTTGTGATAGGATGCACTTTAAGCATGATCTCGAGTCCCCTATCAAAAGGCAATGGGAAACACATATTGATTGCATTAATTGTAGCAAAAACAAAAATAGATGATTCCTTGATATATTTTCAGACCTGGCCCAAAATATAAACAAAAACAAAACATATTAGAGAGCTGCAGAAAGACTTGGGCTCTGTTTGAAACCATTTTCAAATGGGTTTTCCACTTGGTAGTTTGAATATGATGTTTGGATAGAGTTGTGGTAGTTGTGGAATTAATTTTCCACAACTCTATAGAAAACTCTGTTTGAGAGCGCGATTTTCGAAATTTGGCCTAACCGGTCGTCTCACCAGACGTCCAGCCGGTTGACCGGAACAGTGCAATTTTTTTTTTTTTTTGCAATTGATATGTTAATTTTTATATATACAAAAAAATTATTTTCCAAATTTTTTAAAAAAATTTATGTGCTTTAATAGAATTTTGAGTTGTATATTTGGTTATGAGTTGTAAATTTTTGTATCAAATATCAAATGTCACATCAAATATTCCCCACTTATTTCAAAACTCTTTTCAAAACTCTTTCACCAAACAAATTTTCCACATTCAAATTATAATTCCAAAACTCACAAACTCAAAATACAACTCATACTCTCAAATCATATTTACAAAGCTCTACCAAATGCAACCTTGATCTTCTTGATATAAAGACTTTCTAATGGGGCCTAATTATATATACTTTGAATTTGTTCTAGGTTTGTCAAATACCGCAGGGACATTTGCTGCTATTGTGGGAACAGTTGGAGCTGGTTTCTTTGTCGAATTAGTGGGTTCTTTCCAGGGATTTTTGTTGTTGACATCACTGTTGTATTTTTCGGCTGCTCTATTCTATAACTTATTTTCTACAGGAGAGAGAGTCAATTTTGATGAAATTGGTTAGATCATCATCTACAAGTGTGATAATTTTCCATTGCTACTTATTATAAAGGGACACATTTTTTTATGAATGAAATAATATGTCGTAAATCCCATGTAAGTTATTGTAGATGTGTTGTAATGTAGTTGAATATAAAGAACAGCACGTAGAGCTATATTAAATCATTGTCTTGTTATAATTTTTTATTCTTTTTGCATGGTATCAATCACTGACTGTTCTTCAAAGGTTTTCTGGGAATAGTTATACAATCTGGAGTAGTAATTTTTTAGCCATAGTCTATTGATACATATATCTATCTTCTATTTAGATTTGCTGATCAGTTCTTCAGTTGCTTTGGCTCATTTCAGCAACACCATCTGATGCAGTGTGAATGGTTGAGATTCGGAGACAGTATCATTGGAATGCATCAAAGGTTTTGGAATGGAAAGTAAGCAAGAAAATCGTGCTGCTATATTACTGTTTTTTGGGGGGGCTCCTTCAGTCAATATGTGCAACAAAATCCAGCTTGTTAGAGTTGAAAGACTTTAACCCTGGTCAAGCGCCCATTGAGGAGAGTATTAAGGAGTGTGCCCACCAGGCTGCCCGATGACTTGCTACAAAGTAATAATATATTAACAAATTTGTAGTTAGATTATAATGCATATCTGTCCATAAATTTGAACTTAAGGCCTCACAGGAGTCATCAAATGGGTCTTTTATTTAAAAATTGAAAATTATGTGGTTTAAAAATTATTCTCCCTTCTTCAAAATTAAAATAGGGAGTAGCTTCTTTTTAGTCTATAGTTTGAGTATAGACTAGAGAGGTGTAGTCTAGTTTGTGAGTCTCAGAATGAGTTTCATTTGATGATATGACTTGTTTATCTATACACCTTTATGAATAAATTCATGAAAGAAAGAAAGAAAGAAAGAAAAAAAATGATCCGATTCTAATAATTACATGATTTTGTTATGTTTGTCAATAGATAACATTTTTAAAAATTATACTTATTATTCATTTTTATGAAGTCAAATATAATAAATTATATTATTACAGTTATCAAATCCATCCGTGAAATGAGCCGGGTATGAGCCCACTTGAGCTTAGATGTTAATATTGTAGGACTCTAAACACAGCCCAGTTCAATTTGAATTAATCATTCATGGCAATGATATGTGGCCCCATCGAAGTGCATACACGTCGAGTTTACCCAACTTTTTAAAATCTAATTTTCTGTCCAAGTCCTTTTTTTTATCGGTAGTGTACCCTGCATTAATTAATATATTAATACTAGTTATGACATTATTATAGATTTTACTTTACTCATTAATCACATTATAAATACAAAAAATTTCTTAAATTATGTGACGTCATCAATTAATACACTAGTTGATACATTAATTAATGCATATAACATTATCATTTTTTTATTTCATTTTTTAAGCCCAAAAAAACCTTCTTGTCTCCAAATGTCTCTCAATCACCACGTAAAGCTTACTTAAACTAGTATTCAAACAAATACACTTGAACTTTGAACCAGTCTTATTCTCCATTTTATAACCCAATCCAACCAGTAATAATTAATACGAACAATAATTATTATCGAAATCACATATATTAAATCTTTATTTTTTAGCAGCACTGATTTAGTAAACGAAAGCAACAGACAAAATGTTTGCATTGAATTTTATGGTGTGACCAGACTTGGCACGGCCACCATCTCTGCAAATGAGGAAGACCACGGTGAGTCCGAGTTCAAGTCCTCGGGTGATCCAATCACGCAAAAGAGAACAAAACAGAGAAAATTCACAGAGCAGGCTTGCCAGAAATAATCAAACAGACAAGAACAATCATCAGATTCGGACGAAAACTCATCAATCTACCTTTACTGCTTACATCAGAGCTGCAGCCAAGAAAGTTGCTGTAGTTTTCACTACCATACTTTTCTGGCCAACAAGAAAACCCAACTCCAAGTCCCCTGATGTTAGAATTCCCAGTAAGTCACTCTTCTCAATTGGATCAACAAAATTACTATACTATATATTCATATATCATAATTTGCAGCCTGTGCTTTGTCGGGTAGTGTCAATTCTGATAAGTACTAAGTACTGGACCACTCAATTGCACAGTAATGCTATGTTTGGATGGAGAATTTAAGAAGCGATTTGGAAAGGAAAAATAAAAAGGTATGTGAAATGCTACAATTTCACCTACTTTCACATATTTTTTTTTTTCTTTCCCTTTCGAAATCCCTTCCCAAATCTCCCAACTAAACATATCATAAGTTGGTAGCGATTAGGGGCTCAACTCCGACCCAAATTTTAGAGGGGGTATTATTTTAATTTTCTAGGTGAGGTGAGGCTGTTATCTCTATAATATGTTGTGATGTGTGAATAGGATTACCAGGCATATGGGTTAGGTCGTGTTGATGCAGAGGTATGAAAATGAAACTTGATAAGAGGACAAAAGTACGGTCTTGTTCATACTTAGAAATATTAAAGATGTGGAATTTTTAGTCAAGCTGTCTACGCAATAACGCAATAATTTTAACTATTTTGTTGTTGTGATGAGAGTGCAGATTGTGGATTAATTTTTATATTAGTTATGCATTCTTGTATGTGGTCTGCAGTTTCAGTAGATAATTCTGCAGTAAGCAGCAGCAGCAGCAAGAGCCGGTCCAAATTCAAGTATTCCGATTCATATGGATCTTCATCTTCCAAGGCTGCAAGCAGTCAGGCGGGAACGATTGCTTTTTCCATGGATGAAATTTATAAAGCAACTAATAATTTCTCTCCGGTGAATAAAATTGGAGATGGAAGCTTTGGAACGGTGTACAAAGGGAAATTGAAAGATGGATCTTTTGTTGCCATTAAGCGCGCTAAAAAGGTAGATATTGTAAGCTACAATGCCATATTTGAACGTAAAAATTTGTGTTTCTTTTGTAATTAGAGCATGAAATTGTATCCAAATGGGAAAATTTAGACATAATGAGAGCTAGAATTATAATTGCACAGTAATTGACCATGCGTTTGAGTAATAATCTTGAATTTTTGTGGCAGGATCTACACGATAAACGCTTGTTCGTTGAGTTTAAGAATGAAATCCTTACATTATCGAAGATAGAACATCTAAATTTGGTGAGGTTATTTGGATATTTGGAGCATGGGGACGAACGGATTATTGTAGTTGAATATGTTGCCAATGGAACACTCCGGGAGCATTTGGATGGTAGGTCAAGCTACATATTCACCAACTTTTGAATATGAAAATCAAGAACATTTACAACAATTTTGTCTATTCCAGTTCTGAAAATTATAAAGTTGACCTTAATTAGTTTCGCAATGTATATGGTCCATTGTGGAAATCACTTTTTCCCTAGTAAATAATTGATGTTAACGCTTTTAAGATTGGCCTCAAAGTGTTTGTGAAAATGTTCATTTGGGAAAATTGAAATCAGGATAGTAATTTTGTTGTGCAGGTATGCGTGGAAATGAGCTTGAAATCGCTGAACGTCTTGACATTGCAATTGATGTAGCTCATGCTGTTACATATCTGCACATGTACACAGGTATGAAACCATCTTTTGAATCAACTACTGTCAATTTGACTTACGATTTCATCCATTTTTATTGAACCACCTTGAGATGATCAATGTATAGGCTTTAAAGTTCGAATTCTGGATTGTTGGGTCCATAGGAAACTTCCCCGGCCTTTGTTGTGCTGTGGAAGATCACAAAAACACAAATTTTGAAAACAAGCTAGTCAATCATTGTCCTTACCAGTTGATTGTGAAAAACATTGAAAATGCTGAGTTTTGGTCAGTTGTGTTACAGATCCTCCAGTAATCCACAGAGACATAAAAGCGTCAAACATCCTCATCACAGAGAAACTCCGTGCCAAAGTGGCTGACTTTGGATTTGCACGATCAGCTGTTGAAGATCCGGGAGCAACTCACATTTCGACTCAAATCAAAGGAACAGCTGGTTACTTGGATCCTGAATACCTCAAGACGTATCAACTTACTCATAAGAGTGACGTTTATTCCTTTGGTGTATTGCTTGTAGACCTGATGACAGGAAGGCACCCGCTTGAGCCAAGGAGGCCGGTCAAGGAGAGAATAACTGCAAAATGGGTAAGCAATTCAAAAAAAAAAAAAAACAAATAAATGATAGCTTACCAAACATGCTTTTAGCAGCAATAGCTTGTGCCTCACTTCCAAGTACATAAACTTTTAATTTTGTGAAGTGAAGTCCCACATTGCGGTACTAAAGTAATGTGTAGTATATAAGCATGAGGGTGCCCTAATGCTTAATGCTTATATACTACATGCATAATAATGCAAATTAGTTCTCGTCAATTTTTAAGGTTTTGGGTCCCTTTATATTGTGTTTTTGTGCATTTTTTTTAGCATAGGTAAACTAATTATGCCTATAACTGATATCCTAGCACCTAACCAAACGTATATAGGTATTTTCTTTTTCTGAAATCCAAATAAAAGAGAACTAGGATAAAAGTGCTTGAAACAGAAATAGCATAGGCCATAGAAGAGGTCTTGACATCTATGTAGGAAAGCACGTGTTGTGTAGAATCACTACCAGTAACCGAGCCTCCTTGTGCAACCTGGCTTGAGAGTTCCAACCATTGACACGGAATTTTGTCATGTCTACCTCTATACCTATTTTGGCCGGAGTCCTAAATTTTTAGGAGAAAACAATATCTTAGCATTAGCAAATAGTTTTTCAATTCAATAAATATTTAAATGAACATGAGAAGTATAAAGAGCACACATTGTATTTCATAGCTGTACCAAAACTAAGTGGGGTATTTTAGGTGGAGTTTGGCAATTGCTTTTTTAGTTGTGTTTTTTTTTCTTTTTTAGAATCTAAAAGAGCTGATGTGTTTGGTAATTGCTATAAAAGTTGCTTTCGTATTTGTGGGAAAAGTGACTTTTTAGTTGTTTTTTCGCTCATGACAAACATGGTTCTGCATTTTGGTTTATTTGGACTAAAAACATCTTTTCATCCCAACAAACACAATAAAATGATTGCACTTCCAACTATGTTATTGTCTAATCCCTAAATTTGAGAGAGAATTTCAAGCTGTTACCTACCAGGAAAAGAAATCTGGAAGTTGTGATCCTAATCTAAGTTTCACAGAAAGATCCAATGTAATGTGAGAAAGGACTGGATCCAAAATTCATGTCAATGAAGTGGATACTTCAAATAGCTAATGCTTTTAGAGTTCGGATTCTTCCTTGCAGTGTTTGTGGTGTTGACATAAAATAGACAATTGCTTTCTTGATCATATAAATGTATCTACCATAACTAGATCTAATATATGGCCAGCCAAATTCAAATTTTCTTTTTTCATTGAGTTCAGGAAAGAGATGTAACAAATCAGAGTTTGGTTCCTATTTCTCACAGACATCACATGACACCTCTGTAATGTTAAAAGTTGGAGTCACAATCTGCTTTATGTTTGCATCACATGATGCTTCTAACTCAAATCACATCGTTCATGCTCTCTTCGTATTACCCTTGTCTCATGTGTTGCAAATTAGAAATTCATCACACGGCACCTTTATAATTTCCATGATTAGACGGTCAACACTTCCCCTTCACAAGGGAAATTATCCAAACAAATCCGACATTACTACATAAGTTTTTTTAACATAGTATTCAACAAGAATGAACCTACTTCTGTAACTATGAATTTGTTTTCTTTACTTTGGTGGTTCTGCCTTTTTTTTTTTTCTTTTTTCTTTTTTAAATTTGATTTTAAGTTTGAATTAGATGGCACTATTGATCAAGTGACCATGACAGATAATCAAATAGAAATAAAGATGATCTGTGTATGCAGGCAATGCAAAGACTCAAAGAAGGAGATGCAGTAGTGGCAATGGATCCAAGACTACGAAGAAGTCCAGGATCAATCATGGTTGTGGAGAAAGTTCTCAAACTGGCTCAACGTTGCCTCGCCACTCAAAGACAATCAAGGCCCTCAATGAAAGACTGCGTCGAGGTATTATGGAGGATTCGGAAAGATTTTAAAGAGAACGTTTCCCTTGCTGCTTCCACTTCTCATCAATCTGAAAACATTGATTTAAGGAAGGTTAATCGAAATATGTTTGGAATTGAAGACAGTGACGCCTATCAATTCCGTTCTGCTTGAATAATTCAATTGTGCAAATTGTTGTTATACAACTGTTTGGTTTTTTGTATATTCCCACATTCTAGGCTTTGACATGGTTTTTTGACTTTTAAGGTGGACCAATAAGTGGTTACCCTTCGGCTTATAAACTAGATCATCAGGATGTGGGTGAGTCTGATTTTTGTCAAAAAGCTTTTGTTAAATGACTTTTAGTCTTTGTTCTATATTTCACTAAAACTCTGTGGCTTAAATTTGGAGACAAATTGTTCATAGTAACCTAAATTTTTTGGTAAGTTGAGAGGAATAGGTTCCAAAGTCTTCATTAGAAGATGGAAAAGAAATGAAAATTGGACTATTCATCATTTTCCCCCTCTATTGTAAATAGGCTGTGCTGCTTTCAATGTTAATTTCGCCATATTAAAAATTCAAAATCACAGAAGGTTCCATTAATCAACCGGTAACTTATTAGAGTTCTTGTACCTGATAATTAGGAGTTTGATTCTCTTCACTTATGTGTAAATTGAGCTCTGACTCCCAATTTTAGGAAAGAGTTCCACATTTAATAATTATTACTGGTATGTGCCCATCCGATGAGCCGTTAAATTTATACCATATAAATCTTGATTTTAATTCTCTTTTTTACATGCTTTTTTTATTTATAGAAAGTTACAAAATTATTTTTAAATACTTCTATTTTTTTTTATTTTTTTTTTCAGCTAAAAAATTATTAAAATAATCACTTCTCCAGTGAACCCTGTGGTTGAGTGCGCGATCACAAGGAGTCCGTGGGAGTTTTTAGCAGTGATGATAAAGCATCTCTCTTCTTCTTTATTATTGGATCCATATATATCTTGTGATTTATTTATAATTTAAAAATTGATAATAAGATAGTATAACTTAAAATACTTTACTTTAACTTCTAGATAATCAAAATTTTAATTTATTTAAGTTATCTCTACCAACTAAACTGTAAATAAAAATTACATCAAATAATTTGACACAAGCACTCAAAATAAAAAATAAAATAAAAATAAAGATTAATAAGCTCTTTAAATAAGGTACAATTACACCAAAGTGGTATCAATAAAAGTTAAGAGAATTTTTTTAAGGTCATTTATATTAAGATTTTATAAGATAAATGGCATATATTATTTTCATAGTAGGTTCTTCAACATTTTCACAAAAAAAAATTTAACTAAAAGAAATTTCAACTCAACTCAGAGAAATTTTAGTCTCGATACAAAAAAAAATTATTAAGAAACCTTAACTAATAAAAATAATTATATTTGACCTCTCATACTATACAAAGTTAAAAAGAGATATTTCACTAGTTTTTTTAAAAATTAATTATATATTAATAAAAAATAATTATTAATATTTATCATATCTTTGTAATTATTTTTCTTGAGGTTATTTGCCAGTTAAATAAAGGGGATTTTTTTTTAAGGTCCCTAATAATAACAATTTAGAGGCTAAAGGACACACAAAAAGATAGTGATGCCTCACGTCCCTGAAACAACTTGGCGCGCGTTTTTAATTATTTTGTGGACCAAAATACCCTCGCCAAAATCAACACAGAACCAAACTCATTCCGACGTCTCAGTTACATTCCAAACATCCAGCATCTTCACGAACAGGAGACCAGCAGAATTAGGGTTTCAACATCATCTGCACCATCGACATTACAGCTTCGTTATCCTCTCCAAAAATCATTCTCATTCCTTCCTCACAAATTTCTCTGACTTAGGTTAAAGCTTCGTTTTCACGGCTCATCATCATCTCAGTCCATCTTCGTCACGTCGCATCTTCATCGCGGGCCATATCAGCTCATCATTCAAGTTTCATCCTAACTCTGGTCAGTTTTTCTACAATACAACTAGATTTTCTCTGGAAACACAGTTAATAGCATTTTATAATAACCTTTCATAAATTAGGGTTTCAATTTCGTAATAAAAAGCTACCTGCATTTGAAAAAATTTATTTCTGTGTATTTTGAACTTATTCTTCAACATGTTTGTTTGATTTTATCTGTAAATTTCTCTAGCATTTGAATTTCTCTGATTTTTGATTAATGTAATTTTCTTCTTTCAATTTTCCCTGGCAAGTTTATTTTCACAACAATTTTTTGTGTTTTTATCTTATTCTTGAACATGTTTCTGTAATTCTGTCTATAAATTTTCCTGCTCCGTAAATTTCTCTGTAATATGTATTTTTAATTGCAATGTCTATCTTAATCTAGAATGTCTATTGCTTTCTTGCCTCTGTCTTAAGTTTCTCTGGTATTTATAATTTTCTCTGACCACATCACATTACTTTCCTCCCTTGTGTCTTTGTCATTTTAAATTTTCTCTGGAATTTTAATATTGTGGATTGGAATGAATGTTTCTTCTTGGAATTTTCTCTGCCATATGTACTTTGAGAAAAAGTTATTTCTCTGAATTTTGATCTTATTCTTGAATATGTTTCTGTCATTTTGTCTCTGAATTTCCCTGCTTTGTAAATTTCTCTGGAATATGTATCCTTCTCTGCAATGTCAATTACACTCTTGCCTCTGTCTTAAGTTTCTCTGGTATTTATAATTTTCTCTGACCACATCGCACCACTTTCCTCCCTTGTGTCTTTGTCATTTTAAATTTTCTCTGGAATTTTAATATTGTGGACTGGAATGAATGTTTCTTCTTGGAATTTTCTCTGCCATATGTACTTTGAGAAAAAGTTATTTCTCTGAATTTTGATCTTATTCTTGAATATGTTTCTGTCATTTTGTATCTGAATTTCTCTGCTTTGTAAATTTCTCTGGAATATGTATCCTTCTCTGCAATGTCAATTACACTCTTGCCTCTGTCTTAAGTTTCTCTGGTATTTATAATTTTCTCTGACCACATCGCACCACTTTCCTCCCTTGTGTCTTTGTCATTTTAAATTTTCTCTGGAATTTTAATATTGTGGACTGGAATGAATGTTTCTTCTTGGAATTTTCTCTGCCATATGTACTTTGAGAAAAAGTTATTTCTCTGAATTTTAATCTTATTCTTGAATATGTTTTGTCATTTTGTCTCTGAATTTCTCTGCTTTGTAAATTTCTCTGGAATATGTATCCTTCTCTGCAATGTCAATTACACTCTTGCCCCTGTCTAAGTTTCTCTAGTATTTATAATTTTCTCTGACCACATCGCACCACTTTCCTCCATTGAGTGTCTCTATCATGGTTAATTTTCTCTGCTTGTGTATGTAAATTTTTCTTGCATTTTAATATTATGAATTGAAATTTTCTCTAGAATGGAAATTTCCTCAAGAATGTGTAATTTCTCCAGAATGTGCATTTTTCTCTGGTATGTTTATTTTGTTCAATTCTTGATTTCAATATGGTATACTTCTCAGTGCCATGTTTATTTTGTTCAATTCTTGATTTCAATATGGTATACTTCAAAATCTCCACTGAAATCTCCGACAAAATCTCCCCTTCAAATTCGGTTTCCAAAATGTATCAGTTAACTCAACCATATAATATTCAAACAAATTTATGTTATAAAGGAAGGGTAATTTAGGTACTTTATAACCTAAAATAAATTTGAGAGACCTTAACCATTAAAACATATTATAAAAGACCTCTCCTCATATCAAAAGTAGAGGAGGGACCTTAAGCCAATTTTCCCTTAAATAAACAGCATCAAAGGAGAGGAGAAATACAGTTCTGGTTGGGGTTATCCTAATCCTAATCGTGACTCGTATCGTAGTGCGCGCTTTCTTTTCAAGAGGCTCACATGTCTTTCCGTTTCTACTCTTACTATTTTTCACCGATCTCAACGCGCCATGTCAACTCTCTCTCTCTCACTTCACTTCCATGGAACTCTTCCGTCGTCTTCTCTCTCTCTCTCTCTCTCTCTCTCTGATATTTTTTTGGTAAGCTTCCTCTGATATTTTCTTCTCCTCTCTCTCTCTCTCTCTCTCTCTCTCTGTCAATCATATCATATTATATCATATTCACCACCACATGCACTCCCACACTCCTCTTCTTGTCTCTTTGCCCTTTTTCCCTCACTAGAATTTCACACTCTCTTTCCCTTCTCTCTTTAAATATCATCCCAATTCGTAGCCTTGCTTCGTATTGCCACCATATGTAGTTTATCAAAG
Organism: Camellia sinensis; assembly: GCF_055761805.1. Taxonomy (NCBI): domain Eukaryota; kingdom Viridiplantae; phylum Streptophyta; class Magnoliopsida; order Ericales; family Theaceae; genus Camellia; species Camellia sinensis. The sequence continues at coordinate 64,683,174 of NC_138974.1, forward strand.
CTCTTCCAATTTTTTACCGCAACTTGATTTGATCGAAGCAATAAAGGTAATGTTCTTTTCTAGATTACATTTCTGTGGTTGTTAATCCTCCAATTCTTTTTCTTCACTTGTCTACGATGAAGAATCAAAATCAACTCCTTCTGCATAGCATAATCTCTACTAGGGAAACCTAAGCTTTCAATAGTATCATTTTGCATAATTTTTTAAAGCTTAATTTGTTTTTGTTCCATTTTATTTTATTTCTTATCTTGATTGTATTGTTGGCTTGTTGCTCTGATTCGGCATATATTTTTATTAAAAAAAAAATCTAGGAATTCAGAGATCAATCACACGCCGAGCCAAACGAGTGAACTGTTCAAGCTTAGTTTGAAAACTGTAACGAGCTTGAAAATTTGTTAAGCTGGGTTCATTAAATTTTCGATCCAATCTCAAACAAGTTTTTGTCGAGTAGTTCAGTATTGTTATATAGTTTTACACTTATTGAACTGAGCCAAACGAACAATTGATTGTTCAAATTTGGTTTGAAAACTTTAACGAGCGCCAAATGACTTCAAGATTTGCTTGTTTACTTAATGAAATGAGTTCAAACGAGTTTTTAATGAGCTGAACATGATTCGAGTTCGAGCTGTTCGGTTCGTTTGATTTATCAGCCCCAAACCTCATGTGACAGTTCTGTCTAAATAATAGAACAATATTTTTTAACTGTCGGCGATACTAGTATTTGCTTGGAGCAAAAGCGTGGTCATACAAAGAGTAATAAGCAGTTTTAAATGCTTAATTTAGTTTTGTTCTATTTTATTTTTTACCTTAGTTGTATTGTTGCTGTGGTTGTCATAAATTTTAATTGATTACTCTTGTTGTTTTAGGTTATTTTTGCCATTTGTAGTACTACTGTAGAAGCTGGTAAGAGTAGTAGGCATGGCTACTATAACCGAAGTCAATGGTAAAACTAAGTCTGGTGTTTCTGCTAAAGCTGGTGTATTTGCCAAAGTTCCGGCTGTTGCACACCCAACGGCCCAAGAAGCAGCCGAGGTTGCATCCAACATTAGTTACCATGCGCAATATAGTCCTCATTTTTCTCCTTTCAAGTTTGAGCCAGAGCAAGCATTCTATGCGACAGCAGAGAGTGTTCGTGATCATCTGATACAAGTAAGACTTGAAGAGTAATCTATGAAGGTTTTGTGTTTGAAGAACTTTATCTCGCTATTTGTCACTTCATAGTATCAAACTACAGAGATTTTACTAATTTGTCAAGTGTTTTACAGTGATGTAAACGTGTGAGGTCTTGGAATAAAACCTAGACAGTAATATTGAGCCGACTTTTTTTTTATATTAATGTGATGTCACCTGAATGCATGCTTATACAAGTATATGTTTTGAATAGTTGTGGTATATTCATGAAACTTTCCCAAAAAAATAAAGAAATAGTTCATACGATGTAGTTGGGCCAATTGAATTACAGCTACATCTCATGATTTTTAGTTTTGTGAAGGAAAAAAAGAGCAAAGAATGCAAAGATATGATTTTTAGTTTTGTGGACACTTAGGCTGTTTTTGGATCTTAGATTTGTAGAGGGAAAAGACAAAGGAAGGGATTTCCCTTTCATTTTCTTTTCCCTCCACAAATCTAAAATCAAAACACAATCTAAAGCACATTCTTTACTTGGAAAAGATGTCAATTAGAGATAAAAGCTAGTGTATGCACGTTTACTTACTCATAAATTGCAGCTGATCTAAAGGTGGATGTGTTTTGCCTGACAATTGCTTCTGCAGAAATGGAATGAGACCTATCTTCATTTTCACAAATCAAATCCAAAGCAAACATACTATTTATCCATGGAATATCTCCAAGGAAGAGCATTAACTAATGCAATTGGAAACCTGGACATTCAAGATGCATATACAGACGCTCTGAATAAGCTGGGTCATGAACTTGAGGAAATTGTTCAGCAGGTAGGTTGATTTCTTTCAATCCGCTTGTATTGTAACATTTGTTTTGAATCCTTTTCTTAAGTCATAACATTAAGCATTTTACCATGGAGGTCTTTGTATTTAGATTTTGCACCATTCATAACTATCCATTTCACTTGATTTCATATTGGCTTCTGATTTTGGCTCAAAGAAGCTGAGAAAATCTATTATTATTTGTGCTTTCTTGTAAAAGATGCTTCTATAATATTTGACACAATTTTATTGGTTCAATTCTGTTAGTAACTTTGTGAGATTCTACATTCTTATGGACCTATCTTAGGTAGACATATCAGCCTTTCACCTTTTGCAAAACAGAATTATGTAGTGTGTTTTTGGGCTATATTCATTGTTTAACTTATTTTAGTCTTAACTGTATCAAGTTATTGATTATTTCAGAAATATTTTTTTTGCAGGAGAAAGATGCAGCCCTTGGAAATGGGGGTCTGGGAAGGCTTGCTTCGTGCTTTCTCGATTCTATGGCAACATTAAATTTGCCTGCATGGGGGTATGGTTTGAGGTACAGATATGGACTGTTCAAGCAGCAGTTTGGCAAGGAGGGCCAAGAAGAAATTGCAGAAGACTGGCTTGAGGTTTGATTTTACATGATAGTCCTTTCAAATATTGATTATATTATGTAAGGGTACTAAGCCTAAATTTGGTGGGAATTGTGCAGAAGTTTAGCCCTTGGGAAGTTGTCAGACATGACATTGTGTTCCCTGTCAGATTTTTTGGTCAAGTTGAAGTACATCCCTCAGGATCGTAAGTGTGGCTTATAGGATTCTTTCTGCGTAACTGGATTGTTGCTCATATGTTTAGGTTCAAGAAAGCGATTATAAGTCTTAGTTTGATTTCTGAATTTAAATTTGTAGTTGCATGGTTGCTTGGATTTTCTGCACATTCTCCATGTGATGGTTCTTTCTGAATGTATTACAGGCGGAAATGGGTTGGTGGGGAGATTGTACAAGCTCTAGCATATGATGTGCCTATTCCAGGATACAAAACCAAGAACACTATTAATCTTCGCCTGTGGGAAGCCAAAGCTGGTGCTGAAGACTTCAACCTCTTTCAATTTAATGATGGACAGTATGAATCGGCTGCACAGCTCCATTCTAGAGCTCAGCAGGTTGGTTTTTCCTTACTATAAAAAGGAGAGCAAGCCGCCCTTTTTGGCCAAAGAACACAATTCATGACATACTACCATGGTCCCTTGCATTCTTGTTGTCCAAAATGTTATTCACTTCTTTCAAAACCTCTGCTGTCTTTCTACTCTAGGGCTGTGAATAATTGTCCAGGGAAACTGTGGTTTTGGTCTTCGTCCTGAACTGTAATTGTGAAATACAAAATCATTGAAGGAAAAAGTAATATATGTCCTGAATTAAAACTGGTACATTTTTCTTTCTCATAATAAATGCTCAGACTAAATGTAACTCTTAACTGTTGGAAAGCTGCTTCTGTTCTCATCTGTGTCTCAATTGTTTTTGCGTGGTATAGTGATCTGGAAATGTGCCTTTGCAGATTTGTGCTGTTCTATATCCTGGGGATGCTACAGAAAATGGAAAGCTTTTACGATTGAAGCAACAATTTTTCCTGTGCAGTGCATCACTTCAGGTTGGCTGCCTTTTCCATTCTGTATTTGTTTAGGCCCCCCATTCTTCTTAGTACTAAGTTTGTGATTCCTTTTTCTTATTTAAGTTTGTTGAGATCAATCTTAGTTGCTACTTTTCCATGTTGTTTTCTAATCATGGGATCAATCTCAGGACATGATTGTCAGATTTAAGGAGAGAAAAGATGGAAAGGGCTTGTGGCAGTGGTCTGAATTTCCCAATAAGGTTGCGGTACAGCTGAATGATACGCATCCTACTCTTGCAATTCCAGAGCTAATGCGATTACTAGTGGATGATGAAGGACTTGGATGGGATGAAGCTTGGGATGTGACAACAAGGTGCAGTTATCATTTTCTCTTAATTGTTTTGCTTCATTTACTCTTTCTCAGCACCTATTTTTTCTGCTGCCACTTTTAATGTGTTCACAGTGCAAAATTATGATTGGTGCTAATGAATAACAAAAAGGGAAATTTTGAACCAGGACAATTGCTTATACAAATCATACTGTCCTTCCTGAGGCACTAGAGAAATGGTCGCAAGCTGTAATGTGGAAACTTCTTCCTCGCCATATGGAAATCATTGAAGAAATCGACAAGAGGGTTTGTCCATCCTGTCTTATTTTTTCTCTTTATTACGTGTATATTGTTTTACAATTTCCAAATAAAGAAGATGAAATTCTTGCAGTTTATAGCAATGATACGTTCAACAAAACCAGAACTTGAAAGTAAGCTTTCCAGCATGCGCGTTATGGATAACAATCCCCAAAAACCAGTTGTGCGGATGGCAAATTTATGCGTGGTGTCTTCACATACGGTATGAGCTCCCTTCTTTGTGGATCAACAAACAGATTACATTGTGTATCCCCCATAATCTAAAACTCTTATGAGAATTGGTTTTTGAAAAGCTGAAAGCAGAAAATTGTATTAAACCATTAATAAGTTTTCTTGAGAACATCTCCGTACTAAATATCGATTTTTTTTTCTTTCCTTATTGTTAAACTACAAATTTTATGTTGATTTGGGAGCTACAGTAATTTTAATTTCCAACTAAATATAGACCATACTATCAGAAGCTGAAAAATCCTGCTGATTGAATCATGTTGTCCACTTGAACTACTATTATTGTTGTATTGCTTCCTTACCTTTATTTAGTCGTATGCCCACAGTCCTGCTCATTTGTTAAGCCCTTGATCCACTAATCCTTTACTACCTCTTATAATCTGTTGATCAATTTCATTTGGAAATGAATAAGTGACTTCTCTCGTTGGCCATCTGCCTGCAGGTGAATGGTGTTGCCCAGTTGCATAGTGACATTTTAAAGTCCGAGTTATTTGCAGACTATGTCTCTATATGGCCTAAGAAGTTCCAGAATAAAACCAATGGTATTACTCCTCGCAGATGGCTCCGATTTTGTAGCCCTGAACTCAGCCACATCATCACCAAACGGTTAAAAACTGATCAATGGGTGACCAACCTTGACCTACTTGTAGATCTTCGGAAAGTATGTACTAGAGATGATTTTTAGATCATATTAAAAATCATCTGTCAGTGAATTTTTCTGTATGATTATAATAATGTCACTGCTGAACCTTCTTCTCCAACAGTTTGCTGACGATGCAGACTTCCAAGCTGAGTGGGAATCAGCCAAGATGGCTAACAAGCAGCGATTAGCTCAGTTCATATTTCAAGTGACAGGTGTAAGCATTGACCCAAATAGCCTCTTTGACATACAGGTCAAGCGGATCCATGAATATAAAAGACAGCTACTAAATATTCTGGGTGCGGTCTATAGGTACAAGAAGTTAAAGGTATCATAAACTTCTTTGTGTTCAAACTATTTAATCATGTAATTTTCATGCTTAAATAACTTTACCTTGCTAACAAAATTTCATTACACCTACTGCCTGTGTCCACTTAAGTTTGTTGTGTCAATATATTCTCCACACACATATATCTGGGTATGTCAACAGAGTTCATAATTCATAAATGTCATATAATAATCTTATTATAGTCTCATCATATCCCTGTATCTCGTCTTTATGATGCACCTGACAGTCATATAATAGATAATTTGGTCTGGTCTTCCTTTTTTTATTATGGTAAAATCCTGAAATGATTATAATCTCTTACAAGCAATTAGTTCAATGCAGTTAAGCTCCAGTCTTCAAAGTTTATCTTTCAATTTAGCAAATATTTTAGGGTAGATATATTAAGAAGTTCCTTGGAACGGATCTGTGACAGGAGATGAGCCCTGAAGAGAGAAAAAATACTACACCACGCACCATCATGCTTGGAGGAAAAGCATTTGCGACATATACAAATGCAAAAAGAATAGTCAAGCTAGTGAATGATGTTGGGGCTGTTGTCAACAATGATCCCGAGGTCAACAGCTATTTGAAGGTAAATAATTAGTATAAACTTTTCACATGATGCAAATATTTTCTAGTTGCTGGTGAGTCTCGGCTTACATCTGAAATACAAATCTTAACATTATAAGTCTTTCTTGTTTTGCTATAATGTTCCTCATAGTGCAGCTTTGCTGCAGTTGCTTTTATGGAAACTACATGTAGTAGTTCCGTTACATCAAACTGTGGTAACTAAGGTGTGTGGCATCCGTTTGTATCTGTAGTTTTTTCATTTGTATTCTTCGTATATCAGCATATTTTTTTTCCATCATCAATGGAATTCGATTAAGCATAATGTGGGTACGTACCATCACTCCCAGAATACAGAAGTGAACCTGCTTGAACTTAGTCTTACAGATTGTTGATGGGCTTCCAGGACATGAGGTTGCAAGCACAGAATTTTCCAAGAATGGATTTGACTGATTTTAAAGAGAGAAATTAGAAACTCTTTTGGGAAAAGGAATTCGGTTACACTGTTGATCATTGTCCCCCTAAGAAAAGAAAAATTATTAAATGGACGTTTGTGGTGTTCCAATAAGGAAACTTCCATTACATCGTTGATCATTGTCCCCCAAGAAAAGAAAAGTAATGAGAGATAGTGTAACTTTGTAGTGTTTCATCAGTAAAACATACTATAAACCTTCCCAATTTTAGATATCCACAGCACTTGCTTCTTCTTAACTTTGTCTATGAGAGAGGCTATGAATGGCACACTTTTCATGCTAGATTCTCTTTTAAGATATATGCACAAAGTTCAACATTTTTCACAGAGCACATAAATGTTTATACATTAGACCTTTGGCATGCAATGCCTCCCCTAATTAATACTGTCATAATGTACTGTTGGAAACCTATATATATTTTTCAGTTTTCATGCAAAGTTCATTTTTTAATTGCCAAAACTTTTTGCAGGTAATTTTCGTTCCAAATTATAATGTATCTGTAGCAGAGAAGCTTATACCAGGAAGTGAGCTATCACAACATATTAGCACAGCGGGTATGGAGGCAAGTGGCACAAGCAACATGAAGTTTGCACTCAATGGCTGTCTCATCATAGGGACATTAGATGGGGCTAATGTGGAAATCAGGGAGGAAATTGGGGAGGAGAATTTCTTTCTCTGTGGTGCAACAGCAGATGAAGTTCCTCGGCTGCGCGAGGAAAGAGAAAAAGGACTGGTAAATAAGTTCTGATTTCTTAGTGTTTGTTGAACAACGCAATTTCATTTTAAAACCACAAAAATGCTTCTAAAGCTACTGATTCTGTGGTTCTCATTGATATTGAACCAGCTGTGTTTTGTTTTACGTTGGTTCGTATATATGTGGACTGCAGCTTTTGTCCTGATACAATATTATTTTTGTTGCTTGTTCTACAGTTCAAACCAGATCCTCGGTTTGAAGAGGCCAAGCAATTCGTAAGAAGTGGAGCATTTGGCAGCTATGATTACAATCCACTCTTTGATTCCCTGGAAGGAAATTCTGGTTATGGCCGTGGTGATTTTTTCCTTGTTGGCCATGACTTCCCAAGCTACATGGATGCTCAGGCAAGAGTAGACAAGGCTTACAAGTAAGAGTTTTACACCTCACCTTTCCTTGTATGAAGGGTAGAGATGGACACTCAATTTAGGTTTTGTGACCCCTCTAGGTCACATTTTTTCTTTAACAAACAAGACAATTTTGATCTTTTTTGCATCAAGCACACTTCATTTTGATAGACGTGTTGATCGTCCTCCTACTTTGAATCCTGAAATCCTTTTCCTGCTTGCAGGGATAGAAAAAGATGGATAAAGATGTCTATAATGAGCACTGCTGGGAGTGGCAAATTCAGTAGTGACCGGACAATTTCTCAGTATGCAAAAGAAATTTGGAGCATAGAGGAGTGCCGTGTACCATGAACTACAGACCCAACCCCGTCACCACCTATCTTATATTTCTCTCTTAATTTTTCGCCCTAACTATGTGCTTAAAACATAAATAAAGCTGCAAAAGTTTTATAAAAAAAAACACAAAAAACACAAAACAAAATCAAAAGAAATCGATCTGTGCCATATATCTGCAATTTACCTTTAGCCAGACATTATACATATGACATTAATAAGGCGTATTTGCATGTTGAATACTTTTTTCTTGAGTCACTTGGGCACTAATTTTATTGGGTATCTTGTTATTTGCTTATTCAACAGTAGTGTTTGATGCCTGTTATTATTTTGATGTATGCACATAATAATGCATTTTCCTACGCTTTGATATTAACTGTGACCTATTCAGACAAGTACTCCACCAAGTTTGAGAGCTCCTTGTGTTGGATTTGATTTACGGCTTTGTATATACTTTTGGGTCATGTTTGTTTGGGTGGACATGAGCTTGGGATTGGACTAATAGTCCAATAAAATTATTAATCCAATGTTTGGTTAAACAATTGAAGTACGGACTAATTATTTTAAACTTGACTATTAGTTAAGATAGGATACATAATCCAACATATTCGTAGTCCTAGAACTATTAATCATGGGAATGCTAATCCAGTCCGCCCAAACAAACATGGCCTTGAGGTTATATAGATCATGGGACTATGTAGCGGTTTGGTCGCAGATGAGCGCGCAGTTTCATCATGGAAGAGTAATAGGGTTGTATTACACTTTCATGTAGTCATGGCTTTGGATTATATCTAAATTGATGTCTTTGAGTCACTTTGGATCACCTCACTCTGAGAAGAAAGACATTATTTCTGTTTATTCTCTGATCTATCTTGGTCCATTGAATCACCACATGGAAAACTAGACAATAAAATCTCTTCCTCAAATAACATCGCTAAAACTGGTCTTTCGGTAAAGGGAAGAACAAAAATTGGCTGACAGAACGAATTCACACGGCAGCGGCCATCCTGGTGCAAGTATTCCAAGTCTGAAATCAATCATCCCGATTACATTATTTTTGGGCATGCAAAAAAATTATAATTTCCTTCTTTTTTTTTTTTTTTTTTTTTTTTTTTTTTTTTTTTTGGGAGAAAAGGATAATATTATAGTATATATAATTAGAAACCATCAACCGACCTAGCCAAGGATGGATCTTGGGGGGTGCAGGTGGGGACAATCGCACTTCTAAAAATTTGAAAAAACTATCATATATTATACTGATTTTGTCTGAACCTAGCGAGAGTGTGTACTGATTTTGTCTCACTATGTACTGGTTTAATTACAAAGCAGTCTACTTTAGTAATAGCAAAGTATTGGAAAAAACAACATAAATATTTAATATCTTGGAAAAAACAACATAAATATAATATCTTCGATGATCATATTTGCCTCCCTGTCTAATTGAGTTTTGCCTTCTGCTCTGCCCACATTTCCACATTTGAAAGTACGAAAATTCACCATTAAGCAGCTGTTGTGGTGCTTCACAAACATTAATAAATTTGTGAACGGAAATAAAAGGGCGAGGAATTTATTTGGGAATGGAAATAAAACGATCCATACAAACATTGTGTATTTAATTTTAATTTTTTTTTAATTGAGTTTTTTTTATATTTTTAGTAAATATTTTTAAAATTTTAAACAATTTTTTTATTTTTTTAATACACCTTATTTAAATGTATTTAAAAAATAAAATATTTTAAAAAATCAATAAATACAAAAGAATACTAATGAATTGTTCGGGAGAAACTATATAAACATATTTTTTGACTTTTTAATCAAAAAAATAAAAAAATAAAAAGATTATTTAAAACAATTTTTTAATCTTTTTTTAGAAAAAATGTATTAAAATATTATGTAAAATACCGAACTATCCTTTTGCTTGTCAATGAATTGTGACATGCACGTTTCAATGCACTCTTCTTTTGTTTATTTTATTTTATTTTATTTTTTTTCACCCATGCATGTCAGAAGATTTGACAAAAGAATAATGTTTGGGACTCCCTTTTGGAGGTTACCCCCTCACCCCCCTTTGCCACGTGGCAGGGGGTGATTGGAGGAACAGGAAAAAAAAGAAAAAGAAAAAGAAAAGGTAACCAATGACAGAGAGAGGGGGTCAAAGGGGGTGGGGGAAAAGGGGGATGGATCATTACTCTCGACAAAAACAAAGAGAATTCTGTCATTTTACTCTGTGTATACTAACTTTTTTTTCAGCTCAATTGATTATTAAATAGTGTTTAACTTTTTTATTTTTTAGACGTTTATTATTTTTTAAAAAAAGTTAAAAAGTCAAAAAAAAACTATTCTATTTAAGTCATTTTATTTAAATCACATCATCACTCTGACACATCACATCAAGCTTAACTCATACTCAACTCATATTTCATAAAAATTCAAAAAATACACTTATTTAGATCATTCCAAACCACATCTTAATAACTTTTTTAACTTCTTATCTTCCTTAAGGAGTCCCAAACAAACAAGGACTTTACATATTTTTTTTAATATTTTTAATATTTAATAAATTTTTTTAAAAAAAAATCACAAATATTATACTTTTTAAATATATTTATATTATATGTATCTAAAACTTAAAATATTAAAAAAAATTAAAAAAAAAAAACACAAAAAATAAAAAAATTAATTTTTTAAAAAGTGAATCTTGAGTTTCAAAACCAAATAAGCTTATTAATATTCCAATCACTGAATTTAGGTAAGTTTTAAATATCACAATCCTCTGCAAGTATTCACTCTTGCAATAATCTTGCAATGGCAGGTTAAGAACTCAAAACACAATTCATTGCAAGGTTAAACTCTAGCCCCGTTTGTTTTGGGTGAAAGAGAGGGTATTGGGATTGCGAATACCAAGGTATTAGTAATAGTCTTGTTTGTTTTGGGAGAAGGCCTTGGGACTATTAGTCCCTTGGTATTACTAATACCCTTGGAGAAGGAATTGGTAAGGAGGAGGTAGAGATGGTATTAGAAAAATAGTGAGGGGATTAGAAATTTTTTTATTTTTTATATATGGGAAATTTTTTTTAAAATATAATTTTTAATTTTTTATATTTTTTTATTTATTTTATTATTTTATATAAAAATAATTTAACAATTCCTCACTACTAATCCCCTCACTATCAATCCCCTTACTAATAATCCCCTCATTATCAATCCCCTCCATTCTATCTCCCAAAACAAACAGGGCCTAGACTTTTAAACTACCTAGGGATTATGTTTTAAGCTCTTACACCATCATCTATACAATAAATTTTTAATCTCACATCTTGTGAGAGTTTCAATCTCTCAATATAAATTTTTTAATTTTTTGATTTAAAAAAAAAAAAAAAAACCTTAACATTTATTAATTTCTCCCAATTCCAAGTCTTACCCTCGTAATAACACTTTAATGTTTTAAGAATAAGCATAAAAAAAATTCTTTAAAATCCAACGCATATAAATTCCTTAAAAAGTTTCAAATTCCAACACATGATTATTATCTCTCATAATAACACTTTAATGTATTAAAAACAATCATAAAAAAAAAATTCTTAAAAAGTTCAACACACGATTATTATCAAAATATTAAACTTTTATATAATATAATAAATAAAAAAAATATTTAATTCATTGAAAAGTCCAACACATATGACTATTATTAAAATATTAAACTTTGATATAATATAAAAAAAATAAAGACATTTAAAAAATTAATAAAAAAAATTTAAAAATCACAATTTACATATATATATAATTGTAAATATATTAAAGAAAAAGAAATTTCTAAACCCCAAACCTTGTGAAAACTTCAATCTTTCAATCTTAATTTTCTAAATTTTTGATTTAAAAAAAAATAACCCTCAACATTTATTAATTTAATCAAAATCTCTTGATCAGCATTTCTTAACTTTTTTTAAATTCACATACCTGCATTTATTGATTTGATCAAAATTTTTGATTAAAATTTAAAATCTCCTCATATAAATAATTATAAATACAACCCATACATAGTTACTACAGTAACCTTTTTAATTTCTCTTGTACACTATGATTAATGATAAGATTATTAAATTATTTTTATAAAAAATCTTAAAAAATATAATTTATATACTTAAAAAAATTAAAACAATTATAAATATTTATAATTATTCCGTGCAGTCATTGCAAAGAAGAATTATTGCGGAGGATCCTATTCGAAGCTCATCTGACCTCTACAGCAAGCATAAAACAAGATATCATCAACAGCATAACAAATAAAATATAAAACAGGTGGTCTGCTACAGTAGACTGAAAAAGCTCCCAATGACAGTAGTTCAAAATACAACTACTACTACTAGTCGTCTACTACTACGACCTGTTCTTATTCACAGACAGCTACTACAATCAAGAATGTAATTTTCAAACCTTTCAGGCCGAAGGTGAAGCTGACCTAGAAGGAGTAACAGACCTTGAAACAGATCTGGACCGTGGGCCCCCACTCCGACTCCTCCAATAGCTGTCCCGAGAAATACTCCTCCTTGAGTTCCTCCTTGGTACGGGGGAAATGCTCCGAGAGTAGCTTCTCCTCCTGCGCCTTGGTGAAACACTGCGCGAGTAGCTCTTCCTTGAACTTCTCCTCCTTGGCCCAGGTGACACACTGTTTGAATAGCTCCTCCTCACCCTTGGTGAAATGCTCCGAGAGACAGATTGATGGCGGCGTCTCCTGTAGTAGCAGTCTTCTGGTGAGTAGTACCTGGAGTCATAACGAGAGTAGGACCGATCATGTCTCCTAACCGGTGACCTGCTGAAAGGGGAGCAAGATCGTGAGTAAGACCTCCGGCTGTAGCGGTCATAGTGAGGCGAGTAAGATCTCCTCCTGTAGTAGTAAGGAGAGTAAGATCTGCTTCTATCTCGCTCAGACGAGTATCGCGGAGAACGGCTCCTATGATAGGGAGAGTAACTTGGAGATCGACGTCGCACTACAACAGTGGAAACAAAAGATCCAGGTAAGAACGATGAACAAAAAGCAATTAGAAGACTAACGTTAAGTTTAGATCACGGATTTATATAGAAATTTAGAAGGGGAAAGGAAAAAAAGCAAGGCAAATATGACTGAAATACAAGCTAAATTCTTTCTCTAATTCTCCATTTCCCTCGCCTTTTCCTTGCACTTTTCAAATCACCACCCAAATCCATTATCATAATGGAGAATACTCACTTACCATGGATTGTTCTCAGGCCAAGATACCTTCCTGGAGTAGGTGTTCGGCCTCTCCGCCTCCTAGCCTGGAAAAATAGATATAAAGCATGAGACCATGAAATTCAACATCAACCAAAACAATACAAGGTAGACCAAATTGGATCAAAGAACACAAAGGGGAGCACAGATGACAAAGTTGATAAGTAGTAATTGAATGAGAATATAAGGCTAAATCGCTAGAGAAAGAGAAATGCAGGGCATACAACCCTCTGATATAATAGTCTGATATTTGCTTGATGAGTTTGAATTGATTTGTTAGTTGTATTGACTTTGGTGAAGAGCTGCTACACAGAGCTACCCTGCCGCCACAAAAACTTCAGGCGAAACAAGCAAACAACTTTCAAACATAAAGAACCAGTAGCAAACCGTGAACACCATTTACACAATTCGCGCTTGAATTTCAAGCCGTAGTAGGAAATGGGATTGAATATAACCATAGATTGCAAGAACTATTACAGAAACTAGATTATTATACCTTCTCCACCATAATGACACGGCCTTCCAGAACAGATCGACTCAAATATTTGACACAACGATTGGCCTCTTCAACAGTGGACATTGTCACAAAACCAAATCCACGAGATTCCCTTGTCCATGGATCAACAACGAGATGAACATCCTCCACCTGAAAAAGCCAAACTCCAATTAGTAAGCATGAAGAATGAGATGCCACCTATCTTAAATCTTAAGCCAGAATACTGAAAGAACTACCAACATTTTAGCTACCTACTGCTTGCACATCTAACAGATGTATTTCAAAAAATAAATCAAACGGCATCCTATGATCATTTCCTACAATAATTAAAAACCAGTAGATCAAAAGCATGAAAGAGATTCCATGCATGACTCAAATACTCAAATTTGACATTATTACTTGCACAAAAAGTACATACATAAGCATGTGTATTTGTGTGAAAGAGAGAAGAAAGGAAGGGGAAAGAGAACACACTCCAGACATACCTTTCCCTCAGCTAAGAAATGCTTCTCCAGGTCTCTCTTTGTGACCCGCGCTGATAATCCCGTCACATAGAGGTTGTTCCCAGGATTCTCAACACTCGACTCACGGCTCCTGTATGCCATATTACCAAGAACGTTAGATGAAGGAAACTCCCTCAAAAGCAAATAGACAATGAATTAAAAGAAAAATGAAAAATGAAACTAGGAACTAAAAAATTGAAGGGGGGAAAAAAACAAGAAAAATAAGGAAAAGATTCAATTGGGCTGTAAGGCAGCACCTTGATCGGCTCCTTGAAATTGACCTTGATCTAGACACCGACCTTGAGACAGACCTACTGTACCGCCCGTATGGGGAAGGAGAGCGATAATACCTAAAAGAGTTGTGGCAAATAAACAGTTACATTAGGGACACTTCAAGAACTGAGCCCAAATCCAAATCCAAAATATCAACTCCATAGAGTCTAGAAATGAGTATCAAACGCACCTTGACCTTTTAGAGTATGACATCTGAAAAAAAACATTAAAAACAACAACTTAGTACAATAAAAATAGAATAATAAAAAATTATGATGGGATATAATACTAAGATAAAACAAGAACATAGGCCAATCAATTGAGTAATTCAAGCACTAGAGTGTGCAAAGTGCATGCTTCATTTTATTAACACTTCCGCCTACATCTTCCCGTAATAATGTCTAATGAAGTGCTTAAGTAACCCATTAAACCACAAAAGCTCTGACCACCAAATAAATAAAACAACCATGACATGCTAACAGATTTCACATATCAGTTCAGTTCTACGCTCAAAAAGTAGGAGAAATAAGTTTATTTGGAATGTCTTAAAGTTTTTATCACATCATATTTTAAATATCATTTCTACCGCTAAAAGTGAAAGCTGACTCTTTGAAACATGTAAAGATTTTACCACATATCTTGAGATAATTTGGTTTGAGATTTATAGCAACAAGCCCGCAAAACAATTTCAGAAGTAGGACATTTAAATTCCAAATTCTCACCACCTACAAATTGCTTTCAGCAAGTAAGAGGCACTATAGTTTCCTCATTCAATAAGGGTGAATGACTTCAATACATCAAAACCATAAACAATAATAAAAATTCCAAAATATCTACAAATCAGCCGCATCAAAAGTTGGATTTTAAAATAATTTATACTCCGTCAAAAGGATTAAGAACAATTTCAATTTCGTTGCTTAATTTCATAAGAAAAACACAAAAAATAAAGACTAAAAAGGATCTGAAAACACAAAATATTGGAACAAGGGTTCACCTTTAAGACCATATATGCATAAGAGACAATGTTACAGAATACAATGTTACAGAATTAAAATATATATATATATATATATATATTCAATTAAAAGCAAATTTGACGTTCAACAATAATTCATGGGCAATATCACCTCGTTTGGGAAGTGGCTATTTTAAAACTTTTTTAACTTTGTAGTTATTTTAGCAGGCTATTTAGTTTTTGTGTTTGGGAAGATGAAATGAATTTTTATTTGAGTTGTTATTTTGAAAAATGTGTTAAGATGATATTTGAAATTAAAATGACAAATTTGTCCCGAAGATTACATTTTCCAAAAGTGATGTAAAGGGGCAAAATCGTAATTTAGCAAGTGATGGAACAACAGTGTAGGCTGTGCCTACACTGTCCCACGGCAGCCCTATTTTATTTTTATTTTTATTTTTTTTAATAAAAAGGGTTGGTTTAGGAGCTTTTTTTAACCTCAAACCCATCTCCCCAGACACCCCTATGATAGATCAGAAAACGATCACATCAAAAAAAAAAACTAATAATTACGAATGAAACCACAAAAGTATCGATTCAAAAAAGAGTTTTGCTAGGTAGCTCGAATGTAGTTGCCCCACATGGCTCGAGTAGGCAAAAACCACGTCATTTTTGTTTTTGTTTTTGTTTTTGTTTTTTTTTTTTTCTCCATTTCTTCTTCTTCTTCCTTCCTCCTCTCTTTTCTGTTAAACATTTGAGAACCAATATCTAACCAACAGAGATGCTCCCAAAACCCGCATCTTCTTTCATATATACAAACAAACATTCAACAAATGGGTCTCATGAATCACAGAAATGAGATGATTAGCATAAAAACCCATGTTTAAATCAAGCATACAAACAAATCTCTTAATCACAACAACATATCTCAAATCAAAACAAAATCAAAACCAAACCCACATAATCAAAATCAAAATCAAAATCAAAACCAAGCTCTTCCCTCTCATGGCGTAACTCTCTCTCTCTCTCATGAACTCTTGCTTTGTAAATCTCAGGAGATTGGTGGAAGTTACATGATGGATTTTGAGGCTGTGGGTTTGGAGACCTTGGTGGGTCTAGACAATGGAGTCTCTTCTCAGGTTGTTCCAAACTCTGATACCACAAAGTACCATAGTAATGGATTTGGGTTTCTCAAAATCTGGTTTCTTCAATTTCCATCTTTCTTTTCTCTGATTTTTTTTTTTTTTCTTTCTTCAATTTCTATCTTTGTTTTGGAGAGTTGTTGATTTATACATGGATTCTGTTCTGAAAAAATAGATCTGGAGGAAGAAGAGGAGGCCGAAGGGTGGGTCTGCGAGAGAGATGGAGAGGAGATAGAAATTCGGGCAATTCGGGGCTCAAAAAATTCGAGCTACAAAGCTTTACTCTTCAAGAAAAAATCAGGATGCAAATTACACACAACAATGATTCATCCCTTTTCCCCCACCCCCACCCCCTTTGACCCCCTCTCTCTCTCTCTTACATTTTTTTTTTTTTACTGCTCCTCCAATCACCAACAGACTCGTGGCAAAGGGAGACCCCCAAGCATTATTCAATTATATAATATATGTTCTCCTCTATCTCAATTACATGCTTATTCAACAAATTGAAAGATCAAGATATGCAAGAGTCGAAAATTAAAGACTCACCGTGTTTGATTATCGATCAGTATCTTTCAACTCCTATATGATATGAGGTTGCGTTTCTCTTTTTCTCTCTCTAGATCTCTCTGTTGTGGAGAACCACAAGTTCGTTCCAAAAAAATTTTTATATGGAGGGACGAAAGAGAAGGTTCTGGAGGAGCGGACGCGAAAATTATATTAAAATCGGTTGATTTTGCTCCCCCTGTGGTTTTGCGCCACGTAAGGAACGGTAGGCGAAAAACAATATAGATGAATTTCTCTTTTAGATAAAAAGTTTGCTCTTTTTTTTTTATATATGTTTTTTTTTAAAAAAATTAAAAAATTTAAATTTTAACCTACTTTTTAAATGCAAACCTAAATTAAAAATGACATTCTATTTTATTTGTTTTGTAGTAGTAGAAAATTTAGATTTTTTAAAAATTTTATTTTTCAATTAATCTCACAACTGAGAAACAAAATATAAAATTTAAGAAAAAAATTCTCATTTTTTTTTGTTTTGTTTGTTATAATTTGTCATCTAATTATTCATCTAAACAAGTAAGGAGCGTTTTTTTTTTTTTTTTTTTTTGTTGGGTCTATTTCTGTTTCTCATCTATTTATTTACCCAAACAAATTATGAAAAAGTTACGATATTTATTTAAATTATGAATTACTCTATGTGGTTTTATAAATTATATAATGTCCCTCAAGTTTCTAATTTCATAACAAATAGGTCTTTTATTAATAAATTATTAAGTTAATTAACAATTTTTAATAATATTAAAATTTTTATTAATAAATTATCAAATTAATTAACAGTTTTTAATAATATTAAAATTTTATTTCGATTAATAATTCAAATAATTTTATTATTATATAGGAGAATATTTAGAAAAAAGATTTCAGTTAATTTTATTAAACAAAAAATTCTGATAGTGAGGTATTTGTAATTTTTCAAACCATAAGGAACAATTCGTATTTTAATCAAATTTCATGAGGTATATTTGTAATTTACCCTCAAATTTTATTTTTCTCTTTTATTTTATTTCTGACCAAAGGAGCAATTAATTCCTCTTTTGTTAATTGTTGGAAAATTGTTCAGTGTATTTGATTTCAATTTTTTGAAAAATATAAAAAGAAAAATTAGTTAATATTTTTAAAATTTTATGCAATTTTTTTCCTTTTTTAAATTTACTTTACTTAGATGTATTTAAAAATAAAATATTTGTAAAAAAAATAAAAATCAATAAATACACAAAAATATAAAAAATGTATTGAATTCTTATATTTTTTGATATTTAGTGGAATTTCTAAAGAATTTTTCACAAATATTATACTTTTGATGTGTATTTATGGTAGGAGTATCTAAAAATAAAATAAAATAATTATTTAAAATATTTAAAAAATTCAGTGAAAATAAAAAAAAATACGAAAAAAAAAAAAAATCTGAAAAGTGAATCTTGAAAATCCAAACCAAACAACCTAATTTGTGTCCGGACCAAGATCCTCTTATACCTCTAACATGGTTAGTTTGACGATTTTTCTTTTTTTTAATATTCTAAAAAAAAAATTAGAGAATAGACTCACTTTTTAAAATAAAAATTAGTCTAAAGTCCCTCTCCCATTTTTAATAATGGAAGAGATCCACAATATTATTTTTTTATGTCTAAAGTTCCTAAACCTACACCCATATATCATATTAGAGAAATTTGACTATATCTATCTCTCTTTGTCTCTCTGATCTTCATTTTATCCAAACCAACCCCTCTCTCTTTGTGCACATTCCGATATTCACCTTCGCCTCTATGTCTACCACGCCGTCGCCAGAATGCTATGATCTAAGCTGAACCACCGCGATCTGAGCTGCGAGGGTTCGTAAATATTGCACTTTTTACTACTTCACCGATGAGGCAGTTCGAAATTCAATAACTAATGGAGGAATATATATCGGTTCTTTATTTTTCACTGTAAATATGATCATATTTAATGAATTATGGGAAATGGCCATGATAATATTGTGAAGCTTCCCGTCTTTCACAAGCAAGAGGACCTTCTCTTTTTATTCCCTCATGGACGTATGCTCTTCTCTTTTTAAAGACTCACCGTGTTTGATGATCGATCAGTATCTTTCAACTCCTATATGATATGAGGTTGCGTTTCTCTCTCTCTCTCTAGATCTCTCTGTTGTGGAGAACCACAAGTTCGTTCCAAAAAAAAGTTTATATAGAGGGACGAAACAGAAGGTTCTGGAGGAGCGGACGCGAAAATTATATTAAAATCGGTTGATTTTGCTCCCCTGTGGTTTTGCGCCACGTAAGGAACGGTAGGGGAAAAACAGCAGTGATTTAGACCCCTCAAACTTTAACCCTTACCATCCACACATACGTGGCGGGTGGTGATTGGAGGAGAAGGAAAAAAAAAAAATGACCAATCAAAAAAGAAAGGGGGTCAAAAGGGGGTGGGGGAAAGGGGGTCCTAATCTTTATTCGGGAAAAAAATATGAATAATGTTTGAGAGCTCGAAAATCCTTCCCCCTAATGCCCAAAACGATTAGGCTTTTTTTTTTTTCTTTTTATTTTTCTTCTTCCATTTTCAGTCTGCAGAGGAAGAAGAAGAGGGAGAGAAAGAGAAGAGAGAAAGAGGAGAGAAGGAAAGAGAGAGAGAGACAGAGAGAGGAGAGGAGAGAAGCAGCTCCGCTGCCGATTGTCCCCTCCTGTGCCTCTGTCGCAGCCCCGCCGCAGCTCGTCGCAGCCTCCGACCGCCGTCGTCCAGCGTCCGCCTCCGCCTTCTCCTCTTCCTCCTCTGAATATTATGCCCCCTCCAGTCATTCCTCCTCCTCCTTCTCCTCCTCCTCCTCCTCCTTTCTTTCTTCTTCCTCCTTCTTCTTCTTCTTCTTCGATCGTTCTTCTGATATGCAAAAATAAATAAATAAATAAATAAAAGAAGAAAAACGGCGTCGTTTTTTATTAGGGGGATTCGAGCTACGTAGCACTGCAGAAAAAATATAGATAAATTTCTCATTTAGATAAAAAGTTTGCTCATTTTTTATTTTTTTTATATGTTCTTTTTTAAAAAAAAATAAAAAATTAATTTGTAACCTACTTTTTAAATACAAACCTAAATTAAAAATGACATTCTATTTTATTTGTTTTGTAGTAGTAGAAAATTTAGATTTTTTAAAAATTTTATTTTTCAATTAATCACACAACTGAGAAACAAAATATAAAATTTAAGAAAAAAATTCTTTTTTTTTTTTCATTTGTTATAATTTGTCATCTAATTATTCGTCGAAACAAGTAAGGAGTGTTTTTTTTTTTTTTTTTTTTTTTGGTCTATTTCTGTTTCTCATCTATTTATTTACCCAAACAAATTATGAAAAAGTTACGATATTTATTTAAATTATGAATTACTCTATGTGGTTTTAGAAATTATATTATGTCCCTCAAGTTTCTAATTTCATAATAAATAGGCATTTTATTAATAAATCATCAAGTTAATTAACAGTTTTTAATAATATTAAAATTTTATTTCAATTAATAATTCAACTAATTTTATTATTGTATAAGAGAATAGTTAGAAAAAAGAATTTCAGTTAATTTTATTAAATAAAAAATTCTGACAGTGAGGTATTTGTAATTTTTCAAACTATAAGGAACAATTCGTATTTTAATCAAATTTCATGAGGTATATTTGTAATTTACCCTCAAATTTTATTTTTCTCTTTTATTTTATTTCTGACCAGATGAGCTATTAATTCCTCTTTTGTTAATTGTTGGAAAATTATTCAATGTATTTGGTTTCAATTTTTTGAAAAATATATAAAAAAAAATAGTTAATATTTTTAAAATTTTAAGCAATTTTTTTTACTTTTTAAGATTTACTTTACTTAGATGTATTTAAAAAATAAAATACTTGTAAAAAAAATAAAAACCAATAAATACACAAAAATATAAAAAAATGTATTGAATTCTCATATTTTTTTGTATTTTTTGATATTTAGTGGAATTTCTAAAGAATTTTTTTCACAAATATTATACTTTTGATGTGTATTTATGGTAGGAGTATCTAAAAATAAAATAAAACAATTATTTAAAATATTAAAAAAAGTCAGTGAAAATAAAAATAAAAAAATTTCTGAAAAGTGAATCTTGAAAATCCAAACCAAACAAGCTAATTTGTGTCCGGACCAAGATCCTCTTATACCTCTAACATGGTTAGTTTGACGATTTTTCTTTTTTTTAATATTCTAAAAAAAATAAATTAGAGAATTGACTCACTTTTTAAAATAAAAATTAGTCTAAAGTCTCTCTCTCATTTTTAGTAATGGAAGAGATCCACAATATTATTTTTTGATGTCTAAAGTCCCTAAACCTACACCCATATAAATTTGACTCTCTCTCTCTCTCTCTCTCTCTCTCTCTCTCTGATCTTCACTCTATCCAAACCAAACTTTCTCTCTTTGTGCACATTCCGATATTCACCTTCGCATCTATCTCTACTACGCCGTCGCCAGAATGCTATGATCTAAGCTGAACCGCCGCGATTTGAGCTGCGAGGATTCGTGAATATTGCACTTTTTACTACTCCATCGATGAGTCAGTTCGAAATTCAATAACTGATGGAGGAATATATATCGGTTCTTTATTTTTCACTGTAAATACGATCATGTTTAATGATTTATGGGAAATGGCCATGATAATATTGTGAAGCTTCCCGTTTTTCACAAGCAAAAGGACCTTCTCTTTTTATCCCCCTGGACGTATGCTCTTCTCAAATGGATCCTCAAGATGCTCATTACATGTGTCGAGGTTGCTTTTGAGGTGTTCCCCACTTACTATGTCACTGGATATGATCCAAATGTGGGAAGGTAAATACTTAAGAATTTATTCATATCTGTTTTGCATGTTTTTTTTCTTCCAAATTAAAACTAACCTCCTAATGACATCACTGTAGATTGTTTAGAAAGTACATACTACCCTTACATCGAGAAAATTTTCTCTGGGTTTTAATTTTCTCTGGTTACATATATCAGTAGACTAGTTCAATTTTCTTCGTGTTGGTCAAATACACAGAGAAAATTGTGAACAAATACATAGAGAAAATTTGAGTAAGAGCATTTTCAATCTTCAAGTTCTTGCTGTGTATGAGTCCTTACTCTACTCAACTTGCTTGCGGTTGCCTCCATAAGTCACTTATGAAACCAAAAAGGTTGGTTTTTGAAAACCAATTTTCTTTTACCAGTGTTTTTCTTTTTTTCTAATACACGAAATTTTGAACTGAAATCAACCAAAATAAACACATAATTGGGCTTTTGAACTTCATTTGATCGATCTATGGACCTATGGCCAAGCTTGGGTTCATTTATTTGACTCCAGCCATCATTGCTCAAATAAGCATTATTCTTTCAAGTAACTTGTCCAAATTTAATCAAACATTGTGCTTATCTAGGATAAATTTGCTAGTTGAGGCAGTGAGTTTTAGTAAGCTCGGTAAAAAAATTTAGCATAAAAGGCCTCTTGCTACATGTTACCAATGAATTTTTTCTTTGTGAATCGCTTATTTTCTTCTTTGTCATTATACTCAATTTTTTATAGTTTAAAATTGTAAAGAAACACAAAGAAATTTGCATGGCTTGATTAAAATTTCTTTGGTTTGGTTAAAACAATTTTGTCTGATTTAAAATTGTGAATAAACACATAGAAATTTGTGAACAAAGTCATAGAAATTCTCTGTGATTAGAGAGCTAGAGAAATTTCAATTGTCTGTAAACAAAGCTAGATAAATTTTTATGGATTTCTCTAGTTTGAACCCAAAGAAATTCTCTGGGAGGTCCAGAGAAATTCTCTAGGAAGTGCAGAGAAATTTAAAATTTATTTGGAGAGAAAATCTCTAAGAGGTCCAAAAAAATTCTTTGGGAAGTGCAGAGAAATTCCCAAAAATTATTTGGAGAGAATTTCTCTGTAGAAAATTGTTATATGAGTGGCTTTCATGTAGTAGTTTTGTAAGCTTCCTTGACTACATTAAGGACAATTGTAGTCTTTGGAGTTTTAGAAGGAAAAATGATCAAATGTCTTCAATTAAATTCCATGCATCTTTAATATAATAAATATGCTATGAATGAGTTACACACAATTCACATCTTTCCAGATTGTGAATGTTGCTTTCAATTCATGGATTTCTTACCCTCAAAATAATTTTGTTATATTCTTTTTCCAAATTTGAACAAATGATCATATTTCATCAAAGAAAATACTTCATTTTGATACTGTACAAGCTTGTTTTGAAATTATGCAAAATATTCATAGTGCTAGGGACATGGATTTAGCAAAGAAGGTGTTCGATGAAATGCCAATGAGAGAATGTCTAAGGTTCCTCAAATCAATCTAGGGAAATTTCAATCTATACCAGAGAAAATTCAATATAAACCAGAAAATTTCTCTGGACCAAACCAAAGAAAATTCAGTTCAACCTAGAGAAAATTCAATCCAAACTAGAGAATTTTTCTGGACCAACCCAATCTTCTCTGAAGCAGAGCACTAGTCCTCATTGTTGTCCAAAGGAAATTGGATTTTTTTTTGAGATTTGTCCAAAGAAATTATCTAGATCGAATTTTTTTTGAATCGATGTTGAGAGACCTTAAATATTATGAAAATACTGAGTATCCTTTATGTTATAAAATTTTAATACTACGGACCTTAAAAAAAATCCCCATTTTTTAAATTATTTGAAAAATTAATATATTTTTAAAATTGCATTTTGAATATGCAATTTCAACTTGAAATCAGATTTTGAACATTGAAATCGCAAGTTCAAAATGCAATTTCAGGTTGACATTGATAACGATGCGCTAATGTGCTAAGTTAAAATCGCATGTTAAAAATACGATTTTAAATTGAGATGGCTTCTATTGTGATGACGTGGCAGTTGAAATTGCATTTTCAACATAAAACTTGTATTTTGAAAATGCGATTTTACGTTGCGCAATTACAAAACCCATTTTGAACATGACATTTGAAACTAAATTCAACAATTCCTTAGTAGATCGAAATTCCTTTCACTTTAATATTTTTTAACATATGTAACCAAACTATTCATATTATTTTAATGCATATAAATTTTTATTCATGTCAAATCATCACTTCTTGTGTGTTTGAATTTTTTCCCCTTCTTATATATTAAAGTGAATTTTTGAAGAAAGATAAGAACTGCCTTAATGTAATATAGTAAAAGCTACAATTTTAATATAATTAATTGAATTTCCTTATTTTAATTTGTATAATACTTAAGTTTCATCAATAATTTTTTTAGTCATATGGATGAAAAAATAATATCGTCATCCTCTTTAAACAAAATTGTATATTTTACGTTATTTATTTCATACTTACACAATATCTGCATTTGTTTGGGCCCATTTCACTTTACTAAAAGGGAGATTAACTTAATTATATAAAAAATGTGAGGCTTTATGTAATTTTTTTTTTAATATAATTTCAAAGAAGGTCAGTGTAATTTATCCTAAAAAATAATAAGTGCACAATATAAGATTTTTAGTGAAGAACCACATAGTGGCATAGTACAAATTCAAACTCTAATGCATCGTTGGTTAATTCGACAAGTTAATACATATGTTAATAGGTAGTCACTAATGCTAAATGCGATTTTAGTTAATACGCATGTTAACTAAAAAAATTATTAATAAAAATTAAGTATTATACAAATTAAAATAAGAGAACTCAGTATAATCATATTAAAATTATAGTTTACTATATTATTTTAAGGGAGTCTCTATCTTTTTTCAAACTTCACTTTAATATATGGGAAGGGAAAAAAAACAGCATACTAGAAGTGATGATTTAATATGAATAAAAGTTTATATGTACTAAAATAATATGAATAATTTGGCTATGTATGTTAAAAAATAATTGAAGCTAAAGGAATTTCAATTTGCCAAGGATTTGCTGAATTTCAATTTCAAATGTCGTTTTCAAAACGGGTCTTGTAATTGTGCAACTTAAAATTTCATTTCAAAATGCGAGTTTATGCAGAAATCATTTGTTGAAAATGTAATTTCAACTTGCGACGTTATCACAATAGAAGCCATGTCAACTTGAAATCTCATTTTCAACCTGTCACATTAGCGTGTTGATATCTATGTCGACCTGAAATCGCATTTCTGAAGTGAGTTGATTTCCTAAATAATTTGAAAAGCGAATCAATTTTTTAATTTAATTTAATTTTTTTTAAGAATATTCAAAAAAAAAGAAAAAGAAAAAGAAAAACACCTCCTAGTTTGAAGCCCAAGTATTTTTATAATATTTGATATGTTTTTTTTAATTAATAATTATATTCTTCAACATATAATGTGGTTGGATTAGTAATATTAACCATCTTTTTGTGTTTGGTCATATTAACCAGAAACCCAAGTAAACAAAAACCAGAAATCTCAATAAAATATATATACATATATATGTGACAGACAAGGCAACAATTGACAGCAACATATGGCATCTAAAAGTTCAATCTAGTCAAGCAGGATCATAAAATTATAATTGCTTGGATAAAAATGAACAGAAAATCCTTGAAAAAGTTGACAACAGTAATCCTAAAATGCTGGCATAAACATAAAAGCAAAGAAAATGTATCATCATCCAAAATACAACAGCCAGTGATGAATCAACCAACTGCCTCAGTACAAGGACTCACCACAAGACACCATGTCAAGACAGATATCACTTCTGGGATGATCCTGGCTGTTCAGAATGTTGATACTGCTGGGCCACTGGTGGCGGTTGCGGCTGTGGCGGCATAGGGCGCATTGTAGGGTGATAAGGTGGAGGAGGGTATTGCTGGTAAGGTGGAGGTGGTGGCGGCGGGGGCATATACCCGTATGGTGGATAAAATGGCTGGTGAAATTGACCTTGAGGTGGCGGCGGCGGCAGCGGCGGCAAAGCTTGGTAACCATAATGCTGCCCTCCTTGTTGCTGCTTCTCTGAATCGGTTTTGTTATCAACGGACCCTGTGGGCCGATTAGGAGCCCCCTCTTGAGATAGAACTAGGGCACCCATTCTCTGAGGATCCATTGATGGATAATATGTCCTATCCTGCTGAGGTGGCGGAGGAATATTGAAGTAATGCGTCGGTTGGGGTTGGTCCTGAGTAGTACCTGGTGGCTGTAGTTGGTTCTGTTGTTGGGATATGACTGCCCTAGGCAACATCCCGCTATGAGCCACTGTTGCCGGCTGTCTTGCTCCATCCGAGCTTTCACCCTCTGGTTTTGGTGCTTGTGGTCTACCCCACATCAGCTTCAGCCTCAGACCCTTTATGACAAGCTTGTTGGAGAGTTCTTCAGCTGCTTTCTCTGCACCTTCTCTTGTTGTGTAGGTTACAAAAGCACAAGCACGTTGCAGCACCATCCTTACAGACTCTATTTCACCATGGGCATAGAAGTTATCCCTCAAGTCTTGCTCAGTCACTCTTGCATCAAGCCCACCCACATAGAGGGTTTTGATGCTCTCGTCATCTGGGGGTTCCAGTGAGGGCATTTCGCCTGCCTTGTTTAGTAGTTTCAATGCCACAGGATCATTCACTCTGCAAACATTTTAGAAGACACCAAAGATGAAAATAATAAACTTCAAAAGAGTTGAGCATCGCAAGTGCATTAGCATTATAAGAAATGAGTGTGCATGTGGCTGCAAGCACGGCTGACGTGGGATGGGCCTGAAATGCAATAAAGAATTGGGGAAATTCCACTGACTGTTGACAACATAAAGTGGTTGAAATTATTTCTACAGGGAAAACCTAGCCATGAACCCAAACCATTCACGTGATGAAAATGATAAGATTTAGGGGTTGTTTGGGATGTTCTAAATAAGTGCACTTTCTGACTTTTTATGAAATGTGAGTTGGGTTTGAAGTGATGTGGTAGAGAGGTGATGTGACTTAAATAAGATGATGCGACTTAAATAGGATAGTGACTTTTTGACTTTTTGACTTTTTTTGAAGATGCCAAACTTAGCCTTAATCATTCAAGTTTTCATAAAATATGTTGTTAAACTAAATATTAATAGTCAATTGTAAGAAAAATCCTTATATTGCAACAGAACGTGTTATGTTTTAATATGGACATTGTAAATACTGCTCGTGTTTAATATCTTGACAAGGGACCTGTATAGTTGCAATTCTCGCAATTTGTTGGGGATAATAATTCTTACCAATGAAATTGATAAGCTTAAAAATATTGATCAAGCTCAAACATACACATTTATTTATGTCATGAAACCAATCTTACCAAAATGGCTATGTTATTCAACACTAAGTTTGCTAAGAAAAATGAGATTATATTAGAGTTGCGGAGTGAAAATATTTGGAATACTTGTTAGTAGAAAACATGATTTTCACTTCAATGAAACTCTTTTGGCATTAATATATATGCATAGTATGCATGCAAGCATTGAAACTTGTATATATGCATAAATTTCACAGGCATATATGTGTTTTTGTGTGCATAAAAAATAACTATATGGGTGTGTACACAGATGTGTGTAACATAGAAAAAAGTAGTGATCTTGTTGTCAACCATTGCACATACCCATTCAATTATGCCAATCATAATGAGAAAATTGTTATCAACCATCGCACATACCCGTAGTAGCGATCTTTAATATTTTGTTGTGACAACTCTCCAGTTTCGGGCATCTCATGCCTGTAAGGGCACTCAGCACCTCTTGTGCATTCTCCCCGTATGTAAAAGCTACAAACATGTGCTTTGTTTCTCTTGTAATATGGAGTTGTTCTCTGAAGCTTCAAAATGGTATCATTTGGCCGTACCTTTCCATATGAAGATTCATAATCTATACCAGCTCTAGCCTGTAAATTACCAGAACCATTTTAATTACCACATGGATCTGACAGAATGCAAAAGAAAAGGAATTTTTTTTCTTAACATGAACTAAAGTCCATTTATTTGCAAAAATCTTAATGGCAACAGTTCAGGATACACATTTAAAAGCTACAAAGACAAAAAGAAACTCTTCACAAATTCCTAAAAATAAATATTGGTTTACTTTTATTCAATGCACATGATACTACTCTATAGACTCCACATTTGTACTATTGAAATAGCTAAATTACCTACTCTTGCCACACCCCCACAAAAATAAAGCCATCTTCAACTATTCTAATAACATAACATAGAATTATGAGTAGCCACAGTTTTACGATTTTATTTGGTGATCGCGCATTTTTTTTTTTCTCCTTTTTTTAAAAAAAAAAAATAGCATTACATTACATGGTTCTATGGATAGCTAACAGAAATATATCTAGAAAATGAATAAACATACCCTGCGGTCATGCTCCTCTGCAAAGTATTCCCTATTCACATCACTCTTAGGAATGGCATCATTGGAATTGATACTGAGAGCAGTGTCTCGGACCTGAACTGGCAATCCATATTCAAGATCCAAAAGGCAAACTTGGCAAACATTTTTCAACTTACTGCAAGTCTGGCAAATTTCAGTTTTTTTATACCTAGCATCACGACCTGGCCTCCACCTAAAAACTGTAAAGGGCCTTGTACAAATCTTGCACTCCTTATCATAATCTGCTTTTGTCTGCATTCAACAAAGACAAGCAGCTATAAATATAATTATAATGAATACAACAATTCGTTCTCGTTGATGCATTTTAAAGTTGAAAGCAATTAAAAATCACTTTGCTGCACAAATACAGAAATATATATATATATATAACTAAATTGTGCATGTCATATCAAAGATTGCAAAAGTTCAAAACATGAATTATACATTCTACAAGATGACAATCAACATACAAGACAAAAGAAGAGTAACACTAGAACTATAAAAATCAACAAGGCAAACCTTGGAGGAAGTCCAGCAGTCACCAATTGTCTTCTGAACAAATGCATATACACATTACTAAAAAATACTGAGCTGAATGTAAAACGGTTTCCACTTCTATTTCTACTAGTGTCATCCCAACCTTTAGCCATTACATCAACCAGCAGCCTGGTAGAACCACTGTCCTACTACACTTTCCAAAATTTCTTAAAATACGACAAAATGCTAATTAGTGTTCTGGGTCATTGTCTATTATTGAAATTTGTGTAAAAAAACATTGGAAAATAGTGCAATTGTTCAAAATAAATAAATTAGTGAAAAGTATTTTGTGTTCTTCGTATGGGACACTTAGCTAGCAAGACTCGCAAGACAAATTAGAAGATACTAGTCAGTAGATGTTATCAACAGCTACTTTCTGTTGCTTATGCTTTTTTTTTTTTTTTTTTTTTGATAACTGGGTGTCCGGCCGGATTACGCGCATCTCGCCTAATCCCAGAACAAATTAACACTTCAAAATCCCAACCTTTAAGTAGCCACTTCTCTCTCTTCCAAAATTCTCAATTTTTCCCCCTGAATCAGACATTTGAGGTAATTCCTTCAAAACCCAATTAACGCTACACATCCGCACAACGCAAGCTGCCCATTATTAGTTTCGAGCTGCTTCGAATCATAGCTCAACCCTAGGGTTCGTAGACGATAAAAAATATTTCAACTTCCAGAAAACAAGCATGTAACTTCAATTTGTTGGTCAAAATTTGAAATTTAAGACGAAACGAAGCATCAGATGTTGTAGAGAAGATTACCATTCGAACGTAGGGATTGTCGCCCAGGCACGACTCGCATATGATTGGGAAGTCCGAGCGTTCCCAACCATCAGCTTCGACGTTTCTCAGCAACCTGTGCGCCATAGTTTGCTCCGATCAGAGTCGATTAACTCTTTGATCGTCCTCGCTTAGTCCAGATTTTGTCGGACTTTGGTTCACACGATCGATGAATCGCCAGAGTACCAAATTGAAACCCTAGCAGCGAACAAGAAACGACAGCGAGGAGAGACGCAGGGGTGATTGGGGTTGGGTGTGCTGCTAATGGGTCGGGTATAACATGGATATTCGACAACCTGACGAACACCGGTATGGATAGTCCACAATCCGATCAGTTCTGGGTGAGGTCCGTACCCGGGTTTATTGGCACCCTTATAACACGTTCTTTACCAAAACAAAGAGGAGTTTGGTTTAGCTTTATAATTGAGTGCTACTATTAACATCTATCTTTTTTCTTTAGACCCTCACTTCTTCTATTTTTTTTTTATTTTCAATTTTTTCCCAACATAAAATTTCATTTTTACTCTCATCCATCATCTTCTAACCCTAATTGTCCAAATCCTAACCCTAATCCCTCTCAACTCTGGCTACCACCTCCACCGGTCGCCGGCCAGCCCCTCATCGCTAGTCACCACCTCCGTCTCCCTCTTTTTATTCTTCTATAATCGCGATCTCCACTGCAATCGCGATCTCCGCCCCTACCAATCACGAAATCCATCGCCACTACAATCTCTCTCTATTTCTCTCTCTCTCTCTGCGCATGGTTAGGTCGATAGGGTTTGAAGGTGAGATGGCGACGGGACCGACGATCTGTGACCTCAAACCCTAGCCACCTCCGTCACTGTCGCGATCTGAGATCTCATTCCTAGCCGCCGGCGTGATCTGTGACCTCAAACCCTAGCTGCCGTCGCGATCGGTGGCCTCAAACCGTAGTCGCCTTTGTTGTCGTCGTGATTTGAGTTGGAATGAGCAACGACTGACGATGGTAGCTAGGTGATGGTGGTGAGCGAGCGAGAGAGAGAGGGCAAGCTCGCGGCGGCAGCGGCTCTGGTTCTGGATTGAGGTTTTCTGAAGCTGCGAGAGAGAGAGATGGAGAGAGGGGGGCTCGCGGCGGCTCTGGATTGGAGTTGACCAAAGAGTGGCGCCGGCGGTGGAGGTTGTGGTCAGAGCTAGCAATGATTGGGTTGAGAAGGTGGGTTAGGGTGAGGGTATAGTTGGAATTAAAGTGGGGTTCAAAGAGAAAATTGAGGGGTTTCATTTAGTTGGGTTGGGGTTCAAAGAAGTGGGGAATCCAAAGAAAAAAAGAATGTGCTAATAGCAGCACTCTTATAATTATGATTTGAGTGTATAGTTATATCTTAAATTTTGAGTTATTGAATTATAGTTTAAAAAAAAAAAAATTTGTTTAGTTATGAGTTTTGAAAATAATTTTTTTATGATTTGTACTTTTTTAAAAATTGATTGATATATAAAAATAGAATGTGAGTGGAGAAAGTATAGATAAGAGAGAAAAAATGATTTATTAATTAATTAATAATAATAATAATAATAGAGAGAAAAGAGGAATTTTGAAAGTAATTTTAAGTTATATTTTAAAAATATGTTTGATTAATATGTTACATCTAAATCATGATTTAAAAACATAATTGAATTTTAAAAAGTAAACTAAACGCTATCTTTAATGTTGACAATAATTGAGTTTAATGTCACAAAAATCAATTTTTAAAATGAATTATATATTTTTTAAAAATAAGATATAATTTATGTCACATGTTATTAATTTTGACGAAAAATATATGTTTGGTTTGGCTTTGTTGAGTGATTTTGGAAAAAAATTTCAAAACAAACTTGTTTGGTTTGAAATTTTTCTAAAACAATTTTCAAAATCACTTTCTCTCTCTTACACATCAATCAATCACTTTTTCTCGCTCCTCTTTCATTCGCAATTACTTTTTATCTCACACATATTTACTCAATTACAATAGAACATCAAATCATTCCAAACTCCCAAACTTCAAAACTATTTTCAAAATACACAACCAAACAAATCATATAAATTTCTAAAACAATTTTAAAAAACTATTCTCTCAAAACCAAACCAACATATCCATACAATTTTATAGGAAAAATTAGTCTAAGGTCCCTCTTCTATTTTTATTAATTGAAGGTACTCATAATATTATTTTATGACATCTAAGGTCTCTCACTCCCGCTCTCTCTCTCTTATTTCTTTTATGTTCTCATTCTCGACCTCTGCACATATTGTTCTTGACCGTTGTGTCTCCCATTCACCGTTGCATATATATCTTTCTCTCTTTCTCTCTTCACATCCGTCACTACAGTGCTGCCGACTAACCACCGCCACCGTCGTCCATTTCATGAGTTCGAGCTCTAGTATTCTTATTCCCTTACACTCACAGAAATCTAACCTAAAAGCATAAACGAGCTGCAGAAGTTGATTTTCGCTGACTCTGCGATGGTCTTGCTTGTAGTTCTGACACCACTGACAATATCAAGGCTAAGGTCCAGGATAATGAGGCTATCCCACCAGACCAACAGAGGTTGATCTTCGCTGGCAAGCAGCTCGAAAACGGGTAGTCGAAGCGAAACGACCAAATTGCAGAGGTTCCAGATCGACGTGAGAAGTGACCTATTGATCAAATTGTTGCCCAAATCGATGTCAGAGAGAGAAGAGCTATAATCGAGCTTGAGAAGGATGGTTCCAGAGAGTGTGTTGACGTTGAGATAGAGGCTTTAGAGGTTTGAGAGCTCGCCGAGCTCTCTTGAGAGTGTTCCAGAGAGTCTAGCCGAAGGGAGTTATAGAGAGAGAAGGTGGAGAGTCCAGGAAATGCTAAGGAGGCTAGAGAAATTTCTAAAATTTCTTTTGAGAGGTAATTTTGTGGGAAGGCTGGGAAAGCTAGAGAAATTTTTAAATTTATCTGGAGAGTGGGAAGTCTATGAAAGACAGAGAAAACAATTGGTCAGAGAAATTTTCAAATTTTATCTAAAAAGTCCAAGAATTTCTCTGTGAAGTCGAATTTTTCTCTGGATCAATTTGAAAGACCTTAAACCTTAGACATTATTAAATTTTTCTGGAAAAGAAGGCCAGAGAATTTTTCTGTAGAGTATAAAGTATAAGAAAGACAGAGAAAAAATTTGGAGAGAAGGAAATGGTAGAGAGATTTACAGTGGGAAGTCTATGGAAGGTTAGAGAAATTTGTGGGTTTACAGTGGGAAATTTGTAGTTTCAATCTAGAGAATTTCTCTGATCTGTTCGGTTTGGAGAGAATTTCTCTGATTTTGGATCAGAGAAATTTGTGGGTTTGTTAGTAAAGACTGTATTGTTGGCTTACATATTACACAAAATCAGAGAAATTCTTTGTGAATAGAGCCAGAGAAATTTGTGAAGTCAGAGAATTTTCCTGGATAGCCATACAAATTTTCTCTCCACAATTTTCTCTAAATTTGTTTGGTACTTAGAGAAATTTCAATTTTCTCTTGTTTGAATCCAGAGAATTTCTCTATGACTGAAATTTCTCTAGATCGATATTAAGAAACCTTAGACATTATGAACCTTAAAAAAAAAATCCTCTAATTTTATAGTAGTTTGGTAGCTATTGTTATAAATCAAATTTCAAGCCTAAACATAGGCGTGAACTGTAATTTACGGTATAAAATTTAAAATTAATTCGTGAGCTTCCAACAAGAGAATCAAATGCGTATTACAACTGGATAAATATAGTAGTAATATATGTATATGTAAATGTAAAATTCGTAGTAAAATATGTAAATGTAAAATTAATTAAGAATATGGGGTCGTTTGGCATCCTTATATTTGTATATAAAAATTCAGCCCTGGTACAGAGCCCGAAAACTGGGGCTCGAATTTGAGAAGGAAGAAGGAGGAAGAAGAAGAAGAAGAGAAGGAGGAAGAAGAAGAAGAAGGAGAAGCAGAGCTGGAGGGGGCCATAAAAATGGGGCCGGAAGCGGAGGCGGGCGGAGGCAGAGGTGGAGGCGGGGCTGCGACGCGATGAACGACGATCTGCGACGATCGGCCGACGAGCTGCGACGACGACGACGACTCTCTCTCTAGCCTCTGTTTCTCTCTCGTCTGTGTTCAAACGAAGAAGAAGAAGAAGAAAAGAAAGAAAAGAAAGAAAGAAAAGGAAGAAAAAAGAAAAAAGGAAAAAAAAAGCATTTCGAGCCAAATTCGAGCATTGATTTCGGGCTTCAAACGTTTTTCATAAAAATTATGTCATTTTTTAAAAATCTTTTTATAAAATATTAAAAAATATATGCACTTAAATTATTTCAAACCATCGATATATATACAAAGGGAAGAACAAAGAAAAATTAAGAACCGGACCAGTTGTGAGAGTGAGAGTTCACGCACAGAGCCCTGATTTCTCTTTCACCGCCTTTTTGAAAAACCTTGGCTGAAGCAACCAAACAGCAATATATACTTTTTTGCATGAGGCTTCTTTCACTGCTCTCGAACCCCGTCAAAACGAATATCTTCCAAAGCGCAAAGCGAAAAAAAGTAGATTCGACTTGCCGGAGAAGAAGGGAATTCGAATGGATCGAATCACCGCAGTGAACGAGCTCGCCTTTCGGGTTGGGTTCACCGGCCACAGCGGCCACCTCAGGCTCGAGCCCCTCCCGCCCGTCGAACGCCCCAACCCTCTCAATTCTCTACCCGACTTTATACTAGTCAGTGTTTCTCTCTCTGTTACTTCTCTTCAAAATTCATGGCTTTTATTTATTTTTAATGGGTCGACTAGGGTTGTAGATATGCCTCGTTTGATACACGGATTATTTTTGGTTTTTTGGTCTGCAAATTGCTAAGGATTGGCTCTTCCAAAACATTTTATTGCCCCATCACAAAATGCACTACCAAATTAGTGTTGTTTTATACATGTCTATCTTAATCGGCTCGGGCATGATTGGATAGTTCCAAGGAATTCTATTGATTGAGAATTTCATTTGCAGATTGTAGAAAAATTTAATGTATAAAGAGAAATAGAGAATTGTATAGATATTAATTGTATTATTGATTTTTGTATATTGATATATATTACAATGATTCATGATTCCTATATATAGAAGAGGGTGAGTGTGTAGTAGGTAAGGAGTAGGTGAAGTGGAGGTGGTAGTGGTGTAGTGGGTTAGGTTTAGTGGAGTAGGTTTAAGTGGGTGAAGTAGGTGGAGAGTGGGTGAAGTAGTGGGTTAGGTTTAGTGGAGTAGGTTTAAGTGGGTGAAGTAGGTGGAGAGTAGGTGGATTTTAACAGCCCCCGCAAACTCAAGGGGGATAGGAACTAACCAACTTGAGTTTGGAGAGAGTAACAAAACAAGAAAATACATAAAAATAAAAGAGGATAAGAGACACTGTATGGTCGTGTCAGACCATTGGTGAAGACACTGGATGGTGGTGTCATAACGTTGTAGAGGACACTGTATGGGGGTGTCATAACCATGTAGAGGACACTGTATGGTGGTGTCATAACGGTGTAGAAGACACTGGATGATTGTGTCAGACCAATGTAGAAGACAGTTTATGGGGTCATGTCGGACCGTTGTAGCAGACAATGTTGTGACAGTTGTTGTGACAGTTTACAGAGTCTTGCTGGACCCTTGTAGAAACTAACCGGAATCAATGTCGGGACAGTTTACAGAGTCTTGTCGGACCCATAAAGGAGCTAACCGGAATCAATGTCGGAACAGTTTACAGAGTCTTGTCGGACCCCTAAAAAGTCGCACCCTCAAAAGGTGTGCCCAATCTTTCAAAAGGCGTGCCATCAAAAGGCGTGCCCAATCCATAAAAAGACGTGCCATCAAAATGCGTGCCCAATCCATAAAAAGACGTGCCATCAAAAAGTTGCGCCCTCAAAAGGCGCGCCCACTTTATCAAAAGTCGTGCCTGACAGAAAGCGTCGAGCCATCAAAAGGTGAGCCGGAGACGCGGCGAGGCACGTGAGCGACAGAGTGGCGTGTCGGCCGCGTCGTCAGTGTCGATATAAACCAATGCGGAGGCTGTGCTTGAGGCAGAAGCGAAGAAAAAAAAAACCTGGGAAAAAACTTCTGAAAAACTCTTCATTTTCTGAGAGAGATATTCGTTTTTCTGAGAGATTGCCTCTAAGAGCTGCAAATCTTGAAACACTCCCCTTCCGAACATTATCAGTCTGAAATTGCTATTTCGCTGAAACACTCAGCAACTCAAAAAACATGGCCTCTTCTTCCCGTTCAGCTATCCAGAATATGGCCTCTTCATCCCGTGGTCTACTCACTCTCTTTCCCGACCTCAACGAGTCAACAAGAGAGATAACTGGTGCGGAGGCCCGTGAACCTCAACCAAACACCTCTGGTTTTGCTCCGTTGAACTTTCCGATGCGGTCGGTGGAGCAAAGAATGGCAGTGCAGTCGGATGTGGAGGCCAATCAGTATACATTGAAGTCATGTGTGGAAACCATGACTGCGGTTACAAATTTGTCGAACCGACTGCAGAGTAGGACAAATGAGGTGCAGCAGTTAAACGCCCAACTGGCTCTGCTCCAACGCATGTATAAGGATGCGCGAGCAGAGATAAGTGTGCTAAAGGCGGAAAATAAGGAACTGAAGCGAAAGGCCACCGTTATGTTCCGATTTGGAGGTCCGCCATATGCTGCAGTGGAGGAGCAGGGAGTAGTGATCGTGCCCAGTGGAGTGGGTGCGGGAAACACAGAGGCAGCACCGGCAAGGGCCGCCCAGGACGGAGGCAAGAAAAAGCGACCCGCAGCAGAGTAGAGAAGCAAAATCCCGCCTGTGGATGTGGTTGTTTTGTGTGTGTGTGTGTTTTTTTTTTTTTTTTTTTTTGTTTTGTTTTTTTTTGTTTTGTTTTGTTTTGTTTTTTGGTGTAAAATGCTGATCGGGGTTGATCCCCGGCATGAAGAAATGACAAGTTTGTAAAATGTTTTTTTTTTTTTTTTTTTTTTTTGGGAGTGTTGCGTTGAAAAAATAAAAATAAAATGAAAGAAAACAAGGGAGAAAGAAAATAGATAAAAAAAATATGTATAGATGGATTATATGAAAAATATCAGGGTGATTGTTTCAAAAATAAAGTGGGGGTATGTAAAAAGGAGGAAAAGTGATTTGGAAAAAATAAATAAAAAATAAGTGATTTTAAAATCAAATGGAGGAGAGTTTGAGTAATAGAATATAATAAAAAGAGATATATATATATATATATATATATATATAAAGTAAAGAAGGTGGGGAACAACATGATAAGGGTGTATTTTAAAATGATAAATAAAAGAAAGTTGAAGACAACATGATACCGGTGTGTATGGATGTGATAATGAGAGTGAAACAAACTTGGTGAGTGTGATTAAATAAATAAAAGAAGAATGGGTGTGCTTTCCTTAGTGCTCCTCTCTCTGCCTTCAAAGTCGAGATTGGTCTCTCCAAACGAAGGCTCAACATTCAAATCATTGTAGTCCTCTGAAAAGGTTCTAACCATGTGCCACAAAATTGGCCCCACCATTATTTGCCTGATAGATAGATGGCTGGAAGCCCTTGACAACACCAGCACCACATATGGACAAATGCATACACACACAATCACAACGCTGGCACCACCGATGAGTATGGTGGATAGCCTCCTGTGGGCCATCTCTAACACCTCATCATCTCTATAACCAGATACTGATATTAAACAGAATGTTAATATAAATATCAGCAGCCCATAATCGTATCTTGCTTTCATTCTTGGAAAAAATCTTATGAATGTCACTACTGCAGCTAGTATGAAGACGAAAAAGCCCAAGTAGTATGGGCTCACATATTTCTCCAGAAAAACTAGCAATTCGATGAGCTCCAACGCCAAGAGTACTAGCAAGCAGTGTTGCAAAACCCCTATTTACACCCCTTCCAAGTGTTGCACCCACAGAGAAGTCAAAGACAACAACAATAGTAAGAACAGCCCACATTGCAGAGACACCAAAACCATCATAGAGAGGGTCACAGTAGTAGAACTAAAAGGTTGAGAAGGTGGTTGATCTTTGTATGTAGAGAAGTCGCCTCTGGTGGCGGCGAACTGGAAGCTATATGTATTGATAGAGATGACAGCGGAATAGGTTGAGGTCCGGCGGGCGGCTAAGGTGAGGTTGCCGCCCGCCGGGGAAGCGAAAATACTAGGTTCTAAACCTGCTCTGATACCATGTAGAAAAATTTAATGTATAAAGAGAAATAGAGAATTGTATAGATATTGATTGTATTATTGATTGTTGTATATTGATATATATTACAATGATTCATGATTCCTATATATAGAAGAGGGTGAGTGTGTAGTAGGTAAGGAGTAGGTGAAGTGGAGGTGGTAGTGGTGTAGTGGGTTAGGTTTAGTGGAGTAGGTTTAAGTGGGTGAAGTAGGTGGAGAGTGGGTGAAGTAGTGGGTTAGGTTTAGTGGAGTAGGTTTAAGTGGGTGAAGTAGGTGGAGAGTAGGTGGATTTTAACACAGATTTAATTATGTTTTTAAATTTTTATGTTTATAAAAAGTGTATCTTTTAATATAACTTAGGTACTATACTTTCTTTACGGATGAAATAATTAGAACCTTTGTTGTTGATTTTTAAATGCATACAATCTGCCTCCTTATTTTAATTACTACAACCGCCACTGATTGTGAATAGTGTTATGTGGAAAAGTTATACCATGGATAAATGGACTCGGTAAAGGATTGGATATGACAATATTAAATATAATAGGATTATTTGTAATATGTTTGGTTAAGGTGTGATAAATGATGGGATAAGAAGATATAATTATTTATGACCATTGGACAAGGAGGGAGATATAGGCCTAATCTCCCTATTTAATCCCCCCATATTCAGGGAATATCTTTTAACTATAATATTTATTACAACATCTTGCAACACTTAATATGACAGAAAAATGGTAGGGAATTCGGTAAGAGGATGGATGCACATTCTGCACCCGATATGTCAAAACAACTAGAAGCTTTGCAACTCGTGCATACTGAAGGGGAAAAAGCAGTTTAATTCATGCATATTCCACAGAATACCAGAAAAACCCCTATGAGAGTAATCGGACCTATGAAAGTCACATCTTTGACTAATATTCATGGGTTTATAAGAAGATCAGAAGATCAAATTCTATTCGGTTTTTTAAAACCATAACGACGGCTTATTCTATTCATTGATTGGAATCACAAGTGTACCAATAGTTGAAGCTGTTAGGAAATAGGTCAAACAATTATATCGAGATGCCTTATACCCTCCTCACGTGACATGGAGAGGTAAACAAATGAACAGGATGCACCAATGCATATTAGACAAAGTTTACAATAATGGTAACAAACACTAGTCAGCTTATCTCTTTGTAGCAAGCTGGTGAAATGAAAGCACTGACCTAGGAGGGCTTGGCATGATTGAGATGTCATCACGAATACATGACCAAACACTAGTGTTTTGAAACCTTGGTTAGGAAAATTAATATCTGGAACTATTTTTAATTTGATTAGCTTGTGTGGTGATTGCATAGAGACTGGCTGATTTAAGTTGAAAGTTTTAAGAGAAAGCAATTTCATGAAAAAAGTTGTTAAGACAATTGATGCACAATATTCTAATGAAAAGCATCAGGGGTGGTGGTGTGAGAATATATTGTGTATAGAATTAGGGAAGATTGTATTGTGTATGGAATTAGGAAAGATTGTGGTGTAACTATTTGGCTGTATTTCCTTTTTCGTATTTTCTTTTTTCAATCATAGGTTTAGGGTTATATAAACTGGTGACTTTCTTGTAAAGATACATAATTGAATATACAGTTTCATTACAGAAAACTTACATGGTATTAGAGTCGTCTCTGAGCCGAAACCTTAGAAATTGTCTCTCCATCGTCTTTCTCATCAAAATCCCTCTGAGTCGCAAGTCGTCCTTCGTCTGGTCATCTGGTTCGTATTTCTGGTTCATAACCCAGAGAAACCCTCATCAAAGACGCTCGTCACAGCTCATCTAAGTCGAGAGAACTCTGGTTGTTTGTCTTTGCCTTTCTCGTGCCTCGCGCGAAGGTCTGCTCTCTTTCTCTCTCTCATCTCACCGACGATAATTGGTCTTCTCTTCTCTAACAAGGTTCGTCTCCTCTGTCTGGTGGTCTTGGGTAACCCATTTGATCGACCCATATGTTTGACGTGATCACTGTGCTTAGATTGCTGATCTTCTCTCTCTGGTTCTTCTTCAGTCTCTCTTAGTTCGTGCTGGAAATTTGTGTTAATGCATATAATAAGATAGTGGCATATGATAGTGGTGTTGGTGGTAGATAGTGGCATGTATAGAATATGATAGTGGTGTTGGTGGTAGATAGTGGCATGTATAGAATATGATAGTGGTGTTGGTGGTAGATAATGGCATGTATATAATATGATAGTGGTAGATAGTGGTAATATATAATATGTAAGTGGCATATAATGGGTTATAATGATGTTTGTAATATCTCCTATATAAGGAGTGTCATTTGGTCTTGTAAAATAAGAAGTTTTGAATATAACAGAAATATATTCCTTCTTCCTCATATTTTCGGAGTTCTTCTTCCTCATATTTTCTAAGTTGGTATCAGAGCTACAAAAAACACAGCAGCCCTAAAACCGTCATAGCTATGTCGGAAGTCACGTCCAAAACCACTTCAACCCCTGCCGCTGCCATTCCGGTGAAAACGTCAAACTCTCACTCTGTCCAAATCACCACCATCCGCCTAAATGGTGATAATTTTCTCCGCTGGTCACAATCTGTCCGGATGTATATCCGTGGGCAAGGAAAGATCGGTTACATCACTGGTGACAAGAAGGCTCCTGCTGTTAATGATCCGCTGTTCGACAGTTGGGACGCTGAAAATTCCATGGTTATGACATGGTTGGTCAATTCCATGGAGGAGGATATAAGCTCTAATTACATGTGCTATCCTACTGCACAAGAATTGTGGGATAATGTTAGTCAGATGTATTCTGACCTAGGAAATCAATCTCAAGTTTTCGAATTAACTTTGAAGTTGGGAGAGATTCGTCAAGGAGATGATTCCGTCACCAAATATTTCAATTCGTTGAAAAGGTTGTGGCAGGATCTTGACATCTTCAACACATACGAATGGAAATCGGTTGACGACTGCAACCACCACAAGAAAACTGTGGAAGAGAGCCATATTTACAAGTTTCTTGCCGGCCTCAACATTGAGTTCGATGAAGTGCGAGGAAGAATTATTGGCAGACCTCCTCTCCCATCCATTGGCGAAGTATTTGCCGAAGTCAGAAGGGAAGAGAGCCGAAGGAGCGTCATGCTTAAGAAAAAAGGTACTGGTGAATCAATTGAAATTTCTGCTTTAATTAGCGATGCTGCGGCCAACAAGGCTGCAAATTACCAGCGCAGGTTTGATGATAAGCCACGGGTCTGGTGTGATTTTTGCAACAAGCCTCGCCATACACGCGAAACGTGTTGGAAGATCCATGGCAAACCTGTCAACTGGAAAAGCAGCAAACAAGGAGAGAAGAATCGTGGCTTTCCTACCGCTAATGAAGCCGATTCAGGTCCCTTCAACAAAGAGCAGATTGATCAACTTTTAAAGCTGATAAAATCCAACTCCTCATCCGGTACTCCTAGTGTTTTGTTGGCACAAACAGGTAGAAATCCTAAAGCTTTCTCTTGCCTAAACTTCTCTCCATGAATCATAGATTCCGGTGCCTCCGATCACATGACTAGTTTTTCCCATTTATTTAGTACCTATTTCCCTTGTTCTGGTCATGACAAAATCAGAATAGCCGATGGTAGTTTTTCACCTATTGCAGGAAAAGGATTTATTAAACTAACTGAGAAAATTAATCTCAATGCTGTTCTTCACGTCCCCAACTTAGCCTGTAACCTTTTGTCTGTCAGTAAACTATCTAAGGATTCTAATTGTCGTGTTACATTTTTTGAATCCCATTGTGAATTTCAGGACCACAACTCGGGGATGATGATTGGGCGTGCTAGGATGCTTGAAGGTCTTTACTACTTTGATGAAGTACCTGTTAGTAATAAAAAAGCTCAGAGTTTTAATAGTACTAGTTCAATCTCTGTTCGAGAAAAAATAATGCTATGGCACTATAGGCTAGGACATCCTAGTTTTCTTTATCTGAAACATTTATTTGCAGAATTATTTAAAGGGATTGATTGTTCTTCTTTTCATTGTGAAAGTTGCATTTTTGCAAAATTTCATTGCTCTACTTATTTGCCAAAACCTTACCAGGCTTCCAAACCTTTTTATTTGATTCATAGTGATGTTTGGGGCCCTTCTAAAATCACTACTCTTTCTGGTAAAAGATGGTTTGTTACATTTATTGATGACCATACCCGTTTATGTTGGATTTATTTGATGAATAAAAAATCTGACGTGAAAAATTTATTCACGAATTTTTACAATATGATTGAAAACCAATTTCAAACCAAAATTGGTATTTTACATTCTGATAATGGAACAGAATATTTCAATGAGCAGTTGGGTGAGTTTTTGGAAAAAAAGGGGATTTTTCATCAATCTACATGTCGGGATACCCCTCAACAAAATGGCATTGCAGAACGAAAAAATAAACATCTACTTGAAGTAGCACGTGCTATAATGTTTTACATGCATGTTCCTAAATATTTATGGGGTGAAGCAATTTTAACAGCCTCTTATTTGATAAACAGGATGCCTACAAAGGTGTTAACATACAAAACACCTTTCGATTGTCTCAAAACTTTTTTTCCTGACACGAGGTTGTTTTCTGATTTACCCGCCAAAGTTTTTGGATGTACTGCCTATGTTAATGTTCCTAGTCAATTTCGTTCAAAACTTGACCCCCGTGCTATAAAATGTGTTTTTTTGGGTTATTCCTCAAACAAAAAGGGGTATAAGTGTTTCGATCCTCAAACCAAGAAATTTCATGTGAGTATGGATGTGTCATTTGTGGAAACAAAATCCTATTTCCCCAAAACTTCTCTTCAGGGGGAGACAAGTGGAGTAGAAGACCGTTTTTGGGATATTTCTATCCCGCTCCCCAATGTCATTTATCCTACACAAAAACCACATCTGTCTGATAATGATCACTTAGGAGAACCAAGTTCTATGGTGCCTAGTCAAGAAGATTCTTGTTTAGGGGGAGAAGTATTACAAAATGATCTAAATCCTGAGCTTCAGATTTATACTAGGAAGCGATTTCATCTGAGGAATAATGACCCGAATGTCCATCCTAATGACCCGAATGTCCACCCGAGTTCTGGCATCGAAATTTTAGGTAATCCTATTCCTTCTATTTCCGACCTTGATGTTCCTATAGCAATTAGGAAAGGTGTCCGAAATTGCATTAAACATCCTATTGCAAATTACCTCTCCTATCAAAGACTGTCTAAAAACCATAGAGCTTTCACATCTAGGATTTCACACTTGTTTGTTCCAAGGAATATACAGGAAGCATTGGATGATCCGAATTGGAAATTAGTAGTCATGGAGGAGATGAATGCTTTAAGGAGAAGTGGTACTTGGGAGATAGTTGATCTACCCAAAGACAAGAAAACAGTTGGGTGTAAATGGGTGTTTACGATAAAATGTAACGCAGATGGAAGCGTTGAGAGATACAAGGCGAGACTGGTGGCTAAAGGCTTCACTCAAACTTATGGGATCGACTATCAGGAGACGTTTGCTCCTGTTGCTAAAATAAATTCCATCAGAGTACTGTTATCTCTTACAGTAAATTCAGATTGGCCTCTACATCAACTTGACATTAAAAATGCATTTCTCAATGGTGATCTTGAAGAGGAGGTGTTCATGAGCCTACCGCCGGGATTTGAGCAGAGACTTGGAAGCGACAGAGTATGCAGATTGAACAAGTCATTATACGGACTCAAACAATCACCAAGAGCATGGTTTGAACGCTTTGGGAAGGCAGTTATCAGTTGTGGCTTCTCGCAGAGTCAAGCAGATCACACAATATTTTATAAACATTCAAAAAACAGTAAAATTGCAATTTTGATTGTTTATGTTGATGACATCATTTTAACTGGTAATGATGAAGCAGAGTTAGCAGCCCTCAAAGAGAAACTCGCAAAAGAATTTCACATTAAGGATCTGGGAGCCCTCAAGTATTTCCTCAGAATGGAATTTGCAAGATCCAAGGAAGGTATATTCGTTAATCAGAGAAAATATGTTCTTGATCTCCTTGGAGAAACAGGTATGCTTGGTTGTAAGATGGTGGAGACTCCGATCGAGCCTAACTTGAAGTTACAAGCTGCTAAGGCTGAAGAAGTCAAAGAGAGGGAACAATATCAGCGACTTGTCGGGAAATTGATTTACTTGTCTCATACGCGGCCTGATATTGCCTTTGCAGTCAGCATGGTAAGTCAGTTCATGCACTCACCAGGGGCAGAGCACTTTGAGGCTGTTTATAAGATCTTAAGATATTTGAAAGGAACTCCAAGGAGAGGCTTACTGTTCAAGAAACATGGACATCTTCAAGTTGAAGTATACACAGATGCAGACTGGGCAGGAAGTATTACAGACAGGAGATCAACATCCGGATACTGCTCCTTTGTAGGTGGGAACCTAGTTACATGGCGGAGTAAAAAACAGAATGTGGTAGCTAGAAGTAGTGCAGAAGCAGAGTTCAGAGCTGTTGTCCATGGAATCTGTGAAGTAATGTGGATTAAAAGAATTCTTGAAGAATTAAAGTTTTCTCACCCGACACCTATGAAGGTCTATTGTGACAACAAAGCAGCTATATCTATAGCTCATAATCCAGTTCTACATGATCGCACAAAACATATAGAAGTGGATAAACATTTCATCAAGGAGAAAATCAATGCTGGTATAATCTGTATGACCTACCTTCCAACAGGTGAACAATTAGCTGATGTGCTAACGAAGGGACTACACAAGAAGCAATTTGATAAGCTGACTAGCAAGCTGGCTATGGAAGATATCTTCAAACCAGCTTGAGGGGGAGTGCTGGTGTTAAAACCTATCACCTACTTCACCCACTTAAACCTACTCCACTAAACCTAACCCACTACACCACTACCACCTCACCTACTCCACTAAACCTAACCCACTACACCACTACCACCTCCACTTCACCTACTACTTACCTACTACACAC
The DNA here is from genome assembly GCF_055761805.1 of Camellia sinensis. Lineage (NCBI taxonomy): Eukaryota > Viridiplantae > Streptophyta > Magnoliopsida > Ericales > Theaceae > Camellia > Camellia sinensis. Next base: position 64,727,989 of record NC_138974.1, read on the forward strand.
TCACCCTCTTCTATATATAGGAATCATGAATCATTGTAACAAATAGAACATTATATCAATCAATAATACATAATTCATTCTCTCTATTTCTCTATACATCAAATTTCTACATGGTATCAGAGCTATAGGTTAAGCTCTTGGTGTTCTTCGCCTTCCGGCGGGCGGCAACCTTGCCTTGACCGCCCGCCGGATTTCATTTCCCTATACAAATCATAACCCTCTCAAGGCTTGTGCAGCCCGTGGAGTGTACTGTTCCACTGTGATCACAGCTGTCACTGCTCAGAACACCATTGGAGTTCAGGGTGTGAACATTGTGCCCGAGGATTTTGTTGCAGAGCAATTAAAGTCCGTGCTGTTTGACATGAATGTTGATATTGTGAAAACAGGCATGCTTCCTTCCATTGGCATAGTCAAGGTTCTTCATCACTGTCTCAAGCAGTTCCCAGTTAGAGCTTTAGTCGTTGACCCTGTAATGGTATCTACAAGTGGAGATGTACTGGCTGGACCTTCCACACTTATGGAATCTTTAGTGGGTTTTGATGAGGGCAGAACAGCATTGACATCTGAAGAAGGTGGAGTGCTTGCAGTGGTCGAAGTTCTGGAAAGTGGGTCTCTTCAAAGCCATGAGCACGCAGTGGATGTGTGAGGCTTCCTCACCAGAGTGTTTCTCTCCATTGTTACTTGGAATCCAAAACAAACCAATACTTTGCCTTTCTTTCTTTTTCTCTTCCCTTTTCCAACCTTCTCCACTCATTTATTTTATTATTATTTTGTACAAATCCAACCCATCCTTTTTCTTTTTCATTCTTTCCACACACTCATGTTCCCCACTCAACTTTTTTACTCCATCTTTTGAAAAACAACCAACACACCCGCCCACAACTTTAAATCTCCCATTTCTTTTTTAATTTTTTATTACTTTCACATTCACACACTTCTCTTCAATTTTCTTTTCTTTTAAAAAAAAAAAAAACAAAACAAAAAAAAAAAAAAAAAAACAAAAACAAAAACAAAAAAAGACGCAGGAAGATCTGCACACCAAACTCATTTTATTCATGTCAGGGCTCACCCCGATCACCATGTTTCCACATACAAAAAAAAAAAAAAAAAAAAAAAAAAAAAAAAAAAAACAAACAAACAAACAAACAAACACCCACATTCACAGGTGGGATTTTTCTTCTCTACTCTGCCGCCGGTCTTTTCTTCTTGCCTCCGTCCTGGGCGGCCCTTGACCGTGTTGCTTCCGTGTTTCCCACTCCACTGGGCACGATCACTCCACCATACTCCTCTACTGCAGCATATGGCGGACCTCCAAATCGGAACATCACGGTGGCCTTCCGCTTCAGCTCCTTATTTTCCGCCTTTAGCACACTTAACTCTGCTCGCGCATCCTTATACATGCGTTGGAGCAGAGCCAGTTGGGCGTTTAACTGCTGCACCTCATTTGCCCTACTCTGTAGCCGGTTCGACAAATTTGTAACCGCAGTCATGGTTTCCACACATGACTTCAGAGTATACTGATTGGCCTCAATATCAGTTTGCACCGCCATTTTTTGCTCCACCGACCGCATCGGAAAGTTCAAAGGAGCAAACCCAGAAGTGTTTAGTTGGGGTTCACTGGCCACCGCACCAGTTATTTCTCTTGTGGACTCGTTCAGTTCTGGAAAGAGCGTAAGCAGACCACGGGAAGAGGAGGCCATGTTTTGGGTAGCTGGACGGGAAGAAGAGGCCATGTTATGGTTGCTGAGTGTTTCAGAGATGGGTTGGTTACAGAGTGTTTACAGAGTGTTACCAGTGTATCTCTCTCAGCCCACGAAGAGTTTTTTCAGAGGTTTCAGACTGGTTTGATTTCCACATGTTCTCTCAGCCTCCGCCTTCATTTATATAGCACATGACGAAGAGGCCGACACGCGCACTGTCGATCACGTGCATCGCCGCGTGTCTGGCGCACCTTTTGATGGCACGTCTTTTTATGGATTGGGCACGCCTTTTGATGGCACGCCTTTTTATGGATTGGGCACGCCTTTTGATGGCACGCCTTTTTGAAAGATTGGGCACACCTTTTGAGGGTGCGACTTTTTAAGGGTCCGACAAGACTCTGTAAACTGTCCCGACATTGATTCCGGTTAGCTCCTTTATGGGTCCGACAAGACTTTGTAAACTGTCCCGACATTGATTCCGGTTAGCTCCTTTATGGGTCCGACAAGACTCTGTAAACTGTCCCGACATAGATTCCGGTTAGTTTCTACAAGGGTCCGACAAGACTCTGTAAACTGTCCCGACATTGATTCCGGTTAGTTTCTACAAGGGTCCAGCAAGACTCCGTAAACTGTCACAACAACTGTCACAACAGTGTCTGTTACAACGGTCCGACATGACCCCGTAAACTGTCTTCTACATCGGTCCGACATGACCCCATAAACTGTCTTCTACATCGGTCTGACACGACCACACAGTGTCTGCTACAACGGTCCGACATGACCCCATAAACTGTCTTCTACATCGGTCTGACACCGCCATCCAGTGTCCTCTACACCGTTATGACACCACCATACAGTGTCCTCTACATGGTTATGACACCCCCATACAGTGTCCTCTACAACGTTATGACACCACCATCCAGTGTCTTCACCAATGGTCTGACACGACCATACAGTGTCTCTTATCCTCTTTTATTTTTATGTATTTTCTTGTTTTGTTACTCTCTCCAAACTCAAGTTGGCTAGTTCCTATCCCCCTTGAGTTTGCGGGGGGCTGTTAAAACCTATCACCTACTTCACCCACTTAAACCTACTCCACTAAACCTAACCCACTACACCACTACCACCTCACCTACTCCACTAAACCTAACCCACTACACCACTACCACCTCCACTTCACCTACTACTTACCTACTTCACCCACTTAAACCTACTCCACTAAACCTAACCCACTACACCACTACCACCTCACCTACTCCACTAAACCTAACCCACTACACCACTACCACCTCCACTTCACCTACTACTTACCTACTACACACTCACCCTCTTCTATATATAGGAATCATGAATCATTGTAACAAATAGAACATTATATCAATCAATAATACATAATTCATTCTCTCTATTTCTCTATACATCAAATTTCTACAGCTGGAAATTTGTGTTAATGCATATAATAAGATAGTGGCATATGATAGTGGTGTTGGTGGTAGATAGTGGCATGTATAGAATATGATAGTGGTGTTGGTGGTAGATAGTGGCATGTATAGAATATGATAGTGGTGTTGGTGGTAGATAGTGACATGTATATAATATGATAGTGGTAGATAGTGGTAATATATAATATGTAAGTGGCATATAATGGGTTATAATGATGTTTGTAATATCTCCTATATAAGGAGTGTCATTTGGTCTTGTAAAATAAGAAGTTTTGAATATAACAGAAATATATTCCTTCTTTCTCATATTTTTCGGAGTTCTTCTTCCTCATATTTTCTAAGTGTTCGTGACTTGAATCTCTGGTTTACTAAAGTTCACTCTATGTTGGTTATATTTTGGGTTTATTACACTTAAACCCCTCAATTGTCTATTTATCACCCTTTGACCCTCTAGTTTGACTATTTTGCTCCATTTTGGATTTATTACACTTGAACCCCTAATTTCTTTGATTATTACGATGTCTCTGGCTTTTGATGAGTGTCCCTTCTGCCATCAAAGGGACCATTGGATGTACCACAGTTCCAAGAAGGGACGTCTGTTTGCCTCATCTTTTTAGCAATTTCAGAACCTATTACGGGCTCCTCTTACTGCGTATACTGCATCTGCTCTGGCTCTTGAATTGGCTTCCTTGACTGCTTAGATTAGTCAGCTTCAGCATATATTGTCTACCTCCCAGCCATCCTCGTCTGCCTTCACTATTTCTTCTCTTCATTCAGGTTTGCTTAGATCTTCTTTAGGCATTTCTTCGTCTGTCTGGATTTTTGACTCTGGTGCCTCTCATCATATGACTCTCCATCTCTCTTGACTTCAAAATTGTACTCCTCTCTCTTTTTTTATTACTGTCAATGCTGCTAATGGGTCTGACATGTCTGTTGTATCTGTTGGGTCTCTCCTATTGTCTGCTATGTCTGCTGTCTTTATTCCATCTGTCCTTTATGTTCCTCAGTTATCTGTTAGTTTATTATCTATCAGTCAGTTTGATGCCTTTGGTTTTGATGTTATCTTTTCTTATTTTATCTGTTCTATGCATGATCGGATGTCTAAGCAGCAGATTGGGACCGATCATAGAGTTGGAGACCTCTATGTGGTGTAGAGCTTGTATTTGCCTGTGGCAACTTCTCTGACTGCCCTTTCCTCTTTTCAGTTAGATTCTTTGTCTAGTCCTTTCTACTTGTGGCAGTCTAGATTAAGGCATTTGTCTGCTGATCGCTTACGGTCTTTAGCTTAATCTGGTATATTGGGTAAAGTTTCTTCTAGTGAACTTAGTGAATTTCGGGGGTGTAAACTTGCCAAAATGATAGCCTTACCTTTTCATAAAAGTACTTCTATATCTGATACACCATTTTCTTTAGTTCATACTGATGTTTGGGGCCCTTCTCCTATTCTCACCAAAGGGGGTTCTGCCTATTATGTGTCATTTATTGATGACTGCATTCGTTACATTTGGGTTTATCTTATGACTCATAAGTTTGACTTCTGCCAGATATACCATACTTTCTAGTCTATGGTCATTACACAGCTTGGGTCTACTATTAAATTGTTGCGGTCTTACTTGGGTAGGGAATACTTTAAAACTGAATTCTGTGAATATTTAGCTAAATTTGGTACCATTCACCAAATTTCTTGTACTGATACACCTGCCAAAAATGGTCGAGATGAGCGTAAACACTGTCATTTCTTTGAGACAACTAGGTCTCTCCTTCTCTCTATCTCCGTTTCGGTTCCGTTTTGGGGTGAGGTAGTTCTTATTGCTGCTTTTCTTCTCAACGTATGCCTACCCCTCTTCGTTTTGTCCTTTTGCGGCTCTATTTTCTCAACTTTTCAATTACTCATTCTTTCGTGCGTTTGGATCTGCTTGTTTTGTTCTTTTACCCCGTAAAGATAGGGCCAAACTTAGTGCCCGGTATGTCTTATGTATCTTTTTGGGTTATAGTCTCACTCAAAAGGTTATCGCTGTTATGACCATGTTTCCCGTCGCCTTTATGTCTCCCACCATGTTACCTTTCTTGAACGTCTACTTCACTTTCAGCTTCTTCCTCTCATGTCCCAGTTTCCAAAGAGGATTTGGTTCATATTGATCCGTTTCCTTCTGAAGTCCCGTCTCATGAATACATCTCCGCAGTTCCCCCTGAGCTTGTTCCATCTTTTCCTTCTGCTTCACCTCTGGTTGCTTCTTCTTCGTTTTCTCCTCCTCCTCCTCCTCCTCCTCCGTTGTTAGTTTATTCTCGTCGCAAGACTCCTCATCCACCGGTTGTCTCTACCCCTACTGCTGATCCTCCTGTTTTTGACGACTCTGATCCTGTTGCACACCGATATCCTACTCGAGCGTGTCATCCTCCAAACAGGTTAGGTTGGTCTAATACATTTTTTTCTGTTTCTTATCATACTTTTTTGTCTGCTATTCACTCTTTTTCAGAACCTTAGTCTTACAAGGAGGCTTGTCAGGATCCTTATTGGGTTCAAGTTATGAAGGATGAGTTGTCTACTTTATAGAAAACTAGTACTTAGAAGTTGGTTCCTTTGCTTACTGGTGAGAATTTGGTTGGTTGCAAATGGGTCTGCAAAGTCGAGACTCATTCTGATGGTTCTTTTGAGCATTACAAAGCTCGTCTCGTTGCCAAAGGTTTTTTACAAGAGTATGGTATTGATTATGAGGAGACCTTTGCTCTTGTTGCCAAGATGACTACTATCCGTACTTTAATCTTCGTCGCTGCTGTTCGTTCTTGGCCTCTCTATCAGATGGATGTTAAGAATGCTTTTCTTAATGGTCATCTCACTGAGGAGGTTTACACGCGTCCTCCCCCTGGCCTTTACCATTCCTCTGGACAAGTTTGTCGCCTTCGGCGTGCTTTGTATGGTCTGAAACAGTCTTCTCGTGCTTGGTATGATCGCTTTCAGACTGTTGTTACTGAGCTTAGGTTTCATCCTTGTGCCCAGGACTCTGCCAACTGGATTTGTTGCATTATTACTGTATGTGGATGATATGATCATCACTGGCTCTAACTTTTCTGCTATCTTTGAGGTCAAGCAGCATCTCTTCCGCACCTTCGAGATGAAGGATCTTGGTCATTTGCGGTATTTTCTTGGTATTGAAGTTGCTTCTTCTCCAAAAAGCTATTTTTTGTCTCAGGCTAAGTATGCTAATGAGGTCATTCACCGTTCTAGTCTTACTGATACTAAGGTTTCTGATACACTTATTGAGCTTAATGTGAAGCTCAACTCTATTGATGGTGTCCCTCTGGATGATTCCACTTTTTATCGCGAGCTTGTGGGTTGCTTAGTTTATCTGACGGTTACTCGTCCTGATCTTGCCTATGTTGTTCATGTGATGAGCCAGTTTGTTTCTGCTCCTCGCTCCCCACATTGGGCTGCATTGGTTCGGATTCTTCCCTATCTCTGAGGTACTATCTTTCAGGGTTTACTATTGTTTTCTACTTCTTCTTTGGATTTGGTGGCCTAAGCTGATTCTGATTGGGCTGGTGATGTTACTGACCGCAAGTCCACGTCTGGTTTTTGTATGTTTCTTGGCGATTCCTTAATCTCTTGAAAAAGCAAGAAACAAACTGTTATTGCTCGTTCTACTGCTGAAGCTGAGTACCATGCTATGGCTCATGCTACTGCTGAGATTGTTTGGCTTCGTTGTCTCTTATTTGATTTGGGTGTCCCCAAGTCTTCTCCAACCTCTCTCTATTGTGACAACCGCAATGCCACTCAGATTGCTCACAATACTGTCTTCCATGAACGGACGAAACACATTGAGGTTGATTGTCACTTTGTCCGACAGCATCTGCAGTCTGGCTCTATCTCACTTCCTCTTGTTTATTCGGCTTTGCAATTTGCGGACTTCTTCACTAAGATTTATATTACCGCTCGGTTTCAGTTTCTTCTTAACAAACTCTCAATGTTTTCTGCTAAAACACCTTGAGTTTGAGCAGGGGTGTGAGAATATATTGTGTATAGAATTAGGGAAGATTGTATTGTGTATAGAATTAGGAAAGATTGTGGTGTAACTATTTGGCTATATTTTCTTTTTCGTATTTTTCTTTTTCAGTCATAGGTTTAGGGTTATATAAACTGGTGACCTCATTATAAAAATATACAATTGAATATACAGTTTCATTACAGAAAACTTACAGGTGGTTGTATATACTTGCAAGTCCATCGTGGTTGGTAATGGAATGGGATTTGCAAGTACTAATTTGATTTTTTCATTTAAGGTTGAGACTATGAGAGTATGAGATTCAATCATCTGGAAACATATAAATCCGTAAAAATGAAGGAGCAAATAACAATTGAAGTTTCTTTTTTTTTTTTTTTTTGGGGGGGGGGGGGGGTTTACACAATTTAAGTTCTTGATAGTCTTGAAATATTAGATTTTCAACACATAGGAAAATGATGGTCAATCGAATATGACATTCAATTGTTGGTCACTTTCATTTTGAAGACATAGGAAAGCAACATAGCTCAATCACTCACTCAACACGTCTTAGTCCCAATCACTTGGTGGTAATGTTGTGACATGGCCTGGTGGTCAAGGCTTGGGGCCTGGGGTGTGCTCCCTCCAAGGTCTCAAGTTCAAAAACCTCTTAGGTGCAAACAATTTCTTGAGGCTAGTCCACATAGGGTAACCCTACATATATGTAAGAATAAGAATTTGAGTCTTAGATTTTATTACCAAAAGGTCACGACTAATACAACTTATATTTGACCATCATTTTTCTGTGTGTTGAAAAATCAAATATTTCAAGACTATCAAGAACTAAAATTGTGTGAAAAAAAAAAAAAAGAACTTAAGTTACCAATTTTTCATTTTCAAGACATAGGAAAGCAACATAGCTCAATCACTCACTCAACGAGTCTTAGTCCCAATCACTTGGTGGTTGACTACTTCAATCCATTTACTCATGTTGCCATATTCAAAGCCATGTTAGTTAATACCTAGGCAATCATGTTGTTTCCTCGTTGTGTCAACCCATGTTCTTCTTGGCCTATCTATTTTTTGTTTTTTGGCACCATGTTCTTTAATTGAATTCTCCTTATTGATGTATTAGTTGGTTTATGTTGCATATGGCGGCTATACCATCCCAAATGACTCTCTCATTTGTCTTCAATTAGTGGCATTTCTAATTTCACAAATACATTAAATTGAATAGCTGATGCGTTAACAAAAAAGAAATGAATTAATATTTAAAAAAAAAAAAAAACAAAATGAAGGGATTATTATAATCAAGGTAGTTAATGAGAAACAATTTCCAATTAAGTCGATTAAATGTAATTTTTTTTCCCCAAATCTACATATTAAAAAAACAATCCAAGTTGGTAAAAAATAGGGTAAAGTTGTGTTTTTGTCTATGGGCTTCTCTTCTCCACCACATTCGTTAGCCCTCCTCCGTCTTCTAAAACCACTGCCTCCGCTTCCTCAGTCGTGCAGATCTTCATAAAATTGACGAAATATTTCGGGGTTCGGATTCTTGTTGAAGAACATAAATGTTTATCATGTGTATGTATATGGAGAGAGCTGTCAAAAGTTCTTTGTTTTTTAACTAAAAATGAAAAAGAATATCCATGCATCCACAGGTTTTGAGAAAGAGTACCACTTGATACCAATCTATCTATTCACAATTCACTAGAAACAAACCACAACAATTACTTGTAAACCCAATCATAATAGATAAACAAATAAAGTGATTAATCCACTATTCAAATTTGAATTCGGTGCTCTAGATCTTCATCACGGAGGGTTGAAGACGGCAGTCCCCAAACATGGAGAAGGGCAGGCAGCAGTAGTGGGATTCTGCGGAAGGAAAAGGCACAATAAACAAAATGACATTTTTTGTCACGATTTTTTTACCATTTTGTGGTTAAATTGCCAATAGAGAAACTGGGGAATAAATATTTACATTTAATGACTTAATTGTGAATAATTTCTCATTAACTTCCTTAAGTGTAATTATCCCAAAAAATAAAAGGAAGATTGACTACTAGAAATGTCTGGGTTTTTCCTTGGTAATTGATCAAAAGTTTATATGTTATAAATCTTTGCATACATGTTTTTTATTCTTAAACTGCCTGTAGCTCCAATGGATTAATAAGCGGAGAAAGAATTAATGAGAGCCGCCTATTGGGAACAAGATTGTGTTCTAAGCAAATGGAGTACATATATTACAAGAATTGTCCATATGCAATGTTGTTGGTAGTGTATTGAAAATAATCAGCACAGCTTATCACTCTACATCCTTGAAATGATGAGTGGAACAAGAATCTTGATGATATTTATGTTTCTTTGAAATCAGGTTGGTTATTGAGTAAGTTAAGTTATGAAAATGATTGGGGTTTAGGAAAGTGACTGAATTTTAATGGTCCTAGATTTGAGCATGCAAAATGGGTTTCTAGTTTTCTATTTTCAACTGAAGTGGCTGAAATTGAAAGAATTGACTAACCACGTTTGATGTTCACAGAATACCTTTTGGCCCACCATTGCCACTCAAGTTAAACTCTCTTTCTCTGTGCATACACACATGTGCATGAATGTGTGTGCACACATACACAATTTTTCAGTATTATATTCCCCTAAATGTTGTGATTTTTTTATGAGAATATTTATTGCAGGTTGATGTTTTTTACTACCTCAGTTTTTTCCCTTCCCCTTTCTTTCTTTGTCTTTCCATTTCTTTCTTATTTTTTATGTTGAGAGTTCTGACTTGCGTATTGTGATGCTAAAATCCCCCCTTTTCATGTAAATGTTTTTTGCTTAAGTTCTTAGTACAAAAACTAGGTTCTTTCGAGGAATTAAGCGTGATTTTTCATGCCAAGTTTCTTATCTACTAGCAAAGATGCAAGACTGAGTGGTCAGAATCAGATCTTACTACATATGCTTCTTCATAAAAAACCGACCTATTTTTTTACCCTGACATAGTTTATATTTACATTACTATATAATTATTATTTCTATCTTTTCAGCCACCTGCATTTCCTAGGGAAACACCCGAATCAATAAGAGAGTATATAGAGGAGAAGTATCTCTTGCCAAGATTGGACCCTGATGAGTTTTCTCCACAAAAAGCTGGAAGGCAGTGGGAATTCGACTGGTTCAATAAAGCAAAAATTCACCTAGAGCCATCATTGCCCCGGTCTGTTGTAGTTCCTACATGGGAATTACCTTTCAGACGCCCAAAGAAGGGGTTGGAGCAAGAAAAATGGGAACCCGTGTCGGTGCAGGTATTTAGTGCTTGCTCACCCTATATGCATTTTCTTCAGTATAAATGTTCCATTTTGCTTAAGATGAGAAATGAAGTTCACATATATTATTTCATTCTGGTATTTTGTTCAATTGTATTGTTTAGGTGGAGGTATCAGAACTTACAGTAGAAGCTGAGGATTCTGGTGGCTTGCCACGCATGTCTGGATCTGCAAAGGATTTTGTAAAAGGAAGCATCAATAACCGGCCTTTTCGTCCAGGTGGTTTAGATGGTTCCCAAGCTTTAGAAAGGATTCTTCCTGTTGGTGCCTCTAATGGTGAATGGGTATGGGAGGTAATAAACGGTGGTCCTCCTCAAGCCATTCCTCCTAGCATTAAACAAGGACTGGATCTTGGTAATCTCAAGGTAAATTTATAGTTGATTACTTGACAATTTTTGTCTTCAGTTCTGTGAACTTACTACTTTACAATGTGTTTTCCTTCGTTAATTTTATGAAGGCACATTCATACTCATGGAATGTTTATAAGGATCAAAATGAGGTCAAGAGCACATCTGATGAAAATCTGGTCAGTATTTGCAGTCAAGTGATGTTTTTCTCATTTACATGAGTGTATTATATTTTTATTTCTGGATCTTATGCTAATGTGTAAGTCTAGACCTTAGGATTGCTACTTTTGTGAAGTATCTACACACGTCATTGCATGTGCTTAGGTAATCTTTTTCAAAAACAAATCTTAATGTGTATACCTTATGCATTATTAATTTTGCATATGCTTATATAATATTCGTCAAAAAAATGAGTGGTTATATCTTATGTGAGATTAATTTTTATATGTTTGTAATATTTGCAGAATCAGTTATCTGTGCAGTTTGATGACTTATTTAAGAAAGCATGGGAAGAGGATGTTGCAGAATTTGTGAGAGATGGTCTGTATGATCTACACTTGGATAATCTGGCTTCTGTGTTTAAAGTTTTGGTGTCATTTGCAAAGTGCTCTAATGAGTTGCGGCCAGCATGGCTTTAGCTCATGAAGGCTTTATTTGGTATGAGGGATAGAGTTTTGAGAAGACAGATAAGGTACGAGGGGTGCAAATAAATAGCACTCTGAGGGAAAAGAATACCGTCTCTCTCTCTCTCTCTCACAATGGTTCTATTGCGAGGTCAATATATATATATGCTGGAAATTTGTGTTAATGCATATAATATGATAGTGGTGTTGGTGGTAGATAGTGGCATGTATAGAATATGATAGTGGTGTTGGTGGTAGATAGTGGCATGTATAGAATATGATAGTGGTGTTGGTGGTAGATAGTGGCATGTATATAATATGATAGTGGTAGATAGTGGTAATATATAATATGTAAGTGGCATATAATGGGTTATAATGATGTTTGTAATATCTCCTATATAAGGAGTGTCATTTGGTCTTGTAAAATAAGAAGTTTTGAATATAACAGAAATATATTCCTTCTTCCTCATATTTTCGGAGTTCTTCTTCCTCATATTTTCTAAGTTGGTATCAGAGCAACAAAAAACGCAGCAGCCCTAAAACCGTCATAGCCATGTCGGAAGTCACGTCCGAAACCACTTCAACCCCTGCCGCTGCCATTCCGGTGAAAACGTCCAACTCTCACTCTGTCCAAATCACCACCATCCACCTAAATGGTGATAATTTTCTCCGCTGGTCACAATCTGTCCGGATGTATATCCGTGGGCAAGGAAAGATCGGTTACATCACTGGTGACAAGAAGGCTCCTGCTGTTAATGATCCGCTGTTCGACAGTTGGGACGCTGAAAACTCCATGGTTATGACATGGTTGGTCAATTCTATGGAGGAGGATATAAGCTCTAATTACATGTGCTATCCTACTGCACAAGAATTGTGGGATAATGTTAGTCAGATGTATTCTGACCTAGGAAATCAATCTCAAGTTTTCGAATTAACTTTGAAGTTGGGAGAGATTCGTCAAGGAGATGATTCCGTCACCAAATATTTCAATTCGTTGAAAAGGTTGTGGCAGGATCTTGACATCTTCAACACATACGAATGGAAATCGGTTGACGACTGCAACCACCACAAGAAAACTGTGGAAGACAGCCGTATTTACAAGTTTCTTGCCGGCCTCAACATTGAGTTCGATGAAGTGCGAGGAAGAATTATTGGCAGACCTCCTCTCCCATCCATTGGCGAAGTATTTGCCGAAGTCAGAAGGGAAGAGAGCCGAAGGAGCGTCATGTTTAAGAAAAAAGGTACTGGTGAATCAATTGAAATTTCAGCTTTAATTAGCGATGCTGCGGCCAACAAGGCTGCAAATTACCAGCGCAGGTTTGATGATAAGCCACGGGTCTGGTGTGATTTTTGCAACAAGCCTCGCCATACACGCGAAACGTGTTGGAAGATCCATGGCAAACCTGTCAACTGGAAAAGCAGCAAACAAGGAGAGAAGAATCGTGGCTTTCCTACCGCTAATGAAGCCGATTCAGGTCCCCTTAACAAAGAGCAGATTGATCAACTCTTAAAGCTGATAAAATCCAACTCCTCATCCGGTACTCCTAGTGTTTTGTTGGCACAAACAGGTAGAAATCCTAAAGCCTTCTCTTGCCTAAACTTCTCTCCGTGGATCATAGATTCCGGTGCCTCCGATCACATGACTAGTTTTTCCCATTTATTTAGTACCTATTTCCCTTGTTCTGGTCATGACAAAATCAGAATAGCCGATGGTAGTTTTTCACCTATTGCAGGAAAAGGATTTATTAAACTAACTGGGAAAATTAATCTCAATGCTGTTCTTCACGTCCCCAATTTAGCCTGTAACCTTTTGTCTGTCAGTAAACTATCTAAGGATTCTAATTGTCGTGTTACATTTTTTGAATCCCATTGTGAATTTCAGGACCAGAACTCGGGGATGATGATTGGGCGTGCTAGGATGCTTGAAGGTCTTTACTACTTTGATGAAGTATCTGTTAGTAATAAAAAAGCTCAGAGTTTTAATAGTACTAGTTCAATCTCTGTTCGAGAAAAAATAATGCTATGGCACTATAGGCTAGGACATCCTAGTTTTCTTTATCTGAAACATTTATTTGCAGAATTATTTAAAGGGATTGATTGTTCTTCTTTTCATTGTGAAAGTTGCATTTTTGCAAAATTTCATCGCTCTACTTATTTGCCAAAACCTTACCAGGCTTCCAAACCTTTTTATTTGATTCATAGTGATGTTTGGGGCCCTTCTAAAATCACTACTCTTTCTGGTAAAAGATGGTTTGTTACATTTATTGATGACCATACCCGCTTATGTTGGATTTATTTGATGAACAAAAAATCTGACGTGAAAAATTTATTCACAAATTTTTACAATATGATTGAAAACCAATTTCAAACCAAAATTGGTATTTTACATTCTGATAATGGAACAGAATATTTCAATGAGCAGTTGGGTGAGTTTTTGGAAAAAAAGGGGATTTTTCATCAATCTACATGTCGGGATACCCCTCAACAAAATGGCATTGCAGAACGAAAAAATAAACATCTACTTGAAGTTGCACGTGCTATAATGTTTTACATGCATGTTCCTAAATATTTATGGGGTGAAACAATTTTAACAGCCTCTTATTTGATAAACAGGATGCCTACAAAGGTGTTAACATACAAAACACCTTTTGATTGTCTCAAAACTTTTTTTCCTGACACGAGGTTGTTTTCTGATTTACCCGCCAAAGTTTTTGGATGTACTGCCTATGTTCATGTTCCCAGTCAATTTCGTTCAAAACTTGACCCCCGTGCTATAAAATGTGTTTTTTTGGGTTATTCCTCAAACAAAAAGGGGTATAAGTGTTTCGATCCTCAAACCAAGAAATTTCATGTGAGTATGGATGTGTCATTTGTGGAAACAAAATCCTATTTCCCCAAAACTTCTCTTCAGGGGGAGACAAGTGGAGTAGAAGACCGTTTTTGGGATATTTCTATCCCGCTCCCCAATGTCATTTATCCTACACAAAAACCACATCTGTCTGATAATGATCACTTAGGAGAACCAAGTTCTATGGTGCCTAGTCAAGAAGATTCTTGTTTAGGGGGAGAAGTACTACAAAATGATCTAAATCCTGAGCTTCAGGTTTATACTAGGAAGCGGTTTCATCCGAAGAATAATGACCTGAATGTCCATCCTAATGACCCGAATGTCTACCCGAGTTCTGGCATCGAAATTTTAGGTAATCCTATTCCTTCTATTTCCGACCTTGATGTTCCTATAGCAATTAGGAAAGGTGTCCGAAATTGCATTAAACATCCTATTGCAAATTACCTCTCCTATCAAAGACTGTCTAAAAACCATAGAGCTTTCACATCTAGGATTTCACACTTGTTTGTTCCAAGAAATATACAGGAAGCATTGGATGATCCGAATTGGAAATTAGCAGTCATGGAGGAGATGAATGCTTTAAGGAGAAGTGGTACTTGGGAGATAGTTGATCTACCCAAAGACAAGAAAACAGTTGGGTGTAAATGGGTGTTTACGATAAAATGTAACGCAGATGGAAGCGTTGAGAGATACAAGGCGAGACTGGTGGCTAAAGGCTTCACTCAAACTTATGGGATCGACTATCAGGAGACGTTTGCTCCTGTTGCTAAAATAAATTCCATCAGAGTACTGTTATCTCTTACAGTAAATTCAGATTGGCCTCTACATCAACTTGACATTAAGAATGCATTTCTCAATGGTGATCTTGAAGCGGAGGTGTTCATGAGCCTACCGCCGGGATTTGAGCAGAGACTTGGAAGCGACAGAGTATGCAGATTGAACAAGTCATTATACGGACTCAAACAATCACCAAGAGCATGGTTTGAACGCTTTGGGAAGGCAGTTATCAGTTGTGGCTTCTCGCAGAGTCAAGCAGATCACACAATATTTTATAAACATTCAAAAAACAGTAAAATTGCAATTTTGATTGTTTATATTGATGACATCATTTTAACTGGTAATGATGAAGCAGAGTTAGCAGCCCTCAAAGAGAAACTCGCAAAAGAATTTCACATTAAGGATCTGGGAGCTCTCAAGTATTTTCTTGGAATGGAATTTGCAAGATCCAAGGAAGGTATATTCGTTAATCAGAGAAAATATGTTCTTGATCTCCTTGGAGAAACAGGTATGCTTGGTTGTAAGATGGTGGAGACTCCGATCGAGCCTAACTTGAAGTTACAAGCTGCTAAGGCTGAAGAAGTCAAAGAGAGGGAACAATATCAGCGACTTGTCGGGAAATTGATTTACTTGTCTCATACGCGGCCTGATATTGCCTTTGCAGTCAGCATGGTAAGTCAGTTCATGCACTCACCAGGGGCAGAGCACTTTGAGGCCGTTTATAAGATCTTAAGATATTTGAAAGGAACTCCAAGGAGAGGCTTACTGTTCAAGAAACATGGACATCTTCAAGTTGAAGTATACACAGATGCAGACTGGGCAGGAAGTGTTACAGACAGGAGATCAACATCCGGATACTGCTCCTTTGTAGGTGGGAACCTAGTTACATGGCGGAGTAAAAAACAGAATGTGGTAGCTAGAAGTAGTGCAGAAGCAGAGTTCAGAGCTGTTGCCCATGGAATCTGTGAAGTAATGTGGATTAAAAGAATTCTTGAAGAATTAAAGCTTTCTCACCCGACACCTATGAAGGTCTATTGTGACAACAAAGCAGCTATATCTATAGCTCATAATCCAGTTCTACATGATCGCATAAAACATATAGAAGTGGATAAACATTTCATCAAGGAGAAAATCAATACTGGCATAATCTGTATGACCTACCTTCCAACAGGTGAACAATTAGCTGATGTGCTAACGAAGGGACTACACAAGAAGCAATTTGATAAGCTGACTAGCAAGCTGGCTATGGAAGATATCTTCAAACCAGCTTGAGGGGGAGTGCTGGAAATTTGTGTTAATGCATATAATATGATAGTGGTGTTGGTGGTAGATAGTGGCATGTATAGAATATGATAGTGGTGTTGGTGGTAGATAGTGGCATGTATAGAATATGATAGTGGTGTTGGTGGTAGATAGTGGCATGTATATAATATGATAGTGGTAGATAGTGGTAATATATAATATGTAAGTGGCATATAATGGGTTATAATGATGTTTGTAATATCTCCTATATAAGGAGTGTCATTTGGTCTTGTAAAATAAGAAGTTTTGAATATAACAGAAATATATTCCTTCTTCCTCATATTTTCGGAGTTCTTCTTCCTCATATTTTCTAAGTATATATATATATATTTTAACCATAGTTACATAGAAATCTATAGAACATAGAAAAGCAGGATGCCCATGACGCAAATTTTCATTGAATTTTATTTTCCATTAGAAGGACCTTTCACTTTCTGCAGTACCACCTGCAAATGCTCTGCTGGTATGAAAAACAGTCGAGTCAGTTGGTGACTGCTTATTTACTGAAAATGATTTTTTACATAGAAATTATATTAATATAGTTTTTCATCTATATGAAGAAAACTTGATAAATATAATTTGTAGTAAAAAGTTATTTGGAACCGAATGGTAGATAAGTTGTTCTGTGCATCATAGACCACCTAAACTACCCAGGTTTGATTTTCTTAAACTTCATTTCTATACTTTCAACAATAGTTAGCAAATAAATCTAATCTAACTAGTCCAATCAATTGGTTTGTGATAAACTGGCAAGATGAGGGCATGGCATGTTGGTTCATCCTAGGTCATTTGCTGGAAATTTGTGTTAATAATAAGATAGTGGCATATATATAATATGATAGTGGTGTTGGTGGTAGATAGTGGCATGTATAGAATATGTGATAGTGGTGTTGGTGGTAGATAGTGGCATGTATAGAATATGTTAGTGGTAGATAGTGGTAATATATAATATGTAAGTGGCATATAATGGGTTATAATGATGTTTGTAATATCTCCTATATAAGGAGTGTCATTTGGTCTTGTAAGATAAGAAGTTTTGAATATAACAGAAATATATTCCTTCTTCCTCATATTTTTCAGAGTTCTTCTTCCTCATATTTTCTAAGTTGGTATCAGAGCAACAAAAAACACAGCAGCCCTAAAACCGTCATAGCCATGTTGGAAGTCACGTCCGAAACCACTTCAACCCCTGCCGCTGCCATTCCGGTGAAAACGTTCAACTCTCACTCTGTCCAAATCACTACCATCCGCCTAAATGGTGATAATTTTCTCCGCTGGTCACAATCTGTCCGGATGTATATCCGTGGGCAAGGAAAGATCGGTTACATCACTGGTGACAAGAAGGCTCCTGCTATTAATGATCCACTATTCGACAGTTGGGACGCTGAAAACTCCATGGTTATGACATGGTTGGTCAATTCCATGGAGGAGGATATAAGCTCTAATTACATGTGCTATTCTACTGCACAAGAGTTGTGGGATAATGTTAGTCAGATGTATTCTGACCTAGGAAATCAATCTCAAGTTTTCGAATTAACTTTGAAGTTGGGAGAAATTCGTCAAGGAGATGATTCCGTCACCAAATATTTCAATTCGTTGAAAAGGTTGTGGCAGGATCTTGACATCTTCAACACATACGAATGGAAATCGGTTGACGACTGCAACCACCACAAGAAAACTGTGGAACACAGCCGTATTTACAAGTTTCTTGCCGGCCTCAACATTGAGTTCGATGAAGTGCGAGGAAGAATTATTGGCAGACCTCCTCTCCCATCCATTGGCGAAGTATTTGCCGAAGTCAGAAGGGAAGAGAGCCGAAGGAGCGTCATGCTTAAGAAAAAAGGTACTGGTGAATCAATTGAAATTTCAGCTTTAATTAGCGATGCTGCGGCCAACAAGGCTGCAAATTACCAGCGCAGGTTTGATGATAAGCCACGGGTCTGGTGTGATTTTTGCAACAAGCCTCGCCATACACGCGAAACGTGTTGGAAGATCCATGGCAAACCTGTCAACTGGAAAAGCAGCAAACAAGGAGAGAAGAATCGTGGCTTTCTTACCGCTAATGAAGCCGATTCAGGTCCCTTCAACAAAGAGCAGATTGATCAACTCTTAAAGCTGATAAAATCCAACTCCTCATCCGGTACTCCTAGTGTTTTGTTGGCACAAACAGGTAGAAATCCTAAAGCCTTCTCTTGCCTAAACTTCTCTCCGTAGATCATAGATTCCGGTGCCTCCGATCACATGACTAGTTTTTCCCATTTATTTAGTACCTATTTCCCTTGTTCTGGTCATGACAAAATCAGAATAGCCGATGGTAGTTTTTCACCTATTGCAGGAAAAGGATTTATTAAACTAACTGAGAAAATTAATCTCAATGCTGTTCTTCACGTCCCCAACTTAGCCTGTAACCTTTTGTCTGTCAGTAAACTATCTAAGGATTCTAATTGTCGTGTTACATTTTTTGAATCCCATTGTGAATTTCAGGACCAGAACTCGGGGATGATGATTGGGCGTGCTAGGATGCTTGAAGGTCTTTACTACTTTGATGAAGTACCTGTTAGTAATAAAAAAGCTCAGAGCTTTAATAGTACTAGTTCAATCTCTGTTCGAGAAAAAATAATGCTATGGCACTATAGGCTAGGACATCCTAGTTTTCTTTATCTGAAACATTTATTTGCAGAATTATTTAAAGGGATTGATTGTTCTTCTTTTCATTGTGAAAGTTGCATTTTTGCAAAATTTCATCGCTCTACTTATTTGCCAAAACCTTACCAGGCTTCCAAACCTTTTTATTTGATTCATAGTGATGTTTGGGGCCCTTCTAAAATCACTACTCTTTCTGGTAAAAGATGGTTTGTTACATTTATTGATGACCATACCCGCTTATGTTGGATTTATTTGATGAACAAAAAATCTGACGTGAAAAATTTATTCACAAATTTTTACAATATGATTGAAAACCAATTTCAAACCAAAATTGGTATTTTACATTCTGATAATGGAACAGAATATTTCAATGAGCAGTTGGGTGAGTTTTTGGAAAAAAAGGGGATTTTTCATCAATCTACATGTCGGGATACCCCTCAACAAAATGGCATTGCAGAACGAAAAAATAAACATCTACTTGAAGTTGCACGTGCTATAATGTTTTACATGCATGTTCCTAAATATTTATGGGGTGAAACAATTTTAACAGCCTCTTATTTGATAAACAGGATGCCTACAAAGGTGTTAACATACAAAACACCTTTTGATTGTCTCAAAACTTTTTTTCCTGACACGAGGTTGTTTTCTGATTTACCCGCCAAAGTTTTTGGATGTACTGCCTATGTTCATGTTCCCAGTCAATTTCGTTCAAAACTTGACCCCCGTGCTATAAAATGTGTTTTTTTGGGTTATTCCTCAAACAAAAAGGGGTATAAGTGTTTCGATCCTCAAACCAAGAAATTTCATGTGAGTATGGATGTGTCATTTGTGGAAACAAAATCCTATTTCCCCAAAACTTCTCTTCAGGGGGAGACAAGTGGAGTAGAAGACCGTTTTTGGGATATTTCTATCCCGCTCCCCAATGTCATTTATCCTACACAAAAACCACATCTGTCTGATAATGATCACTTAGGAGAACCAAGTTCTATGGTGCCTAGTCAAGAAGATTCTTGTTTAGGGGGAGAAGTACTACAAAATGATCTAAATCCTGAGCTTCAGGTTTATACTAGGAAGCGATTTCATCTGAGGAATAATGACCCGAATGTCCATCCTAATGACCTGAATGTCCACCCGAGTTCTGGCATCGAAATTTTAGGTAATCCTATTCCTTCTATTTCCGACCTTGATGTTCCTATAGCAATTAGGAAAGGTGTCCGAAATTGCATTAAACATCCTATTGCAAATTACCTCTCCTATCAAAGACTGTCTAAAAACCATAGAGCTTTCACATCTAGGATTTCACACTTGTTTGTTCCAAGGAATATACAGGAAGCATTGGATGATCCGAATTGGAAATTAGCAGTCATGGAGGAGATGAATGCTTTAAGGAGAAGTGGTACTTGGGAGATAGTTGATCTACCCAAAGACAAGAAAACAGTTGGGTGTAAATGGGTGTTTACGATAAAATGTAACGCAGATGGAAGCGTTGAGAGATACAAGGCGAGACTGGTGGCTAAAGGCTTCACTCAAACTTATGGGATCGACTATCAGGAGACGTTTGCTCCTGTTGCTAAAATAAATTCCATCAGAGTACTGTTATCTCTTGCAGTAAATTCAGATTGGCCTCTTCATCAACTTGACATTAAAAATGCATTTCTCAATGGTGATCTTGAAGAGGAGGTGTTCATGAGCCTACCGCCGGGATTTGAGCAGAGACTTGGAAGCGACAGAGTATGCAGATTGAACAAGTCATTATACGGACTCAAACAATCACCAAGAGCGTGGTTTGAACGCTTTGGGAAGGCAGTTATCAGTTGTGGCTTCTCGCAGAGCCAAGCAGATCACACAATATTTTATAAACATTCAAAAGACAGTAAAATTGCAATTTTGATTGTTTATGTTGATGACATCATTTTAACTGGTAATGATGAAGCAGAGTTAGCAGCCCTCAAAAAGAAACTCGCAAAAGAATTTCACATTAAGGATCTGGGAGCCCTCAAGTATTTCCTCGGAATGGAATTTGCAAGATCCAAGGAAGGTATATTCGTTAATCAGAGAAAATATGTTCTTGATCTCCTTGGAGAAACAGGTATGCTTGGTTGTAAGATGGGGGAGACTCCGATCGAGCCTAACTTGAAGTTACAAGCTGCTAAGGCTGAAGAAGTCAAAGAGAGGGAACAATATCAGCGACTTGTCGGGAAATTGATTTACTTGTCTCATACGCGGCCTGATATTGCCTTTGCAGTCAGCATGGTAAGTCAGTTCATGCACTCACCAGGGGCAGAGCACTTTGAGGCCGTTTATAAGATCTTAAGATATTTGAAAGGAACTCCAGGGAGAGGCTTACTGTTCAAGAAACATGGACATCTTCAAGTTGAAGTATACACAGATGCAGACTGGGCAGGAAGTGTTACAGACAGGAGATCAACATCCGGATACTGCTCCTTTGTAGGTGGGAACCTAGTTACATGGCGGAGTAAAAAACAGAATGTGGTAGCTAGAAGTAGTGCAGAAGCAGAGTTCAGAGCTGTTGTCCATGGAATCTGTGAAGTAATGTGGATTAAAAGAATTCTTGAAGAATTAAAGTTTTCTCACCCGACACCTATGAAGGTCTATTGTGACAACAAAGCAGCTATATCTATAGCTCATAATCCAGTTCTACATGATCGCACAAAACATATAGAAGTGGATAAACATTTCATCAAGGAGAAAATCAATGCTGGCATAATCTGTATGACCTACCTTCCAACAGGTGAACAATTAGCTGATGTGCTAACGAAGGGACTACACAAGAAGCAATTTGATAAGCTGACTAGCAAGCTGGCTATGGAAGATATCTTCAAACCAGCTTGAGGGGGAGTGCTGGAAATTTGTGTTAATAATAAGATAGTGGCATATATATAATATGATAGTGGTGTTGGTGGTAGATAGTGGCATGTATAGAATATGTGATAGTGGTGTTGGTGGTAGATAGTGGCATGTATAGAATATGTTAGTGGTAGATAGTGGTAATATATAATATGTAAGTGGCATATAATGGGTTATAATGATGTTTGTAATATCTCCTAAATAAGGAGTGTCATTTGGTCTTGTAAGATAAGAAGTTTTGAATATAACAGAAATATATTCCTTCTTCCTCATATTTTTCAGAGTTCTTCTTCCTCATATTTTCTAAGTTCATTAATACAGATGATCCCATAAATGAATTGGCCTGGTTCACCGGCTGATTTATAAGCCTGATCAGATGATTTAGTCTGGTTTGAAGAACAGTGATTTGTTTGGTCAGTATGAAGGAAAGGAAAAAGGAAGTGAAGCATTCTTGCTTTGTTTTATCACCGTATGTTATAAATTAACAGGCACATGTTGTTTGAAAGGCTAAATATTTATAGTTAATGGTTCTTTCTTTCCATACTCGCCAATCCACTTTTGGGCTTAAACAAAATGGTGGATCTGGCGAGGTTTTACCCCTTTTCTTTTATTTTCCCTTCCCCTTCTGAAACTCTCCATCCCCACCCTTTACTTAACTCCTGAATTTCTCCCCCACACTGTTGCATAAGGATATGGGATGTGTGTCTGACCCCGATGCCAAAATAAGGTGCTTGAATAATCCAATAATCTAATATCCATTGAATCCTATTGAATTTCAAGTTTCCTCATAAATAATAACATCCTGCATTAAATGTGATGCAATACAAAATGCAATGCGTTTAAATGCAAAGGACGTGTTCCCATAACCATACCCAACTTTCATAAACATATCCTTGTACTCTTAGTTTTGGGGTTTATAGAGTTCCAACACCTAGCCACTCACCTGCACCGCTTCTAATATCTGAGTTGATGTAATGTATCTATCTCCAAATGGAGCGTAAAATCAGGCAAGACATGGTTTTTCAGTAGGGATGGTAAAATGCCTCGATCCACCGGGTCCCCGACTTCCCCCGACCCTAATGGGATGGGGTTGGGGGTGGTTGAATAAGGTAGGGTCAGATTTGTAGAAACTTTAGAAAAACCTGATTGGGTTCGGGGCGGGGGCGGGGGCGGGGGCGGAGGCGGGGGAGGGGGAAGGGGAGAGTAATTTTTTACCTGAACCCTACCTGACCGTAAATATAATAATAATAGTACACATAAATATAATAATAGTAGTACACACATATGAAATATGTATATAATATAGTTGAATTTTTATAGAATATATATAATATCTATTGAGTTTTTATTATGTTATATATATATAATATAATTTTAATATATGTACAATATATAAAATATTTTTTTAATTATAAATAGCATTTTGTAAAATAAATTGATGTATATTATTGATTGATTTGTGTTATTGATATCTATTACAATGATTCATGATTCCTATATATAGAAGAGGGTGAGTGTGTAGTAGGTAAGGAGTAGGTGAAGTGGAGGTGGTAGTGGTGTAGTGGGTTAGGTTTAGTGGAGTAGGTGAGGTGGTAGTGGTGTAGTGGGTTAGGTTTAGTGGAGTAGGTTTAAGTGGGTGAAGTAGGTGGAGAGTAGGTGGATTTTAACAGCCCCCCGCAAACTCAAGGGGGATAGGAACTAACCAACTTGAGTTTGGAGAGAGTAACAAAACAAGAAAATACATAAAAATAAAAGAGGATAAGAGACACTGTATGGTCGTGTCAGACCATTGGTGAAGACACTGGATGGTGGTGTCATAACGTTGTAGAGGACACTGTATGGGGGTGTCATAACCATGTAGAGGACACTGTATGGTGGTGTCATAACGGTGTAGAGGACACTGGATGGCGGTGTCAGACCGATGTAGAAGACAGTTTATGGGGTCATGTCGGACCGTTGTAGCAGACAATGTTGTGACAGTTGTTGTGACAGTTTACGGAGTCTTGCTGGACCCTTGTAGAAACTAACCTGAATCAATGTCGGGACAGTTTACAGAGTCTTGTCGGACCCATAAAGGAGCTAACCGGAATCAATGTCGGGACAGTTTACAGAGTCTTGTCGGACCCTTGAAGGAGCTAACCGGAATCAATGTCGGGACAGTTTACAGAGTCTTGTCGGACCCTTAAAAAGTCGCACCCTCAAAAGGTGTGCCCAATCTTTCAAAAGGCGTGCCCAATTCATAAAAAGGTGTGCCAGACATGATGGCGAGGCACGTGAGTGCCTTGGCTGGCGCGCCCGTTTGTCGTTTGGCGTCAAGTGGCGCGCGATACGCGTGTCTGCCTTGGCTATTTAACCAAGACGAGACGGAGGCTGTGCATACCAGTCTGAAACCTCTGAAACCAACCCTTCTCTGAAAAACTCTGCCGCTTCGGAGAGAGAAACTTTGGAACACTTTGTAGCCCAGAAAATGGCTTCGTCTTCCCGCGGGCTGCTCACCCTCTTTCCCGACCTCAACGAGTCAACAAGAGAGAGAACTGATGCGGTGGCACTGGAACCTCAACCAAGCACCCCGGAGTTTGCTCCGTTGAACTTTCCGATGCGGTCTGTGGAGCAAAGAATGGCAGTGCAGTCGGATGTGGAGGCCAATCAGTATACTTTGAAGTCATGTGTGGAAACCATGACTGCGGTTACAAATTTGTCGAACCGGCTGCAGAGTAGGACAAACGAGGTGCAGCAGTTAAACGCCCAACTGGCTCTGCTCCAACGCATGTATAAGGATGCGCGAGCAGAGATAAGTGTGCTAAAGGCGGAAAATAAGGAGCTGAAGCGGAAGGCCACCGTGATGTTCCGATTTGGAGGTCCGCCATATGCTGCAGTGGAGGAGCAGGGAGTAGTGATCGGGCCCAGTGGAGTGGGAAACACGGAGGCAACACCGGCAAGGGCCGCCCAGGACGGAGGCAAGAAGAAAAGACCGGCGGCAGAGTAGAGAAGAAAAATCCCGCCTGTGGAGAAGGGTGTTGTGTGTGGGTGGTTTTTTTTTTTTTTTTTTTTTTTTTTTGGTGTTGTGGTGTAAAATGGTGATCGGGGGAGCCCCGACATGAATAAAATGAGTGTGGTGTGCAGTTCGTCGTCTTCTTCTTTTTTTTTTTTTTTTTGCAAAGATATAATAAGGGAAAAAAAAAAGTTTCGTGGCCCATGGTTTTGTAAAAACCTGCAATGGGTTTGGTAGTTGTTTTTGTATATGTTTTTTTTTTTTTTTAATAATAATAATAAAAATAGATTAATGGCGAAAGCATGTGCCTCGGGGGATTGGAAAGTGAAAAAAAAAGAGAGTGGAGATACATGTGCAAATCAATTTGTGTTTCGTTTGCTTTTGCAAAAGATGGAGTAAAATAATAAAAAAAAAGAAAAAGAAAGTTGAGTGGGCTCTCTCTTTGTAAACTGTGTGTGTGCTGCTACCTGTGTGTGTGTGCAATGATGAATAGGTTGCTGCCGTGTGTCTGTGATATACCCCTCGATTTCTCCGATCATCGCACTATTAAACCTCGATTAAGGAACAACCTGGTTCGATTTTTTGCGAGTCAAGATCGGCCAAAAACTCTCGTTTTGAAAACAGGACATTTGAATAAATGGAGTCTTCCGATGAGACAGGATGCCAAGCTCCAGAAGGACCCATCCTTTGCATCAACAACTGTGGCTTTTTTTTTTTTTTTTTTTTTTTTTTGGCAGTGCAGCCACCATGAACATGTGTTCCAAGTGCCACAAGGACATGATCTTAACAAGTTGTGAATGGTGGCTCAGGCAACAATGGGAAGGAACCTGTAGTTGGTGCTGCTGTAGATGTGCAAGCTGGACCAGTGGAAGCGAACACAAGCATTGTGTGATTCATCCTCAAGCCAGAGTTCAGAGGTGAAAGTAAAAGAGGGTCCAAATAGGTGCAACACTTGCCGCAAGCGTGTGGGTTTAACAGGTTTCAGTTGCAGGTGTGGAAATCTTTTCTGCGCAGTTCATCGCTACTTTGATAAACATGAGTGTCCATTTGATTATCGGACTGCTGCTCGGGATGCTATAGCAAAAGCCAATCCTGTTGTGAAGGCAGAAAAGCTGGATGTGTAAGAAGACTAGCAGAGACCCAACAAGCCAAACACAGAATAGCAGCCAAAGAACCACCTTTCCGATCCAAACACACATAGAACCCAGCATATATCAAAGTGAACAAAAGCCCAAAATTGGGAACCAATCCGAGTCTGCACTGAAATGGGCAATCAAAGAAGCGAGGTGTGAGGCGAGTTCGAACACCAAGAGAGGACTGAGAGACTAGCCCATGTGTGTGTGTCTGTCTTTCTTCCTGAATTTCAATACAGAGAGAGAGAGTTGAAGATGCAGCGGAGTGAAGGTATGTGTAGAAAACTCCAGCGGGCAGTGAAGGCAAGGTTGCCGGCCGACTGCCCGCCGGTGAGAAAGAAATATAGGCCTAAATCTTATAGCTCTGATACCATGTAAAATAAATTGATGTATATTATTGATTGATTTGTGTTATTGATATCTATTACAATGATTCATGATTCCTATATATAGAAGAGGGTGAGTGTGTAGTAGGTAAGGAGTAGGTGAAGTGGAGGTGGTAGTGTTGTAGTGGGTTAGGTTTAGTGGAGTAGGTGAGGTGGTAGTGGTGTAGTGGGTTAGGTTTAGTGGAGTAGGTTTAAGTGGGTGAAGTAGGTGGAGAGTAGGTGGATTTTAACACATTTTTTAGTTTTAATTATTAAATTTTATATTATTGTTAAATTTCTTATTGTATTGTAGATCGGGTAGGGTCTGGAGTGGGGGTTATATTTGCCGATTTAGGTGGGGGTGGGGGAGAGTTCCATGAGGGTCGGGTCGGGGGTGGGGGCAAGCGGTGGAAATGGGGGTGGGGTAGGGGACCCCCGACCTATACCCTATCCATTGCCATCTGTTGAATGTATAGATGATGAGAAGAAGAAGAAGAAGAAGAAGAAGAAGAAAAGAAGAACAATGAGAGAGAGAGAGAGCTGTTGTATTCCTTAATTCAAAAAGTATAGGGTTTCCCCCTTACACAACTATTTATACTAATAAGAATAATACATAAAGACCAAACTACCCCCAACACTTAACACTCCCCCTCAATTGGTGCAAAGATGTTTCTCATGCCCAACTTGCAACAGATAGGGTGAAAGACTTTACTACCAAGACCCTTAGTAAAAACATCCGTCAGTTGATCTTCAAACTTAACAAAAGGCATACATATCACACCCTTATTCAACTTCTCCTTAATGAAATATCTGTCAATCTCAATATGTTTAATCCGGTCATGTTGAACAGGATTGTGTGCAATACTAATAGCAGCCTTGTTGTCGCAATACAACGTCATGGGTTCACTCCAATCAAGCCCTATATCACTCAACAAAGATTGAAGCCACATTAGTTCACATGTTCCATGTGCCATAGCCTAGTATTCAGCTTCAGCACTAGATCTGGAAACTACTGCCTGCTTCTTGCTACGCCATGTGACTAGATTTCTCCCTACAAAAGCACAATAACCGAAGGTTGAGCGTCGGTCATCTATAGAGCCTGCCCAATCTGCATCTGTGAACGCTTCCAACCTCAACTGACCATGGTTAGAGAACACAATTTCTTTTCCAGGGGCAGATTTAAGGTACCTCAAAATGCGATAGATTGCATCCAAATGAGTTGCACGAGGATCATGCATAAACTGACTCACTATCCCAACTGCATAGGCAATATCTGGACGAGTATGAGACAGATATATCAGTCTTCCCACAAGTCTTTGGTACCTTTCCTTCTCCACAGGCTCACCAACCCCACTACAAAGACGATGATTAGTCTTAATCGATGAATCAGCTGGTCTGTAGCCCAACATGCCCATTTCCTCAAGAAGATCTAGAATGTACTTCCTTTGAGAAATGAAGATGCCTTTATTAGATCTGGCAACTTCAATCCCAAGAAAGTATCTCAATGGACCAAGATCTTTTATCTCAAACTCCTTGGCTAACTGCATCTTGAAATGGGTCACCTCCTCCGCATCATTACCTGTCACAACTATGTCATCCACATATACAATAAGCATTGTTACCTTATGTACATTGCGTTTGACAAACAAGGTGTGATCCACATTGCTTTGTTGATACCCAAATCCCAGCATTGCCTTTAGGAATCTACCAAACCAGGCTCTAGGAGATTGTTTCAAACCGTACAAAGCCTTCTTCAATTTACAAACCTTTCCAACTGTAGTCTGAGATGAGAATCCTAGAGGTACATCCATATATACCTCCTCCTCCAAATCCCCATGAAGAAAAGCATTCTTCACATCTTGTTGCTGTAAAGGCCATCCCAAATTAGCAGCACATGACAGAATAGTTCGAATGGAATTCATCT
Organism: Camellia sinensis; assembly: GCF_055761805.1. Lineage (NCBI taxonomy): Eukaryota > Viridiplantae > Streptophyta > Magnoliopsida > Ericales > Theaceae > Camellia > Camellia sinensis. The sequence goes on from NC_138974.1 coordinate 64,756,256, forward strand.
TTGCTACCGGGGCAAAAGTTTCTTGATAATCTATTCCATATGTCTGCGTAAATCCCTTGGCCACTAATCTTGTTTTGTACCGTTCAATCATCCTATCTGCATTGTGCTTAATAGTGAACACCCACTTACATTCGACTGGTTTTTTTCCATTAGGAAGAGATACCAACTCCCATGTGTTATTTTTACTCAAAGCTTGCATCTCTTCTACCATAGCTACCTTCCACTTAGGATCATTGATAGCTTCTTTCCAACCTTGAGGAATACACAGAAGAAAGAGACGAAACAAAAGCACGATATGGGGAAGACAACGAATCATATGACACGAATTTAGAAATAGGGTGTTGAGTACATGCTCTAACCCCCTTTCTGAGAGCAATAGGAAGACTCGAATTATCTGTAACAGGACCATCATCAGCAGGTGAAGAGATAAGTTGAGGATCATAACCTGTAGAGTCAGTGGAAACTGGATGTGGAACTAGCATAGGAGATGATGATGGACTTGGTGGCATGAGAGAAGCCTGCTCTTTCTGACGCCGTGAATAAGTCTTAAGATCAGCTCTATCCAAACGACCATCGATATCTGACTCCTCATCAATAGAACTGCTAGGCTCCCCCTCACCACAAATAACAGTCCGCTGATTAGGAAAGAAAAAAGACTACTTATGCTGATATAATGTCGTCTCATCCGTAATCTCATCAATACCACTCTCCCCCTGAGGAGATAGCGGAGGACCAGAAAAAAAGGATTCAGATTCACGAAAGGTGACATCCATACTAACATACAGCTTATGAGTGTGAGGGTCATAGCATTTGTAGCCCTTCTGAGTAGTAGAATAATCAAGAAAGACACACCGGACAGCCTTAGGATCAAGCTTTCCATGAGTACGAGGTTGAAGATGAACAAAACAGACACTACCAAAAACCCGAGGCGGAAGGGAAGAAGTGGGATAAGTCACAGGAAGAAGCTCAAGAGGAATTTGGAAGTGGAGGACACTAGAGGGCATACGGTTAATAAGGTAAGCCGTGGTAAGAACAACATCCCCCCAAAAAGACTTAGGAACGTTCATGGTAAACAAGAGAGAGCAAGCAACCTCAAGAAGGTGGCCATTCTTACGTTCAGCAACTCCATTATGTTTAGGAGTGCCAACACAACTAGTCGGATAAAGAATGCCATGCTCTTCGAGGTATGCCCTGAAAGCGCCATCAACATATTCAGTCCCATTATCACTCCTAAGAATTTTGATAGTAGCATTGAAGAGATTGGATACCATTTTATGAAAAAGTTTGTAGCACGAGAAAACCTCATTTTTAGTACGAAGTAAATAAATCCAAGTCACACCGGAATAGCAATCAATAAATGTAACAAATCATCGATAACCAGAGACAGAAACCACAGGGGAAGGACTTCACATATCAGTATGAATAAGCATAAAAGGAAAAGTACTTCTTTTATTAATTGAAGGATAACAAGTACGTTTATGCTTTAGTAAGCTCACAAGCATCACAAACAAAGGTATTCCTAGGACAACCACGAACTAATAAAGGAAAAAGTTTCTCTAAAATGCTAAAAGAAAGATGTCCCAAACGGCAATGCCACTGATGAAGGAGACGAAGGGAGGAGCCAGAAGTGCATTGAAGAGCCTGAGAGGACAAAGGTGAGGCAGAAATGGCATCCAGAAAGTACAGTCCACTTTCTGCTCTACCACTGCCTATCATTATCCCCGTAGCCAATTCCTGAAAGACATGAGTCGAAAAAAAGGTTACAGAGCAATTGAGAGCAGTAGTAAGGCTACTAACAGAAAGTAAGTTAGTTGAAAAATTAAGAACATGAAGAACAAATGAAAGCGAAACTAAAGAGGTGCAATGAACAGAACCCTTGCCGGAGATAGAAGATAAAGTGCCATCAGCCACTCTAACCTTATCTTACCCAAAACTAGGCGAATAAGAATAAAAAAAACTAAAAGTACCCGTCATGTGATCGGTAGCACCGGAATCAATGATCTAAGGAGATGACGAAGAGGCACTAGGTGCACTAACAAAAATACCTATGTGGGCAAAGTTGGAAGAGGCGGAAGAGGCAGAACAGGAAGGAGCTAAGGCAGAAGAAGAATCAAGTCGAGCCATCAAACGTCTGAGAGTGTGAAGCTCATCCTGGAAAATAGAACCAACATCATTCGAGACACTAGCAGTAGTCTCAGAAACATGTGCTTGAGGACAAACACCACGACCACGACCATAGCCTCGAGTAGGTCGGCCATGCAACTTCCAACAGTGTTCTTTATCATGTCTATCTTTTCCATAATACTCACATTTCAACGGGTCCCGATCAACCAAGGGACCCTTACCACCATTTTGAGGCTGACAAGGCGGAGTATCACGCGACTTGGGACCGACAACCATCACGGACTGATCCGAAACAGGAGCATGCATCATAGCACTACGACAACTCTCCTCCTGTTGAACCAGTGCATAAGCCTCACGCAATGTAGAAAACGGAGAGCGACCCAACATCTAAACCCGTATCTGATCATACTCCAAATTTAGGCCAGCAAGAAAGTCATACAACCGCTCCTTCTCCACAGCCTACTGAAACATAGTGGCATCCATGGAGCAAACTGGTTGGAAACTCTAGTAGAAATCTAGCTCCTGCCATAAGTCACTCAACTCAGCATAGTAGACTGCCGGAGAGCGATCTTTCTGATCCAAGCCCCCTAATCTTTTTACGTAATTCATCGGCCTGTGCATCATTCCCCTGTTGAGAATATATCTGAGAGGCAGCTATCCAGATCTTGTGAGCAGTATCCATCAAGAGAAAAGTCTGACTAATGGTAGGCTCCATAGAATTGATGAGCCAGGTCATAACTAAAGCATTCTCAGAAATCCATTGGGCAGATAAAACACTATCCTCAGTAGGTTGCTAGGTACTACCAGTAATATAGCTTGTCAACCGCCGGGCGGCAATGGCAAGACTACAGGAGCGGGATCAAATCAAGTAATTAGTACCATTAAGCTTGATCGGACTAATCTGGAGAGATGGACTATCACCAAGTCATACCACGACTCAGTCCACTCTCCTCCTTGCCCTTACCCTCGTTGACAACCATGAGATGAGAGAAACATGGTGCAGAAACACAAGTAGGATATCAAACAAAACCAGAAAACACTGAACCAGCACAACAACTCACATTTTAAGGCTAAAAAAGGGCAAAAGTATCCCAGAACACAGTAACCAGATCATCTACAAGCCAAAAAACTGAAGCAGACCATCCAAAATGCAGAAAAAAGCCAAGGTAGGGCCAAAATACCTCAAACTAGGGACAGTAAACCCTTTAAAGGGTCCAGTCGGCTCCCACAGATGTGAGAGGAAGAGACAAAACCAAGCAAAAAGGGTTCAAACAACAACTTTCGAAAAATCACCCAAAATTGACGAAAAATCAAAAAAATTGAAAAAAGCAATCTAGAAGGACCAAAACATCAAAAGGAAATTACAGGGTGAATACCCATTCAATTTCGAGCATGCTGAATTTTTTTTTTTTTTTTTTGCTGCTGTTGCTGCTATGGATGTACCTAAGGAATGAGAAGAATCATCTTCAAGGGGGAAGATATTGCTCTGATACCATGTTGAATGTATAGATGATGAGAAGAAGAAGAAGAAGAAGAAGAAAAGAAGAACAACGAGAGAGAGAGAGCTGCTGTATTCCTTAATTCACAAAGCATAGGATTTCTCCCTTACCCACAACTATTTATACTAATAAGAATAATACATAAAGACCAAACTACCCCTAACACTTAACACCATCCCTTGCACCCGTGTTCAAGTTGCATTGCTTTATATGCATATTTTTGCTTATAATAGTTGAGGCTGCCCACTTGTTGCAATTTTGATATAAAGGCAATAAAACAACCAGATATGATTCAAGCAAGCAAATGCTGTTTTGCTGAAACATAGAAGTCCAAGATCTCAGAGTAACAGAAGATTTTTGTTTTCAATAATTCAAGGCTTAAGAGCAATAGCCTCTGTTGTAAAACTATGGTATGCAGGTTTGGTTGCTGTTTCTAGGAATTTGTAGATTTAGTTGTAAAATCAACCCTTGGAAGCAAGGATTGTTGTTTTAAATTTAAACTAGAGAAAAGGAACATGAAACTTTATTTTTATTTACAATGTTCATGGCTTGTCCATATTTTGTTTTGTTTGTTTATTTTATTTTATTTTTTAAGATTGAATATATTTTTTTTGTTGAAACATTATAGGTTGTCTTCACAATTTTAATTTACATTTCCAACTTCGAATGGTGTTGAGGTCCTCATATATTGTGGCTACATTTGCTGCAAAATGTATTAGGAAACACTCTCCTTGAAAGGCTGGTTTCTTTGGTTCATTGTAGTAGATAATGGAGAGGAAAATGTGCCTTTCTAGTTTGTTCTTTTCTTTATTTTTCTATTCTACCTAGAATCTCCTTTTGTTATTTAAATTTATATTCTTTATTTTATATCTTTATCTGTGCAACAGTGTGCTGTCTGGAAATTTTCTTTGAAGTTATTTGCCAAACAGCTGCAAAAAGCTTGGTCAACTTGTTAAGTCAAATTGTCAACATATAATAGAATCAATAGTTGCCATCTTGTTTGCGTGGCTATGTTGGCATGCAATTTTCCAGGATTTTTCTTTTTAATTTACTTTTTCCGGGCTTAAAATGGTGTTTTCTGAAGGTCATGTGTCAGAATCGGAAGCTGAAGTCAATGAGGAATCAGTTAAATTGGAGTCTGTTGAGTTGGAAGCTGAAGTGAATAAGGAAAATGTACCTGGTACTGTTTTTGATACTGAATCATCGCTGTTAGATGATATTTTGTTAGTAGAATCAGGAGGATCAACTTCAAGATCGCATGAAACTAGTGATAGTGGTGGGCAGCAGCATAAAGAGGTTAATATAGCTTGTTCAGCTGTTTGCATTCTGTCTCTTGCCATGCTATTAGTTAATGAGTGTTTTTATCTGCAGGGCTGGGCCATTAGTGGAGACAGTGAAGGGATTGCAGAACATTTTCATGAACTTGTTCCTGACATGGCACTTGAATTTCCTTTTGAACTGGATAAATTCCAAAAGGAGGTATTGATTGTTGCAAAATTTACATTGCCATATGTTTGCACTAGTATGTTAGCTATCATTGGGCTGGAGTAGGTAATTGCAACATAGAACAATAAATTTGCGTCTAGTTTTGAAGCACTGTAAAATACACTTACTGCTTAATCTAAGACATGTTTTTTGGGACTTCCTCTGTTAATGTAGATTAATTAGCTCAACTCCATGGTTATGAAGACTGAAAACAAAAAATCAAAAAAAGATGGAATGCAGAAAATAATTGAGTTTTCAGAAGAAAAAAATTTGTGAATAAAATTAAAATTATTTTCCCCACTGTCCATTTCAGTAAAACTTACTGTTGTGTTTCAAATAGCTTTGCATGTGCAAAACATCATCCCACTTCATAGTTTTTCATTTATAAATAATTTTTTATTTTTTATTTTAATTTTATGGCTAGCTTTTTCTTCTTTAAAATGCTTTTATTCTTGCAGGTTTTAGCTGGCTCTTGTAGTCATTTTCGCTGAAGTGACTCTTGAATGAAAATCATAATCTGAATTCCTTGAATCCGTAGGTTTTGCAAATATTCTTGATTGTTATGTTGGTGTGCTGGATATTATTCCAGTCAACTTAAATTCATCAAAATCCATGTGGTGCCAATTTTTGGGCTTTTTCTATTTTCTCTGATGACATGCTGGCTATATATTCTCATATTATTTTTTTTGGGGAAAAATGCGATGTCCAACAAGTTTTTTGGGATATATTTATGAGTTCTTTGATTTTCAGCTCAAATCAAAGTTAGTTATTTTTTACTTTGATTATTACAGGCTATCTATTATCTTGAGAAGGGGGAGTCTGTTTTTGTGGCAGCTCACACATCAGCTGGGAAGACGGTTGTCGCAGAATATGCATTTGCTCTGGCATCAAAAGTATGACTTCTCTCTGAATCCTCATTGTTTGTTTATGTAATCAAAGAGCATCATCTTCTTTTCTGATTCTCAAAATTAAATATTCTCCCTTGAAGTATCATTGTCTTTGTGTCCAAGCTTGTTGTTTTATGTAGCTTTTATGCTGAGATTTTGATTTAATAATTATTTCATGCAGCACTACACAAGAGCCGTATATACTGCTCCAATTAAAACCATTAGCAACCAAAAGTACAGGGATTTTTGTGGAAAATTTGATGTTGGCCTTCTCACCGGGGATGTTAGCTTGAGGCCAGAGGCTTCTTGTCTCATCATGACCACTGAGATACTAAGGTCAATGCTTTATAGGGGTGCTGATATCATACGTGATATTGAATGGGTAAAGGGGTTCGTTTTCTTTTGCATTATAATTCCCTTTCTTTAATTTTTTTTTTCTTTGATTACCTTCTTCACCCAATTTTCCCCTTTTTCTTTTTGTTTCATTTTTCTTATTATGAATTTCTGAGACATTTTTGGTTACTTTATTTCCATGCATGTGGGGAGACAGGTTATATTTGATGAAGTGCATTATGTTAATGACGTTGAAAGGGGCGTTGTTTGGGAAGAAGTTATCATCATGCTTCCGAGGCATATCAATATTATTCTTCTTTCAGCCACGGTACGTACTTCTTGATATTCATTTTGATATAATGCATTATGGACTAGATGCTATGGGATGATATTGATCATTGGTTTCTCAATTTGGCATAGATATTGTTTTAAGTTCTCTTTTTTAATACTAAGTAATCAGCAGCTTGGTCCATATTTTGTGATGGAAAGTATTTGAGCAAGGCAAATGCCAACTGCTGTGTGGTACTTTTTTTTTTTTGATGACTTGGTATTCGGCCCAATGGATTGACTAATCTTGGGAACCAATCTCATGATCCACTAGTGGAGCCTATTTAATGCCAGGCAAAGCCCCGTATGGATTGGCCCCAAGAAATTGTATGCACCTAGGAGGTTTCAAACTTGAGACATTAGAGGGAGCAACTGCTGTTTGATACTTAAAAAACTGATTAAACTACTTTGGTTTTGAGCGTTGCTTTGCTTTCTCGCTCAAATTCTAAGGTGGTGCTGAGAGCATAGACTTTTTAACTTGCACTTGTGACTGTCATAATGTAGATGGTGGGGGGATTGTATTTACAAAAATTTAGACCCCCCAAAAACTAGCCAATATTTTACATCTACACAATACTGACATGGGTGTGGGTCCCACACCCATGTGAGTATTGGGTAGAATTTTTGGTAATTTTTTTGAGGTCCCTAGATTGCTCTTGTATTTATGGTTGAAGTGAAAAAAAATTATTTTGAGGGGCCAAGTAATGTAGTTTTGTGTGTATATATGTACATATGCATCTAATTTTTAATTTGTTTTGGAAATATCAAAATTAGAAGGTAAAAGATATGTCGAGTTAAACAAAAAATTTCATCAAATTTGTGCCATTTGTACTTTCTAACTAGCCAATTATTTGGCGAATTTTAATCAACTAACCTTCTCATAGTTTGTTTAATTATTATGTAAATTTGTTTAATTATTATATGATGTAGAACACAATAGGGGAAGAAAAAGAGAAGAAGAGAGGGAGGAAGAACACAAGGGCCAAAGTCCTAACAGAATGACCACAACCAGTGTTTTAAATGGTGCTAGGTGCACCGAGGCGATAAGATCTCCTATGGCCTAAAGCGCGAGACATGAGGCAAGGAGTGCGCCTTACCAAAGCGAGGTGCAAGTAGTAGAAGAAAACTAAAATTATAAAATAGGCAAACTTTTCAACATAACAATTATATATAGAATTTCAAAAATAATTAGGCAGCTTTACCATTTCAAATAATTGATAAACATAACATTCAATCTTCTAAAAATTAGAAGTATAATATCCAACAAAAGGTATAAAGTATGACATTTACATTCACATCCACCAAAAACCTCAAGTTTTAAGATCATCCACATAAAGTTCAAAACAACTAAGCTTCTAGTTTGTAGTTCAAAAAAGAAATAAAAAGCACTTAATCAACAATTGGAGTAGAAAAATAAATAAAACCCATGAAGCCCATGCCTCACGCCTCAAAAAAAAGCCCTCGCCTCAGCGCCTAAGCTGCGCCTAGGGTTGCAAATGAACCGAGTTGTTCATGGTCAGGCTCGGCTCGGCTCGTCTCGTTAAGGGCTTGGCTCGGTTCGGTTCGGTTCGGTTCGTTTAGTAAATAAGTCGAGTTCGAGCTCGCATAAGCCCGGCTCGTCAAGTTCGGCTCGTTTATCTTTATTTAAATTATATAATGAATATATTATTTATATATTAAATAATATATAAATATATATATAATAATATAAATACATTATTTATATGTTGAATAATATAAATAATATTTTTTATTTGAATAATATAAACAACATTTTAAAAAAAAATTATCGAGCCAAGCTCGAGTTTCATTAATATTAATGAGTCGAGCCAAGCTTGAGTGCAGTTCCTTATCGAGGCGAGCTCGAGCTCAAGCTTAATAAACGAACTCGATAAGTTTGACTCGGCTCGGTTCGTTTGCAGCCCTAGCTGCGCCTCGCCTTGACTTGTTCAAAGCGCAAGGCTGCACCTCGCGCTTAGATGTGCGCCTAAGCGTGCCTTTTAAAACACTAACCAGAACCTTAATCTCAATATCACAAAGCTGAATAATACAATGTCAAAACCTAATATTTATAGACTTCTAACCATAATTAAATTAGGAAACTAAATCCTAATCACCTTGCTTGGTTTCCAATTTTCCAAAACACTTTTCAGAAAATTCTACTCTCTTATTTTCCGTATTTTTTTGTTTTTACTGAATTTTTTTAATATTTTAAGTAATTTTTTTACTTTTTAGACACACCTAACATAAATACACCTAAAAAGTAAAAAAATTGTAAAAAAAATCTTTTAAAAATTCATTAAATACCAAAAATACAAAAAAAATACAAGAATTCAGTATATTTTTTGTATTTTTATGTATTTATTAATTTTTTAAAATATTTTTTCACAATTTTTTTACTTTTTAGATACATCTAAGTAAGGCGCATCTAAAAAAGTAAAAAAAATGTTTAAAATTTAAAAAATATTCACTAAAAACAAAAAAACACAAAAACCAAAAAAGTCAATTTTCAAAAAACTTAATCCAGAAAACTCAAACCAAACACAGTGAATATTATTTAAAAAATAAAGACTCCTAATAAGACTCGATTCCTAATATCATTGGGAAGTAAAGACTCCTAATCAAAATATAATAATAAATAAATTAAACATTAAAGACATAAAATTATAAAATTGTAATGCCAACATTGGTGCATTCCCATCACGCATCATTATGTAGCCTCCATTCCCACACATTTCAAAGTTGGAAATTGGTTGTACTTATTATTCCCGAGTAATACTTTCTTAGTACTTTGTAGTCGATGTTATGGGGAGCCAAGTGCCACACCCAAACCAAACTAAGCCTTTTGTCTAAATCATGTGAGGCTACATGAATCATTCTTTGCTATTTTGCCTTTGTCAAGGGCTATATGCTCAATTAAATTAAATAAATTCATATCATTTTTTAGTACCGCATTCCATTCTAATTTACGTCTTCCCCTCCCCCAAACATTTTCATTTATGATGATCATATCACTCTTCTTTATTGTTGCTCCTACAGGTTTTCATATATATATATATATCAGGAGCCAAGCTTTGTGCTCCACTGAATAGTTTTCAGTTCCTTTTGTCTGCTATTTTGAAGGCTGTGTCCGTGATTTATACAGCATAATTCATTTTTTCCCTTTTTAGGTTTGGTAAAGCTTTTTCCCCTTTGAATGTCACAATTAATGTAAAGATAATCATACATTATGTTAGGTGAGAGGTGATAAATTAGTTTTATTGGCGTCATTCTTTTATCTTTTTGCACATTGTTGTGTCTGATCTCTGATTGTAATGCTGTTATTATCATTTCTGCAGGTACCAAACACAATTATGTAATAGTAATGTTTTCAACATAATTTTTGCAGGTACCAAACACAATTGAATTTGCTGACTGGATTGGTCGGACAAAACAGAAGAAAATTCGTGTCACTGGGTAAGTAGCATCTTGTGGTAATAAAAGTTCAATTCTTGTTCAGTGTCTTGTACGCTAATCTAATGAAATGAGTTTATCTTCATTTTCCTGGTTATTTGTATGTAAGGTTGAAGCAGAGTAGAAATTGTGCTTTTATTTTGGTTGACTTCTTTAAATTAAATTTCCTGCCATTTTTTGTCTTTTTTCAATCAGGACAACAAAAAGACCAGTCCCTTTGGAGCATTGCATCTTTTATTCTGGAGAACTTTATAAAATTTGTGAAAATGAAATCTTTAAGGCTCAGGGTTTGAAAGCTGCTAAGGATGCATACAAGAGAAAAAATCCAAATACAGTTGGTGGTGGTACCGGAGCACATCCTGGGTTTTCAGCAGGCCATGAAGGGAGTCGAGGTCAAAAACGTGAAAATTCTTTCCGGGACAAACAGAACAAACATTCTGGGTCTTTTTCTGGGGTGGGTGGTGGGAACCAACAAACTAGTAGCAATCGGGTGTCCTGGAGAACAGAAATGTCTTTGTGGTTGTTGCTTATAAATAAGCTTTCAAGAAAGTCATTATTACCTGTAAGTAGAATTTCAATTTGAAATCCATGTTTCTTTTTCATATTTTCCACTTTAATACTGTGAAACAACTAGTTAGAATGTATAATGAAGCAATTTAGGGTTAGAATTTAGGAGGAAGAAGAAGAGATAATAGAAAAGAGAGAATTTTTATATATTTGTAATGTATCTATTAATTACATCAGCAAAATATATATACAAATCCTAACATAGTGATATGACCATCGTACCCTCAACTTAAGTAAATATTAACAGAAGAACAATAAAATAGAAAATAATAACTATTTTAACACTCTCCCTCAAGCTGGAGTATAGAGATTAAACATGCCTAGCTTGGCAGATAAATGATGAAACGAAGACCGAGCCAAAGGTTTAGTGAGAATATCACCCAATTGATCTTCAGAATGAATATAAGGAGTCACAAGTTGCTTGCGGAGTAAGAGATCACGAATGAAATGGCAATCAACTCCTATATGTTTGGTTAGTTCATGCAACAGTGGATTGTTGGCAATGAAGATAGTTGCCTGATTAGCATAAGACATGCGTATAGGAGTGGGAACAGAAGTGCCAAAATCTCGAAGAAGAGACTGAACCCAAAGCATTTTAGAAGCAGTATGAGCCACGGCATGGTACTCAGCTTCAGCAGTAGAACGAGCAACAATAGTTTGTTTCTCGCTACGCCAAGTAACAAGATTACCATCAATAAAGGTACAATAGCCGGAGGTGGAACGGTGGTCAGTCTTATTACCAGCCCAATCAGCATCACTGAAGTTGGTGATAGACAACGAGGAAAATGGGTGATAAAGCAAACCCTGACCGGGGGCATTCTTCAAGTACTGCAAGATACGACACACAACAGTAAAATGAGGTTGGCGAAGAGCATGCATAAATTGACTAACCACTCCCACGACACACGTAATATCGGGACGAGTGACAGTGAGATATATTAACTTCCGAACCAACCGACGATAACAACCAACATTAGGAAACAAGTCCTTAGTTTCGCCATCAAGTTTGACACTAGAATCCATGGGGGAGTATCACTAGGACGAGTGCCGAAGAGGCCAGTCTCAGTGAGAAGATTAAGAGCATACTTACGTTGGGAGAGAAATAATCCCTGAGAAGAGCAAGCAACTTCTATCCCAAGAAAATACCGAAGATGACCCAAGTCTTTGGTGTGAAATTGTTGTCCCAAATACCGCTTCAAATCAGCAATACTAATGGAATCACTCCCAGAAATGATTATGTCATCGACATAGACAATAAGAACAATACTCCCAGTAGACGAGTGGCGAACAATAACAGAGTGATCAAGGGTGGAATGGAAAAAACCATAGGCGATCATAACAACACTAAAATGATCAACCCAGGCACGAGGAGATTGCTTGAGACCATACAAAGCCTTTCGCAATCGACAAATAAGATGCTCATGACCGGGAACAACATAGCTAGGGGGCTGATCCATATAGACCTCCTCTTAGAGATCGCCATGAAGAAAGGCGTTCTTGATATCAAGTTGATACAAAGGCCAAGACTGACTAACGACAATAGAGAGTAGGATCCGAACTGAGTTAAGACGAGCCACATGAGAGAAACCTCCAAGTAATCAATACCATAGGTTTGTGTGTAGCCTTTGGCTACCAAGCGAGCCTTAAGCCGCTTAACAACCCCATTAGGAAGATACTTCACCGTATAAATCCAACGACAACCCACCATAGATTTGCCAGAAGGTACAGTGGTAAGTTCCCACATCTGATTCTTATGAAGGGCATGCATTTCCTCATCCATGGCATGTTTCCAACCAGAGATGGACATAGCCTACTGATATGAACGGGGAATGGTAATACTAGACGAGTTACAAGCAAAGGAGTGAAGACCGGGAGAGAGGCGAGCATAAGAAACAAAATTAGCAATAGGATGTTGAGTGTAAGTACGTTTACCTTGGCAAAGGGCAATAGGACGGTCATTAGAGGGCATATTGGCAGATGGAACAGGGGAGTCAGGAACCTTAGATGAAGGAGATGAGCTGGTCGGGCCATAAGACACAATGTGACGAGCTTGAGACCACTGATAAACCTGCTAAGGAGGCGTAGAGGTGATACTAGAGGGAGAAGATATAGAAGAGGAGGAAGGATCACATGACGAAAAAGTAGGGGTTAGGGAGGCGGGCTCCCCCTCACGACAAGAAAGAAGATTAGCGGATAACTGTTGCCCAAAGGAGGAGAAAAAATGAGTGGACTCAAAAAAGGTAACATTAGCACTAATAAAGTATCGACGTGACTGCAGGATGATTACACCGATACCTTTTTTGAGTACGAAAGTAGCCTAAGAACACACACTTGCGAGCACGAGGAGATAACTTATCCAAACCGGAGCCAAGAACATGGACAAAGGCAACACATTCAAAAACACGAGGTGACAAGGGAAAAAGAGACGATGTGGAATATAACTGATAATATGGAGACGTGTGTACAACACTAGAGGGCATGCAGTTAATAAGAAAACAAGTGGTGAGAACATCATTACCCCAAAACTATTTGGACATGCATATTAAACATCAATGTGTGAGCAACATCTAACAAATGACAGTGTTTTTGCTCTGCAACACCATTTTGAGGAGATGTATAAGAACAACTAGTCTGATGAATAATACCACGAGCATCACAAAAGTTAGTTACAATAGATTGCACATATTCTAAGGCTTTATCAGACTGAAATATCTTATTACGTTTTCTAAATTGAGTAAAGATTTCATTATAAAACTTAGAGATGATAAAAGGCAAATCAAATCTCTGTTTCATTGAAAATAATCAAGTCATCCGAGAGTAATCATTCATAAAAATAACAAAAAAAAAAAAAAAATCATTAATAGTAAGAGTTCTAGAAGGACCCCAGATATTTGTATGGACAAGAGCAAACGACTCAAACACACGACTAACACTACGACTAGGAAAAGAACTGCGGTGATACTTTCCAAGTTGATAGATTTCACACTCAATCTTAGAAACATGACTCAAATCCGGAACAGCTAACTTGAGCTTGGCCAAAGAGGGATGACCTAAGCAAAAATGCCACTAAAGAGGAGATATAGTAGTGCTCAACATAGTAGATGGAGGAGGAGGAGAAATCTCAGTGTCCAAGAAGTATAAGCCATCCTTCTCATGCCCCGAACCAATCACCCTCTTGGTTTGGAGGTCCTGTAAAACATATGAAGTAGGAGAAAAGGTTATGCACCAGTGGAGAACTTAAGTTAATAGGCTAACAGAAAGCAAATTAAATAGAAACTTAGGAACATAAAGACCAAAAGGTAAGGAAAGGGATGGAGTAGGATGAAGAGGACCTTGACCATTGACAGGTCAAGAAAATCCATCAGCAAGTATAATAGTATGATCAATAGGCCTAAGAGTGTCAAAATGAGAGGAATTACCAAAGATATGGGAACTAGCACCAGAATCTAGAAGCCAAGATTGAGTAGACTTGGCCACACATTCAACATTACCTGAACTAGCCATAGTAGTAGTAGTAGAGGATGAAGGCAGACTAGGCCAGAGAGACTGGACAAGAGCGGTATGCTCACTAATCTGAGTAGTGAGAGTCTTATGAGAATCAATCGGAGAAGCAACAGTACCTGTGGAAAACAAGAATGACAGTGAGGATGGAGCATCTATAACCTAATCCACATGATCAGGTTTGCCATACTTCTGCCAACACTAAGGTTCAGTATGACCTTGGGAACCATAATGAGTACACTTGCGATCATCGCGTGGGTAGGAACCAGGTTCACTACTACTGCCTTCACCAGGTCCGCTACTACTGCCTCCACGTGAACCACCACCAGGATCTCGTGAACCAGAACAAGAACAAGAACCACGAGAACCCCGTGAACCAGAACAAGAACCTCGTGAACCAAAAGAGCCATGAAAACCCCCGTGAGTAGACCCTTGATCACCACTACTAGAGACCAAGGCAGAAGAAGACAATGTAGGGGACCGAGATGGGGGTTGGGACTAGCCCAAGGAAGAATGTAGCAGCCGAGAATAGGCATTAGCAGCAAACGATAAAGTCACATCGGCAAGAATTTGATCCTTGAACCCCCTCAATTCAAGATCTAAGCCGAGAAGTAAGGAAGCCATCATAAATTCCTCCCAATGTTGCTTATGTTTGTTTACATCAGTAGTAAAGGGCCGATGTTGCAATAACTGATTCCACAAGGTCTTGAGACTACTATAATACTCGGGAAGTGATTGGCCAGATTGGCGCATAGCAAAAATTTGCTCATATAATTCATAGACTTGAGAGACATTACTTTGATTTGAAAAAGATTCAGCAAGGGAGTCTCAAATTTCCTTAGAAGTATCACAAAATTCCACGATAGTAGCAACATGTGGTTCTAGACTATGCCAAATCCAACCCATAACACAGGAATCCTCACACAACCAATCATAATAGCCTTTATCATCCTCGGTAGGTGGAAATTCAGTAAGAAACCATGACTTCTTTTTGCCACGTAAGAAAATCTTAACAGTATGAGCTTGCCAGATAATTTAAACCATTTAATTTCTAAATGGTAATTGACTTGGGTATTTCATCATCTTTAATTACAGAGGATTGAGAAGCAGGTTTTGGTTCAACCATAATACCGAAGGAAAATGGAAGAAACAACCAAAAACTTCAATAGAGCAGAAATCAAGCAAACAACATAGTAACACAACAACAATCAATCAAGAACTCTTAGCCATTAAACAGCAACACACAACCAAGCATCACACAACAACAAAAAGAGCCCAATAAGAGAGTTCCAAGTTACAGGACGAATTCAGAGAAGAAAAACTCCTATCTGCCGAACATGGAGAAGCCGAAATCCACAAAAACTCCAAGAAAACACACCAAATCACAAAACAATACTTAAAAAAGGTGTAGCTACTAATTCGTCTCCCAGAGAAGTCAACCCACTAGGTAGAAATCGCAGATAAGTCGCAGAATCACAGATCAAAAAAACGACACCAATTAACTTGAAAATCATTCAAAAATACAAAACTTACATCAGATGGTCCCAAAAAATTCTAGAAAAATCACCATTAACATTAAGGAAGAGAGGCAAGCACAGAGGAAGCATCTTGTCCGTACGGACTGTGACATCATCTTTCGAAAGATGATGTCAACACATCATTTTTGCCTCAGAAGAGCTTCGAGAGTCTGATAAACACTATACAAGGATGAATTGTTGCTCTAATACCAAGTTAAAATGTATAATGGAGCAATTTAGGGTTAGGGTTTAGAAGGAAGCAGAAGAGATAAGAGAAGTGAGAGAATTTTTATATATCTGTAATGTATCTACTAATTACATCAGCAAAATATATATATACAAATCCTAACATAGTGATATGATCATCGTACCCTCAACTTAAGTAAATATTAACAGAAGAACAATAAAATAGAAAATATTAATTGTTCTAACACAACTCATATAATTATTGCACCTTAAATGAACTGCAATTTAGGAGTAAAGGTTTGTTTTAGTGTTGAAAATATGCATTAAATCATAAATGTTAATATCCAATTTTGGCATATCAATTTGCTTAAGCATTGGACAATCCAAAGCTAGAGTATTTGCTAAGTGTCAGCATGAGCATCGAAAACTTTCAAAAATCTGTAGATTTGTATTTCTAGTTGTCTTATTATAATTTATTTTTTTGCCTTGACTTGTGACTTTAGGTGGTTATATTTTGCTTTTCAAAAAATCGTTGTGACAAGTCAGCTGATAATTTGAGTGCGATTGACCTCACAAGTAGTTCAGAGAAAAGTGAAATTCGAGTCTTCTGTGACAAAGCATTTTCAAGGCTGAAGGGATCTGACAGGAACCTCCCTCAGGTTTTGTTGCGGAGGGATTTTATTTTTCTTCCATTAATTTAAACAATTTTGGCATCAGACATATTGTGTTATGAAATTTACAGGTGGTCAGAGTTCAAAACCTTCTCCGTAGAGGGATTGGTGTACATCATGCGGGGTTGCTTCCAATTGTTAAAGAAGTTGTTGAGATGCTTTTTTGCCGTGGTGTGATTAAGGTGAAGTTGTCTTGCCACTTAAATGTTCTCAATTTAGCACGATCTTGTTAAGTTTTCCAGAATGATGTGAAAGTTTATGATGGGCCTATAATGTGAAGTGGTGCTCTTATGTTATGCGGACTCTTCAATATAAATCAAATAGCCATGTCGGACACCCGACATTCGGACAAGGGTATGAGATTTGTGTCGGATACTTTTCATTGGAAACTTCTTATATAATTGTATTTAGCACTATTATTATATGAACATATTATTGTATAATTGCTATAAATGTATTTTTGATACTGTAAATTACATATAGTACCATTTTATCTCACATACTTGATTAAAATATAAAAATATGACATTTTTTTGCTGAATTCGCATCCTTAAATTTGTTCGATCTCTAGATATATACCCATGCCCGACACTTGTACTAAAGTCCATGCAACATAGGTGGTGCTGTAAACAAAATGTTTCTTCAATGCCAATTTTTTTCAATATGGGTTTAGTTTCACTTTAGGAGCTTTCATTGGTTGACAATCATCCTTTTTATTTTATGTTTTTATTCAGGTTTTATTTTCAACAGAGACATTTGCAATGGGAGTAAATGCCCCAGCTAGGACGGTGAGTCTTGTTTGATTTCATTTTGTTCTTTTGGGATATGCTAGGGGGTCCCCAACTCATTTTTGAATTGAGACTAACCTGTGTGGATGCCCTTAGTTAGAAACCACATCCACACGGTGAACCCGAACACCTGAACCTGACACTTTGGTTCTTGATATAACAACTTGGCCAACTCACCCTAAAATGAGCGGGTGATTAGCATTTCTTTTGTTGAATAGATTCAGTGTCATATGCCAAAATGTGTTTAGCTGATTTGTATTTTGTAATAATGTATCTTCTGGCTTATTGAGTTCTAATCTTCTGGGTTTGTTTAGTTATTTTGTCTCTCACATTTTGACTTTTAATCAATTCTTGAAAGCATATCTTGTTGTAACCAATGTTTGGCACTAAATCAAGAACAATATTTGGTTATGTGATTGATGCTTGCTCAGTTATTGTTAAAATTGATGTATTATTGATTGATGTATATTGTATGTTTATTGATTTCAATTACAATGATTCATGATTCCTATATATAGAAGAGGGTGAGTGTGTAGTAGGTGAGGAGTAGGTGAGGAGTAGGTGGAGAGTAGGTGAAGTAGGTGAGTGTGTAGTAGGTGGTAGTGGTAGGTGTGTAGTAGGTGGATTTTTAACAGCCCCCCGCAAACTCAAGGGGGATAGGAACTAACCAACTTGAGTTTGAAGAGAGTAACAAAACAAGAAAATACATAAAAATAAAAGAGGATAGGAGACACTGTATGGTCGTGTCAGACCGTTGTAGAAGACTGTATGGTTATGGCAGACCGATGTAGAAGACAGTTGTTGTGTCAGTTTACGGAGTCTTGCTGGACCCTTGTAGAAACTAACCGGAATCAATGTCGGGACAGTTTACAGAGTCTTGTCGGACCCATGAAGGAGCTAACCGGAATCAATGTTGGGACAGTTTACAGAGTCTTGTCGGACCCATAAAGGAGCTAACCGGAATCAATGTCGGGACAGTTTACAGAGTCTTGTCGGACCCATGAAGGAGCTAACCGGAATCAATGTCGGGACAGTATACAGAGTCTTGTCGGACCCTTAAAAAGTCGCACCCTCAAAAGGTGTGCCCAATCTATCAAAAGGCGTGCCATCAAAAAGCCTGCCCAATCCATAAAAAGGCGTGCCATCAAAAGGCGTGCCTATCAAAAGGAGCGCCCATGTTGTCGGCGAGCGCCGAGAGGCGCATGATGCGCGTGTCTGCCTCGGCTATTTAACCAAGGTTGAGGCGGAGGCTGTGCAAACCAGTCTGAAACCGCCGAAAATCCTTTGAAAAAACTCTTCCATTTCTGAGAAAGAGATTCTGGAACACTCTGTTGCCATTCTGTAACCAACCGTTCTCTGAAACACTCAGCAACCCATAACATGGCCTCGTCTTCCCGTTCAGCTACCCAGAATATGGCCTCTGCGTCCCGTGGTCTGCTCACTCTCTTTCCCGACCTCAACGAGTCAACAAGAGAGATAACTGGTGCGGTGGCCAGTGAACCTCAACCAAGCGCCTCTAGTTTTGCTCCGTTGAACTTTCCGATGCGGTCGGTGGAGCAAAAAATGGCAGTGCAAACTGATATTGAGGCCAATCAGTATACTTTGAAGTCATGTGTGGAGACCATGACGGCGGTCACAAACCTGTCGCACCGGCTGCAGAGTAGGACAAATGAGGTGCAGCAGTTAAACGCCCAACTGGCTCTGCTCCAACGCATGTATAAGGATGCGCGAGCAGAGATAAGTGTGCTAAAGGCGGAAAATAAGGAGCTGAAGCGGAAGGCCACCGTGATGTTCCGATTTGGAGGTCCACCATATGCTGTAGTGGAGGAGCAGGGAGGAGGCAACTTGCTTGGTGGTCTAGGAAGCACGGAGGCAACACCGTCAAGGGCCGCGCAGGACGGAGGCAACACCGTCAAGGGCCGCGCAGGACGGAGGCAAGAAGAAGAGACCGGCGGCAGAGTAGAGAAGAAAAATCCCACTGTAGGTGTGGGTGTGTTGTGGTGGTTTGTTTGTTTGTTTGATTTTTTTTTTTTTTTTTTTTTGTGTAAAATTGTGATCGGGGTTGATCCCTGACATGAATAAAATGAGTTTGGTGTGCAGTTTTGCTTCTTCTTCTGTTTTTTTTTTTTTTTTTTTTTTTTTTTTTTTTTAGAGTGGATATTTGAAAGAGATGAAAAGTGAGTTAGAGAAAAAAAATAAAAAAAATAATGAAGTTGGAATCAAACGGAGGAGAGAGGGGACAAGCCCACATGGGTGTCTTGGGAATGAAAATTCAAAGGTGAGTGGAGTTGATTTTTTTTTTTTTTGGTCGAATATATATAAATATATATATAATATCAACTAGTGACATACCTCATCACAAAACACGTCCCACCAATAAGCTTTACAGTTGCTCAAGCACTAACCCATAATACATGGCAAAAAACCATGTGCTGGTGCACAAAAAGGCAGATAGTGGGTCAAAGATTTGATGTTTCGATTTGTCAGAAAGGCAGATAGTGGGTCAAAGATTGTTGGTTCTGTGAAGGCTGATTCTGTTGAAAGTGGTGATAAAACCAGTAACATGAACATTTTACCTCAGGAGAACAGTGCCCATCCTTCTCTTTCTTGCAATGCAGTGGTATGTTCTGGTTATGAAGCATCCAAAGAAGAAGTGACTCAGGGTGGCTTTATTAAAAAAAAAATGAGAGGTGATTGTTGGAGTGGCTGAAGTCAAAAGTCAATGGAGCAAGTAGATCTCGATGAAGCCGAACCAAACCTTGATGTTGAGAGCCAAACAAGACCTTGATATAGCCGAAGGTGTAGATCTCAACGGAGTCGGCGTAGATTTCGTGTGTTCTGATCTTGTGATCCAAGCCAAGAGAAAGAGATAGGTGGGTTTCTTTTTTTTTTTTTTTTTTTTGGAGAGAGAGAGAGAGGCCGTGTGTGTGTGATGACAGCGGTGGTGTGGTTGAGTGTCTTCTCTCTCCCAACCGAGAGTGAAAGAGAGAGAGAAAGTCAGAGCCCTCCACTGCTGTTCAGTTCGGGGACCACGAAACTGTTGAGAATCTGTTACAGAGAGACCCAACTCTCATCAACCAGACCACAGTCTACGATCGCCACTCTTCTCTTCACATCGCTGCTGCCAATGGCCAGATCGAGATTGTTTCTATGTTTTTGGATAGATCTGTTAAACCAGATTTGTTGAATCGTCATAAGCAGACTCCGCTTATGCTGGCTGCGATGCATGGGAAGATCTCTTGTGTGCAAAAGCTTATTGAAGCTGGAGCTAATATTTTGATGTTTGATTCAATTCATGGAAGAACCTGCTTGCACTATGCTGCTTACTATGGTCATTCCGAGAGCAAGCTCGAGTGGGTGTTGCTGGGTTGCCTCCGAGAGAGAGAGGATTTGGGCAATGATGGGAGGGTATGTGTAGAAAATAAGCGGAATAGGTGGAGGACCGGCGGACGGCTAAGGTGAAGTTGCCGCCCGCCGGTGAAGCGAAAAATACAAGGTTCTAAACCTGCTCTGATACCATGTTAAAATTGATGTATTATTGATTGATGTATATTGTATGTTTATTGATTTCAATTACAATGATTCATGATTCCTATATATAGAAGAGGGTGAGTGTGTAGTAGGTGAGGAGTAGGTGGAGAGTAGGTGAAGTAGGTGAGTGTGTAGTAGGTGGTAGTGGTAGGTGTGTAGTAGGTGGATTTTTAACAGTTATCTTTTGTTTGACTTTTCGAGACTATAATGCTTTTATTTAAGGTCTTTGCCCTTTTGCAGTATGTCTTCAAAAGTGGAATGCAATCTTCCCGCAATAATTATTGCTCTATTATTGACAGTTCCTTAATAAGATCAATATACCTGGCTTTCATGTGGTTCTTGTTTGTATAACATAATTTTTATAATTTCAATATTGTTGTCTCGTTTCTCGAGCTTTGCTCCATCAATCTCCCAAAGCTTTATCATAAGGCAGATTACTATGGCTGATGTTTTAGTTTTGAATGTCACCTTTAACCTGAGATGCACGAACAATTTTAAGGTGGCATGTCTGTATTCGACACATGTCAGACACCGATACTCATGGATACCCCCGACACTTGTTGGACACTTCTCGACATGTGTCAGACACACACACTAACATGTCATATTATTTATTTTTAAATATTTTTAGAGTCTAACACACTTCGAACACTTGGGAAACACATGTCCACCACTTGGACACATAACTTAGGATCTAATGATACACGAAAAAACAATGAAGATTTATACCTATTAACCATCATCCTTCTAATTTTAGAAATTTGTGTTATGTTATATATATGTATATATATATATATATATATATTTTAAACTTTGAAAGAAATATTCATATATTTGACATACAATAAATGTATAAAACCATATATTTTGCATGTGTCCCAAAGTGTCACATCTTGCATCTTTTTGTAAATTGTCCTGTTTGTGTTGTCGTGTCATGTGTCCCTGCTTCTTAGCCTTTGATTATCACCTATTGTTGTCAAAAATTTGTTGAATTGACTTGGCCATACATTCTATTTCTTAAAAGATGCTACATAATTTTTTGGGATTTTTTTTTTTTTCGACATCAATTTGCTAATGCTACAATTGGACATTTCATTTTTTGATTTCATTATGCATGTGGCAGGTGGTTTTTGATACCTTAAGGAAGTTTGATGGCAAGGAATTTAGGCAATTGCTTCCTGGAGAATACACTCAAATGGCTGGTCGTGCTGGCAGGAGAGGTCTGGATTTAATTGGTACAGTGATCATTATGTGCCGTGATGAAATTCCAGAAGAGATTGATTTGAAACGTGTCATAGTTGGCAGTGCAACCAGGCTTGAATCTCAATTTCGACTGACCTACATCATGATCATGCATCTCCTTCGTGTTGAAGAATTGAAGGTGACTGTAGATGCATAAATCTGTGAAAATACAACAATAATGGATATCAACTGTATTTATAATGTTGGCATTAGCCATTCCTTGTCAATTTACATTGCATCCTTAAAAGCATTTTTGCAATGCCATAGATCTCATTTATGGCTGTAGTGTCTTCCATTGTTCTTGCTTTAGAATTAGCAATTTGGCCCACCTCCCTCCCGCTCTCACTCTCTTAGCCTCATGTGGAGCTAAATAGTCAAATGTCTTGGGAGTCAAATCTCATTAGTAACTGTTCCTTTTTTAGCTTGAAAAGAATTCAACATTTTAAATGTTGCCATAAGTCTATCAATCAAATTCAAAAGCTTGACAAAGTATCAATTTTTCCAATTAACGGGTGAATAATTGTCACCCAATTAATTTGGATGTCTTTTAATATGTTCTTTTTCCTCATATATTTTTCTAGTTATTGTGATTTAATGATAGCTGATAAGAATTTCAATAAGTTTATTTTTGTCTAAAAAGAATTTATGTCTGCCTATCAACATTGTGTTGTTCATGACATGGATCTTTTTCATTACCATGTGTATATGTATATAATTTAAATTAAGTATCCTTTTCTCTTCTGTTTTTTTTAGCTAATTGAAGTGGGAACATCCTCCACGTAATTAACATGGTTGTCTTGAGCAAAACAGACCCAGTCTTAAATATACATATACACACTTTCAACTGTGCTCTTTCCCAAACCAAACCAAACCAAATTATACCAAAGTAAGCCTTGTGTCCCAATGGGATAGGCTACATGAATCCTTTTTCACCATTCTGCTCTATCTATATACACCAAAAATAATTTCTTGTTCCCCTTGTTCCAAGTACATTCATTTAAGGTTAAAGCTATCTCTCAATAGTTTTCTCGTCCTAAAAGTTAATTTTGCCCATGTTGATTGGGGAATCACTGCAGGTGGAGGACATGTTGAAAAGAAGTTTTGCTGAATTTCATTCTCAGAAGAAACTTCCAGAGAAACAACAACTGCTAATGCGAAAGCTTGCTCTGCCTACGAAAACTATCGAGTATGTATGTTTAGAGGAGAATTGGGATTGCCAACTTGTCTGCTAGAGTTTTCGTGTTCCTCATGATAAACTATATTTTCTCTGGGCATCCTTGTAGCTGGTATTAGTTGCAGTATATAAGTATGCCTTTTTGAATTGAAATTATATATTTGTGTTATAATAGTAACCTTTTGTTCTGTATTAAGCAGTTCCATTTGAGTAGTAATATTTATGTGCTTTGTGATGCATTTGGATGCTTCAACTGATGAATGATTGCTTACAAAATGATTTGTGAGTAAATATGATGCTTGATAGAGGGCTTAATGAAGGAAAATAGTTAGGTATAGTTCTTTAGGTGCATGAGGTCAGGTGGCTTTTAAGGGCAAGCCATGTGACTATCTTGCCCACTCATCACTCGTCATGAGTGTTGGCTTTAATATCAGGCTCCATAAATTGAATTAGAAATGTGGCACACTCTTCATGGACACCAACATCACCTGCACCCAATGAATTGTATTCTTCTTTAACAAAATATCTTATTCTGGCAAAATTTATTGTTCTTTGGATGTAGCTTGACTAGTTTTCATTTAGTTTTCTAGAGAGAAGACCAGATTCATAAGGAAGTCAAATGCATGAATCTCTAAATTTGGAAGTTACAGTTTTTAAGAGGCTTTACTTATTTTGAGCAACATTGGTTAGCTTTATTTATTTATTTATTTATTTCCAAAGATAAATAAAATGTTGTACTTGTAATAGGGGCACATGGGTCCAACTTATAGTAGGGTTTGAAGAGGTAATAGGTAGGTAGTCTTCCTTCCCCCACTTTTGTGGTGACCAAAGTTTTAAAAGGTGTTATGGAGGCTCATCTCAAGGTGACGCTAAGACAAAACACATTGAGGCTTTGATTTTTAGACAACATTCCCTAAAGCCTTGCACATCATTGTATGAGGTGTGCGCCTTGTACACTTTTTGCGCTTAAGCATATGAGTAGTACAAATGGATGGCTTGTTTTGGATTGTTGTTAAACCTATTTTAATACGTGGTTTAAACATAAAAAAAAAATAGTAAATAAAAATCTGTTTTGTAACTATATGCCATGGGAAAATTAAGTAAATGATGAACCAAGAAAAAATACAAAACTAAGGTTCAAGTGAGAAGCTCCATAATTGAAATTAAGAATGTCGATTCCACATTTTATAAGGGCTTTTTTTTTTTTTTGAAAAAAAAATATTTACACATTTACATTTAATTTTAATTTTTTTTACTTTTTAAAAATATTTTTTATTTATTTACTAAATATAAAATTTCAAATTTTGAAATACTTGCACCTTGCTTCATGAGAGGTAAAATGATTCACATTATGCATTCGCCTTGAAAAATTTTGGTGGGGAGGCTAAATAAAAATGTTGTAGTAATCTAAGTTGAGATGGAGCATATTTGGTTGTAATTGTAATATGAGGTGGATCATGGTGATTGGAGTACAAGGAATGTGAGGGGGTCTCATGGGTGTGGGTTATGGAAAGGTATTTGGTTGGGGAGGGGGGAGTTTTGGGAACAAGTTCATTTTTGGGTGGATTCTGGTGTGAGGGCTCGATTTTGGAAGGATCGGTGGTGTGGTGTGGAGGTGTTGCAGGATCGATTCTTGCTGATTTTTTGTCTTGTGATAGATCCGGATGCGGTGGTGGCTTCTTCTTTTTTTTTTAGGGGGGGGCGGCTGGGGTTGGAGGTGGGATCAGGATTGGGAACTTGGGTAGATTGTAGATTTGCTAGCTTTTCTTTATGGGGTGCCAATTGCAAGTGTGGGGGAAGATGTCTTGATTTGGGGAGGGCCAAGTTCTAAGGGTATTTTCTTGGTTTCTTCTTTTTACTTGGGTTTATGTGGTGCTATAAAGGGGGAGTTTCCTTGGTGTTGGATTTGGGTCACAGGTGTTCTATCTAAGGTCGCTTTCTTTGTGTGGATAGCGGCTTTTGACAGTATTTTGACTATCGATAATCTGGTTTGTCGGGGGCATGTTTTGGTTAATTGGTGTTGTATGTGTTGTGTTGCTTCGGAGTCGGTGGACCATTTGCTTGTTCAGTGTCCGGTGGCTTCTCGCTTGTGGGCTCTTATTTTTTCTACTTTTGGGATGCAGTGGGTTCAACTGGAAGGAGTGTTGGGGGTTTTGTGGAGTTGTGCAGGGGGTTGGGTGGGGAAGAGGCGTTGAAAGGCTTGGGCTCCTCTATGTTTGATGTGGCTCATTTGGCTGGAGAGGAACCGTCGTATTTTCCGGGAGGTTGTCCATTCGGTGTATTGGTGTTAGAATTTACCATCACCTACCACCACTACCACCTCACCTACTCCACTAAACCTAACCCACTACACCACTACCACCTCCCCTACTCCACTTAACCTAACCCACTACACCACTACCACCATCCACTACACCTACATCTATATAAGGAACCATTTGTAATAGACAGAAAATCAATCAATCAAACATCAATCAATAATACATGCATTTTAACATGGTATCAGAGCTATAAGATTTAGGCCTATACTCCTTTCTTTCCGGCGGGCAGCCGGCCGGCAACCTTGCCTTCGCTGCCCGCGGGAGTTTTTCAACACATATCACAAACACATACCAGAAACTCTTCTTTCTTTGTTTTCTCATCTTCCTCGTCATCAATTTCCATCCTCGGTGAAGAATACCAGTACTGATACTTTATCACTGAAATACCACACAGGTTGATTATTTTTCACAGCAACCTGCAGTAGTGTGTTTGGAGGACCAGAAGCAACATTCTGGAATAAAACCATCGGCAGAAGAGTCCTCGCTGATGTTCCAGGTAGCAATTGTGGGACCTGTAGTGGTCCAGCAGCAGCAAGACCAAATGTGTTCTTGTTGAACTGGATCATAAACCCATCAAGGGGAATCTGTGAGTTGTTCTCATCACTGTCTTCATGTACCTCTGGATGTACAATCTCCCGCAACAAGCTTTCTCCAAGCTTCTCGCTCGCCGCAATCACTCCGCCAACGAAGCCAAGCGCCACTTCGTCAAAGGAGCTCCGTTTTTAGACAAAGCCAAATCCCGATCCGCCATCGACAACTCCGCCGCGGCTTCCCTCACCAAGTCCGCCGCCGACGAAGCCGACAAAGCCATTTTGAGATCTGGGTTTGGAAATTTATTTTGTTCTTTGGGTCGAAGGAAAGAGAGGCAGAGAGAGATGGGGCAAAAGAATGGAAAGGACATGCAATGGTGACCAATCTCTCCTCTCTCTCTCTACTCAAGGCAAACCCATTCTTCTTTTATTTATTTAATCACACCCGTATCATGTTGTTCATCACTCATTCTCTCTCTCTAATAATCAACCCACATGTTCCCCATTTCTTTTCTTTTCTTTATTTTCCACTTTCAAACCCTTTATTTTTTTTTTATTCTCTTTGAATTCCGTAATGCATTCTCAGCCGACATACACCTGCATAAAGAGCCCCTTTTCTTTCTTTTTTTTATTTAATCAACCCCACTCCACTTTCTCTTATTTTAATCTATCTCTATATCTATATATCTATGTTTCTTTTCATCTATTGCACAGACCATTCTTATTAGTATTATTATTATTATCATTATTATTATTTTTATTTTTTTGTTTCTTTTTTTATTTTTGCACAACCAAAAAAAAAAAAAAAAAAAAAAAAACAACAAAAAAAAAAAAAAAAAACAAACAAACAAACAAAAAAAAACAACCAGGCAGAAGACGAACTTGCACACCACACTCCTTTTATTCATGTCGGGGTTCCCCCCGTTCACCATTTTACATCAAAAAAAAAAAAAAAAAAAAAAAAAAAAAAAAAAAAAACACACACACACACAAACAAGACCACCACACCCACAGTGGGATTTTCCCTTCTCTACTCTGCCGCCGGTCTCTTCTTCTTGCCTCCGTCCTGGACGGCCCTTGCCGGTGTTGCCTCCGTGTTTCCCACTCCACTGGGCATGATCACTACTCCCTGCTCCTCCACTGCAGCATATGGCGGCCCTCCAAATCGGAACATCACGGTGGCCTTCCGTTTCAGCTCCTTGTTTTCTGCCTTTAGTACACTTATCTCTGCTCGCGCATCCTTATACATGCGTTGGAGCAGAGCCAGCTGGGAGTTTAACTGTTGCACCTCATTTGTCCTGCTCTGCAGCCGGTGCGACAAGTTTGTGACCGCAGTCATGGTTTCCACACATGACTTCAGAGTATACTGATTGGCCTCAATATCAGTTTGCACCGCCATTTTTTTGCTCCACCGACTGCATCGGAAAGTTCAACGGAGCAAAACCAGAGGTGTTTGGTTGAGGTTCACTGGCCACAACACCAGTTATTTCTCTTGTGGACTCGTTCAGTTCTGGAAAGAGCGTGAGCAGACCACGGGAAGAGGAGGCCATGTTCTGGGTAGCTGGACGGGAAGAAGAGGCCATGTTGCTGAGTGTTTCAGAGACGGGTTGGTTCCAGAGTATTACAGAGTTTCTCTCTCAGCAAAGGAAGAGTTTTTTCAGAGGATTTTCAGAAGTTTTTTGTCTGCCTCAGCCTCAGCATCAACCTTGGTTAAATAGCGAGGCAGCCACGCGTATCGCGCGCCACTTGACGCCAGACGACAAACGGGCGCGCCAGCCAAGGCCCTCACGTGCCTCGCCATCATGTCCGGCACATCTTTTTATGACTTGGGCTCGCCTTTTGATGGCACGCCTTTTTATGGATTGGGCACGCCTTTTGATGGCACGCCTTTTGAAAGATTGAGCACACCTTTTGAGGGTGCGACTTTTTAAGGGTCCGACAAGACTCTGTAAACTGTCCCGACATTGATTCCGGTTAGCTCCTTCAAGGGTCCGACAAGACTCTGTAAACTGTCCCGACATTGATTCCGGTTAGCTCCTTTATGGGTCCGACAAGACTCTGTAAACTGTCCCGACATTGATTCCGGTTAGTTTCTACAAGGGTCCAGCAAGACTCTGTAAACTGTCACAACCACTATCACAACATTGTCTGCTACAACGGTCCGACATGACCCCATAAACTGTCTTCTACATCGGTCTGACACCGCCATCCAGTGTCCTCTACACCGTTATGACACCACCATACAGTGTCCTCTACAACGTTATGACACCCCCATACAGTGTCCTCTACACCGTTATGACACCACCATACAGTGTCCTCTACAACGTTATGACACCCCCATACAGTGTCCTCTACAACGTTATGACACCACCATACAGTGTCCTCTACAACGTTATGACACCACCATCCAGTGTCTTCACCAATGGTCTGACACGACCATACAGTGTCTCCTATCCTCTTTTATTTTTATGTATTTTCTTGTTTTGTTTCTCTCTCCAAACTCAAGTTGGTTAGTTTCTATCCTCCTTGAGTTTGCGGGGGGCTGTTAGAATTTACCATCACCTACCACCACTACCACCTCACCTACTCCACTAAACCTAACCCACTACACCACTACCACCTCCCCTACTCCACTTAACCTAACCCACTACACCACTACCACCATCCACTACACCTACATCTATATAAGGAACCATTTGTAATAGACAGAAAATCAATCAATCAAACATCAATCAATAATACATGCATTTTAACAGGTTGGAATCAAGGTTTCTTCATGTTTTGTGCGGTTGGGTGTCTGGGCTGGTGCATCCAGATTGTTTACCATTTTGGACTTTTTAGATGACGTGATTGGTTGATTTGTTTAGTTTTGTTTGTTGTGTGGTGTTCCTTTCTTGGGGGTGCCTTTTTGTATTCTTTTGCATCTCTTTGATGTTTTAGTTTCTTAATAATATTCTTATTTATCAACGAAAAAAAAAATACTTTCATTTTCACACATGCTTTAATTTTTTGTTACATTGAATAAAAATTAAAAATTTGATAGCACAACCAATGCATATGAAGGTATGGAGGTCGTAAATCCAAAAAAAAAAAAAAAAAAGATAAAAAGAAAAAAAAAAGGAAGGTATGGAGGTACAATTTATTTGTATTCATTAATAATACATTTATATTTACATCAAAGAGGATGTGGGACCTGTGGTGTGTGATTGTGGGATATATTATTCTTGTAGCAATCAAAGCCTCTGGTTATCTTTGTTCTCTATGTAGTCCAATGATGTTAAAAGGCAAAATTCATACTTTATACCATCATTTCACCTACTATATGAGCAAACATTATTATACTCGTATTCAAGTTGTAAATCTTATTTATCTTATAGAGCTACATTATGCCTTCCATTGTATTTTCACAGTTCAATAACCATGGATTTATGCATGTAGATGTATAAAGGGTGAACCCTCAATTGAGGAATACTATGAGATGCACTCAGAAGCTGAGAAACATAGCAACCAGATATCAGAGGCACTCATGCAGTCCTCCCACTTCCAACAAGCTCTTTCGGTTGGAAGAGTCATGGTTGTGAAGTCGCAGTCAGTGAGTTCTTATTTAATGTTTGTATATTTTAATGATTCCAATTGTTAGTTCATAATCTCAGTATGATTTCTTATTCTTTTTTCTTTTTTCTTTTATTTTAATTTTTTAAATAAATTATTTTGGTGTGTGTGCTGTTGGGACTTTCTCCTGCATTGCTAGTTTTGTCTTCTAAGCCTGCACAGGTGTTGAAATTGTTTAAGATGTTGGTTCATTGCTGTTCTTTTTCCTTTCTGGTATTTCTCAACACTTTTTGCATGGATCTGGGGACTAGCTCAGGGACTAATTCTGTGTCTTTCCTTCACTGTTGAGATTCTACATGATTGGATTATACAATGGCTATACATACATACAGAGCTACTTATTTTGTTTTAAGCTGACTGGTGCATCATTGTATTGTTCTTTGTTAGTTAAGAGTATAGCGTGTGTTAACTTGTAAGGATTAACAAATGACATTCTGTCTGTTTTCGTGAACTGTAATTTTAGTCACGGAGAAGCAAAACTTTTTCTCTGATTTATGCATCTCTTCAATAGCCTAAGCAAGGGCATATACACCACCAAGTATGAAAAGAATAAAAATAATTATTTGGCTTACCAATCAATGAGGTAGAGGCCATGTATATATAATATATTCATGATACACTTCAGAAAATAATATACACAAGGTAAGATTCCTATAAGGAAACAATATACACAAGATAAGATTCCTATAATCAAAATAATTTGTATTCTAATTTTCATATTTAAACATAATAATTCATATATTCAACACTCCCCTTCAAGCTGGCGTGAAGATATTCAACCAACACAACTTGTCAATGGAAGATTGGAGCAAAGTTGGTCCCACAGATTTTGTGAACATATCTGTCAATTGCTGAGAAGAAGAGACAAAGGATGGACACATAATGCCAGTCGGAACCTTTTTTTGAATGAAATGTATGTCAACCTCGATATGCTTGCTACGCTTATGAAGTACAGAATCAGAGGATTAACATAATGGCAGATTTGTTATCACAAAATAAAGAGGAACGAACAGTCTTCTCATAACCCAACTCTGTCAGAATAGAGCGAATCCAAGGAATCTCACATGTCCCATGTGCCATAGCCCGATACTCAGCATTTGCAAAAGACCTAGAAATCACCGCTTGCTTCTTACTTTTCCATGAGATAAGATGATCACCATGGAAAGTACTAAAGCCAGAAGTGGAACGCCAATCAGTCCTAGATCCTGCATAGTCTGTATCGGTGAAATAGGAGAGCCCAGATTGGAGACCAACAATAAAGAACAATCCCAAGTTAGGAGAAGTTTTTAAATACCTCAAAATATAATGAACTACGTCAAGGTGCTCTTTACGAGGTGCATGCATGTACTAACTGCAAATGTCAAATCAGGTCTAGTGTTGGTCAAATAAATAAGGTGTCCAACAAAACACAGATACATGCCTGGGTCATCCAGCAACTCACCAGACACTGATGTGAGTTTGATATTAGGATCCACAAGAGTAGAAACAGGTTTATACCCTAACATACCAGTATCCTGAAGCAAGTCAAGAGTGTACTTTCTTTGAGATAAGGAGATCTCCTCCCTTGAGTGAGCCACCTCAATTCTCAGAAAATATTGAGACATCTCAAATCCTTAATATCAAAAATTTGGCCCAAGTCCTTCTTTACTTGACCAATACCGAGAGTCATCACCTGCAAGAATAATATCATCCACATAAACTAACAAGAGTATACACTGACCTGTAGAATTCCAGCGAATGATACAAGTGTGATTGGAGTGGCACTGAACAAAGCCCATAGATATAATAACAGAACTGAAGCGACCAAACTATGCTTGTGGTGACTATTGCAAACCATACAAGGATTTGCGTAACCGGCACACTTTTCCCAAATACTCCCCCTTAGCCCGAAAACTGGGTAGAGGAGCCATATAAATCGTCTCAAGAAGATTTCCATGGAGAAATGTATTCTTGACATCAAGCTGATGAAGAGGCTAAGAATGAGATGCTGCAAGGGAGATAAGGAGACATACAAAAGTAAGCTTAGCGACAGAGGCAAAAGTGGCACCAAAATCCTTGTCAAGAATCTGTGTGAAACCTTTGGCCACCAAGCGGGCTTTGTAACGGTCAATTGAGTCATCAACGAGGTACTTTATGGTGAACGCCCATTTGTAACCAATTGTGCTTTCCCCATGAGATAAAGGTACAAGATCCCAAGTGTGATTCTGTTCTAAGGCCGCCATCTCAGTCTGCATAGCCGCTACCTATTTAGGATTCTGAAAGGTCTCAGATATAGAACGAGGAATGGACTCCGACTCAAGCTTGAACAGTAAGAAGGGAAAACCCTATCATAGGAAAGATATTGGGAAATAGGATGGTAAGTACTACTCAAATAACTCAAACGATTTGGAGGATGTCGATCCAGATGTGGGTTACGACGAGGAGGTGGAGGAGAAGCTAAAGAAGAAGAGTTATACTTGACCCAGAAATCGGAGTGCCGGCAGGGGGGGTTGAGTGCGTGGATGACGGGAGTATACTTGCAATGGAGGAGGAGGCGAAGGTTGAGAAGAAGAAGGGGGACTGCCTCCAAAATGGTCACCGGGCGAACAGTGAAAGTAACAGAAGGAGAAGCCTGCAAAGAAGGGTTAATAACTTAGTACCAAAAAAAGGAAGATCCTCACAAAACGTAACATCCATAGTGTGGTGAAAGTGACTAGACACAGGGTCATAACACCTATACCCTTTGGACATGGAAGAGTACCCTAAGAAGATACAACGAATAGATTTGTCATCTAACTTTGTACGAGTGAGACTCCGATTTTGATCAAAATCAGTACACCCAAAGATACGAGATAAGAGTGGAAACAGAGTAGTGGTGGGCATAAGGGTATAAAACGGAGTGAGTTCATGCAACACATGACTAGGGATCTTGCTGGAAATTGTGTTCATGTATATAATATGATAGTGGTGTTGGTGGTAGATAGTGGCATGTATAGAATATGATAGTGGTGTTGGTGGTAGATAGTGGTATGTATAGAATATGATAATGGTGTTGGTGGTAGATAGTGGCATGTATAGAATATGATAGTGGTGTTGGTGGTAGATAGTGGCATGTATATAATATGATAGTGGTAGATAGTGGTAATATATAATATGTAAGTGGCATATAATGGGTTATGATGATGTTTGTAATATCTCCTATATAAGGAGTGTCATTTGGTCTTGTAAGATAAGAAGTTTTGAATATAACAGAAATATATTCCTTCTTCCTCATATTTTCGGAGTTCTTCTTCTTCATATTTTCTAAGTTGGTATCAGAGCAACAAAAAACACAGCAGCCCTAAAACCGTCATAGCCATGTCGGAAGTCACGTCCGAAACCACTTCAACCCCAGCCGCTGCCATTCCGGTGAAAACATCCAACTCTCACTCTGTCCAAATCACCACCATCCGCCTAAATGGTGATAATTTTCTCCGCTGGTCACAATCTGTCCGGATGTATATCCGTGGGCAAGGAAAGATCGGTTACATCACTGGTGACAAGAAGGCTCCTGCTGTTAATGATCCGCTGTTCGACAGTTGGGACGCTGAAAACTCCATGGTTATGACATGGTTGGTCAATTCCATGGAAGAGCATATAAGCTCTAATTACATGTGCTATACTACTACACAAGAATTGTGGGATAATGTTAGTCAGATGTATTCTGACCTAGGAAATCAATCTCAAGTTTTCGAATTAACTTTGAGGTTGGGAGAGATTCGTCAAGGAGATGATTCCGTCACCAAATATTTCAATTCGTTGAAAAGGTTGTGGCAGGATCTTGACATCTTCAACACATACGAATGGAAATCGGTTGACGACTGCAACCACCACAAGAAAACTGTGGAAGACAGCCGTATTTACAAGTTTCTTGCCGGCCTCAACATTGAGTTCGATGAAGTGCGAGGAAGAATTATTGGCAGACCTCCTCTCCCATCCATTGGCGAAGTATTTGCCGAAGTCAGAAGGGAAGAGAGCCGAAGGAGCGTCATGCTTAAGAAAAAAGGTAATGGTGAATCAATTGAAATTTCTGCTTTAATTAGCGATGCTGCGGCCAACAAGGCTGCAAATTACCAGCGCAGGTTTGATGATAAGCCACGGGTCTGGTGTAATTTTTGCAACAAGCCTCGCCATACACGCGAAACGTGTTGGAAGATCCATGGCAAACCTGTCAACTGGAAAAGCAGCAAACAAGGAGAGAAGAATCGTGGCTTTCCTACCGCTAATGAAGCCGATTCAGGTCCCTTCAACAAAGAGCAGATTGATCAACTCTTAAAGCTGATAAAATCCAACTCCTCATCCGGTACTCCTAGTGTTTTGTTGGCACAAACAGGTAGAAATCCTAAAGCCTTCTCTTGCCTAAACTTCTCTCCGTGGATCATAGATTCCGGTGCCTCCGATCACATGACTAGTTTTTCCCATTTATTTAGTACCTATTTCCCTTGTTCTGGTCATGACAAAATCAGAATAGCCGATGGTAGTTTTTCACCTATTGCAGGAAAAGGATTTATTAAACTAACTGAGAAAATTAATCTCAATGCTGTTCTTCACGTCCTCAACTTAGCCTGTAACCTTTTGTCTGTCAGTAAACTATCTAAGGATTCTAATTGTCGTGTTACATTTTTTGAATCCCATTGTGAATTTCAGGACCAGAACTCGGGGATGATGATTGGGCGTGCTAGGATGCTTGAAGGTCTTTACTACTTTGATGAAGTACCTGTTAGTAATAAAAAAGCTCAGAGTTTTAATAGTACTAGTTCAATCTCTGTTCGAGAAAAAATAATGCTATGGCACTATAGGCTAGGACATCCTAGTTTTCTTTATCTGAAACATTTATTTCCAGAATTATTTAAAGGGATTGATTGTTCTTCTTTTCATTGTGAAAGTTGCATTTTTGCA
Source organism: Camellia sinensis (assembly GCF_055761805.1). Lineage (NCBI taxonomy): Eukaryota > Viridiplantae > Streptophyta > Magnoliopsida > Ericales > Theaceae > Camellia > Camellia sinensis. The sequence continues at coordinate 64,790,921 of NC_138974.1, forward strand.
AAATTTCATCGCTCTATTTATTTGCCAAAACCTTGCCAGGCTTCAAAACCTTTTTATTTGATTCATAGTGATGTTTGGGGCCCTTCTAAAATCACTACTCTTTCTGGTAAAAGATGGTTTGTTACATTTATTGATGACCATACCCGCTTATGTTGGATTTATTTGATGAACAAAAAATCTGACGTGAAAAATTTATTCACAAATTTTTACAATATGATTGAAAACCAATTTCAAACCAAAATTGGTATTTTACATTCTGATAATGGAACAGAATATTTCAATGAGCAGTTGGGTGAGTTTTTGGAAAAAAAGGGGATTTTTCATCAATCTACATGTCGGGATACCCCTCAACAAAATGGCATTGCAGAACGAAAAAATAAACATCTACTTGAAGTAGCACGTGCTATAATGTTTTACATGCATGTTCCTAAATATTTATGGGGTGAAGCAATTTTAACAGCCTCTTATTTGATAAACAGGATGCCTACAAAGGTGTTAACATACAAAATATCTTTTGATTGTCTCAAAACTTTTTTTCCTGACACGAGGTTGTTTTCTGATTTACCAGCCAAAGTTTTTGGATGTACTGCCTATGTTCATGTTCCCAGTCAATTTCGTTCAAAACTTGACCCCCGTGCTATAAAATGTGTTTTTTTGGGTTATTCCTCAAACAAAAAGGGGTATAAGTGCTTCGATCCTCAAAACAAGAAATTTCATGTGAGTATGGATCTGTCATTTGTGGAAACAAAATCCTATTTCCCCAACACTTCTCTTCAGGGGGAGACAAGTGGAGTAGAAGACCGTTTTTGGGATATTTCTATCCCGCTCCCCAATGTCATTTATCCTACACAAAAACCACATCTGTCTGATAATGATCACTTAGGAGAACCCAGTTCTATGGTGCCTAGTCAAGAAGATTCTTGTTTAGGGGGAGAAGTACTACAAAATGATCTAAATCCTGAGCTTCAGGTTTATACTAGGAAGCGATTTCATCTGAGGAATAATGACCCGAATGTCCATCCTAATGACCCGAATGTCCACCCGAGTTCTGACATCGAAATTTTAGGTAATCCTATTCCTTCTATTTCCGACCTTGATGTACCTATAGCAATTAGGAAAGGTGTCCGAAATTGCATTAAACATCCTATTGCAAATTACCTCTCCTATCAAAGACTGTCTAAAAACCATAGAGCTTTCACATCTAGGATTTCACACTTGTTTGTTCCAAGGAATATACAGGAAGCATTGGATGATCCGAATTGGAAATTAGCAGTCATGGAGGAGATGAATGCTTTAAGGAGAAGTGGTACTTGGGAGATAGTTGATCTACCCAAAGACAAGAAAACAGTTGGGTGTAAATGGGTGTTTACGATAAAATGTAACGCAGATGGAAGCGTTGAGAGATACAAGGCGAGACTGGTGGCTAAAGGCTTCACTCAAACTTATGGGATCAACTATCAGGAGACGTTTGCTCCTGTTGCTAAAATAAATTCCATCAGAGTACTGTTATCTCTTGCAGTAAATTCAGATTGGCCTCTACATCAACTTGACATTAAAAATGCATTTCTCAATGGTGATCTTGAAGAGGAGGTGTTCATGAGCCTACCGCCGGGATTTGAGCAGAGACTTGGAAGTGACATAGTATGCAGATTGAACAAGTCATTATACGGACTCAAACAATCACCAAGAGCGTGGTTTGAACGCTTTGGGAAGGCAGTTATCAGTTGTGGCTTCTCGCAGAGTCAAGCAGATCACACAATATTTTATAAACATTCAAAAAACAGTAAAATTGCAATTTTGATTGTTTATGTTGATGACATCATTTTAACTGGTAATGATGAAGCAGAGTTAGCAGCCCTCAAAGAGAAACTCGCAAAAGAATTTCACATTAAGGATCTGGGAGCCCTCAAGTATTTCCTCGGAATGGAATTTGCAAGATCCAAGGAAGGTATATTCGTTAATCAGAGAAAATATGTTCTTGATCTCCTTGGAGAAACAGGTATGCTTGGTTGTAAGATGGCGGAGACTCCGATCGAGCCTAACTTGAAGTTACAAGCTGCTAAGGCTGAAGAAGTCAAAGAGAGAGAACAATATCAGCGACTTGTAGGGAAATTGATTTACTTGTCTAATACGCAGCCTGATATTGCCTTTGCAGTCAGCATGGTAAGTCAGTTCATGCACTCACCAGGGGCAGAGCACTTTGAGGCCGTTTATAAGATCTTAAGATATTTGAAAGGAACTCCAGGGAGAGGCTTACTGTTCAAGAAACATGGACATCTTCAAGTTGAAGTATACACAGATGCAGACTGGGCAGGAAGTGTTACAGACAGGAGATCAACATCCGGATACTGCTCCTTTGTAGGTGGGAACCTAGTTACATGGCGGAGTAAAAAACAGAATGTGGTAGCTAGAAGTAGTGCAGAAGCAGAGTTCAGAGCTGTTGCCCATGGAATCTGTGAAGTAATGTGGATTAAAAGAATTCTTGAAGAATTAAAGCTTTCTCACCCGACACCTATGAAGGTCTATTGTGACAACAAAGCAGCTATATCTATAGCTCATAATCCAGTTCTACATGATCGCACAAAACATATAGAAGTGGATAAACATTTCATCAAGGAGAAAATCAATGCTGGCATAATCTGTATGACCTACCTTCCAACAGGTGAACAATTAGCTGATGTGCTAACGAAGGGACTACACAAGAAGCAATTTGATAAGCTGACTAGCAAGCTGGCTATGGAAGATATCTTCAAACCAGCTTGAGGGGGAGTGCTGGAAATTGTGTTCATGTATATAATATGATAGTGGTGTTGGTGGTAGATAGTGGCATGTATAGAATATGATAGTGGTGTTGGTGGTAGATAGTGGTTTGTATAGAATATGATAATGGTGTTGGTGGTAGATAGTGGCATGTATAGAATATGATAGTGGTGTTGGTGGTAGATAGTGGCATGTATATAATATGATAGTGGTAGATAGTGGTAATATATAATATGTAAGTGGCATATAATGGGTTATGATGATGTTTGTAATATCTCCTATATAAGGAGTGTCATTTGGTCTTGTAAGATAAGAAGTTTTGAATATAACAGAAATATATTCCTTCTTCCTCATATTTTTGGAGTTCTTCTTCTTCATATTTTCTAAGTGATCTTATTAATGAGGTAAACAGCAGTAAGGACAACCAGATGCCAATAAGACTTGGGAACACCCATACCTCGAAGAAGACATCGGACAACAGACATAATTTGGCGATTTTTGCGTTCAGTAACACCATTTTGTTCAAGGGTCCAAAGACAAATAAGTTGTTGAAGAATATCGGTTTGATTAAGATGGGAATGAAATGCATTAGAAATATATTCCCCACCACTATCAGAACAGATAGTCCTAACAATTGCATGAAACTTAGTTTTAACAATCTAAATTGGACAAAAATGAGAGACATCAGACTTACGACGAATTAGATAAACCCAAGTGCATCCAATGTTATTAAAAGCAATAAGCGCACCAAGGCGCCAAGGTCTCCTAAGGCCTTAGGCGCAAGGCGCAAAGCGATGCGCGGGTTCCATCGAAGTAAGGTGCACCATGGCAGGTTAAAATAATATAATTTAATATGAGGCATATAAGCAAATAACTAATTGGTATAACATAGACCAAGCATTTTAAAAAAATAAATACCAACAAATATCACTATTTTAACATAGACAAATGAGTAATATTTCAAAGTTCAATGTAAAACACGAATATCCATGATCTAAAGGTCAACTAAATCATAAAAGTAGAGAAGAAACAGATCAATTCAAAATAAATATTTAATAAACAGAGCAATCTAGAGAAGAAAAGCAGAGAAGAAAATAAAATAAAATAAAAAGAAGAAGAAAAGTAGAAAATAAAAGCGAAAGAAAAGCAGAGGAGAACACGAAGAAGAAGACAGCATAGGTATATTTGAAACCCTAAAAATCTCAGCTCAACCTAACTCTATAGACAAAAACAGAGCATTCCAAAACATAAACGAAAAATAAGAAGAAGGTGGCATGGGGAAGAGAAGAACAGACGAAGAAGAGGACGACTGGCGAAGAGAAGAGCAGACGTATAGAAGGGAAAGAAGAGACAAAGAAACAAAGAGAAAAAGAACATGCCTACACATTTGAAGCTCCAGGACTGGACAACAAGTTCAACTTCTTCAGAGTTTTGGATTAGGGCTTGTTTTTTCATTTGTTGATGTTGATTTGGGCCTAAATCGACAATATTAGCATGTACATTTGAAGGATATAATCTGCTATACCTGACCCATGTAATTTCAGTGGTCCAATTCAAATAATAAAAAAAAAAACCCTCAAGTACTACGCCTTGGGCTTAATTGCACCTTGTTCCAGTCGTACGCTTTAATCGCTCCTTAGTGAAGTCGCCTCGCCTTGACCATTGCAAGGCGCAAGGGGTGGGCATGGCTGGACCTTGCGCCTAGGCGCTCTTTGAATAATACTAAGTGCACCTAGTGTGATCATCAATAAAAGTCACATAATATCTATGACTAGAAAAAGCAGTGACAGTGGAAGGGCCCCTGACATCAAAATGTGTAAGATCAAAAGCACTAGGAGCACGAGTCATATAAGGGATATAGCTAGTACGGGTATTCTTTGACAACTCATAAATCATACAATGAAACTTAGAATCTTTGCAAGCTTTATTAAATGAAGGAAAAAGTTGACATAAATACCAAACATTAATATGACCCATATGAGCATGCCATAATTTTAAAGTTTGAATATTAAAAGCACAAGACATAGAAGCAGGCAAAACAGGGGCCTGAAAACTAGCTAAGGAACAAGTGGAAAGCTTGTCTGGTGCATCCCTAAAGTAGTACAGCCCATCACGCTCATAGCCCTTGCCAAAAATCCTCTTCGAACTCATGTCCTGTAAAAGGTAAGATGAGGGTAAGAAGATATGACAACACAATTAAATTGTTTGGCAAGACGATTAACAAATTAAAATTATATGCAAACTTTGGAACATGTAAAACAAATGATAAAGTAATGGTAGGGAATAAAGACATTACACCCTTATGACGAATAGAGGATAACGAACCATCGGCAAGACACATAGATTGGGCAATAGTAGTAGGGACTTGCGAAGAAAGAAATGAAAACTCACCCATTATATGATCATTAACCCCAGAATCCAGAACCCATGAGGGACTAGTAGACCGAACATGGAAAGTAGTAGAAATACCTATTGTAAGGGTGGCAGCAGTGGTAGATGATGGGCTAGGAGAACAGGCAGTAAGAGATCCGAGCTGTGCCTGAAGTTGACCAATCTGAGTCTGTAACTCTTGTAAATTAGGGAGATGAGGAGACCCAAGAGCAGGCTTGGTGGGTATATCAACAAAGGATGAATCAGTCATGGTGCAAGAAGAGGGGCTAAAAAACACACAAAGATAGCAACACAGTCCAAGAAAAAATAAGAAGCCGGAAAAAACTCAACGGCTTATCTAAATAGATGCTACCGAATAAACCTGATAACCCAAAAGAATAAAAGGACAGACAAAGGGACTTGTTAAAATTGATGTATTATTGATTGATGTATTGATATGGTTACAATGATTCCTATATATAGGAGAGGGTGAGTGTGTAGTAGGTGAGGAGTAGGTGGAGAGTAGGTGAAGTGGGTGGAGTAGGTGTAGTGGTAGGTTTTGGTACATTTTAACAGGCCCCCGCAAACTCAAGGGGGGTAGGAACTAACCAACTTGAATTTGGAGAGACTAACAAAACAAGAAAATACATAAAAATAAAAGAGGATAGGAGACACTGTATGGTCGTGTCAGACCGATGGTGAAGACACTGTATGGTGGTGTCACAACGTTGTAGAGGACACTGGATGATTGTGTCAGACCAATGTAGAAGACAGTTTATGGGGTCATGTCGGACCGTTGTAGCAGACAATGTTGTGACAGTTGTTGTGACAGTTTACGGAGTCTTGCTGGACCCTTGTAGAAACTAACCGGAATCAATGTCGGGACAGTTTACAGAGTCTTGTCGGACCCATGAAGGAGCTAACCGGAATTAATGTCGGGACAGTTTACAGAGTCTTGTCGGACCCATAAAGGAGCTAACCGGAATCAATGTCGGGACAGTTTACAGAGTCTTGTCGGACCCCTAAAAAGTCGCACCCTCAAAAGGTGTGCCCAATCTTGCAAAAGGCGTGCCATCAAAAGGCGTGCCCAATCCATAAAAAGGCGTGCCATAAAAAGGCGTGCCCAATCCATAAAAAGGCGTGCCAGATATGATGGCGAGGCACGTGAGTGCCTTGGCTGGCGCGCCCGTTTGTCGTCTGGCGTCAAGTGGCGCGCGATACGCGTGGCTGCCTCGGCTATTTAACCAAGACGGAGGCTGAGGCTGAGGCTGAGGCTGAGGCTGAGATAGAAAAACTGAGAGAAACCTCTGAAAAATTCTTCGTTTTGCTGAGAAAGATACTCTGTAACACTCTGTTGCCCAAAAAAAATGGCTTCGTCTTCCCGCGGTCTGCTCACTCTCTTTCCCGACCTCAACGAGTCAACAAGAGAGATAACTGGTGCGGTGGCACTGGAACCTCAACCAAGCGCCCCGGAGTTTGCTCCGTTGAACTTTCCTATGCGGTCTGTGGAGCAAAGAATGGCAGTGCAGTCGGATGTGGAGGCCAATCAGTATACATTGAAGTCATGTGTGGAAACCATGACTGCGGTTACAAATTTGTCGAACCGGCTGCAGAGTAGGACAAATGAGGTGCAGCAGTTAAACGCCCAACTGGCTCTGCTCCAGCGCATGTATAAGGATGCGCGAGCAGAGATGAGTGTCCTAAAGGCGGAAAATAAGGAGCTGAAGCGGAAGGCCACCGTTATGTTCCGATTTGGAGGGCCGCCATATGCTGCAGTGGAGGAGTATGGGGGAGTGAACGTGCTTGGCGGATTAGGAAGCACGGAGACCGGACTGGCACGGGACACCCAAGAGAAAAGTAAGAAGAAGAGACCTGCAATAGAGTAGAGAAGGGAAAAGAAAAATCCCACTGTGGGTGTGGTTGTTTTTGTGTGGTTTTTTTTTTTTTTTTGTAAAATGGTGATCGGGGTGAGCCCCGACATGAATAAAATGAGTTTGGTGTGCAGTCCGTCTTCTTCTTTGGTTTTTTTTTTTTTTTTTTTTTTTAGTTAGTTTTTTTTTTTTAAAAAAAAAAAATAATAATAATAATAAAAAATAAAATAAAGTGGTGGAAGCCAGGGGAATCCATGAAGGCTAGTATAATATTTTGTAGTGGGGAAAAGAATGATGGGTATGTGGAGTAGATAATAAAATAAAAGGAGGTTTAAATAAAGTGAGGGATGTGGGCGGTGGATGAACAAACAAATAAATAAGTAAAGGAATGAAAAGAAAGAAATAAATAAATAAAGAGAGAAATAAATAAAGAAAGAAAGAAATAAATAAAGAAAGCAAGTGTAATGTGTGTTGCCCTTTTTTCTTTACTGTTGCAGCAGTGTGTTGATATGTTTTTAGTTTATTTTATGTTGCCTTTGCTGGGTGTGGTTTTTTTTTTTTTTTTTTTTTTTTTTTTTTTTTTTTTAAGAATAATAATAATAATAATAATAATAATAATAATAAAATGTAGAATAAAAACAAGCGCACATGGGTTGATAGTGTCAATCCATTAACCTGTCAAAAAGTAGAATAAAAACAAGTGCACATGGGTTGAAAAGTGAAAAAAGAGAGAGAGAACAGCGTGTGTAAATAATAATAGTAATACCCAAACCACGAAGAGCTATCTTCCAACACCTCCTAGGCCAACATTAATGTCAGAGACAAAACCAAGCCCACAACCTGCTACAAGCAAGATAATATTACTAGTGGGTTGGACCATCTGGAATTGCTCACACCAACGTCAACAAGATCAGCAGTTCTAGCGAAAAAATATTTGAAACCAAGAAGTAGTGTTGCTGCTGATTCTGCTTCTGATGTGCCACTAAAGGACGACGACAGCCTCATGAGCTGCCCTGGTATTTTTTTTTTTTTTTTTTGGAGAGAAAACTCATCTCATAAACTCTCTATGAATCTATCTGAATCAACAGAACCAACAAAGCCTAGAGTACATAGCCAAATTCTACAAAATGGCACAGAGACAAAACACACAGAGAGCGGTATAGATACATGGAACTTGGAACTTTCTCCAGGCAAAATTAAAGGAATCTGGCGGTGTATATAGGGGAAGATGAGTACATGTGGTGGATTTGGGCAATGATGGGAAGGTATGTGTAGAAAATAAGCGGAATAGGTTGAGGTCCGGCGGGCGGCCAAGGCAAGGTTGCCGCCCGCCGGTGAAGCGAGAAATACGAAGGTCTTAACCTTGCTCTGATACCATGTTAAAATTGATGTATTATTGATTGATGTATTGATATGGTTACAATGATTCCTATATATAGGAGAGGGTGAGTGTGTAGTAGGTGTGTAGTAGGTGAGTAGTAGGTGAGGAGTAGGTGGAGAGTAGGTGAAGTGGGTGGAGTAGGTGTAGTGGTAGGTTTTGGTACATTTTAACAGGACTTAATACATCAGTCTAATCACCCCAAGAAGGGAGGGGGAAAAAAACAGCCACGAACCATCTAAAGAGGTAGCTGAAGCACGTAAGACCAGAACCAAGTCTGGTCGGCCGCAACCAAAGCCTCAGCAGGGATAAAGAAGGCCTACCGAGGTGAAGACAAGGAAGAAGAGGGGCTGCGAAGGTTGGGTTGAGAGGCTGGGCTGAGGGAGAAAAGGAGTTGGATAGGGCTATCAGAGGCTAGAGAGAAGAAAAAAGGTAGTCGGTGGTGATGGGTGGTCTAAGGAGGCTCTGATACCGAAAAGAATGAAAAAAATTATTTGGCTTACCAATTAATGAAGTAGAGGCCATGTATATATAATATATTCATGATCACTTTAGGAAACAATAAACACAAGGCTGGATAGTCAACTCACTAGGCTGGCTACTGCCCTAGTAAGCAAGAGTTCCAAAACAAATGAGTCAAAATATGAAGTGCCTGACGTAGTTTGCATCATGTGGCAGAGCTAAGCTATCGTGCTCGGCAATATACCGCTCACCATGGTCCTTCGTGCCTCACTCTCATAGGGAATGCTCGGGAGTGACCACGTCCGCTCAATCACCCCCACTCAGCTGCAACATAGCCTGGCCCTTAGCTCACCTATGTCTCCCTATGCACTCACTCCCTAAGTTGGGATCACTTTACTTAAATCACTTGGTTGCGTATGCTTTGAGCATGACCTAGTCATCAGATCATTAGAGGATTGTGGATCAGAGGCTAAGATTATGGGTTCATCAAGGTTGCCCGGTTATCTTTTTTGGAATGGTAGTTCCATGTTGACCAGTATTAGAGAGAGGGAACCTTGATCTTCCACTCACGCCTGCTGCATGCATGATACACTCCCCGAGATATCATATCTACCTTTGCAGTTCCTATGATACACCCTTCCCAAGAGCCTGAATCATAGGATGCAACAATAGGGCTGATATCACCTTCATGTCAAGTTGAGGGGAGCTCACCAGCTGTCCAGAGGTGGCTTGGGCTCCAATACTCTTGGAGTCTATATAACGGTGTCATGAATGCAGCCACAACACAATTATAATCACATCATAATACACAGCAAGATAAGAGCACTAGTCTATCTTGCACACAACATAACCACCTAAGTGTTCAAGGTCCCTCGCTGCTGTCCTCTCTATCTCTATGGCTGCCTTGGTCTTCTCCAAGGCCTCAAGCGATCTTGAGCCATTGAAGTGCCCGCCATCTTCCTAGAGATCCACAACTGACTCCCTCTAACACTTCTTACTCACAATCCTTAATTAAGCAACAGGTCAAGATTGCAACACCAGATTTGATTTTACATGTTCTTCCTTGTTGAAATCTTCAAATGCTCATTTTCTGGATTTTCATGCATTTGTTGAATTCACTCACTAACCTTTTTTGGGTTAATTTGATAAGGTGTGCCTTTGTTTTTATTATTGACCATGTTATATGTTCAATGCACCCTGTGTTAAAGATTTGAAAACTTTCTTTTGTCCCAAATAATATGTACATAAGAACTATAGAAGGTACAACAATTTCATATTCAATGAAATTTTTTGTTCATAATTATATTCAATGAAATTATTTGTTCATAATTGGCAGGACCAAGATCACTTGCTTGGAGTCATTGTAAAAGTACCTTCTGCTAATACTAATACTAAACGATACATAGCTTTAGTCCTAACACCGGAATTACCACCAACTTCACAAGCTTCCTTGACTGGTGGTAATTTGCAAGATAAGAAGACTGCTGATTTTCAGATACTGGCACCAAAAGCAAAACGTGGTTTTGATGATGAATATTATTCTTCCCCCACTGCTCGCAAAGGATCAGGTGTTGTCAACATAAAATTACCTCACCATGGTAGTGCTGCTGGTGTGAATTATGAGGTTAGGGAGATTGACAATAAAGAGATCCTATCTATATGCAATTGCAAAGTGAAGATTAATCAAAGTGGGCTTCTAGAAGATAATAGCAGTGCTGCTTATTCTAAGACTGTGCAAGAGCTATTAGATAAAAAATCTGATGGAAAGTACCCTCAGGCATTGGATCCAGTGAAAGGTATTTTCTTTCAATGCCCCAAAATAATAATTATTGGGGCAGCATTATAGTTACCAACCAAACCAATCTAATATTACATAATCTATGTAATATTTCTGTACCAGATTTGTATACTTGCGTATTTCTTATAAAACTTAACTTTCTCCAAAGTTGAGATTTCTAAAGGAAGTTCCATGGCAGATCTGAGGTTGAGTGACTTGGAAGTTGTGAGCGTTTATCACAAATGGAATGGCCTATTGCAGAAGATGGCACAGAATAAGTGTCATGGGTGTGTTAAATTGGGGGAACACATCAAACTAGCAAAATTGATAAAGAGTCATAGAGAGGAAGTCGATGCTCTTAAGTTTCAAATGTCAGATGAAGCACTTCAGCAGATGCCAGACTTTCAGGGTCGAGTATGTGTTTTTTATATGCTTCTGTATTGCACGGCATTAGATTTTTGGTATAAATTCTCAAAATCAAATCAGAAGAGATCCTTCTTTGACATCTTAGGTGTGCCTCTGCAGATTGATGTTCTGAAGGAAACTGGCTGCATAGATACTGACCTGGTTGTTCAGATCAAAGGGCGCGTTGCTTGTGAGATGAATTCTGGGGAGGAGTTGATATGCACGGAATGGTTGTTTGAGAACCAACTGGATGATCTGGAACCAGAAGAAGCAGTGGCAATAATGTCTGCCCTTGTGTTTCAGCAGAAGAATACTTCTGAACCTTCTCTTACTCCCAGGCTGGCCCAGGCTAAACAAAGGTTGTTCTCTTTTTTCTTATATATTTACTTCTTTTTTTTTCCTGTTTGTGTCTTTGAGATATACTGGTTTGGTTTTTGGTTGTTGATGGTGGTGTTTTTTCTACATTTAACGTGTCTAAAATTTGAGCTTCCTGAGCCAGGGGGAGGAATAATACTCAGGAAAACTACAAGCTTTAAATCATGGTTTTTAAACACAATATTAAGGCGGTGCGTGTACTGTTTTACAGTTTCCATAACCTTTTGATCTGGTCTGTATGGGAAACATTATTGTACTTGACATCTTTAGGATGTGTTTGGATCATGGATTTGGATAAAGAATTTGGAAAGGAAAAGGAAAAGGAAATGGTGAGGGAAATGTGAATAAAACATAAATTGATTTTTTTTTTTTTCCGTTTCCTCGCTTTTTCCTTTCTATTTCCTGATCCCTACCTAAATCTATTATCCAAACACAGTAGTTGTGAGTTTCTGATGTTTCCTTGCAAGCGACTTTGTAAGTATAAGGGTGCTTAGACTTCCAAGTTCTTGTTTTTGAAAACTTATTGTAACTCAAGTTTGAATTGATGTATGCCTTTTTGTAGATCATTCTTGATAAACCAAACGTTACAATCAATAAATTGATTTTTTATATATATATACATTGTTGATAAGTTGATGTTTTATGTACATGCATGGGCTTGTATTCTTTCCTGTGTTTCATCTCCTTCCTTTGTACTAATCCCAAATTTCCATGCAAGTACAGATTGTATGAAATCGCCATAAGACTTGGGGAGCTTCAAGCGCACTGCAAAGTACAGATTAACCCTGAGGAGTATGCTCAAGAAAATCTTAAGTTTGGTCTTGTCGAAGTGGTCTATGAATGGGCAAAGGTTCTCTTTTTAACTCTTTGTTCAAAAGCACATGACCAAAACCTATCCCTTGTTTCCGAATGGCTTATTTAAGCTACTTTCTTCTGTTGCAGGGCACTCCATTTGCAGATATATGTGACCTTACCGATGTTCCTGAAGGGTTGATAGTGAGGACCATTGTCAGACTAGATGAGACATGCCGTGAATTCAAAAACGCGGCATCAATAATGGGTAATTCTGCGTTATACAAGAAGATGGAATCTGCTTCCAATGCAATAAAGCGGGACATTGTTTTTGCAGCTAGCTTGTACATTACGGGTGTGTGAGTGTAATCATGTTATCACCTAAAGGCATTTGTTTGCCTCTCACCTTCTCAAGTATGGTGAGAGGGATTTTGGGGGAAGGAAGAAAGTTTGTTGTATACTAGTCCTGACGTGGCATGCCATGCCTCAGCTATAATTTGGCTGATTTAGGGCTGATTTATGCCATGTCGGTTCATTGTTTCTGAGGATCAGTGAAAATGTACATTTTAACTTCATGTTGGATTCTAACAAACATGTCCCTGTGGTCATGTCAAAACTTTTGTGACTGTCTACAAAAGGATTTGTTTAGGGTTTCTTTTCTTTTTTTTCCTTCTTGGAATTTGGTGTTAGACCGTTTGTTATAGATTCTGTTTACAGTTTATACAATAAAAAATAGTTACACTAAATTGATAAAAACTGATGGTTGATGCTCCTAATAGGAACGGTCACCTTCTAGGTATATTATATCTGTTTTTACTTTAATATGATATCTTACTGTTTATGATGGAGCCAATCAAGAAAGAGATTTCATTAGAGAGAATTTCAAAATGGGTACAAGAGCTTTCAGGTTTTGAAATATTCAATATCAAAATATCATAATCTGAATATTAGAGGGGCCTAATCTTCTATTTATAAGAAAAAGACTCAATTAACTCTAACTAACTCTTATTGTGCTAAACATTACAGCCATACTAGTTCTAACTATATCAGACTTTCCTTCTAAAGAAAACAACTTGTTCCCAAGTTGGGACTACAACACAATGACTCAAGACAACAAAATCAATAAAATGACTCAAAATAATGACTTATGAGAATATGATGGACATGCAACGATGAACAAGACTAAGTAGTTACAATTCCTTATTCAAGATTATCCTAGCAAACATCTTTTCATCAAAATGAGTTCTCGTTCATGGACATCAACCGAAGCCATGTTGAGGTGTGAATAGACCACCCATGTAGCATGCCGTTTTGGAAGCAAGAAATAATTAAACGCTTCTCGCATGGGTCCAAAATAAACGCATCCTTTTTCCACGAAGCTGGATTGGGTACCAAATCAACACAACGTGACACAAATAACTTTGAAGATAGCATAAAAGGTATTTCTTGGAATCAAAGTTCAGTCAACACTCATAAAACTTATTTTCTTGGAATCTAAAAAACGGATAGAAGGTGAGATTGCAATCACATCCTTCATAGGAAGCAATATAACAGCAAAACTTGTTTTATCTACCAAACTTTCATCTTCAAGGACACCTTCTCTCTCTACAAAAGAGTCGTCTTCATCACCATAGTGGTTAAAGATTGGAACTCCTTTATAGTCACAAACACAAACTTCCTTTTCATATTCACAAATATCAACTTCCTCATAAGTCAACGCCTCATTATCGTCTTCAAAGATGGCAGCATCTTGATCAAGAACAGATCAAGAACATGCCACGATTACTAGAACTCAACTAGGGCTTTGAGTAGACTCTGATTTGCAAAATCAAATCTTGACTTGATTCTAGGTAATCTGTAGATGCGACTTCGTAACATGGTGGATTCATTACTCTCAGCTTTAACTCGTTGTGAGTCACAACTCAAAATTGGTAGTCGAAGTCAAATCACAATTTGGAACTCAAAGATTTAGAATCAAAGTTGTAAATAGGGACTTAGCTTCATTTGTGATCTCCATTTAGAGGTTTGATACGAGTTGAGGCTTCAAGTCAGGTATGTAGATTACGACTCTAGTCAAATTTGTAACTAACTTTAAGCAATTAGCAGCCACAAGAATTACGAAAGAATGACGAATCAACAAATATTTGAGAGACATGTCCATTTCCAAGGCTGTAATACCAAAATGATGGAGCCAATCAAGAAAGATATTTCATTAGAGAGAAAATTCCAAAATGGGTACAAGAGTTCTCAAGCTCTGAAATATTCAATATCAAACTATTATAAATTGAATACTAGAGGACCTGACCTCATATTTATAGGATAAATACCCAACTAACTCTAACTAACGCTTATGGTGCTAAACATAACAACCATACTAATTTTAACTATATCAGTTTGGCCCCCTAATTTTTTTTTTTTTATAAAAGCTTATTATTTGAAATTTATGATAAATGAGTTGCTTATGGTGGTGGTGGTTATTGTTGTTGGTTTTTTTTTTTTTTTTTTTTGTTCTTCTTCTTATTCTGGATGTTTTTAAGAGCTTTCAATGATTTTTTTATTCTTTTATTTTTATATGGGAGGGAACCTATTAAGTTACTTGGAAAAGGGATGGGAAATAAAATGTGGCATTATTTGTAATTTTCATTAGGCTCTCAGCTCATAAATTCAAATTTAGATTTTATTCGGTCATACGTCCATGCGTTGAGGGAGCTTCTATCTACACACACCAAATACCCTCTTTGCACACACTTAATGATATTTAATTTTATTACAATTGTATCCCTAAGTGAAATTACTATTTTAGACACCATTGTTAATTCAAAACATCTCCATGCACACCTCCCTCTAGAGTTCACATCTGTTGCATCGTGTTTGTAGCTTCATTGAGCTAGAAGTGAAAGCAGAGTCATTCATAGTTTCTTCCAAGTTCATTGAGCTAGAAGTGAAACCAAAGGGCTTTGGCATTTCCGTATTGCACATGCACTGCAGCTTCTCAATTGTCACGCCCCCAAACCGCCCCTAGTAGTTTGGTGCCGTGATGGCCAGTAATCCGAGGTTACCGAAGGCCGACTTACAAGAATCACACACAATCAGAGTATAAAATATGGGGCTTACAAGTACGGAAGCAACATTTATACATATACTGAATCTAGATAGTCCATGAGAGCCGTGCTTAAGTCCAATGAAATGACATACATTCTTACAAAGTCTTACAACTTAGATACAATAAGGGAACGAGATACAAAATACATCTTGACCAAAAGGCTTCTCAAGCCGACATATACAAGTGCACATGAAATATAAGCTAAGAAGCATAATCTTCAAGATGGTACAAAATGCTAATCCAAAACACGTCGGCAAGGCACCCAAAAACACATCGGCTACACGTCTAGGCCTCATTGCCTTCTTGCTCATCACCTACATATATATAGAGAGGGTGAGCTTGGATACTCAGTGAATGATATTAGAAATAAAGGTTTTGCATGATTGATATCCAAGATTTCTTTCAAAACAATACATAGCATACTTTACAATCAAGGGGGAAATCAAGTTCATTGCCGGCCTTTCAAGTTCTTTGGATGTTATTACATCTACTTAATACAAGGGGGTGATGACAATTCCAAGACAAGAGTGCAGTTGCATTATAGTCCCCTGCAACTGAGGACTTTCAAGACAAGAGTGCAGTTGCATTATAGTCCCCTGCAACTGAGGACTTTCAAGACAAGAGTGCAGTTGCATTATAGTCCCCTGCAACTGAGGACTTTCAAGACAAGAGTGCAGTTGCATTATAGTCCCCTGCAGCTAAGGACTTTCAAGACAAGAGTGCAGTTGCATTATAGTCCCCTGCAACTAAGGACTTTCAAGACAAGAGTGCAGTTGCATTATAGTCCCCTGCAACTAAGGACTTTCAAGACAAGAGTGCAGTTGCATTATAGTCCCCTGCAGCTAAGGACTTTCAAGACATGTCATCAAAACAAGATAGTGTATAATATACAAGTAGGGATAGTCATTCATGCTAGATCAAGTACTTTTCAAAACAAGGCAAGACGAGATTTATGAAAGCAAGTGTAACATAGCTTTATTAAAATACCACTCACATAGTTTCTTCAAACATCGGGGTCGAGACAAGCCCAAGTCCTACAAACACATGGCAAAGTCTATTGAATGCACCTTCTAACAAGTTTCGTATGTACACAAATGATCTCGGAAAACATGCTGGGCACCAACCAGGTCTAGGCCGAGGTTCCACACCTCCTCGCCGAGGTGTGTTCCCGAGGGCCACATGCAAGGAAAAGAGGTCGGGAAACTCTGGGTTTCCCTCTGCTGATGAACATGGAGAACATGAGTGTGAAAACATGAAAAATATGAATGTTCGATCACAATTTGTTATCACAAATCTGGGATTTTCATGCTACGAGTTTGAAAACATGGACCTGGGTACCCGTACTTGGAATTCTTGCGGAAATAAACACAAAAACATGATTCTTTATGCAAGCTTTCGGATCAAAACAAGACTTCCTTGAAGAACACATGAATGTCATTTTCTCTTTCTAAAATCGAACTTCAAAACAATGCATGGCTTACAAATCATACCCGATCATGCAATGTAATAACAGGAACATAAAGAACATCATGAGCAGATCAAGAATCTAACCTCAGAACACGGATCTAACGGTTCGATCTCTAGGAATCAAGCTTGAAGATCTACTTCCTCACTCTAAAACTCCTTCTTCCTCCTAGAGTTTCTCTCTCTACAAGGCAAGGTTATGATACCAAATGATAGTTTTCTTTACCCGGTTCTGGGGTTAACCCTCTACTGAGACACGTGGCGGCGACTGGTTGGGTTTTTTTCTGAAAAGGTGGCTGACAGACCAGACAAAGCATGGTGGAAGGGTGTTCAACAAGTAAAGCGGTATGGGCTCTCTGACGAGGCAATGACATCGGCTAATAACAAGGCGTATTTAACAAGCTACACGGAATGGCACTCCGGCAAGGGGTGACATCGGCTAACAAAAGGACTTCGGCAACTAAGGTGACAATGACCCCGGCTAGGAAGGACAACACTTGACTAAGCTGTGCCACATCTTGGCCTAGATGCGCCACACCTCGGCCTAGGTCATACCACTCCAGGACGAGATCACTGGGGTGCAAGGTAACATCTCGGCTAATGTGTCAAGGCAAGGACGGAGGTCAACAAGGGGTTCCAAGATACTTCTAGACTGAGGATGACCTCGGCTTGGAATGATCTAGGCGTAACGTAACCTAGGCTTGGAATAACATCGGCTAGTATAACTCAGGCAAGGCGTGACCTAAGTTTCACATCAAGGAAGGAACAAGACAAGCATACTACACTTAGACAAATTACAAGGCTTCAAAACAAGACATGGATCACATTCGCTCAAGCGAAACAAGTCACAAACATACACATGCAAGCTTAACAAGTCATAATCATACCGATGCTCATGAACATGATGAGGACATAAAATGTGGGTTCCTACATCAATGCACTCATTCATCAACCTTCGTCATTCGTAGGGAAAACATCATTGTTATGGAGGATTTGTCTACTGAAAATCAGCAAATAAGTGTTCATGTGAAACAGAGCGAAGGAAATGTGAGTTTAACTTAATTTTTTTTTCCCAGCGTCGTTCGGATAACCAGGGCTGAATTGTGTTATTTGGTTCGGAAATCTACTACTGAAATAATTATTTATTTTCGGAAGTTGTTGTCCGAACAAAGTAATAAATTTCGGAAGTTGTTATCCGAGCAAGGTATTTAAATTCAGAAGTTGTTGTCCGAACAAAGTTAACTTTTACAACATTCAACTTCCGAAATTTGAAAATAAATTCGGACAACTACTTCTGAATGAAGTAAATTTTTTTTTTCCCATTTTATATTCCAAATTTGCAAACTGCATACCAAATTTACAGTTTCAAATTGCAAATTAATCTTTATAATGCCATTAAAAATTTGTAATGTTATACAAAACATGCAGGAATATGTGTCAACTCAAGGAAGTCAGGTTTGTGCGGATTTTGTGTTAGATTGCACCACTCAATTCACAACTGAACAGGTTCACTCTACGAAATTATAACGATTATGTTTCGAATTGCTCACCAAATGTAAATGTTTGATAATATTTATTTAACTTTGTAGGTATTCAAAAGTAAGGATGAATTGCTCAACTGGGTACGTGAAGTTGGAAAGAGAAATGGTTTGATCATTGTAATCAAAACATCAGACTATGGTGGAGGGAAAAAAAGACCCAGGATGTATCTTGCTTGTGAGAGGAGTGGCCAATATAGAGCAACAAAGAAGTTAAAACATGATGGCAACAATACATCAAGAATAACCGGTACGAAGAAGTGTGGTTGTCCTTTTGATATGAGGGCTCACAGGTTGCCACCAGCAGAAGAAACCTCTTCATGTGCTGCACGTTTAGTAATCCCCAAGCCATAAACGAGTAATGTAACTCCATGATGATCTGTCATATCTGGTATGCTAACTAATTTGCCTACAATGGAAAGGCCAAGAATAGTGCCAACATCATCCACAGTCAAGGTCATCTCACCAACTGTCATGTGAAATGTGTTCGTCTCAAGTTGCCATCTCTCAACAAAACTGGAGATTAGAAGCTTGTTGACGAACCGATAAGTGCAACGAGCTAACTGTGACAATCTAGACTGCTCAATAATGGCTTTGAATCTGGTGTTGTTCTCTACTAACCACCATGGCCATGCAAGGATCTTGGAAGACTGATTTTGACACTTTAGGGGCCCTCGTTCCTACAACACAAATGATATGTCATTACAAACTCCCATACAACACACAAAAAAAAAAAAAACTCATATACAAATGAATTTCACTTTTATTGAGGAATGTTTACCTCTCCGTGCCAAATAGCTGCAGCCACATGACTATTGAAACTTTGCAGTATTGATGGATCAGTCGGTCCACCTGGAAAAGCATGAGTAAGGTACTCTTCCTGGACAGGAGGAGAATCAGGTAAAGAGGTATCCTCCACAGCAATGTCAGGCATATCATAACCTTCAACTCGTCTTTGGCTTTGGCTCCGACTTTGACTGGCACTGGGAATATCATATTCTACCGAAACTGGATCACGACCTTGACCTCGTCCTCGCCCACGCCCTCGTCCCCGTTCATGGTCTACATCTAATTCACGACGTCGTCTATTTGAAGCAGTAGGTGGGACACGTTGTTGATATTCAGAATCCATATTATCTGCAAAAAATAATAAGTGTGTGTAATGAGTGTGTGTGTAAATAAAGAGAGTGTGTGTAAAATTAATGAGAGTGTGTAAAATTATAATAAATGTGTGTAAATTATAATAAGTGTTTTAAATTATAATAGGTGTTTTAATTAAGTGTTATAATTAAGTGTTTTAATTAAGAAGGGAAAAAAAAAAAAACATGTTCGAAAGTTCACAATCGAAAATACATATTCTGTTTGGAAGTTGAAATCCGAAACAAAAAACATAATTTCGGAGGTTGAGTGTTGTCCAAATTCAATTTTTTCGGAAGTTGACTATCGAAACAATGTAACATTTTCGGAAATCTACTAATGAAATTATTGATTATTTTCGGATTCCTATGTCCAAACACATTGTTATATTTCGGTTAACCAGTTCTGAACGACGGTTCCAAATCAAAAACTCTACATTCCAAGTGAAAAACTCTACATTACAGATGAAAATGAGGATTGAATAGGAATGATGATTCAAAAGTAAACTCACCTAATGAGGATTGAAAATCTGATGGAATGCTTCAATGGGATGCAGCTTCATGGATGAAATGCTTCAATGTATTTGCACACCTGGGTTGCACACAGTAATGAGATGGAATGCTTCTATGTATTTGCACACGGTTGAAGATGTGCTTCAGTTTGAATAGGTGCTTCAACTTGTATGTGATGGAATGCTTCAAGGTTGAAGATGTGTTTCAGATTCAATAGGTGTGTGTATTTGGGGTCGGGTGTGTGTGTGTGTGTGTATGAGGGTACATTTGGAACTCACCGTGTGTGTACTGAGGAAACTAATTAGGAATTATTTTTTTTGGTGTGTGTAGTGAGAAGGATGTGCAAAGAGGGGATTAGGTGTGTGTATATAGAAGCCCCCATGCGTTGAAATAGTTTGGCGACAAACTTAAGCAAAATGACCAAACTACCCCACATATATTCATATCATATGCTCTGATTTCTCAAAGCACCTCTCTCTCTCTCTTCTTCTCTCATCAGCGAACACCACCGATCGGAGAGACTCCTCTTATTCTCCATTCTCTCTGCGCCTCCTCTGCTTCCCTTGTTGTCATCGGCATCTTCATTGTCTTCAACGGTGGCGGTACCAATATTCTCACATCGTCGCCTCCTCCTCCACTGCCGTGACCACCACTGTCGTCACTTCATCCCCTCCTTTAGTCGTTGTCTTCTTCTCCAGTCTCTGTCGCCACCGTCTTCTTTCCTAATCCACCTTATTCTTCGATCAGAACCCTAGATCACCAGCGTGAATGACCACCAAACCTTAGATCTCGTCCCCAACCTCCCGAAGTAGCTCACCATCACAAATCTCAACGTCGACCTAGGTTAGATCTATAATTGACTGTATATCTGGTATCTCTTGGTAGAGTTTGTCGAAAATGTTAGATGTTGCTGCCTTAGACATGACCCTAGACGATCCACAGATCAAAGTTCATGGATGAGAACTTCATCAAGAAGCATATCGAACCTGGAATTCTCTCCATGGCGAATGCTGGACCTAGAACCAACGGATCACAATTCTTTATTTGCACTACGAATACCGAGGGGCTAGATGGAAAACACGTCGTGTTTGGCCAAGTTGTTGAAGGTATGGATATTGTGAAGGCGATCGAGAAGGTTGGATCGAGCACTGGAAGGACCTCGAAGATCGTGACGATCGCCAATAGCGGTCAGCTCACTGAAAGTAGCCATCATCTAATGTATGTGTATTTATACATGTGTATGTGTATGTGTATGTGTATATATACAGATCTGAACCTTTTAATAGTACATAACATAGTTTATGTTCATGGCATTTTCTGCTAAAGTGTGCCTCACTTTTACAGTTAGTTGTTGTTGATTAGGGTTTAGTTGTTGTTGTTGTTGTTGATGATGATGATGCATCTTTGTTTGTGGAATGATTTTAACAGATAGTGGATGATGGAGAAGAAACATATTACAAAAGATAGGAGAGAGAGATAAGAGATTTAAACATATAGAAAAATAATAAAATTTTAAACAGGTAGAATAGATTTGTGTTAAACAGATGTGTTATAATTGATTTTTAATAGATAAGATAATAGATATGTTCAAATATGGTGGAAAATTGAATTAATACACAAAAAAATTGGATAGATAGACTACAAAATAGACATATAGAATTTTATTGAGATTTTTGGTGAAACCCCCCTTTTGGGCCTTTTTATTAGGGTAAAGGATAACCCAATCAATTTTCTTTCAAAAAGCTCATGAGTAGGAAATACCTACCTTAATAAGGCTATTTTATAATTTCTATTTTTTTTATCACAATATTGCCCTTATATATATAGGTATCATACGTTTGAAAATTTTGAAATCTGAGCTAAAGATCTTGCAGGAACGAAATCAGGAACAAAATCGATGAAGACGATCTCCAAATTTGAAGATCTCGCAGCCGAATATCTCTCATTTGGTGGCTGATGATCAACACTCTCAATTAAACGAGAGTTTCATTGAGATTTGTGACTGTTGATCGAGTTGTAGAGGTTTTTCTTCTCAATTAGGTATGTTGATTTGTTGATTAATTTTTTTTGTTTTTGTTTGTTTTTTTTGATTTATTTTTGTTGTGTTTGATCTGATTTCGTTTGACAGAATCAGAGTAAAATTTTACTCTGGTTCTATTACTCTGTCTTTTGTTTCAGAGAATGAGAGTAAAATTTTGATTATTGAGAAGATAGGGGAGATATGTTCTTTTAGCTTATGCGTTTTAGTTATCAATTTTTAACTAGCAAAAAAGTTGCACCAAACAAGTTCATTGTCTGCAAAATTTTTACTTTTGTGCAGAATAACATTTTACTTTTATATTCAGAGTTGAACATTTTACTCGTTTTTCAGAGTAAAATTTTACTTTTATACAGAGTAAAATTTTACTTTTAAATTCAGGGTGTAACATTTTTTTCTTAGATTTAGAGTTAAATTTTACTCTTATGCAGAGTAAAATTTTACTTTTATGCGGAATAAAATTTACTTTTAGATTTCTTTTGCAACATTTTACTCTTATAGCAGAGTAAAATTTTACTTTTATACAGAATAAAATTTTACTTTTATGCAGAATAAAATTTTACTTTTAGATTCATGTTTCAAGTTGTGTTGGTGACACATTGTATGAGTTGTCAATCTTTGGCAAACTAAATAGTAAAAATTAACTCTAAAATATAGTACAATGTTACACTAAACTACAGTAAAATTTTATCAATTCAAACTAAACACAAATTGTAGTGACAGTAAAATTTTACTTTGATAGTGATAGTAAAATTTTTCTTTGATAGTGACAATAAAATTTTACTTTGATTGACAGTAAATTTTTACTGTTAATTGATTGCAGATTTGTAAAATGGTTCTCCCTCTTATGTTGTTTTGCAAGTATGGTGATCGTACCATTGTGTTCAAGGTTGTGTCAAACTGCACATTGAAGGATTTAACTGATTTCTTAAGTTGTAAATTGAAGAAGTTTGACAGTAGTGGTTGCATACTGTTGTCGTACTGTTTACCTGGACATTCGCAATACATGAATAATGATGATTCTGATTTTCAAAATATGTTGTCGCTTGTTTATCCCCTTGGTATTGACCGGGTTGATGCGACTATTACTGAAATGGGCATTTCAAATGAAAAACATGGAGTTAGAGAATCAAGGGACGCTAGTGGATCCAACATTACTGATGATGAAATGGATTTACTCCCTATGTTTTGTTAACATGAAGAAAGGGCTTTGTTGTCTTGTGGATGGGTGAATGGAATTACTCATGTAGGTCAAAGATTTATTGGAGGTGTAAAGGATTTCCGAACTGCATTATGTAAATATGCCATTGAAATAGGATGTGAGTTTGTGTATGTGAAGAATGAGAGTGTTGTGTCACTGCTGTGTGTTCAATGCAGGAGTCCAAAGCTTGTTTATGGTGAGTACATGCATCTCTAGAAAGTGCTAATAATTTTTTCTACATTAGGACTCTAAATGATGAGCATACTTGTGGAGCTGCAGTTCGTACTTCTAAAAACTCAATGATGAGTTCAAATTTGGTTGCAAGTTTGATTGTTAATGAAGTTCGTGGGAATCCCCAAACTCGTCCAATTGATGTTGTGCGTCAATTTACAGATCAATACGGGCTCACCATTACGTACAATCACGCTTGGTTGGGAGTTGAGAAAGCTAGGACTACTACTTTTAGAGATTTCTCTATGTCTTATGATGAGATTCGATGGTATATGGATATTGTGATGAGCACAAATCCTGGTAGCTATTTGCGTCTTGACTATAACCATCAAAGTGGACGGTTCAAGAGGTTTTTTGTTACATTAGTACTTCCATTCAGGGGTTTAGGCATTGCTGTCCTTTATTGTTTATCGATGGAGCTTTTATGAAGGGGAAATATAAGGGTACCCTTGTTAACAGCTACAGCGAAGGATGGGGATCAAGATAGATATTACTATAGTTTATTCAAAAGTAAGAAGTTACTTATTCTCAGAGTAACATGTTACTGTTATTCAGAATAAAAATCTACTATATTTGTCTTTTTCGTTTAATATACTTAATAATTGTAAAATGTTATTTTTCAGGTTTTTTCCCTCTTGAAATGACAATTGTCGATACGGAGACTACAGACAGTTGGGAATGGTTTTTTATGCATTTGTCGAATATATTGTTGGATAAAAGACCAATTACCTTCATATCTGATCGGAACGCTAGACTTTTGGAGGCTTTACCCAAGGTTTTACCTACTGCTTACCACTATTTTTGTCTCCAACACTTGAAGGCCAATTTGAGGGATAGGTTCTCTGGTCCAAGTTTTAGCAATACTTTCAGGAGCAGAATAGTTTTTTTGTTTTCTTCATGTGCTTATGCTCCGACAGTGGGATGTTTTAATCAGTACTTGAAATAATTACAAGATGAGGGAAAATGGATCGTTTGTGGGTTTCTATCCAATTTGCCCTATGACAAGTGGACTAATGCATATTTTAAAGGACAAAAATACAGTGAAATGCACTCGAATGTGGCAGAGTCTTTCAATTCATGGATCCGTCAAGCTCGCCATTTGCCCACTACGAAGATGATTGATTCAATTAGGTTGAAGATCATGGATTTGATGTCGAGAAGGAGAGAACAAGCTAAGAAATGGAATATTTTTCTTTGTCCGGAGATGGATTCAACATTAGTAAATGCTCTTAAAAGTGAAGAACTTGGTTGGTTAGTCGTTCAAGTGATCATGTTTTTGAGGTTCAATCTCGACCATCGGTTAGCGTTGACCTCTTGAATAGAACTTGCTCATGTTACCAATGGCAATTGAATGGATTTCTTTGTTCTCACGCGGCGACTGCCATCCAAAAAAGCAGAGGTGATTTGTATGCACATGTGGAACCATTTTATTACACTAGCAAGTTCAAAGCTTGCTATGCTGAGTTCGTTTATCCAATGCCCACTGTTGAGAAACCTCTTGTAGCTATGGATGATCTTGTTGTCCTTCCTCCAATTCGTAAGAAGCCACCTGGTAGGCCAAGGAAGAATAGGATTCCATCTAGGGGTGAGAAGATAAGACGAGTACAGTGTGGTAGATGTGAGGAGTACGGTCATAATAGGAAGACTTGCAAGGAGACATTGTCATGAAAGACATTATTGATTTTGTAAAAGAAGTATGAAAATAATGTAGTTCTTTTGCAATAAATAGTCCATACCAATAATAGTAGTCTTTTAGACTAGATTTGTAAGGAGACATTGCGATAAAAGACATTTTTACTATGTTCTTGAATGGTTGTCTGTTCAAGTTTCTGATTTGCTTTGTGGTTGAGCTTGACATTTTAATATATATTTTTTAATGTGGTTGAATAAGTTTCATGTAAATGAACTTATAATGGAGTTTGTTCAGTAGGTGTAAAGGTTTGAAATGGCTATGCTTAGCATGTGCTTTCAAAGTAAAATTTTTTGGTATTTCAGAGTAAACTTTTACTTTATTGCAGAGTAAAATTTTACTTTTTCGAGAGTAAAACATTGCTTTCATTCACATGAAAGTAAAACTTTACTGTCTTTCAAAGTAAAAATTTACTTTCTTGTTGAATGGTTCTCTGTGGGTGTGATGAGCTTGTGGTTTCACAGTAAAATTTTACTTTATTTCATAGTAAAATGTTATTTTTAGATTAAAATATTATCTTATTTCAGAGTAATTTTTTTTTATAGAGGGTAAAATTTTACTTTTATGCAAAGTAACATTTTACTTTTAGATTCAAAGTCTACCATTTTACTTGTTTTTCAGTGTAAAATTTTACTTTTATACAGAGTAAAATTTTACTTTTAGATTCAGAGTGTAACATTTTTCTCTTTTTCAGAGTAAAATTTTATTTTATACAGAGTAAAATTTTACTTTTAGATTCAGAGTGTAACATTTTACTCTTTTTTCAGAGTAAAATTTTACTTTTATGCAGAGTAAAATTTTACTTTCAGATTGAAAGTGTAACAATTTACTCATATTTCATATTTCAAAGTGAAGTAAAATTTTACTTTTATGCAGAGTAAAATTTTACTTTATTGTAGACAGTATGTTAGCCACTTAGAAAAACATTTCCAACTTGCACCAAAATTTACTACAATACACTTCTTTTTTCAGAGTAAAATTTTACTCTAAAATTTTGCTTTCAGATTCAAAGTGTAACAATTTACTCATATTTCATATTTCAAAGTAAAGTAAAATTTCACTTTTATTAGTAAAATTTTACTTTATTGCAGACAGTATGTTTCACTTAGAAAAACATTTCCAACTTGCACCAAAATTTACCACAATACATATCTTTTTTCAGAGTAAAATATTACTTTCAGATTCAGAGTGTAACAATTTACTCATATTTCATATTTCAGAGTAAAGTAAAATTTTATTTTTATGCAGAGTAAAATTTTACTTTATTACAGACAATATGTTAGCCACTTAGAAAAACATTTCCAACCTGCACCAAAATTTACCACAATACACAAACTTCCCTTGATGATCATCATGCAATCTTTGTGCAAAAATAATCTAACAACACAACTACATATATCATCAAAGATAGACAAGTATAACCTATATCATTGTATTCTATCCATAACAACGTTCATTCCCAGTCAAAACAATATACTGCTATAATAATGTATTAATCACCAAACCATAGTAAAATTTACTAGAACAATAGATATAGCATGTACTATCTAATACTTTTTTAGTATTGTTTCACTTACAATTACTTTTTCACCATTCTTTCATTTACAAAATCCAAAATTACATACATCATTCACAGTAGTTCCCCAAAAAGTTGTCCATATTGTCATCCTTGAGGTCTTAGCTCTAGCCCTTTTTTTTTTTTTGAGGTTGAATTCTTCCTCAGTCTATGCTTTTGGATAATCATTCAAAAATTGATGCACTATTGACGCTCGGAAATTGTTAATTTCATCATCTTCTATAGAATTTGCAATAGGCTCATCTCTTATGATTTACCGCATGATATAACATACAATAATTCCTCAATCAACACTGTTAAAAAAAATCAAGATCTTGTTAGATTTAGTCAAATTTGAAAACTACTAATTCAAGCATGTAGTAGTAGCGTGAAATACTTACGATGTTGGGCATTGTTGTAGACTATCTTTCACCAAAACCAAGTTTGCAAACTTTCTTCTACCTCTCTTCGTTTTGTTGGCCAACTTGTTCTCCACATATGTTATCTAACATCATTGCATAATTGTTTGGTCACGATTAAATACAAGAATAAGACACAGTAAAAAATTACTGTTAATATGATGCAAAGCACTTACAATCTTTTTTGCATCCTTAAGGTAAGGATCTTCTCTGTTGTCTCTTGACCTTAAAGAATTGTAATGTCTCCACTCATCAAATTCAGTGTCAAATACAAGAAATGTCCAGTGGTAGGGTTTTTCTTCCTTCTTGTTCCCATTGGAATTCATGCAAAAATGAAGGTATCTGTATTCATTCAAATCTTGTTCAAGGACTTTATCAATTAAATGATTTCTCAACTCTCCATAACCCTATTTCACTAAAGACTGCATTTAATCATATAAGAGTGTCATGTCTCAAGTTGTGTTGGTGACACACTGTATGAGTTGTCAATCTTTGGCAAACCAAATAGTAAAAATTAACTCCAAAATACAATACAATGTCACACTAAACCACAGTTAAATTTTATCAATTCAAACTAAATACAAATTGATGGCTTATACAACAAAGGCTTGAGAAAAAGAATGATTTATTCTTTTCTGGTTTCTTTGCTTGTTGCTCAATTTGAAACATTTCTACAAAGCTGTCAATGACGTACAAAAACAAAAATCAATTAAATATATGTGTTAATAAAATGAACTATTTTTAGTTATTGAAGTGAATACTAGTCATTGAAACTTGTATGGCCACTTACATTATTTGCAGTATCATCATCTCTTAGAATTGCATCCACATCATGCAATGTAACATATACTCCATTTCCTGTGTCGGACCATATGATTGTACTAGTCATAAGGTAAAAAAAATGTTGATTAGCACATTACAGTTTGATAACAGTAAAAATCTGTTGCTTGATAAAATTAAAAGGGTCTTACTCTGTGGTTTCCAAATTGTAAATCTTGCTCAGTAGACACTTATCATTCTCATCAAGCAATTTGCATATTGCAGCGTTATCTGGAAACAAAACCCTTCCAACTGGCTTTGGTTGGCTTAGAGGCAAGTTAGACAAGTTGTCAACACAAATCACTTCATTTGATATCACTTCAATTGCTTGTTTTGTGGTCTTTTTTTTCTTTGCCTCTCTTGGCTCACATTCAAAATCAGACATCTTTTTTTTTTTCCTCACCTTGATTTTGATTTTCTTGACCATGGATGTTTGCTGAAGCAAACTTTAACCACTAGAGTAAAATTTTACTCTATTTCAAAGTAAAAGTTTACTCTGATTGTAAGTAAACTTTTACTCTAATTTAAAGTAAACTTTTACTCTGTTCAAGAGTAAGTAAAATTTTACTCTGATTGTAAGTAAACTTTTACTCTGATTTAAAGTAAACTTTTACTTTGTTCAAGAGTAAGTAAAATTTTACTCTGACTATAAGTAAAAGTTTACTTTTTAAAGTAAACTTTTATTCTGTTCAAAAGTAAGTAAAATTTTACTCTGACTGTAAGTAAAAGTTTACTCTGATTGTATATAAACTTTTACTCTGATTTAAAGTAAACTTTTACTCTGTTCAGGAGTAAGTAAAATTTTACTCTATTTCAAAGTAAAAGTTTACTCTGATTGTAAGTAAACTTTTACTCTGTTCAAGAGTAAGTAAAATTTTACTGTGTTTCAAAGTAAAAGTTTACTCTGATTGTAAGTAAACTTTTATTCTGTTCAAGAGTAAGTAAAATTTTACTATGATTCAAAGTAAAAGTTTACTCTGATTGTAAGTAAACTTTTACTCTGTTCAAGAGTAAGTAAAATTTTACTGTGTTTCAAAGTAAAAGTTTACTCTGATTATAAGTAAACTTTTATTCTGTTCAAGAGTAAGTAAAATTTTACTATGTTTCAAAGTAAAAGTTTACTCTAACTGTAAGTAAACTTTTACTCTAATTTTAAGTAAACTTTTACTCTGTTCAAGAGTAAGATTTTATTATGTAAGTATAATTTTAAGCAAAGTGAACCAGTAAGACTGAGTTTGGAAAGATGATATCTCTTCGGGCTTTAGTGTTTGCAATGACCTCTTCATTAGCTTTTTCCTCAACGTTGATAAGTCCCATCGAAGGAGCCTTGGACACAAATTTTTTTCTTGAGGTTAAATGTGGGTAGTATGCTCGCATAACTAGTACTATAAAATAAAAATCAAAATTAGTTAATTCTCTAAAGATAGATTGCGTAATATTTCAAGTAGTTCAATTTACTTACCAAAAAAAGAAGTACACATCCAGTTACATTTTCAGGACTTCCTAATGAAGAATGGATTGAAGTAGTCAACGTGGATGCAACTACAGTCGACCATGCATATGAATTCATCATTTCCAAATCTTCTACAAGGGCGACAAAAGCCTATCCAACTGTTAGACCAGTTGTTGGTAATAGCAAAGTTCCCACAACAAATAAACACATTATTCGTGCAACGTCCTCAATATCAACTCTCGTTGTGCCTTCCAATGCATCTCCTAATGCCTCTCGCAAACTCTTTACGGATATTCTTGACATATTACGAAACCTTCTCCGCACAAAAGGTGATTCTTGTTTCTTCCCATATGACACATCTACTTTTTTCGTTCCTGATTTTATCCCAAAAATCAAAGTAACGTCACTGTTCCGTATGTCACATGTTTTCCCCCCAAGCTTAAATCCCTTTGCATGAAAGTCATAAGATTTGATCACATCCATGACATCATTGTCAACTTTCTTGAACTTCTTTAACACCACATCATCTTTCTTCCAAAAATATTTAAACAGCATCCCAAAAGGTGTTCTCTCAAGGGCAGTAATGTGTCTTTTAGTGAACCTTGTGTCTCGCATTAGGTTTATCAATGAAACGATATTTGACCTATATCGTTTCATATAGTTCTCCCTCTCCCGTACTCCATGTACAATGTTCAACTTCGAAGGTTTTGTTGTTGAAGGCATTAGATTGCTTTCTTTGCAGCCTTCGTCATCACTAACATTGGATTGAACTTCTTTACTACTTTTGCTCTTTTTTTTAAGGACTTTCTTCTTTTGTACCACCGTTGGTGGAACTTCAAAATCATCATCATCATCATCATCACCACATTTGCTTCTTGTAACAACCATTTTAAAACACGAAAAAGTTTCCCTATATCAATAGTGTAACATTTTACTTTAAACAACAAAGTGACAAAACAAATAAGTACTAAACAAAATGCACAAGCATTGTAATGAGACAGTAAAGTTTTACTTTGTTTGGCAGTAAAACTTTACTTTTATTGAAAGTAAAATTTTACTTTGATTGGAAGTAAAATTTTACTCTGCAATAAGTAAAAAAAATTTCATTGTAAGTAAAATTTTACTCTGGTTGGAAGTAAAATTTTACTCTGAAAAATTCATGAAGCAAGTGAATTTGAAAGTATTGAAATTGCAGGACCAAAACACGACAGAAATCAAAGCGTAATGAGCAAAGGCTAGAGTTAAAGTAAAATTTTACTCTGTAATAAGTAAAATTTTACTCTCATTGTAAATAAAATTTTACTCTGGTTGGAAGTAAAATTTTACTCTGAAAAATTCATGAAGCAAGTGAATTTCAAAGCATTGAAATTGTAGGACCAAAACACTACAGAAATCAAAGCGTAATGAGCAAATGCTAGAGTTAAAGTAAAATTTTACTCTGTAATTCCGAAATACCTAAATTAGTTTTCAAAATTTTTAAACCTTAACATTCTCACATGATTTAGTAATTTAAAGCATTTTAAGATAGTGATAAAAATTTTAGAACACATAATCCTTAGTGCAACCAAAAATCCCAAATTCTACTAACCCAACGTAATCTCATACACCACTCTCAAAATGAAAACAAACCCAGACTGACTTCATAATATCGAAAAACTAGCAGAAAGAGGAAAAAATCACCTGCAAAATGTGTGTCCAAGAGAGAGAGAGTAAAGCGTAATGCAGAGTTCAATTCGAGCGCAAGCGACGAACCTGTAACGTTGCTAGGGTTTCAATCGACGAAACTGTAACGAAGTAGCTCTAGAGAGAAAGAGTAATGAGACTCAGAGAAGGGTTTCAATCGATGCTAGGGTTTTCGAATGATGATATTCAGAGGAGAGGAAGGTTTTCAATCGATGAAACAGAGTGAGTGGAGAGAAACGGTGCAATTGTTTCATATTTCCCCACTTATATGGAAGGGCATTTCAGTTAGTCCACGCTATTTTTTTAATTGAGGGACTTTTGGGGCCATTGTTTTATTCCATGGGCTTCACACAAAATAGGCTCAATGGGAGGGGCTTTTCACCAAAAATCCCAATTTTATTTGTACAAATATTTAAATAGATAAGAGAAATTTGAATTAAAAAGGTTAAAAAAATTTAAACAAATAAGGTTAAAATTTTGAATAGATAGGGAAAAAATTTGAACAGATAGTCAACAAAAAATCAAATAAATAAAAAAAAAGTCAATGGGTAAAATTAGAAATAAAATGTCCTACAAGAATTCTCACCAAATTATTTAACAAAGCGTGCACCTCTCACCAATAAAAAATATTTACTGGACCTAATACCTTAAATACTCTCTAAATTAAATTTATCACAAATTTTCTCTTTTCATTAATTATTAATTATTATTTGTAATATATTATATTATCTCTAGTTTTATTACTATCTCTATTTTTTAAGTGCCAAAATTAACCCACTCTTACCTTGCCACCATAACTGTCACCTCTCTCGTTTGTTATGTCACTGATATAATATTGTCTATGATATAATACAAAATGGAAGTATAACATTACAAATCCGTTCCAAACTTGCTTTATCCCTAATCACTTGTACACAGGGATATAAGAAAAATTGAAAAAATCGATTGAACCAGGTCGAATCAATCATATTTGGTCTATTCTTTTTAACAATAATCCGTCTATGTAGTTTTTTAATTTGATTTTTTTTTTAATTTTCGGCTTGGTATCGTTGTAAGCATCTTGTGTACCGGACTAAATCGAAATCGACTGCTTCAATATATATTGTATATATAATCCAATAATATAATGATATTAATAAGTATAATAAATTATTAAACTCAATTAATTAATCTTATCATCTCTATAACTTGAGATAGTAAACTTTTATTATATATAACGTTAACTTTAACTTATTATTTTTAAAGCCTTAATATTTATTATTATTTTTTTGTTTGTATTTTTGTTAATAAAAGAATTGAAAAATATTTATTAAATGGATGGATTGAATATGTTTCAAATAGTGGACAAACAACTAATTCAATGTTTTTACAAAGATTAGTGACTATACTAAAAATGATTGAAATTTGAAAAGTCCTAAACCGATTAAATTGCACCAAATCAAACCATTTTAATCGGTTCGATTTGGTGCATTTTGATAATAGAAACGGTTTGTATAACGGTACTCAAAATAATAAAATCGACATTATTAGTTAAGTAAATTTTTTTACCTAAATACCGATCGCACTAAACCAATTGCATCCCTACTTGTACAGTCATGTATACGACACACAATGCCAAAGACCACCATTAAGAGCCCTTAATGATCTTTTTAACCCAACATAATCATAATTATCGTACTAAAAACAAAAAAATACAAATAATCGGTTTATTTTGAGAAGTAAGTTAAAAATTAATTTTTTAACTTTTTATGAAAAAATATGTAAAAAAATAGAGAGGTAATGTGACCTAAAGAAGCTAAAAAACTTTTTTGACTTTTAATCAAATTACCAAAATAGGTCGTTGTAACAGTTTCAAATAATAATATTAAAAACATTTCGCTCTTAATTAAGTTAAAAAATGTTAGATACCCAAAAGATTGATCAAAATATTTACAAAATGTCACATAGTGTGGATGGTCAATCTTTGGGAATCTCTAACATCACTTAATTAATGGGTTTTGTTCTTCTACACTCAACTCAAGCACTGTCTCTCACCCCACAACAGGCACGTCCAATCAACTCACTCCACATCACAACATTTTACCTCTCTAAGTGTAACATCAAATGCCCTTCAAGTTGGATTTGGGAATCCTGTTGTGCCTTAGGGATGTAATAATGGCCCAGCCTGGCCCAAGTGGGCCTTACGGGCTCCCGTTTTTTAGCAGGCCGAGCCGGGCTGGCCTATGGACCCAAAAGTGAGGACCAGGCCCAAGCCTAAGCCCACTCATAATAGAGCCTAGGGCCTGGGCCGTGAGCTTGGGCTCAGACCACAGCTAGTCGAACCTTTTAAAAAAAAAAAAAAAACCGATAAATACATTATCTATGCAGATTATTTATTATGAATAAAAATAAAAGAAAAATATTATACTTGAGTATTGTAGTTAAGATCAATGAGATGTTTTATTTGGTTATGTTTCATGGTGATATTTAAATTTAATTATGTATGACTTATATTTTTTTAATTATGAACTTATAATAAAAAAAAAAGTATGCAATTATGTAATTTTTTTCTTTCGAAATGAATAATTTTATATATATGAAAATGAAGCTTTCAATATTACAATATTGAATTAATTATATAACATTTATTGAATGAATAATTATTATTTCACAATGAAATAAAATGTTACAAAAATTTATATTATTAAATAAAATAGGCGTAGATTATTGATGACGGTAGAGCAATTACATCACTATAGGTCAAGTACATCCTAAATAGGTTGGCACCTACTAGCCCACCAATCATTTGCATTATACTTCACCTCAATAATGTAATACCAAAAAAAAAAACAAATGAAATAGTAAAAAACAAATTATTGATCAATCATTGGAAGAGACAGACATTTCAGTCACGTTGTCCGAGGATATGTTATCCAAATCTTAAATTCGCTCATTTTCACTATAATTTTGTCTTCTTGTAAGCGCATGCATATGATCTCTGGATATCATCAGTGCCTCAACCATTTGGGGTGAAAGTCGGCTCCGGTAATCGCTCAGCACTTTTTCACCTGCACTAAAAGCTGTTTCCGAAGCAACTGTAGAAATATGAATGGTTAGTATATCACGGGTCATCTATGAAACCACAGGCACATAGTTTCATTTTGTTTCTACCATTCCAAAATGTTAAAATCATCGGAATCATTCACTAACGAGCTTTCCAAATAACGTTATAGTTCAGAACTACTTACGCTTGTATGTTGAGATATTCTTCTACTTTTTATTGTTGAAAAAATACTTAATCTCTCGCCTCGAGATAAGACTGCTAGTGTAGTGTGTGTAGGTGTATTTACAGATGCAGCTGCCATGTATTCTTCAAATAATCTGTTGCATGTTTGCATAACAGGGGCAAATTGTGTTTGATCAACGAAAATACGTTCTAAAAATTCATGTAAACCAATTTCTTTACACCTATGATCAATTATTATGGTTAAACCTAAAAGATGAGTCAAATGATCAAAATATTTATCAAATTTTACTTTCATTGAAGTAAAAATGGTTACATAATATTCATTACTCATATATTTTATGAAAATTTTAATTATTTCTGCTAGCATATATAAAACAAATGGTGAAGTATGAATATATGTATATATATATAAGAAAATAATTTTTTTGAAATATCAAAAACTTTTAAAAAAATCTTTATACAAGGCTACTTGGCGCCAATTAAGTTTTGTGGGAGTTAGCACTCCTTCTATTGATGTTGTTGCAAAAAATAAATATATTGCTCTTCTTTGTTTACAATCTATTTTTAACAGATTATACGTTGAATTCCATCTGCTATCTACATCTAAAATTAATTTTTTAAATGACATATTTTCTCGTTGACAAATTTTTCTATATTCCAAAATTCGATTAGCAGAAGACATAATAGTAACAACTACATTTTTATTACAAGTACAGAAGTCTTGTATATATGCATAGCTTCTTTAACAATCTAATTTTAAAATATGGGCACAATAATGGATATGAAATAAATCACCATCAACAAGTAATTGTAAAGTTGATTTTAAATGGGTTACAGTTTGATTATAATATATTGCATTATCTAAACTAATTGTAAATATTTTATTTTATAAAACCCACTCATATAATACATTTCTTATTCTTACATTGATATTCAAAACCTTATTTGACCACCCATTAGATGTTAAACAAATTCTTCCATTCAAATTTTTAAAGATGTCAAATAATTCACTTTTACCATCCTCAAATTTCTTTAAAATCTTATTTTTAGTAGTATTTCTTGAAAAATTTTGATATTGCGGTGCAAAACTTTCGTGAATTGTTTCGATAAAATCGGGACATTCACTAGTAGTAAAAAGTTGTTCTTTTTTAATAACATAATCAACTACAAAATTTTGTGCACATATAGGATCATATGAAAATGATTGCAAATTACCAGTTGATAAAGCCCCTAATTGCATTTGACTTCTAATATCATGTTGTTAACTTTGTAAATGTTTGTTAATATGCCATTTTAGATGACTAGTACCCCCTGTAGATGCAATACTAAGTAATTGTGCATAATATTTACATTTTACTTTAAATGTAATTGTACCATTAGGATTTTTTATAGATATTTTTTTCAAAATGTTTCTAAATAGTAATAGTTGTGCCCCTAGATGATGATCCAACTGTTAGAAGAGAGATATCAGAAAGAGAATCAACAAATTCATATTGTCTAGTATATGTAACAATATCGACATAAACATAAAAAATATTATGACCCATAGTAATGTAAGTAAAACAATATATAATAATTAACAATTAACTTAAATAATGTGTAAATACAATGAGTAAATAATAATAATTAATATATGTGCACAAATAATTAATGGAAACAAATGAGCAGCTAATAAATTTAATTAAATTAATTAATGTTACCAACTGGTGAATACGATATAGAAATTAGCTTCTTCTGATAAAAGTTTCTTGTTGCACAATTGCAATTGTCATTTAGGGATGACACTTCAAAATTAATTAAGAGTTGAGAGAGATTGAGAGTTTAAGAAAGATTGAGAGAGAGAGAATTATTTGTAAGATTTATTTTGAAAAAGAGAAGATATTTATAGTAGTTTGAAAGGGTGAAGTAAATTTATAAAATATATATGCATATTACCGTTGTAGTAAACGGTAATATATTTTTTTTCATTCATATTTATTATTGGTCGGCTGTATAGGTCTTTTGGCTGGCTGTACAGACATATTGGCTGGCTGAACAAGTTTTTGGCCGGGCAGAGAAAGGAAATTTGGCTTGGCGGTCGTCCTATTGGATGACCAGCCGAACGTCGTAGAGGAAGATCGGCAGTCCAATTCAGTTCTGCCGGCTACAACGGTCAATTTTCAAAGTTTAACTTCGCAACAGCTAGCTGATTCACAGCCATCTTCCAACGGGCAAAACTCAGATAGGCTAGAGACAACTTTTAAGCAATGAATTTTATAATATTCTCACCCATCACGATCCCATCCCCTTAACGAGAAGAATGTATGGGCCATGTATAGAGCACTGAGCTCTACTATATATACAGAGCAACAGAGCTCTTGCTTACACTGTCATATTTATCTGATATTATTTGTGATAATTATCTGATTTTCCTACTGTTCTAATTGATGTATTTGTTGTAATTTTTATTGGGGATTATTTATTTTAATTTGTAGAAACCTAATTTACCCCCCCTCTTAGGTTACTTTTTGGGTAACAAGTTGAAATATATAATCCATTCGTTCCAAAATATTAGTACCTTATTCCATTTTTCATTGTCCCAAAATATTAGTCATTTTTCAAAAATCAAGTACAAAAATAATATAAATCTCTCATTTTGCCCTTCTTTTAGATTCATTAACAACATAAAAAGTACAATAACATTGATATTTCCCAAAAAATGTACTATCAAAGGGTAATTTGGAAAATTAATTTTTTTAAAGTGCAATAATTTTACTACTATAAAAAGTTGGATTCTCCAAAAGAGACCATTATTTTGGGACGGAATGAGTATTCTTTTTTATTCATTCATTGTAAGGAAATGACATTGACTGTTGTGTTATTTTGTTTTTTTTTTTTAGTTTTTTAGTTTTTATTTTTGCAAGATCAATCTTTTATTTATTGTATTTATTTTATATTTTTTTAATTATTTAACCATTGCAAGTTGCTTTTTATTTTTGTTTTTTGAAATTTGACCATCAGGTAGGTTGGGTTGGATAGCTCGAATTTTTTTGGTTCAGGCCAGATCGGACCTCTAGCCCTCAAATGAAGGGCCCGGGCCCAGGCCCAAGCCCAAGGTATTGGGCTGGGCTTGAGCCATGGCCTAACTGAGTCGAAACGGGTTGGACCCACCTCTGGCCCCAAGCGGGCTTTGGGCCGCCCACGGGCCTCGTGTCATTTTTACACCCTTACTGTACCTAAAGGCATAGCAGGCTGCTATGCTCTCTCGTGGAGTGTCGTGCTGAGCCTCTTTCGATAATCAGAACCGTTCATATTATAGTGTTTGTCTATTAGATCATTTACGCAAATATCAAATTGATTGGATATCTGCAACCCTATAACGAAAACACATTTGTTTTTATAAAAATTAATGGTTAACATAACTTTCATAAATTTTTAAAAACAATTAGGACCTAATCATAGAGTTATGAATATTCGATTAATTTGATTTTTTATATAGATAATATTCTTGATAAATCTTATAATATGAACGGTTTAGATCATCGAAAAACACTCGAGACGACCTTCCACAAAGGGCACAGCAGGCTACTGTATCTTGAAAGCACAACAGCACCCCAAGTGCCTTCAAGTTTGGCCAAAGTTGTATTTGTGGACTATTGAAATTTGATTTAAAATTTAACTAGTTTTAAAATATATTTGAATTTAATTTATTTAGTTTTCAATAACAAACTGATGTTATATAAACTTACCAAGTCTCAAAATAGGTTGATATAAAAGAAAAAAAGAAAAAAGAAAAAAAAAAGATAGAGGTACGATAAATTAGAACTGTAAACGAATTAAGTTGTTCGCGAGTTCGACTTAGCTCATTAAAGGCTCAGTTTGAGTCAATTCTTTTAGAAACTAAATGAGTTTGAACTAAATTTTTAGACTCGTTTAGTAAATGAATAGAACTTGAGTTCAAATAAACTCAATTTACTTATTTTTATTTAAATTATAGAACAAATGTATAACTTATATATTAATATAAAACTATGTATAAAGAATAGCATAAATATATGATTATATTAAATAATATAAATAATATTTTTATTTAAATAATGTAAAAATATATTATTTATATATTTAAATAATATAAATAATTACAACAAAAAAAAAATCGTTACCAAATTTCAAGTCAAGTTTGAACTTGATTAATATTAACGAGTTAACCCTAATTTGGACTTGATTAGTTAGGGCATCTCCAACGGTGCATTACTTTTTTCACCAAATTTGAGTAAAAACTCTATTTGATATCGGCTACTCCAACGGAGGGATTTGACTTTTCATCAAACCACCGGTCGACCGAGCGGATGAACTGACCAATCGTCTGCCTAATCGACTTGTTAGTGCAAAAAATAAAAAAACAACAGTTGAATTGTAGGTGCCCTGAAGACACTATACTCATTAGAAGAACAAATGAGGCAGAAGTGTTGAGAGCAAGCTTAGTGAAAAGATATGGAAAGAAGCAACATAGAAGCATCCCTCAGCCCAAGTTTGCAGATCCTGACCTCATCAACCAAAGTGGTCATCAGGTAAATCAATGGAAAGAAACCTAATCCTCACCAACACACACACGGAAAAAACAAAACCAAACAAGTTCAGAGCTGACATTTTTCTTGATTTGGTGATGTTGATTTCTTTGAACTAATATTTTTTGGTTTTTTTGATGAATTTGGGGGGGTAATCAGCATGCAATAGCTTATGTTGAAGGAGACAAGTACTATGGAGCAAAAGCAACCTTAAATGTGTGAGAACCCAAAATACGACAACCTAGTGAGTTCAGCTTGTCTTAGATTTGGATATTGGATGGTTTTTTTGATGAAGATCTCAACAACATTGAAGCTGGTTGGCAGGTGTATTTTTCTAACTCAAATTATGAATTTACTCACCCCCTTAAAATGAAAATACATTCTTCTGATTTGATTGCATTTTTTGTTCCACAATTGAATTGGAGTCTGATTCTAGAGTGAATATGGTTTCAGGTTAACCCAAATCTTTATGGTGATAACAACACCAGATTGTTCACTTACTGGACTGTAAGCTTTCAAAAAATCCCCACTCTGGTTTTGGGTTTTTGTCACAAATTCCCTCATTTGTCACTTTTAATTTTAGTGTAAATTCGCTCATCAGCTCTAGGTAATGTGAAATCTTTTATTACAATATATTGTTGTTTCATGTAATTGAATTTCCATTAGAACACTTCGGAGTTTGTAGACAAAACCAAAGACGAATTGAATTTGAATTCGTTCAACTGTCGTGTTGTCGAAGCCTCTTTCAGAGTCAAATTCAGAAAATGTTTGAACAACCAAATATACAAAGTGAATCACCACCCAGCAATAAACGTGTTTCCACCCGGACAAACCTCAATCGGTGTCCGGAGCCCATCTGAATTTAGGCTCAAAGTTAGCCAAAAGTCATAGTTGAATAAACCATTGTGTTACCTATTTTTGTGGAAATTGTTCACGGAAGAGGATGACCGGGGGGACATCAGCCCGGACGTCCAGTCGGTCCTATCCTCAATGGTCATGCATAATAAAATGATGAAAGATGGCCCAGATCTTTAGTTTGGTGAAACATTTGCTATATTCTCAATTTGATACATGTTTGATGAAGCCATTGGAGTACAAAAACAAAGACTTTTTCACCAAATTTGAATTTGGTGATGGATTTGGATTAGCATTGGAGATGTCCTTATTGAGTCAAATTTAAATTAAATAATCAAGCTAGATAAATAAACGAACAGACCTCGATTCATCTAGGTTCGTTTGTATCCTTATGTGTAGGTGTTGACTGATGAATATTGCTTTAAGATACAATTCAAAATGATAGAAATCACAAAATGTATCTATGACATTGCACTATTGATGATTTTAAATGAGTTTTTTTTAACAAGGATAGCATAATTTAAGGTTTTTTTTTTAGAAATAAAAAAAAATTCAAAGTTTGACTCTCGTAATAAAATAAAATTTGAATTTTTAATCTTGTCAATGTAAATCTTTATTTGTTTATCTCTTCTCAATATAAATCATTTGTCAATTTTCATTAAGTAAAATTGATGAAAAATAAATATTTTAACTATTAAACTTAATATAAGTGTACATAGAATATTTAAAATATAATTTTTCGTTGATTTAATGAGTACAATACTCTTTTTTTCCTTTAATTTTACTTAACGAAAATAGACATACCATCTAGACTAAAAATAAATTTAAAGATTAAAAATTTAAGATTTACTTTATTATGAAAGTTAATTTTTTTTAAAAAAATAAAAATAAAAATTTCACACCTGTTGATGGTAGTTTCTATTTGCAAAAGTCTATGGGATATAACTCGAGGACACATGTAAGACTCACTCTTTGTGAAAGGATTATATCTTATTCTGTGTTTGGTTTTTATATTCTTAGTATTATTGTTATTTGCACATCACCAAACTCAGTACATGTTGGAACAATTCATCTTGAATTCTTCAGTTTGTGGTCTTTGGGTCTTCAAACTTGGCAATGATCTTGTTTATGTAGAATAGAAATTTAGTGTTTCAAGTCGCGTTACTTAGTCACTTTTCTAAAGACAATATTTGCACCCACCAAAAAGTGTGCAGGGGGTTACAACAAATGTGCCTCCAGGATACAATGAAGTCTAATCTAAAGATCAAGTCTACTAGTGTCTACACTGACGACAGTAGATCAGAATACTGTTGATATAATCAAGAAAATCAAGACACTGATAATCAAGTCTGCAGAATTTGATTATCAGTAAGAAAAGTAGAAACTTGCTTAAGAAACTCTTGATTGAAAACTCTAAATCAAGAGGGAGAGAAAGAGAGAGAATTGTAGGAATGCTTTCTAGATTTTTGGATGGATTGAAATGGCTGATTTCGCAACCTATTTATAGGCCTTGATGCATCTGATTGAATGACCATGTCTCTTGATCACGTCCGATCAGATTTGATCGTTGGATCGACGATCTATGGTGTAAATCATTCTCACACTGAATAGATGCCTTGATTGATCGTACTTAATCATGATGGGATGTTATCTCATCCTTACGATCGCGCGCATCTCCAATCAACGACTATAATTAAATCGCTCCAAATCGAATACGCAACCATTCAATCAATTGGTTGACTTATCGGCATCGGACGCCACATCACTATCACGCAAAGCTGACTGTATTCCAGGTTTCCCATGCCATGTTGGATCCACGTCATCACTCTAACCTGTCCAATACATATAACAAAACGCCCTAATGGTGCCTTGCGTCCGTACTAAGTGCAAAGTGCGCCATCAAACACCACACTGCCCACACCACACTCACGGGCG
The DNA here is from genome assembly GCF_055761805.1 of Camellia sinensis. Classification (NCBI taxonomy): domain Eukaryota; kingdom Viridiplantae; phylum Streptophyta; class Magnoliopsida; order Ericales; family Theaceae; genus Camellia; species Camellia sinensis. The sequence continues at coordinate 64,832,517 of NC_138974.1, forward strand.
TAGGCGTAGGCGTATGCGTGGGCATGCCCAGATGGTGCGAAGCACCATCCTTGTAGTGTGAGTACATGCACACTAACATCCATTTCACAATTCCATATTCAAAGGAATATTCCATGTAGTACTTTTTTAAGTGCTCTATGTTTTCCTCTCTTTTCAATGATGGACAAAGTCCCCAAGCTTATTTCAAGCTTTCCAAAGAAAAATAAGGAAGGTTTTAAAAACACCCAAAAGCTAAACAGTAAATTTTGAAAACCCATTTTGAATATTTCCCAATATTCCCCCACCATTTTCAAAATATCATATGATGATTTTTGGTTCACTTGGCAGCCTTATGCATAGGTGAAGATATCTTACGATTTGAATCACCAACTTAGTGAAGACACCTCAAAGTTAGTCAAGATGGCATAGCAAACTTGTCTTTGAACTAGCGATCTTATATGACTAATCGGACATGTCTCATGCGCAGTACAGGTTACCTCAAGTATTCAAACAAACCGACACGTGGATTGGCCTTGTGTCTATATCTTGTTTCATGAGCGCTCTAAAGTCAAGCCCTTGGACTCATAGGAAGCGACACCATCTCCTACACTCACATAGGTAAGTTTACTGAGAATACCCCTGTAATTTATAGTACCTTAACAACCCAGTTGTAAGCTTATTAAGAGTTTGCAAACTCATCTTCTTATTTTTACATTACAGGTACGAAGCACTTCAACCTTGGGATGAAAATGAAATAAAACTAAGTGCTTGCAATCACGACATATGGTGTACTTGGGCTCATTGAACTCAAGATTTGATGTTTCTTCAAGTGTTGAGTTGAGTTTCCACCATGAGTGATTATGTTAAGTGGGCTTAAAACCCATCCCCTTTGATGTTTTCCACTTTGTTAAAGGGTCTGCCAAGTTTTCACTTGACTTTACATAATTAATGGTAATCACACCTTCTGTGATTAACTACTTGACACAGTTATGTCTCAGTCCTATATGCCTGGACTTTTCATTATAGACATGGCTATAGGCCCGTGATAGAGTTGCTTCACTATCATAATGTAAAAATATTGGTGGCATAAGTTTTGGCCATATCTTAATCTCTAACAAGAGATTCTTTAGTCACTCTGCCTCTTTGCTACAAGAAGCCAATACTACAAACTCTGACGCCATGGTTAAGTCTGTTATGCATGTTTGTTTCTTAGAACCCCAAGAGATAGCTTCTTCTCCAAGAGTAAAAATCCAACCACTCGTGGACGAGTGATCTTCACGGTCAGTTATCCAACTAGCATCCGTGAATCCTTTCAGCAGTATTGGATAGCCATTATAGACTATTCCATAGTCTGTTGTTTTTCTTAAGTACCTAAGTATACGGTTAACACACTACTAGGATTACTAGTGTATCTACTAAATTTTCCCACTACAAATTCAATATCAGGTCTAGTACAAGTCATGGCATACATCAGGCTACCTATCACTCTTGAGTATTCTAGTTGATCAACAGCTCTTCCAGTATTAGGATACAATTTCAAATTTGAATCAAAATATGTAGACATAGGTGTACAATTATATTGATTTTCTTAAGAATATTCTTAATATAGTGCGACTGCGTAAGAATCAAATTATTGTCCTCTCGTTTGATCTTAATACCTAGAACTATATCAATCAAGCTCATGTCTTTCATACTAAAGCTAGACGACAAGAAACTTTTAGTACTTTCAATGACATCATTGTCAGTACCAAAAATAAGCATGTCATCTACATATAGCCATATGACTACACCTTTATTACTAGTAAACTTACTGCACACACACTTATCGGATTCATGTATACTAAAACCATTTGACACTATTACTTTGTCAAATTTCTCATGCCACTGTTTTGGAGCTTGTTTCAGTCCATATAGTGACTTCACGAGTTTACACACTTTGTGTTCTTGACCCTGTATAACAAATCCTTCCGGTTGTTGCATATCGATTTCTTCGTCTAACTCTTTATTTAGGAAAGCGGTCTTCACATCCATTTGATGGATCGCAAGCTTGTAAATTGAGGCTAAGGCAATCAACACTCGAATGGTGGCGATTCTGGCCACCGGAGCATATGTATCAAAATAATCGATACCCTCCTTTTGAGTAAAAACCCTTAGCGACTAATTTTTCTTTGAACTTGTCAATTGTGCCATCAACTTTCATTTTCCTTTTGAAACTCCATTTACAACCAATTGGTTTGGATCCAGGTGACAAATCAGCAAGTATCCAAGTATTGTTACCCATGATAGAATCCATTTCATCGTTTATTACTTCTTTCCAGAAAGCAACGTCTTGAGACTTCAGAGCTTCCTCAAAGGTTAATAGATCTGAACCCATATTCAAAAAAATCATTGTTTGCTTACAATAAACTTTCCTAGTTCCTTCTACAAGGTAAACAATGAAATCAGGGCCAAATAACTTCTTAGTCCTAGTCTTCTTACTCCTCCTTAGCTCAATAGGCGCATTAGAATCATTAGACTCAATGGGTTTAAGTCGTTCACTTTCCTCTGTAGACATCAAATGAGTCAATTCATTTCCTTGATTAGGATCCAATCTTGAAATGGTTGTGAAATGATTCTTATAAAATACCGCATCACATGATTCAATGATGTTATTTGTTTCCATTGAACCATTGGGTTTTACTACCAGAAACCTATATGCTTTGCTATGTATAGCATATGCAAGGAATATGCATTCAATTCATTTTTCACATAATTTCTTCCTTTTAGGTTCAGGTAATCTGACTATTGTTCTACAGCCCCACGTTTTCAAGTAACCTAGATTAAGTTTCTTGTTTTTCCAAACTTTATAAGGAGTAACATTTCTTCCATTGGGAGGAATTCTATTGAGTATATGACAGGTAGTGAACAAGTCTTCACCCCAAAAATCAGAATTTAAATTGGAGTAAGAAAGTATAGCATTAATCATTTCTGTTAATATCTTATTCTTTCTTTCAGCCACTTCGTTTTATTGTGGTGTGTAGGGTGCAAACTTCTCATGAATAATACCAACATTTTATTTTGAAAAATTGTATTCACCGCCTCTATCAGACCTAAGTCTCTTTATTTTGACATTACATTGATTTTCTACTTCTGTCTTAAAAATCTTGAATTTATCAAACACTTCATCTTTTGAATGCAAAAGATAGATATGACAGTACTTAGAAAAATCATCAATGAACGTTACAAAATATTTCTTACCACCTCTAGTAGGGATACTATGCATGGTCACATACATCACTTTGCACAAACTCAAGCAAAGATGTGGTTTTATCTACTTTAAGAAATAGAATGCGAGTAATTTTAGATTGCACACAAAATTTGCATTTTTCAAACATATCAATGTCATACTTAGGAATTAAATCTAAATTATCCATATTATGTTTTTTCCTAGTATTAACATGACCTAAACGAGCATGCCATAAAGAAAAAGAATCAACAATATAAGCAGAAATAGATGTATTATTAATAACGTTAAGTTTAAACATTCCCTGATACATGTAACCCTTCCCAACAAAAATTTCACCCTTAGATAGGACAAATTTGTCTAACTTAAATATTAACTTGAAACCATGTTTATTAAGCAGGCTTCAAAATGCAAGGTTTTTCCTAACATCAGGTACATGGTAAACATCATTAAGACCTAAGACTTTTCCAGATGTGAACTCTAGATCCACCGTCCCTTTGTTTTTGATAGCAACAGTTAAAGAGTTACCCATGGAGAGAGCTGTTCCATCACTCACTTGTTCATAAGTAATGAAACGACTCTTGTCGTTGCAGACATGCCTTGATGCTCCTGAGTCAATCCACCAGTCATCAGCATCTTCGAGCATGTTCACCTCGGATACAACAACCATGAACTTGTTCTTGGTATTTGATACTTCTGGTTTCTTCTTGTATAGCCAGCATTCATTTCTGAAGTGCTCTGGCTTGCCATAGTGCCAACAAATGCCTTTCGGCTTCTTAGCATCTTTCTCCAGTTGGGGGTCGCGCTTACGCTTCCTTGTGTTAAACCTCTTGCCATCATCTATCATGTGAATCTTAGAAGTCTTAATCTTTACTAGGAGTGGGCGTGGGTCAATTGTGGCCACGGAACCTCCAATCAGCCATCCGTCCGCCAGATTAGCGGATTGGAGAAAATCAATCTGCATCCGTCCGCCAATCTAGCGGATGTGGATTGAGCGGATTGGCGGTTTGGCGGATGGATGTGAATCGGTTTGGCGGTTTAAAATTTTATAAATTTTCAACATAATTCAACTTGTGCACTTCCTCAAAAAAAAAAAAAGAGTATTATAGTCAATGACTTAAAAAAGTATTACAATCATTGTATGCTTCATCCAAAGAAAGAAAGTTTAAAACTTTAGAATATCACAATCACTGCATGCCTCATCCACATATTACAATCGCAGCATGATTCATCCACATAAATTATTACAATCTGTGGTTCTTAAAATATAAAAATAATTCAAACCACCAAAATCATGAACAGAGCAGTAGTAGAGATTTTATGTCTTTGTATTGTTACATCTATATATAGTTAGATTTAAAAACCAAAAAATATAGATAAATAATACGTTTATTTTTTTCAATTCAAAAAATATATTCAAGTTGAAATTTTTTTTCAATAGAATATTTAAACTCTTTTTCAATTGAAAACATAAACAAAATATTTAAACAAATTAAAAATACAAAGTCTTATAAATTACTAGGGGTACTCGCGGTTTGGCGGTTCGGTTGCAGCCAAAAGAATCTCAAATCTGCCATCCGTCTGCCAAATTGGCGGATTGGAGAAAATCAATCCGCAACCATCCGCTCGTCATCACGCATCTGTCCAAAATGCGACGAATCGGTTCGGTTTGGTCGGTTTTGGCGGATCGGTATATCCGCTGCTCACCCCTAATCTTTACTTTCAAGAAGTCTTGACTTTTTCTCAACTTAGAGGTGTTGAGCCAATTCTTTTAAAGTTAGATCTTCTTTTTTGTGTTTCAAAGTTTTTTTAAAATCCTTCCAAGAAGATTGCAATTTCTCTATTATAGATGAAACTATAATAGATCCATCCATGTTCATATTCTTTTGTTGAAACTGACTCAGAATATGTTGGATCTCATAAAATTATTCCATAATGGGCTTTGCATCTCATGGAATTGTTCCATAATGGGCTTTGTATCAATCATAGTAAAACCCATAAAATTACTAACAAAAAATTTCTTATTGGTGACATCCTCAGTAAGGTACTTTGACTGTAATATGTCCCAGAATTGCTTTGCCATTTTCAGATGTTGATATACATCGAACAGAGAGTCTAATAGCACATTCAGAATGTGTCCTCGACAAATGTAGTCATCATTCTCCCATTTGGTTCTAGTACGGGTTTGCTCCATGGTCTTGTCTTCTTACTCCGTCGATAGGGGGTAATCAGCACATAGACCACTTTGAGAGTGGTGAGTAAACAGTTTATCTTTTTTTGCCACCATCAGAAATTTCCTCTATCAAATCGGTCAAGCTTCATGAAATCTTGAGTCATTTCTGAATAGACATTGCCATATCTAATTATTATCTTTAGATTGCTGGAACAATTCGTCTTTGTTATCCCAAATAGGCAACCCAATAGGGGGGGTGAATTGGGTTATTAAAAATTTCACAATATTAAAAATAACACAATATTTAGAATTTTAATAAATAAAAAAAAAACAGAATAATAATTATCAATATAAAAGTAGAAGAGATAGAGAGAGAAAATCAAACACTGCGATTTATAGTGGTTCGGCACGCCAGGCCTACGTCCACTCCCCAAGGAACCTCCTTGAGAATTTCTTTACTATCAATTGAATAAATACACCACCAAGCTTGTGGATTTGGCACAGGACTTACTCTTATCTATTGAGCCTCACTCAACAATAAATGACTTACCCTTACAAAATCTCTCACAAAAATAAGGAATAAGAATAAGTGGTAATTGAACCCACTTTTACAATAATTCTATCACAAAGAGTATATATGAAAGTGTAAGAACAAAAGCTAGACTTAGATCTGAAAGTGAAAGAGAAGAATACAATTTGGAGTTCACAGAAAATTTTCTCTTCAAGTTCTTGATTTTTTCTCCACACAAACACTTCTATTTATACACAAAAATATACCCGTTGGACGCTCCTTGCTGAAGTCATAGCTTACATAAGCACGCTCCTGACGTCATGGCTTACATAAGCACGCTCCTGATGTCATGGCTTACATAAGCACACTCTTGATGTCATCGCTTACATAAGCACACTCCTTGATTTTGAATAGTCAGCAAAAGATAAAAAATAAGACTGATTTTTTCTTTTTGTTTTTTCAAACATGGAGCCACCATTTTTGTAGATAATTTAATACAAAGTTCACAACTTTCAAACAAACAAAAAAAATTTTCCATCTAGTTTATAATATATATATATATACACACATATATATATAACTCCATCTTTTTCTTCTTATTTGATTATAATATGATATAATCAATGTAATGTAAAAAATTTAATAGCGCATGTGATGTATTCTATTTATATTATATGCAATATATATATATATATATATATAATGTTCTAATCAAATATTTGTATACAGAAAAATCTCTTTAAATGATATTTATGATGAATCTGAAAATGTATGTTATCTTTAAAATATTGTATATGTTGTAGAGATTTTAAACTAAATATATTCTACCACTCCATATTAATTTTGTCAACACAAGACAACCCATCAATATCAAATTTGTCAAAATAATATAATTAATCAATTTTTAATTTGGTCAAAAAGTGAATAGTGATCAGCCTCAATTTTCAAAAAGTGAATAGTAAAGTTTTCAAAAATATTTTTATTTAACTAATATTTAACAAATATATATATATATATATATATATATATATATATATATATATATTTTTTTCTTTTAAAATGATAATATTTTGGGTCAAATACATATGTATATTAAAAAATTCAAATTGTTACAAATAATATTTTAGACATCATCAAAATTAAATAATATGATTAACAGTCTTGAATTCTTCAGTTGCTGGTCTTCGGGTCTTCAAAACTTAGAAATGATCTTGTCTATGTAGAATAGAAATTTGGTGCTTCAAGTCGTGTTATTTAGTCGCTTTCCTAAAGACAAGATTTGCACCAACCAAAAGGTGTGCAGAAAGTTATAGCAAATTTGCCTCCAGGATACGATGAAGCCTAATCTAAAGATCAAGTTTACCGGTGTTTGCACTGATGAAAGTAGAACAGAATACTCTTGATATAATCAAAAAAATCAAGACACTAATAATCAAGTTTGTAGAATTTGATTACTAGTAAGAAAAGTAGAAATTTGCTTAAGAAATTCTTGATTCAAAACTCTAAATCAAGAGGGAGAAAGAGAGAGAGAGAGAGAATTACAGGAATGCTTTCTAGATTTTTGGATGGATTGAAATGGTTGATTTCGCAGTCTATTTATAGGCCATGATGCATCTGATCAAATGGTCATGTCCCTTGATTGCATCTGATCAGATCTGGTCGTTGGATTGACAATTTATGGTGTAGATCATTCTCACACTGAATAGATGCCTTGACTGATCGTACCTGATCATGATTAGGTGCCATCTCATCTGTACGATTGTGCACATCTCTAATCAACGGCTATGATCAAACCGCTCTAGATCGGACATACAACCGTTCGATTAGTTGATTGACTCATTACCAACGGATGCCACATCACTATCATGCGATGCTAACTGTATTCCACGTCATTCATGCCACGTCATTGCTCTAACTTGTCCAATGCAAAAAACATCCGTGTTAAGTGCACCATCAAACACCACACAACACACGCCACACGTGCATGTGCGGATAGTGCAAAGTACCATTGTTGTAGTGTGAGTGCATGCACACTATCATCCATCTCATAATTCCATATTTAATGGAATATTCCATGTAGTATTTTATTAAGTGTTTCATGTTTTTCTCTTTTTCCTATGTGGGACAAAGTCTCCAAACTTATTTCAAGATTTTCAAAAAAAAAATAATGAAAGTTTTGAAAACACCCAAAAACTAAATAATAAATTTTGAAAACTTCATTTTAAAAATTCCCCAACAGTACACACCCCAATATAAGGTATTGTTTAAGATAATTTAAATAAATATATATATTTTAAATTTTTATAAAAAGATATATAAAAAATAGGGAAATAATTAAACAAAAAATAAAAAGATAAAAAAAAATATACTTTTAAGGGTGGTTTGGAATGATTTAAATAAGTGCGACTTTTTATGAAATATGAGTTTTGTATAAGTTAAGTTTAAAGTGATATGATAGAGAGGTGATATGATTTAAATAAGATGATCTAACTTAAATAAAATAGTGACTTTTTAAATTTTTTTTTTCTTAATTATGACAAACAAAGTCTTATAACTCACCTCGACGACTCTTTGAAAAAATAAAATAAAATAAAAAGAAAAACTCAGTACACATCATTTTTTAATTTTTTTTTTCATTACATTAATGTCCCTCTGTAAAATTATTATTTTGGACAAAATTCCAATTAAGACACGAGTCACCGTTGTTGCTCCTTCTCCGGCTGCTCCCCAACTCCGGTCGTCATCCACCACGACCCTCCTCGCCACCGTCGCCGCCGCAGCCACCACCACCACCACCACCTCCTCACCCCTCACCCACCCTCCCCTACCTCTGCAACAACCACCGTCCCTTCCCCTTTCCAGCCCAATCACAACGCCGTCATCGCGCGACGCAAGAGTGAAGATTGTGACACAATCGCGATTGCGAGCGAGCGAGAGAGAAGAAGAAGAAGAAGAAGGAGGCTGGGAAGGGGTGGCAGCCGCCGGTGGTGGTAGTTAGGGTTATGGTTGGAGATTTGGGAAGATGAGGGTATTTTGGGTATTTTGAACAATTGTTGGTGTGTCCTGAGCTCCCCTATTCGATTCCTCCGTGGCTGTTGCCGTACCGGTTGCACACGAACCGAATCTCTGTAGCGGTTACGAATTTTGAAATGGTGGAGACTGCATTTAGTGTTGTCAACCTTGCTTAGATAAAGAGAGCCCAGCCAGAGACACCCCAACAACAGAGAGCATTCACTTCACTTCCATTTTGCAAATACCATTTAATGGCCCTCTCTCCTCTCCTTAAATGCCCTCTCTCTGTTTTTACCCATAAAATTCACTCTTCTCTGGGTCTCTCATCTCTGGTCTCTCTCCACAAGATCTCTGCAACTTATAGAGTTCGAGATAACCAGCCATGGCCAATCCTACAGAATGGAACAATCGAGCCATGTGGGTTTCACCAATTTTGCTCTTTTTGTTGATTTTTTTTCCCCCCTTTCTCTATATCTCTGTTTTTTTATTGTTAAATTTGGGTTCGTTTTTTTTTTTTGCAGGTTTGAGCGGTATCTATTTGATTATTTACAGAAAAGAGGCTTGCATGAAACTGCAGAGCTCTTCTGGCATGAGGCTAATCTCTCCTTCGATCCTTCATCTCGTCCAGGTAATCTTTACAAATACTCATTTCCTAAAATTAAAAAAAAATTAAAAAAAAATCTTTTTTTTAGTGGACTTGAGATTTCATGAATCATGATCAATCAAAATTTGGGGTGGTTCTGATTTCTTTTGATTTAGTTTAAGGGTTTATCACATTGATTGCTCTGCTTGTAACCTAAAAATTGTCATGCAGGAGTGGTGAGTATAGATATGAGTTTGGGGTGCATCTTTAATATTTAATTTAAGCAAATTACACATAGTCCCTATAGTTTACCTTGTGTCAATTTGGTTTTTGAAATTCTGGTTGCATCACTTTTATCCTCCAGTCCAATTGATAACAGTCTTTTAGAAATTAAATTGGACCGAAATTAAAGGGCAAAGTAGTCCGTGCACTCTCCAAAGAGATTGAGGGGTTGGCATCCAATTTGAAATGGTCAATTCCCTTTTAAATAGATTATTTTGCCATTGATTTCTGTCCAATTTCTTAATAATTGACATTAAGGGATAAAATTGATGCTATTAGAACTAAAGAGATCAAATTGACACAGGACAGATTGTAGGGACTCTGGGTATAATTTTCCCTTAATTTAATTCGTGGCGTTCTCAGTTTTTAATCAACATGCAAGGATTTATATATTTATTTATGTCCGTTTGTATGTATGCCTAACACCTGAATTTATTTTTTTTTTGTATTTTTATCTAATCATGATTAGTGGAAGACTGGATCATAAGTAGTGTAAATTAAGAAAAATCAGAAGTTGATATCAAACGAGATATAAAGAGAATTGATATTTTTGATTAAATCAACGAGCTAGATCTTTTATTCCTTAATTTTTTTTATTGTGGATTTTATTACATGTTGATTGGTCTAAAGGATTGTGGCTTTTACTAAGAGGTTTCATTTATTTTCTTTCCCCCTAATTTTTCCAGCACTTGATGTTCCTGATGGTTTTCTACATGAATGGTGGTTGACATTTTATGACATGTTTAAAGCATCGCAAGCAAAGAATCCAGTCAATAAAGAGGGTTCCTCATATGCGGTGATTTCTAAATCAGTTTCTTTGTTACTGTTGGCCATTATAAATGCTTATTGATGTTGTTTTCTCAATCACACTAATCCCGTTATTATGCTCTATTTTTAGGTTGAAAAAGTGACTTACGTGGGGCAACAAGGTGATCCTTCTCCATTGAGAGAGCAAGAGGTGGACAAGCAACCGATCAGGGAGCTGACTGCTAGTAGTGATTTTGGTACAATGCCTAAAAAATTCTTAAAAATTTTATTACGGCAGTTTGAGATGTGGTCATAAATTTGGTAGTATTTTTAACTGTTGACTCATTGCTTGCTTGGTCAATCTTTCTAAACCGCATTAGTGATGATGATAACTTGGATGAATGAGTTATGGATTGTCAGGTGGCTGATAAATTCATTTAAATATTAGCAGCCAATTGTTTCCACCAAGCCTGTAGTGTGTATGTCTTACTTATAGAATGTATACACGTTTATGTATTTAACTCAATATGATAGCTGATAATTTTTCCGTGGTTCGAATGGGACAATATCAATGGATAAGTGAGGAATTTTCCAGTTCTCAACAATCAATGTGGAATATGGGATGTTGTCCAGACCATAGACAAATCTTTATTGCAAAATTCTAATGCTTGAATTGTCAACTCAACCTTAGCTAACATTGTAGTGGTTGGTGATTCTCATGCAATTTTGGACCTTAAAGCAAGAATAATATATTTAACTAATTGCACAAAGCCAGGTAGAATTTTTTGATGTGCCACGAGTAAAAATACAAAGGATTCTATGTAATTGAGGCTTTGGTTCCTACTTTGCTTGTGATACTAATGTATTGCCCCTCATTTTCTTATCTAAAGAAGAAAAGAGCCCTGAAGCAAAAAAAAGTTGATATTTACAAATTGTGTACTATTGGTCAACATAGTAGTAGCTTTTAGTGGTGATTTTTTCTTTACGTATGTGATACGAATGTAAATGGAGTGTGGATGAGCTTACAAGTGCTGCTAACGAGAGTCAATGATGAGCTGGAAGGATAACAACCAATGTGCTTAAAGTGGTTGTAGTAGTTAAATCAGTGGATAGATTAGTGGTTGTGATATGTAAAGTAGATCTGTAACGTCTATGAATAAGATAGGAGAAGAAGGGAAGGGAGGTTGTGTAGTCAAATTACTCAATTCTTTCATTTGAGATAATTAAAGAAACATGAAGCTCTGTTTTATCTTAGTTGAACTTCAGATGGAATCTATGCTTCTTAATAGATAAATCATCTACCTTCTAGTTGCATTTCATTATTATAATGATGCCACAAAAGTAAAACAATGTGTAATTGTATTATTGCTTTCTTTTTATACATCTATTTTTTTTTTATTTTTTTGGCTTTTTTTGTATAAGTTACCATTCTAGTGTTTGTCTTTGCAGGGTTGTCTACAGGGGGAAACCTAATGCCGTTCATGGGATGCCATTCAATGGTAAGCAAAAACTGTTATTCAAGTATATCTCTTTTCTTGGACTTGAATATGACGCTTTTAACCTAAATCCTAATATATCATGTTCTAGAAAACTGAGCAAAATTTTCAAGGTTTGGCATCATTTGAACCTCAACAAAAATCATCAACACTTTCAAAGGGATTCTATCATCCAAGCAACCTTGGTAATATATCTACTCAAGGAGTTGGTCCTTCAATTTGTGCCACACTTAAAACAGAAAAGATTGCACCTAATGAGGTATTATCATAATTGCTTTGTGTTGCAAGATATTGGTTGTTCTACTTATCTTATTTCCTTATTTAAAGAATGATGAAATGGATTTTCATGGCAATAAATTTTTTTGGGAATTCTGAAAGAGCATTCTCTTAGCATTATAAGATATTCTTGATTTTTAAAAGAGACCTTTACGTGCCTTTATCAAATAACATGCCTACTTGTCAATCAAGCAGATGACCATGAGAAATTTCCTTTTCTTGTTTAGGAGTCTTGAATACTATCCTATTCCTCCAAATCTCCTTGAATTATTCATATTCTATTGGTTTCCATTTTCTTTTGGTTTCTGTTGGTTTCATCTTGGTGGCTTTGAATAAAAGCAACAGTGGAGTTTGCACAAGTGGTAAAGGTGCATATGTGGTGACAATAACATGTTCCCATGTTGTGTAATTCCTTTTGATCAGAGTGGAAGAAAAAGAAAGCATTCCACATGCTCTGAAGATGGAAGTAATGGTGTGCCAGGAGGTGCTGATTATCGTTCAGAAACCTCGTCACCAATTTGCAAGTCCTTCAATGGTACTCTCAAATTATCTTCTTTTCATGTTGATGGCAATAAAGATGAGGGAAAGACTTCTTCTAGCAATTCGCGAACAAATCATACAACCACCGACACCAATAGTTCAATTGGTAAATTTTCTGAACACTTTTGATGCAATACTTCATTTCATACTTTAAAAAAGATAGTGCCTGGACTTCAAACACTTATGATACTACAGTAAACATTGTTCATTACATTTGTGTTTCTTGCACCACGTTTCATTAAAAAAATTCTTAGCATCGAAGTTCACTAAATTTCTTTCCTTTTTTTTCTCTTCAAAATATTTTTCTTCTTTTCTATAATATGTATTTTTTCATTGGTTTCCCTATATCATGGGAAGTAAATTTTAATCTGAACATAATATGCATAACTCAAATAGCTTCAATATATATTTGCTTTTTTCTTTTTATTGGCTAATGGCCATGCTATTTTGGGGGTTCATTGATTTCATGTAATTTTCGGATGCTTTCGACTTTGATTCTTATGCTTTGTGACCAAAGAATGTACCTAAAAGCTCTGTGTGTGTGTGTGTGTGTGTGTGTGTTTTACAAAATATAAAGTAATCTTCTCCTAGGATGCAATTGTTAGTTTGAGTATAATACTTTTATTTCTCTATATATCATTAGAAACATCTTATTCCTTGAAAAAAATAACATATGCCTTACATTGAGTAATGAGTTGTATTATGCAATATCCATTTATGTAAGAAGTAAAACACATTCCTTTTACATTTGTCGTTGAACATGAAGTAATGAAACGTATATATATATATATATATATATATATATATATTTTAAATTGACATCTCAATGAGGAGTAGTGATCGAAATGTGCACAAAAAATCTAACGTTTTCAAATCTCATATCTAAAATTATATGGTTTCCTATCTTTGTAGATGTACATATGTTTTGTAACCACTAGTATGTTATATTTAATGCGTTGGTATCTCTTTAGATTTTAGTTTTCAAGTTTTAATCTATTGTTTTGAATAGAAAAATCCTCCATGTGCCTTTAGGTATCTAAGAAAAGTGAGTCTTAACATATGTTTTTTTCTTGTATTTTTATATATTTGTGGTAGGAAAAGTTCAAACTATTAAAAATACATATTCATCTTACTTTTATGTAAACATAATTTATCATAAGCTTTAATAACTACACTATGATAATCAATTCGCCTAAAGAGTTTCGTAAAATTTACGAGATTAATCATAACCTAATCTTTTGCAAATAACATTTCTTAGAACTTGTGATATTTTATTTATGTCTTCGATAATTAACCTTATTGTATTTGGGATGAATTTATGTTGCCATTTGAAATATATGTTTCTTTTAGGTTTTCTATTTAGAAAACCTACTTTTAGACTTATACAAACTTCTAATTCTTTGTTGAGGTCTAATCGTGAAAATGTTTGCTCGCAGACCAACCATTTGTGGAATCCTATAGCGAACAATAGAATAGTTTTGTTCGCAGGACAAGATTATTCACCTTTGAAAAATCCCTCCTATAGGGAAAGATTTTCGTCAGCCAGTCAAGACATGAATCCATGGAAATGATATATTTCGTTTGTGTTGTGTATGGACAAGCAGTTCATTAGTCTTTGATAAACAATGCTCTTCTGTTTCTGTCGCACAGAGTGGGGTGTGGTGAGTCCTTTTGTTAAGTTATGTATGTCGTGTTGAATGGTTTTTTGGTTAAGACCTAATAATTGTAATGAATAGTAAACATAACTTTTGAAAACCGTAAAGACAAGAAGTGAATTTATCTAAAACAAGGATTAAGTGGTCAAGGGGCCTATTGAAATGGTATATAGAAGTTGCAGTTGGCACTGGCAGGGATGGACCTACACACAGACCATGGGGGCCATGGCCCCTCTGCTCAGTCCAAAGACCTGTTCAATTTTCTAGTCTCTCTTTAGATATCATATATTATTGTTTATCATTTCTCATACTTCTCTCTTTATTTATAATTTCTATATCATATATGGTTACTTTTCACTTCTCATACCGTCAAGCGTAGTATGATATTCAATTTAAAATCTTAGCGTTGTGTCTCAGATAATGTTACAGTGATGGTTATTGTCAATTGTTATCTCTTATTTAAAATTAGTATTACTATTGAACATGTTATAAGCTAAAAGCAGCAACACTCCAAGGTGGGTGCCGTGTACATGTCTTACACAACGAGGACACACGTGTCCACAGTTTTTTTTAATTATTTTTTTAAAGGACACGTTAGGGATACTTCATGGACGCACGTGTCCTATGTTTGAACATGCCTCAAGACCCCTTTTTTTTTTTGTTTTGTTTTAATAATGATGGAAGCTTATTTTGGAGTAAATAAAATATATGGGAATAAAGAGGGAAAAAGTAGGGGGGGGGGGGGGAATATACCCACATATATATTGATGATATCTATGTATCCTAAATTTATGGCAAATTACATTGATAGTCCCTATACTTTGGTTATTGTGCCATTTTGGTCTCTGTAATTTCAATTGGCTCGATTTTAATCTTGAATTTGTGACTTTGTCTCAATTTGGTCCAATTGATTACTATTGTTAGCATTTTTTTTTTTAATTGAAAATGCGCACTGGCAACATGTGTCATGCTTTTGGGGGAAAAATTATAAATTTGATAGACTCAATGAGTTAACATCAACCCACTTAGTGATCATTTTTATCAAAACCCCTAACAATGTTATCAATTGGATCAAATTGATACAAAATCTAAAATTAAGGGTTAAAATTGAGCCAATTGAAATTGTGGGGACCAAAATGAAACGGAGCAAAATGTAAGGACTACCGGAGTAGTTTGCCCCCTAAATTTATATTCATATTCGTATCCATAGTAAATAATGATATATAAAAACGTATTTTTTTCCCATGTTACTGCCTTTATCCTAATTTTCTGAAAATTGCTGTGTTCATGTGTCCATACTCATGTTTGTGTTTGTGTCTATGTCCATGCTTTTTAGGTTGTATGTGTGACTATATTATTTTTTTTTTAGTTGTATAGTGCTCAAGTGGAAAAGCATCATACAGTTGATAGATTTTTCAAAAGAAGAAAAAAATGTTAGTAAATGAAATCTTGATATTAAAGTTTTGGCCCATCCGAAGAAGAAATCTTGGTTCCATCCCTGGCCATTGGTTAGCGACGACTTTAATTGGGATAATATATCCATAACTAGCCAAACCAATTGATGTTGAAGAATCAGTGGATGAGAGCGGGTTAGAAGCCACTCCAGATCGATGCCTGCTAGTTTTATTTGGAGTGCATTATTGTGCAATAATAGACTATACATCTAGGGTAAGCATTATTTTCAACATGAACACAATTTAGGCAAAACTTCGAATATTGAATCACTTCAAAATAACGAAGTCTGGGTCAACCCGTTAGCTGATGGTGACAAGCTTCATAGTCAAAAGCCGATAACTTGGATTGCCAACTAACACCTTTAGTGACATATCAATCATTTAGGTAGGGTTTGGTGGCAACTAGAACGTTTGCCTAAAATCATCCACACTAGACAAGTGTAGAAATAGCTCACTGATCATTTGGTTTTTAGCGAAAGATGAATGAGGCAAATAGAAACAAGAAATATAGTAGACTCTTGCAATAATGAAGCCTAAGCAACTTAGAATAATGTGGAAAGACTTTCTTGGCGACTAACACAAATTATTATTAGGAACAAAGGTTAAGGCCTCGTTTGACATGTGTCTATTTTAGCGTAAAAGCCTAGAGGTTATTAAAAAAATCGAAAAGTCTATAACCTATACAAAAAAAGTCAAAGATTCCATTTTTTCTCTACTTTTTGCACATCTTTTCGTAAAAAATCAAAGAGTCATCCCAATATATTAGTTTTTTTTATCTCATATTTTAGCCAAAAAGTCAAAAAGTTACTAAAATAGCATGTTCCCAAACGAAGTATCTCCCTTAGAGCAAATGATATTACTTTTAGTGTGGCATTTCCCACATTTAGATGTTAACAAAATAGCACAAGTGTTCCTTTGCTTTGGAGAAGCTAAGAAAAGGTATTGTACGTAAACCCTAGAAAGGAAAGACAATTACCTTGTTATCTAAAAGACCCAGACTAGGACCAAAAATCTAAAATGGCAAAATTCTCTCTAAATCCAATTAGTAACAGGAATGTAGTCAATGCTAATTTGTATATTACACATTGTTACATCATCTTAGCATTGGTCAAGTACATCAATACTTGCGATCAGCTGTGGAAAAAATGTGATTGAAACCCATGTTTGAAACCTAACGTTATTATCCCACCTTTTTCTCTGATAAGTTAGTAATCCATATTGCTTGAACCATAAAGAATAAAGCAATTATTTGCTTTGACTGGAAAGGAAATTGAGTTTAATCTCTTTGCTCTTGCCTAAATTTGTCTTCTTATACTAGGTTGGCCAAATTTGCTTTTTATCTTAGATTCCTATATTCCTTTTAGGATTTAGAAATAGACATAATTGGATAATTCAACTCAAACCAACTAGATGACTGACTCAGGCCTGCCTTTATGATATGAAAGATCAACATCAACACTCCAAAACCCTATCTTTGTCATATATTCCATATATCACACTTGATAGATATCATATTTACTTCAATAATGTCCAAACTAGTAAGCTTATTAATTATTTTTTTTTTCCTTTTCTTTATTGGAGACATTTTTAGGCATGTCAAAACTTAGATTTTTCTCCACTATTTTTCTCCACACCTACCACCTCCACTATCACACACTCCACTACCATCTTCTCCTCTATATATAGGAGTTGTAATATACAGAATAAATCAATCTTGTAATACATCAATCAATATATCAATCATAATATATACACAATTTATGCTCTCTCTCTATCAGTTTATTTTTTCATGGTATCAGAGCTAGGTTAACAACCTAGTCATTCTGCTTCACCGGCGGGCGGCAGTCTCGCCTTGGCCGCCCGCCGGACCTCAACCTATTCTCTACACATACCTTAACTGACTGTAACATGGTCATATGACCAGACCTTCCCAGCAGGGACAGACTCATCCTACAAGACCATGATGGTCAAACTCTGTTATGCACCCATCAACCAAGTAGACCGTGCTTGGAGGAAGACAGTGGACAACCTTATGAAGGACAAGACCTGCCAGTTCAAGGTGGTTATTCAACCAAATGACGTTGAAGTGGGTGGTACTGGTGTACACCGCCTGGATCATCATCATCGGCTCTCTCGCATGGGCTCTCTCTCGGAGAATGATTTTTTCATCCTCTCCACCATTTGCTACCACTTCCGATTTCAAAGGCAAATCGTGGGTCGAACCTTACTTCAACGCGAAACCCTCGACCCAGTCTTCAAACAAAATCGACCCAATTCAACTGCCTCGCTTCCCTCATCAACTGAGAGCCACCTCCTTCCCAACACCCTGCAAATCCACATTCACCCTCCACATTTCTCTCTCCTCCTAATCCATATCTACCCACTGTACACCCTCTCCCAGTCGGCCCAACATCTTTTCCGGCCACCCGACAGAGGCGAGGACTCCACGATCCTCCAAGCGCTGTTCAGCTTCGTCATGCTGGTCCTCTTCGTCGCCACAACCTGCGGCGTCGGAGGGACTTTCACCGCCATAGACAACCTGGGCCAGATCGGCACTTCTCTCGGATACCCAACTCGGAGCATCCGCATATTCATCTCTCTCGTCCGCATATGGAATTATCTCGGCCGAGTCGTAGCCGGTTTTGCTTCCGACATCGTCTTACCAACATACCCATTCCCTCGACCTCTTATGTTCACTCTCATCCTTCTCCTCTCTTGCGTCGGCCACCGTAATGACCAGAACTCGCCACTGGGGAGTGTGCTCGAGGGAGTGCCTCTGCTTTGTTGGCCATACTTTGTGGCTCCACAGATTAATAATAGATTTGTTGGGTTACCTTTCTTTTCTTTTACTCTCTCTCTCTTTGTTTATTAGAGTCTACACAAAACCTCTTTTATTTTGTCAGCCTCTCCTTTTCCACCCACGTTTTCCTTACTTTACACCCCACCCTCCTTTATTTGTCAGACTACACATCCCTCACACTATGCTATTGCCCAAACCCATCATTTCTTCCACTAGAGTCTATAGAATATATATATATATATATTTTTTTTATTCCAAAAAAAAAAAAAAAAAAAAAAAAAGGCGGACGAATGAAGAAGCGGAAGAATTGCACACCAACCTTATTTTATTAATGTCGGGGTTCACCCCGATCACCATTTTACACAAAAAAAAAAAAAAAAAAAACAAAAAAAAAAAAAAAAAAAAAAAACAAAACAAAACAAACCAACACCAACAGCTTTGTTTTCTTGTCTGCAGCCGGCCACCAATCGACCTCACTTCTTCGCCTATTCCGCCGGTCTCTTCTTTTTGCCTCCGTCCTGGGCAGTCCTTGACGGTGTTGCCTCAGTGCTTCCTTGTCCACCGAGCACGTTCACTCCCCCATACTCCTCCACTGCAGCATATGGCGGCCCTCCAAATCGGAACATCACGGTGGCCTTCCGCTTCAGCTCCTTGTTTTCTGCCCTAAGCACGCTTATCTCTGCTCGCGCATCCTTATACATGCGTTGGAGCAGAGCCAGCTGGGAGTTTAATTGCTGCACCTCATTTGTCCTACTCTGCAGCCGGTTCGACAGGTTTGTGACCGCCGTCATGCTTTCCACACATACCTTCAAAGTATACTGATTGGCCTCCACATCCGACAGCACTGCCATTCTTTGCTCCACAGACCGCATCGGAAAGTTCAACGGAGTATACCCAGCGGTGTTTGGTTGAGGTTCCAGTGCCACCGCACCAGTTCTCTCTCTCGTTGACTCGTTGAGGTCGGGAAAGAGGGTGAGCAGTCCACGGGAAGACGAGGACGAGGCCATTTTTCTGGGCAACAGAGTGTTACAGCGTATTACAGAGTTTCTCTCTCAGCACAACAGTGTTACAGCCTCTCTCTCTCAGCACAACGAAGAGTTTTACAGAGGATTTCGCAGTTTTTTTTGCTTCTGCCTCGGCCTCAGGCTCTGTCATGGTTAAATAGCCGAGGCAGCCACGCGCATCGCGCGCCTCTTGCCGCCCGACACACTGGCACGCCTTTTCATGGCACATCTTTTGATAAAATGGACACGCCTTTTGATGGCACACCTTTTGATGAATTGGGCACGCCTTTTGATGGCACGCCTTTTTGACAACTTTGGGCACACTTTTTGCGGGTGCAACTTTTACATGGGTCCGACAAGACTCTGTAAACTGTCCCGACATAGATTCCGGTTAGTTTCTACAAGGGTCCGACAAGACTCTGTAAACTGTCCCGACATTGATTCCGGTTAGTTTCTACAAGGGTCCAGCAAGACTCCGTAAACTGTCACAACATTGTCTTCTACAACGGTCCGACATGACCCCATAAACTGTCTTCTACAACGGTCCGACATGACCCCATAAACTGTCTTCTACAACGGTCCGACATGACCCCATAAACTGTCTTCTACAACGGTCCGACATGACCCCATAAACTGTCTTCTACATCGGTCTGACACCACCATACAGTGTCCTCTACAACGTTATGACACCCCATACAGTGTCTTCACCAACGGTCTGACACGACCATACAGTGTCTCCTATCTTTTTTTTTTTTATTTTTATGTATTTTCTTGTTTTGCTCCTCTCTCCAAACTCAAGTTGGTTAGTTTCTATCCTCCTTGAGTTTGCGGGGGGCTGTTAGAATTTACCACTCACCTACTACCTCCACTATCTTTCTCCACACCTACCACCTCCACTATACCACTCACCTACTACCTCCACTATTTTTCTCCACACCTACCACCTCCACTATCACACACTCCACTACCATCTTCTCCTCTATATATAGGAGTTGTAATATACAGAATAAATCAATCTTGTAATACATCAATCAATATATCAATCATAATATATACACAATTTATGCTCTCTCTCTATCAGTTTATTTTTTCAGATTGCATTTGTATGTGTGTGCGTGCGCGCGCTTCTTTTTCAAGATAGGTACTTCCTTGTACTTAAACATCTCACATTGGACTATATTTAACCTCGGCAACTGCATAAGCTTTAATCATTGTTGAAATGAATCCTTAAGTTTGGTTTTTTATCAGATTTCTTCTCCTCCCCAAATCATCATCTTCTTTATTATTTGTTTTATGTTTTAAAGTGTGATGTGCCCTTCTACTAGTTAGCAATCAATTTCCATAGGGAAAGTAGTGCTTGTGCTGAACTCTCTTTTAAAATACCTATATATTTGGCATACCATGACATGCACCACAATTATCAGGGAAAAAAAATTTACTTTCGAAAATATGGTTCATAGAAAATGAATATAGGTTTTGAAATTCAAAATGGACACAAGTTGGATACACACGAACGTAAAAACATATACTCACTTCCCATTTTGTTCGTCCTTATAGTGTGTCTTAACTCTTGAATGACCTTAAAAAAAGGGGAAAAGACATGGAAATAAGTCAATCTTACAAGATAGAAAGAAGTTTTTCTTGAACCTTGCTATAAGTAGAATTACTATAGAACTAAGTTTTTTTAATATAATATATGTACTTCTAGATATGTTGAATGATATTAAGGGTTCGTTTGTTGTTTCTTTTCTCCTTCTTTTAGATTAATAATGTTTTAATAAATATCTTAAATGTTTCATTGAAATTTCAAAATGTAGGAACAATGGACTCTTGTATCTATTTGTTAGTTCCTAAGAATACACTGGTTTGTATTCGATTTTTTCATTTATTACTACTCATCTATCTTTGTTGCTTCATTAGTTACCGTAATTATTACATTAAGGCTTATCTTTGACAGAATTGGATAAGTTTAGGCATTTATTATTAATAGGAGAATTAAGTAACTCTTGCTTATTACCATTGTTCATATGAGAAATTTGTTTAAAGACACTTGACTGTTTTTTAATTCAAGAACGTGTTTAGAAGTGTACAAGATCTGTTGGCATATGACTACAGAATCTAAATCCTTTTTTGTTTTTTTCTTGTCCGTATGATATATGAGTTATTTTGAATTTGTAGATAGTTGCTAACTACTCCAATGACTTTTCCCATATAAAGGTACCACATGGATGAAAGGAAGGCCTAAATGAAGACATGACTGCCTATGCTGTAATCTCTTAATGCAAAAGACACTGAGTTTAACAACCAAGGACTTGCAAATTGATGATGAGGCTTTTGAGGGAAATCTAGTGCTTCCTGGAATACTCCTGCTTCCATCTTCAGAATCTGGTAGATTATTGCTCTGTCTGTTGTTCTTGATCACTTGTGATTAACTCTTCTAGTACTGCATAATCACCCACAATGAATCTGTACATGCTCCTCATTATGTGCAATATTTGTTATTTTCAGTTTTGCGTAAACTGAAGAGTTTATTTCCTTGAGCAATTATATCACCAGTGTTGCTTGGAGGACAGAGAGTTTTTGATGTGAGCATAAGTGGTACTTGTTGATGAAGCTAATGTCAACTTTGAGGGAATTTGCTTCAACTCCAATTCAAGGGCACATCATTGATGGTGCTGCATTTGCACAATGTGGACAACTGGAAGTCTAGTGCCTAATCTTTTGCTTGTTCACCTCTTGCGGTCTTAAACAGAGGAGAATCATCTTGTTGCTCTATGTTGATCACTTGTTTACCCACAACGGAAGAAACATCATTATGCTGGGGATTCGTCAACTGTGCTACAATGAGCATGTCCTAAATAACCATTAATGTCTGTTGCAAAATCCATCCAATACAACTGTTGTTGGAGGAGCCATAGGTTCAATTGTGAGATTTTACTCCCTCCTCTCTTCTTCTACAATAATGATAGAGAAATGTTTGAACATTGCTCGATTGCTCCCATCTAGTAGGATAATTTATGACTGCCATTATACTTCTTACTTTGTGATCTCCAATAATGAAACAGTGATTGAAGAAAGAGGAGTAAGCAGTTGCAAGATTAAATGGAAGGCTTGTGCATGCCAGGCACCTCAGGTGATGTCTTTCTTACGTAGTATGACTATATTTTTCACTACCCTCAGATCATATCCTTAATGTTTTGAGCTACATTAAGGTGGCACTCATGCTGTGAGACGTGGTTGTAACGTTGTTGCTGATATTGGTGTAACTGTCCCGATTGGTGTGTGGTTTAGTCTATTCATAGTTTGCCATGCCATTGTACAATTAATGATTTCAAGAGTTTCAGAGGTTTGTGTGCTTGTGTGAGTTCTTATGGTATTTGATATTGATTTTATTAAGTAATTACTTGTCAATTTTGCACCTTTTGCTTCATTTATTATTGTTGTTGTTATTATTTTCTTTTGCTGCATGTAGTTGGCAAACATAGCACTACCTCTTAAGCAAGGACTTCATTCCATAGTCTCTCTCTTTGTTTTGATCTCAGTTTAGTGAGAGGAAATTCTGTTACAATGACTTCAAACTAACAGAATACATCAACAATTCGAATTGCAACCGACACCAAAGGCAAAATATTTCTGCAACACAGAACTCATAAATATTTACGTTTACAAAATTTGGTTCATCGGATACAATTGTATTATGTAGGGCCCTAAAGGACCTATTTAACTCGTGAATCAAATTCAAGCTAACTGCCTCTGCCTGACTGCTTTTCTTTCAGGTAACTGCAGTAATTCATAAACAAGATGAGTAGATCCAATTGATAAGCTATACCTGCAAAATCAGATTACTTGCAATTCCAAAACAAGGTGAGTAGTGGATTTTCTCGTGATCCCAGTGCAAAGTAAATTGGTGCCCCCACTTTTAAATTCACCTACTAATTTTTATTTTTATTTTTATTTTTATTATGTAAGGAAAATGTTTTGCACACACTTTCAATGAGGGAGGTGAAGTTCCCTAATAATTTCAAAATTGTTACATCTACATCATTTGGTCGTGCATGTTATGAGTTTGAGAGCAAAGGTGCTCAACTAGTAGCCATCCCCTGAATGCAAACTGGGGGCACAAATGCATATGGTTCATAAGTTTGTGTCAGATGCATATGTAAGCTTTTTTGGAATGCTGGCTCATAAGTTTGGGGCTGTTTGGTGCAGCTTCCAGAGACAGCTTAGACCTTTTTTTATTTTATTTTGGGAGTCTATGAGTATTTCTTGCGATTTCTACTTATAGGAATAGCTTAAATAAACTAGGAAACAAATTGATTATCTGAAAGCTGATGAAAGGTTGCTTTTAACTTCATGTTTTTGATTATCAACTTTCGACTTTAAAAAATTGCACCAAACAGACCATTTGTCTCAGCTACATATGTAAAGTTTTTTTGGAATGCATATGCTTCATAAGTTGTCTCAGCTGCATAAGTAAGGTTTCTTGGAAACTTGTTTTCCATTTGAGGCATCATATCTACTTGTGTGTCAGCTACCTTATGGAACACCATTTAATGATAGTTTTATCAATCTCTAAACTAGGTTCATTCCTAAACTAGAAAAGTGAACACTAAATAGAAAAAAAATTGGAGCCAGAAGTTTCATTTAAATGAACAAAAACATCTTAAAACACAACCATACACCATGGGAAAAACACAGATCCCACATAAAGCCCACAGAAAGGGCATAGAAAATGAACAATACATCAGCTAGTTTTTAGATAACAGCATATCCACCCTCATGCATCAATTGTCACTCCTTTTTGGCTTGTCAGAGACGAAAGCCACCTGAAACAAAAGCATAAGATGTACTGAGTCAGTCAGACCTGTTTGGAACTCTTTGCTTGAAAGGATTAAAGGTTAAGTGCCTAATAAATTGAGTGTTTCTGGTTTTACCGTATCATTTGCAGCTGGAATCCAGTCATTAGTTGCTGGGTTTGCCTTGCAAGAGGCATGACAATCGGTAGCAGTATCAGATGCTAGGTTGAAGTTCATGCCATTTGCATTCTCCACTGTTATGAACCCTGTGCCCGTCTGTAATAGAACTCAAATGTTAATCAATCATAGCATGAAAAGAAAATTTGAATTTAATTATTTATTTACTTTAAACATGTAGCAGTAATTTTCTATTTGTATCTGATGAGTATACATTTGGGTCTGGTGTTGGTGTGAGTTGGGGGTGTTAGATATGCATAACTATCAACAAAATGTTATCACTATTGAGTAATCAAACCAAAAACTGACTGAATTTTTCACTAACAGGTATTAGCCCTGATAGCATCAAGCAGAGCAGAGGTCAGCAGTCGGACTCTACCATCGACATGCCTCTCAGGGCATGATGATCCATGGAAGTCATAGTAGGAAGTATCATTTTAACATATTCCTTTTCCTTTTCTCCATAATTCCAAGATCAATTTTAATGTGTCTAGGTTGAATTACACCAAGTAACTAGTAAATCTTTGTAAAGGAAAGTTTCTGGAGTGGGAAATTACAGTGTGGTGTTGTTTGTCAATGCCATTGAGATCTCTGTAGTATTCTGTTTCCACAAATTCTTCCCTCACTTGGCTTCCATTGTAAACCAGTTTCTGCAACAGAGAGACAAGGGGAAGGGATACAGAAGAAATTAGACAAAGATTATATGCAGTTGAGTCATTATTTTACAATGAAATAACTAATTATTGTTTATTTCTACACTTGATGTGAGGTAAAATGGCTAGGATTCTCTATACTAAAAAATTCCTAGACGAGATCATATGTCCCCATATCTCCATATTCCCTGTCCCAATGCACGGCCAACTATTGAATCACACCTTCAAACTCACACATATTTGAAATTAGAGGACAGAACGATTTGATGACAGTCCCCATCCCCCATAACCCGATGCGCGACCATAGAATGCAGTGCTAAAGTCATCATTTGACCCGAATGCCCCATACCTAATGGCCTTGGCAGCGGCAATAATCGCAAAACCGTGCTAAGGTCATCATTTGACCCGAATGCCCTAGGCCCAATGTCCTTGGCAGCGACAATAATCGCAAAACGTAGGAATCTCTCCAATTTGTTTTGAACATTGGATAATGATACAATTGAGAATGCAAAAAATGCTATATAGATGACTTTCAAAATTGGAAAACGGTGAATTCTACACACATTATTATGCTTATTGCATATATCTGCTGCATAAATCGTGAAGGTAAAAAAAAAAAAGAAGAGATACCTGAGAATCATGATGTTGAAGCTGCTGAAACACAAGTTGTTCTGGAATGACACCGTTGTCGTGACAATTGGAAAGAATATCGACATACTGAGAAGAGTAGTCGCTGCGCTGAGGCTTAGCGTGACGTTTCGGCGCTAAGCCATCAAAGTACTCTCTAGTCTCTTCCTCCATCTTTGCCTCTTCTTCCTTAGACAAGTGAATATCACTGCGGTTTGGCCTCCCACAACACTCCATTTCTCTTTCTCTGCTCGTCTCTTCTCGTCTTTTCTTTGCTTGATTATCCCTTTTTGTTGCTATCAATTGCAAATGAGAATTGAAAACTAAGGGCTATATAATACAAAGGAGTAGATATTTTGGATTGGACTTTTTCCAGGTGGAAGAAAAATATCTGCACATCCTTATCCTCAATTGAGAATGGTAGGTTGGGTGTCATAGTCTCATGAACCCTCTTTTTCTTTTTCTTTTTTGAGAACCATCATGGACTTTAAAAAGGGTGTTGGTAATTCCTTCATAAAATACATGTGGTTAGTTATACACGTCACATGTAGAGGTGGATATGAATCGACATCGATTGTTGTATAATATTATTCGGCTTGTTTGGTTGTGTTTTTTTAAAAGTATTTTAAAAAAAATTTTATTTTTTTATTTTTTGTATTTTTTGTTTTTATTAAATTTTTTTAATATTTTAAGTAATTTTTTTTACTTTTTAGACATACTTAACATAAATATACTTAAAAAGTAAAAAATTTGTGAATTTTTTTTTAAAATTCAATAAATACCAAAAATATAAAAAAAATACGAGAATTTATACGTTTTTTTTTATATTTTTACGTATTTATTAAAATTTTAAAATATTTTTTCACAAATTTTTTACTTTTTAGATACATCTAAGTAAGGTGGATCTAAAAAAGTAAAAAAATATTTAAAATTTTAAAAATATTCACTAAAAATAAAAAAATATGAAAATTAAAAAATTGAGTTTTCAAAAAATTTAATTCAAAAAATTCAAATCAAACACACTGATGGTAAATATTGATCCATATATATATATATATATATTAGTTTTCTACGCCTGCTATGCATAGGATTATGTTTGAAAATCAATTTTACATAAATATAGTATGAATACTTAAATATATTCACGCAAAAAATGTAAAACTGTTGTAGGTTTTCATACAGTAAAAGTATAGAAGTAAAAAAAAAAAATTATTTTGTGTGCAATATTTTACATAGAAGAAAAGTGAAGCTTCTAATTTCGAAATGAATTGACAAATATCCATAATTGAGAGGGGAGTATATTAAACACTCCCAAAAATATATTACTAGATCCCAAATATCATTTTGCGTGAACATTGGACTAATCAAATTGAGATTGTTCTCAGCGAGTAAAAATAAAGAATCAAAATAACACAAAATAATAAATAAATAAATAAACCCAAAAGAAGCGTTTTTTATGTCATATGTATTAAGAAAAATGATTTATACCTCCACTGGGGGTCGACCCCCAGTGAGGTAGAAGTCCATGATTGGGCGAAAAAAATATTTTTTTTTTTTTTTTTTTTTTTTTTTTTTTTTTTTTTCGGTTGGCAGCCAGTGGGGGCGCGCCACCTCACTGGGGGTGCGACCCCCACTGGGGTATAAGGCACGACTCTATGTATTAAACAATCTTACTCCCTCCGTCCCAAAATATTAGTCTCTTATTCCATTTTTCATTGTCCCAAAATATTAGTCCCTCTTCAAAAATCAAGTACAAAAATAATATAAATTTTCTATTTTACCATTCTTTTAAATTAATAAACAATATAAAAAGTACATTTATAACATTGATATTCCCAAAAAATATACTATCAAAAGGATAATTTTTGAAAATCAACTTTTTCAAATGCAATAATTGTACTACTAAAAAAAATTAAATTCCCTAAAAGGAACCATTATTTTGGGACGGAGGGAGTATGATTTTCAATCAACCCAAATAAAAATATATTATTAGATCTCAATATCAATATCAACATCAACATCAACATCAAGATCGTTCTGCGTGAACATTTGACTAATCAATTTAAGCTTGTTCTCAATAAACAAAAATAAAGAATCAAAATAATACGAAATAAAAAATAAAAACCCAAAAGAAGCAATTTTTATGTCATATCTATAAACAATCTAAGGCATTTTTTGGGAAGGATTAAAGTGGCTATTTTAATTATAAAAAATAAAATAGATTATTTTAATCATAAAAAATAAAATATCACATTTAATCTATAATCATTACACTATTTTCTTATAAAAAAAAGCTAAAAAAGTCAAAAATCTTTCCAAACTAAGTTTTTTAGTCCAAGCTAAAATAGCTTAAAAAATTAAAAAGTCAAAAAGCCAACCCACTTTCCAAATGGAGGCTTATGATTTTCAATTAATCCAAATTTGCAGGTTGCATATCATTTTCACTGAATTTTTCATCTATTATTGTGACTAAGAAATCAAAATTCTATAGAACTACAATATTCAAAACAGAAAACATGAGTGTAAAAAGTCATGAATGGCATGCCACAATGCCCAAATTCACAAAATCAATTGGCAACTATCTTTTTTTTTTTTTTTTTTTTTTGGTGCTTCTGAAATGCAATTGGCGACTACCAATTCATCACATCAGTCATCAATTTTTAGTTTAGAAATTTATAGATAGTATGTCAAATTTACTAAAAACCCAAACAAAGAAAAGGGTTGGATCTTGTGAAATGTTGGAGGAAAAAAAATAGTTCTAGACAAATAACAGAGAAATGGTACCAGTGGAGAAAAAAATATAGACAAAGCATTACCATAGGAGAGGAACATAGAGAATGAGAGAATTTTTAGGATCAGAAACATGTATACAAATATTGTACTTGTGAACATTGTTTTCAAACCAGGACAGGACCGGCTGGTCAGACTGGAAACCAGGCCTTGTTCTGGTCCAGTCAACTCCTCTAAACCCGAAGTGGGGCCGAAACAAGAAAATCCCGGTGATCCAGTGGTCGAACCGGTAAAACCGGTGACCTAGACCGGGTCGGAAGGGTCAGACCGGTTTTTTTTTTTTTTTTTCTTTCTTATATATATATATATATATATAAATATATTTCAAAATTTTAGCTAAAAATTCTTATTTCAAGAGTCTCCTCTCATAAGGAAGAGTCTCATTGAAAGTTTGAGAAGATTATGAAAGTCTAATCCTATTTATAGAAAAAGATTTTTCAAAAAGAACCTACAAAATTCTATGTGGGATTCAATCAAATTATTTGAAACATATTGATTGGAGAGATAGTTGAAAATTTCATTTCCCTCCAAAATTAAATCTAGCATTCAATCAATTTATTTGGAGGGAATGTTTAAAAAATTTAATTTCTTTAAAATAAGTGACTTTTTTTTTTATCAATTATGACTTTATTAAATATTATTAATAAATACTATGCAACAATTTTTATTTTTATTTGATTATTTATATATATTTTTATTTATTCATAATTTATAATTATACTTTTTAATTATATAATATTAATTATGACGTCACGGTTCGATCGCTTTGACTCGACAGTTGAATCGGTGACCCGTTCATCCAATTTTTTTTCCTATTCGCTCACCGATCCGATTTTGAAAACATGGAATTACTTGGAATAAGAGAAAACAAAAGGTAATAAAAGTAAGGGGAAATTACCCACAGGTCCCATGTGGAACATGTGGACACCATTTAATCCCATAACTTTTTGGGTACACCCAAAAGTCCTTTCCTCTCTCTCTCTGTTTTTTTGCTTCCCTTCATCTCTCGTTTTTTTTTTTTCTGCATTTTTCTCTCATCGTCTTTGTCATGGATGACGACCAGTGATCATGTCTTTCTCCATTGATCGAGGTTCATTGATAACTGCCAACCATCGAAATCAACTCGTGACTTCACTCTCACCGACGACGAAGATAATATATTTCCGACGAAGAAGATGATATATTTCCGACGAAGAAGATGAGTGGATCTACTTAGATCTGATGTAGATCTACTCAGATCTGAGTCAGATCTACATCAGATTTGGCTAGATCTAAACAAAAAATAGTTGCCGGAGTACAATCCTCTCTCTACATGCGCCTTTCTCCTTCGATCTCTTTTTTTTTTTTTCTCTGCTATACACTTCTGTTTTTCTGTTCTAATGGAGAAAATTTTCGAATTCTGAACAAGTAGTTTTCAAGTTTTAATTACAGGCGGTGAAAACTGTAAAATTTTGCAGTTTCAAATTTTTTTGGTGCTGGAATGAATCATGGTATAAAACTGTAAAATTTTACAGTTTCATAACATGTTTTTCAGTTTGATTAATAAGGATAAATGCTTAATAGATTTTTGTTTTGAAACTGTAACATTTTATAGTTTCAAAACTTACTTTTCAGTTTGATCACTATTTAGAGATTATTTGCTTGAACCTTACAAAAATTGAAAAATAACATATGTTTTCCCCATTGTTGTTATTTTTTGTCGTTTCATTTTTTTTCCTTTTAGTTTATCAATATTTAGCACATTTTGTTATGTTTTTTTTGCTATAATTTATCCATTTATTCTTTTTTTTTTCTGGCAATATTCTAGACATTCCGGTGAGTCTCCAGTGATGTTCTTAACGTCCAGTGAACGTTCTGAACATTCCGGCGACTTCCATTAACGTTCTTAACACTCCGGCGAACTTCCAGCGAAACTCCGGCGACTTCTCGGTGATACTCCGGCGACTTCCCGGCGATGTTGAACATTCCGACGAGTCTCCGGCGACCGTCAAAAGTCCTACGGTAGTAAGATGTGAACAGTGTCTGTAAATTAAAAAAAAAAAAAGAATTTTTTGGTAACAATTAAAAATGTATTGGACTAATTAGTATAAATATTTTATTTTGAGATTAACTGAATTTTGAAGTTGGTATATGAGACTTATCGGTAAGTTCCCTAAAAGTAAAGGTCTTTTAACATAATGGAAGAGGAAGCGGAAAAAACAAAAATAACATTATTCACTAATTTTTCAAAGACACTTGGCACCATATTAACTTGTTTAGGAAGTACATGTGGTAATTTTTTATGGCTTTTAACTAAAGGGCACAATTTTACCTATACTGGCTTGTTTTTGAAAGTTAAAAATTGATTTTTTTAGTCTTTTTTGAAAAAATATGTAAAAATATAAAGAGGTGATGTGAATCAAAAAAATAAAAAAAACTAAAAAAATCTATTTTTAACTGAACAAACCATTGTATATGATATATATATATATATATATGTAATAAATTTTTTTAATAATAGTTGAAGCAGCTGTATCAACAATAAAATGGCCTATAGATTGTGAATGGGATTATGAAATAATGAGTTTGACTTTTTTACGAAGCGAAAAAACTTAATGTGTTTGAAAATACATATATATTTTTTAAATTGTATGACAAAATGGGAAACTTTGATGTATGTGGCTTATTTCTTTTTTTATAATAATCTTTTAAGTTTTTGATTTTTCTAATAACTTTTTTAACTTTTCCTTTTCTTTTTTTACCGAACAATCAGAGTCTACTGGTAAGTCTCCGTTTGTGCCACTGGTCCATTCTTGCACTTAATTTTCCAGCACATGGTCCATGAATTATTGAATGGTGAAGAAAGATATTGCATCTCGGCAAACTCTACATTTGAAAAGAAAAAAAACATACTCAAAAAATTATTTAGTATTTATAAATTGTGTAAATTAAATTTATTATAATTGTGACTTGGTATATATTTTAAATCTACGCCATAAACTTATTTTATGAGGAGATTTCGAGGTATTATTTTTGTATTACATCTAGCTATAAGCAAATTAAAATGCCTAAAATTTAAGGGAAATATTTATAATAAAAACAACGAGTAGGGAAAATAATTAAAAATAAGTATAAAATTAAAAAGAAAAACAAAATTACAATAGCAATCAGAGGCTAAAAAAAAATTACTTACTTTTTACTCTTTGCCTCACAACTTTTTTCTCACCAACCTTGCAACTGCAAGTCCTATCATCACCCTCCCGCCAACCCTTTCCCCACCCTCCTGGCATATATAACAGTTCATTTACTTAGGTCAAGTTTGAAAATCCTAAATAAGTACATATTTTTTATCTTTTTTTTATCACATTGGCTTTGTTTGGTTTGTATTTTTCAAAAATATTTTAGAAAAATTCTCTACAAATAAGTTTTCAAAAGTAATCAAACCAAACAAATTTTCTCAAAAAAATTTCTCAAAACTTGTTTGGTCTACAAGTTTTTCAAACAAATCTCTCTCTCATACACATCAAATCAATCACTTTTTTCAAAACTCCCTCTCAAAATAATTTTTCAAACAATGGTGCTACAGACCCCCAGTAGGGGTCGCATCCCCAGTGAGGTGAGGTGGCGTGCCCCCACTAGTTGAAACTCAAAAAAATAAATAAATAAATAAAACAGTTTTTTTTTTGGCCCAATCACCGCCCGCCACCTCACTGGGGATCGACCCCCAGTGAGGGTCCGAAGCATTTTTGTTTTTCAAAACATCTTTTGAAAAAACCAAACCAAACAACTTTTCATACTTTTTATATCTAAAACTCATCTCCCAAACTCAAACCAAACATCATCTCTCTACTTTTCTGCACATCTTTTCATAAAAAGATAAAAAATACACTTATTTAGGTCATTCCAAACAACCTCTTAATAAAATTTTACAAATAATCTTTTTTTAATACATATTCTTGTCCAATAGAACTTTTAATAATGCACCTACTCTGCTAAAAACAAAATCATCACAACTCTTCAATGAAACTCCTAAAATAAGAGTTGGAGATTAGCTCAACAAAAAATCAGTTTGGTTTGAGTTTTTTAGATTAAATTTTTTGATTTTTGTATTTTTTTTTTGTTTTTAGTGAATATTTTTAAAATTTTAAACATTTTTTTTAATTTTTTTTAGATGCACCTTACTTAGATGTATTTAAAAAGTAAAAAATTTGTGAAAAAATATTTTAAAAAATTAATAAATATATAAAAATACAAAAAAATGTATTGAATTCTTCGTTTTTTTTTTTTTGTACTTTTGGTATTTAGTAAATTTTTAAAAAGTTTTTTTCACAATTTTTTTACTTTTTTGGTATATTTAGTTAAGTATGTCTAAAAATTTTTAAAAAAATGCTTAAAATATTAAAAAATTCAATAAAAACAAAAAAAAAAAAAGTAAAATTTTCTCAAAAATGCTTTTAGAAAACTCTAACAAAGCAAATGGATAACCTATTTAGAAAAAGTTATGTTGAATGCAAATTGAGTTTGTTATTATCTTTGTTTAAATTTATTTTATCTTTTTTTTTTTAAAGGTTTAGAAGAAAGATAGTTGGGTTCTTTTTGAAGAGGTTCTGGCCCCAAAACTTTTTATGCATCGGCCGCTTTAGTACTTCTTTGCTACCAATTTTTTGAGCCAGCTATTTATTGTCATAATTTATTTATTTTTATGTGACTATCCTCGGTGTATGAGTCTAGCGACTTGTTTGGTTTGTATTTGAGAAACATATTTTGAGATAAAAAATATGAAAATTTGTTTGGT
This sequence comes from Camellia sinensis, assembly GCF_055761805.1. Lineage (NCBI taxonomy): Eukaryota > Viridiplantae > Streptophyta > Magnoliopsida > Ericales > Theaceae > Camellia > Camellia sinensis. The sequence continues at coordinate 64,866,069 of NC_138974.1, forward strand.
TTGATTTTTTTTCAAAAGATGTTTTGAAAAATTATTTTGAAAGAGAATTTTGGAAAAAAATGATTGATTTGATGTGTATGAGAGAGAGATTTGTTTAGAAAACTTGTAAACCAAACAAGTTTTGGAAAAAAATTTTGAGAAAATTTGTTTGGTTTGATTACTTTTGAAAACTTATTTGTAGAGAATTTTTCTCAAAATTTTTTGAGAAACACAAACCAAACAAGGCCTAGATATCTCAGTAGAGGTTAGGCGCAAACTAGTCAATAAAAAGGTTATTAAGGCCAAGTTTGGCAAGTTCAGAATAAGTCAAAAAGTTACTCAAAAAATTAAAAAGTTAACATTATTCACCAAAAGTCAACAATTACAGCTGCACAACTCCCAATTCTAATTTTCTCTTACAAACCAATTTTATAATTTTTTATTACACATTTTTCCATAAAAAGTCAAAAAGTTAATCCAAACATCTATATTTTCTTCCTCAATTTTTTAGTTTAAAAAGATAAAAAATACATTTATTTAAGACACCCCAAACAACCTCTAAAAGTTGAAGCCTATAACTAACCAACTTGTTTGTGGTAAGTGAAGGATTTGAGACTAATTAAAAGACATCATCGACTGACTGCTTCTCATTTATCACATTTACCTCTTCTGAGGAGGCGATATTTTGTAAAACGGGTGCATATTTCTACTTGTCGATCGTTTTTCAATAATATAAAAAAAAAATTAATTGATTTGATAATTATAATTACATAATTTCATTATATTTATCCCTCCAAAAAATATACGATCTATTTTTAAAATTATGCTTATAATCTTTTTTTTTTTTTTCAATTAATTTACACACAAGATTTACAAGAAACAATTCAAATTACTAAAGCGAGAACCCTCAAATTGCAACTGTCTCAGAATCTTATCCCTATTTGCTGCCTTTTCCTTTTATCTGTATGTTGTGTTTAGTTTGAGATCCTTAGACAGCTAAAGATTTGGTGGAATTTTCATCATTAAATGTGTGGGGTTGAGAGAATTGTATATGATTTTATAACCAGATTATATGTATCGAAAAAAATTGATAGTATTCATTCATCCATTTTCATAGCGAGCTTTTTTTCATTTACCAACTAAATTATCAATTATTTTTCTTAAAAAATGGATGATTTATTTTTAAAAATACACTTATCGTCTATTTTTTTGAAATAAATATGATAAAATTAAAATACTAGATTGTCGGACCAATCTTAATTTTTTTTATGAATAATATACATTAAAAATTTTACAAAATGAACTGTTTATATTATCCAAATGAGACACATGATAGACTTCACTAGTCCAAGCAATTCTCAAGAGTATAAATTTTTACTTAAGTGAAACCCAATCCATTTTTGAGTAGTCATATACTGTTTAATTTTGTAAATAGTAATAATATATTGTTTAATGATTTCTTTGATAACGTAGTAGTAATATACTGTTTATCATTGAAATTTTATTACAAAATATTATTCTGTATATTTTGTGTGTAATTTCTTTTCTATATAAATTTGTGATTGGTGTATTATTATTTCATCAGAATTATGACAACTGAAATAAACAGTACTAAGACTGTTATTACTCTGACCGCCACACCTGTTGTGCCAGTGATGACCTTGGCAATACCGGTAAATCATGGGGAGAAGCCAGAAAAATTCAATGGAAATTATTTTAAAAGATGACAACAAAAAATGATATTTTATCTTACAACATTGAATTTGACTCGCTTCACCCATGAAAAAACTATGGGACTGAACGAAGAAGAAACTGACTGGCAAGTGGTTGCCGCAGTCGATGCATGGAAACATGGTGATTTTCTGTGTCGGAATTATATCCTCAATGGGTTAGACAATACACTGTTCAATGTGTATAGTGTCAAAAGCACTGCTAAAGAACTGTGGGAATCTCTAGATTATAAATATAAGACAGAGAATGCAGGTACAAAGAAATTTGTTGTTAGTCGTTTTCTGGATTTTAAAATGATAGATTCCAAGACAGTTATTAGCTAGGTTCAAGATCTCCAATTAATTCTCCATGACACACATGCAAAAGAGAGGGTTCTCATTGAATTTTTCCAAATAGCGGTAATCATTGAAAAATTGCCACTGTCCTGGAAAGAATTCAAGAATTATCTTAAGTATAAGTGCAAGGAGATGAAATTGGAGGAACTGATAATGCAGCTCAAAATTAAGGAGGACAATCGTGGTTCCTACAAGAAGTCAGGAAACCATGTTATGCAGGCTAAAACAAATGTCGTGGGATATGAACATGGGTCAAAGTTCAACAACAAAAAGCGGAAGCATGATGGCAATGGTCCCAAATAAGGATCCACTAGTAAGATCAACAAAGGGATCAATAACGGGATTAACAAGAGGTTCAAAGGCAAGTGTTTTGTGTGCGGCAAAGATGGACATCGCGCTAAAGATTGTCACGTTCGCAAGGACGGAGGAAGTTCAAGCAAAAAGCCAACACAAATGAACATAGCCAAGGATTTTTATCTTTCTAATGGAGTGGCAGACATCAATCTTACTGCAGTAGTCTCTGAAGCAAATTTAGTGGGCAATTTGAAAGAGTGGTGAGTGGATACTAAAGTAACCCGCCATATCTGTGCAGATAAGAAGATGTTCACAACCTACAAAGTGGTGGAAAATGGGGAACAACTTTTTATGGGAAACTCCTCCACTTCAACTGTAGAAGAACAAGGAAAGATCGTGCTGAAAATGACCTCGAGGAAAGAACTCACGCTCAACAATGCACTCCATGTGCCAGAGATTCGCAAGAATTTGATTTCTGAGTCATTGTTGATCAAAAATGGGTTTAAATTAGTCTTTGAATATGACAAGTTTGTACTCTCCAAGAGTGGAATGTATGTGGGGCGAGATTATATGAGTGATGGGCTTTTTAAGCTCAATGTAAATACTGTTGTATGTAATTTGGCTATTAATAATAAGAAAACATCTTCTGTTTATATTGCTAAGTCTTTTTTTTTTTATGGCATGGTAGATTAAGACATGTAAATTTTAATTCTTTACACAAACTTGTTGCTTTAGAATGTTTACCAAACTCAAAATTTGATCATAATCATAAATGTAAAATTTATGTTGAGGCAAAACTCACTAAGACATCATTTAATAAAGTAGAAAGAAGTACTGTACCTCTAAGTTTAATTCACATAGATATTTGTGATTTAAAATTTGTTCAAACTAGAGAAGGTAAGAAGTACTTTATTACTTTTATTGATGATTGCACTCGATACTGCTATGTTTACTTATTGAGAAGTAAAGATGAAGGCTTAGAAGCTTTTAAGCAATATAAACTTGAGGTTGAAAATTAACTTGGCAAAACTATTAAGATAATGAGGAGTGACAGAGGTGGTGAGTATGATGCACCATTTGAGGAATTTTGTTTTGAACATGGTATTATTCACCAAAACATTACACCCTATTCTCCTCAGTCAAATGGAGTTGCTGAGAGAAAGAATCGAACCCTTAAAGAGATGATGAATGCCATGTTAATTAATTCAGGGTTGCCTCAGAACTTGTGGGGGAAGGCAATTTTGTCTGCTAATTTTATCCTTAACAGGGTACCTCACAAGAAAATCAATCAAACACCTTACGAAGTATGGAAAGGTCGACGACCTACCTACAATTACCTCAAAGTGTGGAGGTGTTTGGCCAAGGTGGCAGTCCCTAGTCCCAAAACAACTAAGATAGGACCAAAAACCGTTGATTGTGTGTTCATTGGTTATGCAAATAATAGTAGTGCATATAAATTTTTAGTTCATAGATCTAAAAATCCTGATATGCATGTAAACACTATTATTGAGTCAAGAAATGCGTTGTTTTTCGAACACATCTTTCCTTGCAAGGAAACTAAAGAGACAAGTTCAAATAAAAAAACTTTTGATACTGTTATGGGTATCAATGAAGACCACAATGATAATGAAGCAGATGAACCTAGACTTAGCAAGAGGGCTAGGATCTCTAAATCATTTGGTCTAGATTTTCTGACATACCTGTTAGAAACTGAGCCTCAAAACTTCAAGGAAGCAATGTTAAGTCCTGAAGCTCCATTGTGGAGAGAGGTTGTGAATAGTGAAATTGAATCAATACTACAAAATCATACTTGGGAATTGGTGGATCTTCCACCAGGGTGTAAACCTCTTGGATATAAGTGGATATTCAAGAGAAAAATGAAAACAGATGGTTCAATTGATAAATGCAAGGTTAGGCTTGTTATTAAAGGATATAGATAGAAGGAAGGCCTTGATTATTTTGACACATATTCACCAGTAACAAGAATAACATCTATTCGCATGCTAATTGCGATTGCAACTTTGTATAATCTAGAGATACATCAAATGGATGTTAAAACAGCTTTCTTGAATGGCGAGTTAGATGAGAAAATCTATATGGAACAACCAGAAGGGTTTCAAGTTCCTAACCAAGAGAAAAAGGTTTATAAACTTGTCAAATCCCTTTATGGATTAAAACAAGCTCTAAAATAATGGCATCAAAAATTTGATCACGCTATATTTTCGAATGATTTTAAGATAAACAAATATGACAAATGTGTCTATGTTTAAAGTACAAACAAAGGCTATGTCATAGTTTGTCTTTATGTGGATGACATCCTCATTATTAGAAGCAATAATGATATGATTAAATCCACAAAGAAAATATTGAACAAAAAGTTTGACATGAAAAATCTAAGAGTAGCAGATGGAATTTTAGGAATAAAAATTACTAAAACATCTAAAGGATATGCTTTATCTCAATCTCACTATGTTGAGAAGAGTCTGGGGAGAAATTTGGAAAGCATGACGACCGTTCTGCTAAAACACCTATTGACATTAGTCTTCATTTGTCAAAAAATACAGGTGCAGACATATCACAATTAGAGTACTCTCGAATAATCGAAAGCTTGATGTATTTAATGAATTACACTAGGCTAGATATAGCCTATGCTATAAGCAAATTGAGTAGGTACACAAGTAATCCAGGGTCCGATCCAGTACTTAGGTATCTAAGATATACCCAGAATTATGGCTAACATTATACCAAATATCCAGCAGTACTCGAGGGGTACAGCAATGCAAATTGGATATTGGATATTAAAGACTCAAAATCCACCAGTGGATACGTCTTTACCCTGGGAAGTGATACAGTCTCTTGGAAATCCTCTAAGCAAACATGCATAGCAAAGCCGACAATGGAATCTGAGTTTATCGCATTAGATAAAATAGGAGAAGAAGTAGAATGGCTTCGTAATTTCTTAGAAGACATTCCAATGTGGCCTAAACCTATGCCAGCTATATGTATTCACTGTGATAGTGAAGTAGCAATAGAGCGGGCACATAATCATATGTATAACGGTAAGTCTCGACACATTCGTTAAAGACATAATACCGCTATGCATTTGCCCTCACAAGGAATAATTTTCATAGAATATGTAAAGTTAAAGGAAGATATTGCAGATCCATTGACTAAAGGGTTAGGCAGAGAACAAGTGTACCATTTATCAAGGGGAATGAGATTAAAGCCTATTACTTAAAAGTCGCCATAATGGCAACCCAACCTACTTGACTGGATATCCCAAGATCTAGATTCAAAGGGACAATCAAATTATGGATGACTTCACGTATCGTTAAGGAGGTTTACTCCTATCCATTTCTATGATAAGAAGAGTGAAACCTGCAACGTTAGTAGGATAAGTTTTGCTTTTAATGATTCTTATAGCTTGAACATCTAAGTGGGGTATAGTCAGATACTTTTAATAAGAAGTCGCCTATATGAGTGTGAACTGGGCCGGTTCTATGAGAATTGAGAAGGCTAAATTCTCTAGAGTACTCATGAATTACTAGGTGTTGTTCAGGGTCAAAATGAACACAACCGTAAGAACCAAACTGCGTTTGTAGATACACTATGTGTAGTCTATTATCTTGGCTTACACAAACAGCTGAGCAATTCAAGGCATCACGTCCACTGGTTAGCCAGTAAGTTCAATAGGCTTTCAATAGAGGAGGTTCAAAGCCAAAAGCTACCTATCTCGATGTGGTGTATTTTCTTAATGTACTCTTTTTTTGTCTGCATCTTGTTTCATGTCCGTTATCGTGAATTCCATTCATATGGGGGATTATTGGAAAATGGCTTTGAAGAATCTTTATTTTTTGCTAACTTTGAGCATTAATTAAGGTGGGATCCAAGCGTTATTTTTAACGTTTTTCATTGGGTTTAGGTTTAATGTCGCATAGTAAATAAAATCGTGTATTTGGTTGCTCAAAACTATTTCCTGATGAATGAGAATTCAACGCTCATTTTTGGGTTCATAAAAATGGATTTAGGTGGGTTTCCTACACATTTGTGAAATATGCTTGTCCCACATTGGAAAGACTTAAGGTTTTGAATTGATTTATATATCTTAGCTTGGGATACTTGGGATGGGCCCCAAGGGATACCTAAGTTTGTGGAACGGTAAGGTTATGAGTAAAGTGGGCTAGACCTATTAGACCCAAAACAAAAACCCCACGCGCGTGGCGCCACTGCCATCGCCGTCCATCCGGTTGGTCGGGCGAGCTGGGCTAGGCTTGGGCGCAGGTGGATGGTGTGAGGTTGGGTTGGGCTTGTCCGGCCTAATATTTATCTTTTTGGGCCAAAAACATTTGTAATTTTTTTTTTATTTTGGTTTCAAATTCAAAATAAATTAGTCCAGATTTTTCCTTAACCCAAACAGATCCCTAACGGGTTCAGACCCATCCGAATAGGTTCAAAGGGTTAAAAAAAGGTTCATTCAAATCGGATAGATCTATATCTATCCAAACAGGTTTTTTTCTGTTTTGAATTTGTCTGAACAGTTGCCTATCTGTTGGCACCTATTCAAATAGCCACCAATTTTCCTATATATACCCTGTCATTCCAGCATTCATGGGCATTGAAAAAAATTCCAAACTTCTTCCCTTTCTTTTTCAGTTCTTCCTCTTGCGCTCCAACATCTGTTTCCGCATTTATTTTTAGGAAAAGAAAGAGAACGAGTTACAACATAATTTGGTTCATCAGACTTGATTTTGTAGTGCTGCAAATTCAAGTGTTAGTCGTTGCATCCTGGGAAGTAGACGTCGGTTAAAACTTGAAGCACCGGAGCGCGGGCTAATCTACTTTAAGGAGATTGTGTCCAACACAAGTCTTGACTTTAATTTCTGTAAGCATTTAATTAGGAATTTAATTTATATAATTATTTTCTGAATTATTTTATTTTGTTATTTATTTCAACTATACATTTAATTTATGTAAGAAATAGTTTTGGAAAAACATATTTTTCCTCAATTTTGGTATATTTTTTAGGTGGGACCCATGCGCTAAAGTCGGCAGGTCTACATGGTAACACGTTTTATGTCGCGTTGTGATTCACGTAGTATATTTGGTTGCTCAAAACCATTATCGGGTGAACAGAAAATTGAAGCCAAAGTGAGCTCCATGGAAATGGTGTATTGGTGAAATTTTCATTAAGGTTTGAGTTAAAGCTTGTCCCACATTGGTTTGGTGGGCAAATTTTTGTGGGTTTATAAAGTTTGGGTTTATAAAGTTTGGGTTTGTAACTTGGGGAGTGCCCCAAGGGGTACCCAAGTTTTGTGGAAGGATGAGATTATAAGTAAAGTAGGCTAGACCCATTGGACCTAAAATAAACACACATGCGTGCGCCGCCGCCATCTGTTCGATCGGGCGTGCGGGCTGGGCTAGGCTTGGGCGCGGGTGCGTGGTGTGAGGTTGGGTTGGGCTTGTCCGACCCAATGCTTATCTTTTTGGGCCAAAAACGTTTTGAATTTTATTTTTTTTAAATTAAATTCTTACTATTTTTTGGAATTTGAATTTCGAAATTAATTCCAAATAATGTCCAGATTATTCCTCCACCCTAACAGGTCCATATATGTCCAATTAAACCAAACAAATTCAGTATCTGTTCGAAATTTAAACCCAACAGGTTCTTTACCTGTTCATTCAAACCGAGCAGGTATTATACCTGTTCAAACATGTTTGCACATGTTTAATTCAAACCGAACAGCCACAAATTCCTCTATAAATAGACAAACCCTTATTTGGATTTTGCACTCTAATTTTCGTTCTTGTTGCTGTTTTGCTCTCTGCATATTGTTGCATTTATTTTTCTGTGAGAAAGTATATAAACACAAAGTGTGTTCGGTGTGCAAACAGTTTGTAGTACTATTATTGTTTGTTGTTGATCATTTTATCCTGGGAGATAGACGTCTACAATCTGAAACCACCTTGAAAAAGACGAATCTGTCTTAAGGACACAATGTTAAACGCTAGACTTGATTAGAATTTTGTTTAATAAATACATAAGGTTAGTAATTAATTGACTTTCTTTTTTTATTTATTTTTATCAGATTTTGATTTTGTTTTTGTAACAAAATACGAATCTATTGTTTTATTTTATTTTCTTTATTGGTTTGATTTTGTAATCAAACAGTCTCTCTTCTTCTTTATTTCTTTTGTTTGTTGTTAAGTACACAAACATTATTTATTCTTAATACAGTGAAAATTGTCCAACAATCTTAAGACAGATTATTATTTTTTTTGGTGTCTTCATTGTTTTTATTTTCTATACTTTTTTACAAAGTGATATTCTGGTTGAAAAATATAAATAGTAGTCATATACTGTTTGATAAATAGTAGTAATATACTGTTTATTTTCTTTGACAACTAGTAGTAATATACTGGTGTCATTAATAATTTCAGATTATTAATTTGTGTTGTAGTGTTATAGAAAATTATTGTGTAGTATTTTATTTTTTTGGTTTTAGTAACTAGAAAAATAAAAGTATTTTGTGTTGTAATTTATTTTCTGGTTTAAGTAACTAAAAAATTAATTTGTGTTTTGATTTTTTTGATTTTTGTAATAAGATATTATGACTACTGCAACTAAAAGTGGTACTCTAATCGTTACACCGACTCCGGTCTCTATCCAGAACCATGTTCAAGTTCCAATAAATCATGGAGAAAAACTGAAAAAATTTAATGGCACCGAGTTTAAGAAATGGCAGCAAAAAATGTTGTTTTATCTTACAACTCTAAATCTGGCCCAGTTTATCCGTGAAGAGGTTCCAGTACTGAAAGTGGATGAAAGTGATCGGCAAGTTGTTACCGCTGTAGACGCTTGGAAACATTCTGATTTTCTGTGCAGAAACTACATCCTCAATGGCCTTGACAACATGCTCTATAACGTTTACAGTCCTCTAAAAGCAGCAAAAGAATTATGGGATTCTTTGGAGAAAAAATACAAGTTAGAGGATGCCGGCATAAAGAAATTTGTTGTTGGTAAATTTCTGGACTTCATTATGGTAGACTCATAAACGGTAATTTCTCAAGTTCAAAGTTTTCAATTAATTTTGCACAATATTCATTCTGAAGGTATGTCTCTTAACAAGTCTTTCCAACTCGTTACTTTAGTGGAAAAGTTACCACCGACTTAGAAAGATTTCAAAAATTATTTAAAACATAAACGTAAAGAGATGACTATGGATGAACTTATTGTAAGATTAAGAATTGAGGAAGATAACCGTAAGGCTGAAAAGAGGAATGGTAAAAATCCCGTTGAGTCCAAAGCTAATGTGGTTGAACAAGTGCACAAACCACATAATAAATAGAGGAAGTTTGTTGAAGATGGTTCTAAACAAGGCGACAAAAATAACAATAAGAAGTTCAAAGGAAAATGCTATAATTGTGGCAAGACTGGACATTAAGCTTCTGATTGCCACCGCCTTAAGAGAGATTGCGAAAGTGCAAGCAAGAAGACCACCAATCAAGCCAATGTAACAGAATTAGATTACATGTTTGACGGGGTAAATGACATCAATATCTCTACTGTGGTGTCTGAGGCTAATTTTGTTAGAAATCCCAAGGAATGGTGGGTTGACACTGGGGCAACTCATCACATTTGTGCAGACAAAAAGATGTTCACTACTTATAATAAGGCTGCAAATGGTGAACAACTTTTCATAGGAAATTCTTCTACTTCTACTATAGCTAGACAAGGGAAGGTGATCTTGAAGATGACATCAAGAAAAGAACTTACCCTCAACAACGTACTGCACGTACCAGACATCCGAAAGAATTTAGTTTCTGATTCTTTGTTAAGTAAAAATAGTTTTAGGCTTGTATTTGAGTCTGATCAATTTGTATTAACAAAGAGTGGTATGCATGTTGGTAAGGGATACATGAGTGATGGTCTGTTCAAGTTCAATGTAATAACTATTGTACCAAAACTTTTTATTAATAAGAATAACACATATTTTGCTTATATTCTTGAGCCAAATTTATGGCATGGTAGATTAAGACATGTAAATTTTGATGCTTTGCGTAGATTAATTGGTTTGGATTATATACCAAAGTTTGAAATTGATCCTAATCACAAATGTGAGATTTGTGTAGAAGTGAAACTAACTAAGACTCCATTTAAATCAGATGAAAGGCAAACTGAACCTCTAAAATTAATTCATACAGATGTATGTGATCTTAAATTTATTCAAACTAGAGGAGGCAAAAAGTATTTCATAACATTTATCGATGATTGCACAAGATACTGTTATGTATATTTACTTAGAAGTAAAGATGAAGTCTTGGAAATGTTTAAACTTTGCAAAACTGAAGTTGAAAATCAACTCGGTAAAACCATTAAAATGGTTAGAAGTGATAGGAGTGGTGAATATGATGCACCTTTAAATGAGTTTTGTGCACAACATGGCATTATTCACCAAACTACAGCACCCTATTCTCCACAGCAAAATGGAATTGTTGAAAGAAAAATAGAACCCTAAAAGAAATGATGAATGTCATGTTACTAAGTTCAGATTTACCACAGAACTTATGGGGGGAAACAATATTATCTGCTAATTACGTTCTTAACAGAATAACCCACAAGAAAACTAACAGCACTCCTTATGAATTGTGGAAAAGTCAACCACCTTCCTACAAATACTTAAAAGTGTGGGGGGTGTTTGGCAAAGGTAGAAGTTTATGTTTCTAAAAAGACTAAGATAGGACCAAAAATAGTTGATTGTGTGTTTATTAGTTATGCTCAGAATAGTAGTGCATATCGGTTTTTGACTTATAAATCAGAAATACCTGATACAAATGTGAACTCTATTATAGAGTCAAGGAATGCTGTGTTTTTTGAACATGTCTTTCCTTACAAGAAAGGACATGAATTAAGTTCACATAAAAGAACTTATGATTGTACACAAAGTCAAGAGACTAATGACAATTAAACACAAGAGATTAGTAATGGTCTCGACCAGCAGGATTTAACTGATGATGAACCAAGACGGAGTAAGAGAGTGAGAACATCAAAATCCTTTGGTCTAGATTTTTTGACATACCTGTTAGAAAATGAACCTCAAAGCTTTAGGGAAGCACTAATAGGTCCTGAAGCACCTTTGTGAAAAGAGGCTGTTAATAATAAAATTGAATCCATTATGCAAAATCATACTTGGGAATTGGTGGATCTTCTACCCGGTTCTAAACCTTTTGGGTATAAATGGATATTCAAGAGAAAAATGAAAGTAGATGGTTCAATAGACAAGTATAAAGCAAGACTTGTAGTAAAAGGTGACAGATAAAAGGAAGGTTTGGACTATTTTGACACATATTCCCCTATGACAAGAATAACATCCATTCGCATGCTTATTGCTATAGCTGTGTTGTATAATTTAGAAATACATCAAATGAATGTTAAAACAGCTTTCTTAAACGGTGATCTAAATGAAGAGATCTATATGGAGCAACCCGAAGGGGTTGTAGTACCAGGGCAAGAAAAGAAAGTTTGTCGGCTTGTAAAATCTCTTTATGGATTAAAACAAGCGCCTAAGTAATGGCATGAAAAATTTGAAATTTGATCATGCTATGCTTATTAATGGGTTTAAGATAAAAGAATATGACAAGTTCATCTATGTTAAAAACACTAACAAAGGGGTTGTCATCATTTGTCTTTATATAGATGACATGCTTATTATTGGAAGCAATCAAAACATGATCAAATCAACTAAGTAAATGCTGAACAAAAGATTTGATATGAAAGACATGAGAGTCGTAGATGTTATATTAATAATAAAAATTACCAAAACATCTGATGGATATGCATTATTTTAATCTCATTATATTGAGAAAATTCTTGATAAATTTATCAAGGATGATATGAATGTAGCTAAAACACCGGTAGACATCAGTCTTTATTTATCGAAAAATAAAGGAGATGCGGTGTCTCAGTTAAAATACTCCTAAATCATTGGAAGCTTAATGTACCTAATGAATTGTACTCGTCTTGATATAACTTATGCTGTCAGTAAATTGGGTAAGTACACTAGTAATCTCGGAGAAGACTATTGGAAAGTGATCATTCGGGTTCTTAAATATCTAAGATTTACCCATGATCATTGTTTGAACTTTACTCTATATCCTGCAGTACTAGAATGTTATTGTGATGCCAATTGGATATCGGATACTAAAGATTCAAAATTCACTAGTGGATATGTCTTCACTTTGGGAGGCGCTGCTGTTTTTAGGAAATCCACAAAACAAACATGCATCACACGATTCACAATGACATCTGAGTTCATCGCTTTAGACAATGCAGGTAAAGAAATAGAAGACATTCCAATGTGGCCAAAACCTATGCCAGCTATTTGGATTCATTGTGATAGTCAATCTACAATAGGTAGGGCACAAAATCATACGTATAATGGTAAGTCACAACATATTCGTCGTCGACATAATACCGTAAGACAATTGCTCTCAAATAGAAAAATCTCAATAGATTATATAAAATCTAAAGAGAATATTACGGATTCGTTAACAAAAGGTTTAACAAAAGAGCAAGTGTATAGTTCATCGAATGGGATATGATTAAAGCCTATTACATAAGAGTCATCATAATGGTAACCCTACTTAAATTACAGGAGAACCCAATAATTAAGTTCAAAGGGACAACTAAGTTATGTATGGCTTGCTAGAAATCACCAAAGGATTAAAATTCCATACTCATTCCTATGGTGAGAGTGATATCTGCAACATGTGTTATATGCAGGGGTTTAAGGATAAGCTTTGCTTTTAATGATTACTTATATCTTGATTTAGGCATAAAAACCAAGACGAGTATAAGAGATACTCACAATAAGAACCACCTATATGAGTGTCGAACAAGGGCCAGTTCTATGAGAATGAAGAGGCTAAATTTTCTAGAAGCACTCATGAACAACCAGGAGCGTTCAAGGCCAAAATGAACACAACAGTGAAAAACACGATGTGTCAGAAGATATTTGTGTAAAATCAATTGTATTTGCTTATACAAACAGCTGAACAATTCAAGACATTGCGTCCATTGGTTAGCTAGTAAATCCGATAGGTTATCACAAAGGAAGGTTAAAGGCCGAAAGCTACCTATCATGATGCAAGATATTTTTGATTTATACTCTTTCGACAAATTCTACATATTGTTGCATTTTCCGTTATCATCATGTGGCACCCTAATTGTTTAATTAATTTTTAAAAAAAAAGTAAGTAAATAAACAAATAAATAGAAAGTGAAATAAAATAAAATATATGATTTTATAATTATACTCGCAAAAGTATTACAAGCATGGTATAGTAAGGTGATTAAAATATTTTCCTAGACCAAACTAAACCTAACCATAAAATTAATAAATTATGTGGGCTAAGGTAGAAATAGACTAAAGTTTAGATGTGTTGGCTGCACTGGAAGTTAAGTTGTCATTAGGCATGGAATGGCTTTGGTTAAAGCAAGCCACGTGGGAGGCTAAAAAGGCCAAGTAATGGAGCCTATAGGGGATGAATAGCTTCATAGGGTGGTGAATCAGCTTCTATGGGCCGGTATATAAGGAGTAGAGGCCTTGGCAAGACAAAACGAGATAGAAGAGAAGTGAAATAGTAAATAAAAGTAAGGAGCGCGGAAGGAATATATAGTAGGAGCTAATATTAAGGTGAGTTGTATTATACCTTGAGTTATTATAATATGTTTTCTATAGGCATGGAATGGCTTTGGTTAAAGAAAGCCACGTGGGAGGCTAAAAAGGCCAAGTAATGGAGCCTATAGGGGATGAATAGCTTCATAGGGTGGTGAATCAGCTTCTATGGGCCGATATATAAGGAGTAGAGGCCTTGGCAAGACAAAACGAGATAGAAGAGAAGTGAAATAGTAAATAAAAGTAAGGAGCGCGGAAGGAATATATAGTAGGAGCTAATATTAAGGTGAGTTGTATTATACCTTGAGTTATCATAATATGTTTTCTATATGTCTTGAGTTACCATAATATATTTTGCGAATGTTTTGAATTATCACAATTTATTTTATATCATTTATGTTTTATGGATATGTTAATGTTTCAATTACGTAGATTATTTTCTGAACTTTATTTATTTAAATTGAAACCCATAGATATATTTGTTTAAATTTTAAAAATTATTTGACAAAGATTTTATAGACAATTATGTTCTGTAAGTACCACCACGGGAGTCTCACGCCTTGGAAGACTTAAATAAACCTTTGGCCTCTATTTGGCCACCTTGTGGTCCTCTATTTGTCATGGATCCATTGACCCCTATTTAAATTGTCACTCCAATGACCCATGCTCTGTTCTGTTATGTACCGTGGTTATAGCTATTTACGTAATTTTTATTTCAATTTCTGCCACTTAAATAATTTATTTATGCAACTTAAATTATTTTAATGTTTTAGCTTAAATAACTATTCATGGTTGTTTTGTGCCCCTATATTCACAATATAATTTTTCTCACTCTGCTATGTGTTTATAGTTGTTACCCTTTTCAGGTGACGAGACTTAGTAGGATCAAGATGGGAGATAAACCACAGTATTTTTTTTTGTACTATTTGTATTTCTAATTGGACACCTGGAATAAAATAAAAGCCCAAATGATTTTGTTTGTTTCCTTTTAATAAACATTGGTACCAAATTATTTTATTTTGATTTATTTAATTTATCCGCTTGCGCTACGACTACAAAATTATTAGAATTATTTTATTCTTATCTTGTTGAGATGCCGAGCCTTTGGGTACCGGGTTTGAGTCGTGACAAAAGTGGTATCAGAGCTTTTACAAAAAAAAAAAACAAAACAAAACCCCGAGTGTCTATTAATATATATATATATCGTCATAAAATAAAAATAAATAAATACTATATTTTGTCCAACATCATAATTGTTTAATTATATATATATACTGTCATAATATAAAATAAATAAATAAAATATTGTGTCCAACATGATTTAAATAAATATTGGGTAGGCTAAGTTTTCCTGTGTTGTAGGACATGGCACACTAGGAAAAATTGATTTGGTTCGAGCCCCAAAGAGCGCATCTGGCCCCTAACTTATTGAAGGGATGAGGGGACTCAGAAAGCACTATCGAACAGACCTACCCCGACCTTGACTGACTCATGGAGAGGCTAGTATATTTGCAGGTCGACCTTGACGAGGACTACCTGTTTTGGAGACTTAGCCGGGCTAACACCCGAGAGAGATACATTGGGCCAACACACGTCGTCAGATTGGCACATCTGCATTTCTTGGTTGCTCCCTTACCCCTAGGCATTTCTTGGTTGCTCCCATACATTGGGCCGATACCCTAGCAGTCACATTCGCACTACTACATCTCCTCCACAGCACATTGTCTAGACCCCAACTGTGGACTACACTAACAGTACTACATACTTAGAGATACCTGTACAGCTCACTGGGCGGCAGTTTTGGGGATATGACCACGGTGTACCAACCTACATGGTCCAGGTAATTTGGCACTGTTTTGGGATTGAGCTCAGTGGATGGGAGTTTGAATCCCTCGTGCAGCAGGAGTTCCTATAGCTGTTCCATGGCCCAGTCTTCCAGAGCCAGTTTTTGTGGGGGCTTAGTGACCTATTCTAGGAGCATGACCGAGAGATGTTGCCGATCTTTTTTTTTTTTTTTTGGGAGCTCACAATGACTAGTCTAATCCTTTTGTTTTTGTATTAATAAGATAAGACACTAATTCTTGATTGTATTTTAAGTACGTTATAGTAATATGTTTTCTTTTGCATAAGTAAAAATGATATATGCACTGTTATAGTAACTTGAACTGTTATAGTATCTTGTGAATTATAGATAATTAAATGTATACTAAATGGTTCAAAAGAAAAGAATGGGAGTTCACTAACCGTTTTCACCTTGTAGTAATGGCTAATGATAGAAATGGAACCAGATCATTGGTCAGTGGTACTGATCCAATGGAGCAAATCTTGGAAAGAGCAGTTACTAGTTTTCTGCGAGCCCTACAAACCAACATTAATAGCGGATTGCCTGAACGATGAGAAAAACCAACTACAATAAAACAGTTCCAGGACTTGAAACCTACCATATTCAATGGCAGTACAAACCCACTAGTAGCAAAAGCTTAGGTCAGAGATATGAAGAAATTTTTCGCGCACTACCTTGCACAGAAAGGCAGAAAGTGACTTTCGCCACATTCACTTTCAAAGACGATGCACAAGAATGGTGGCTACTTACCCTGCAGAAAGAAGATATTGTGACTTGGACCAGATTCTTAGAGGTATTCTATGAAAATACTTTCCAGATTTGCTGCAGGAATAAAAAGCGTCAGAATTCATACATCTAAGGCAAGGAACCATGATAGTGGCCGAATACGAGAGCAAGTTCATACAACTGGCTCAATTTGTGACATACGTCATCCCTACCGAAGCTCGAATATTCAGGAAATTTTAAACAGGATTGGATGCTAAAATGAAGGACAAGCTGGAGGTTTTGAAACTAACAACTTATGCGGCGGTGGTAGATCAAGCATACATTGCGGAAAAAGGGATTAAAGCCTTGCACTCCGGGGAACCAAGCCAAATGAAGTGATTTTGGGAAAGAGATAATAGAAGACCCGGTGTCGCGCCTCCTAAAAGGGTAAATACAGGCACAACTAGTTCAAGCAATCAAGGTCCTACGAATCCCAGAGGTGGCGTCATTCCAACTTGCTTTACCTGTGGAAGAACTCATTGGGAACAATGCCGTCGAGACATGGGAGCATGCTTTAGATGCGGCCATTGCCAAGTTGGCCACTTGCTGAGAGATTGTCCAAAGCTTGCCAGTTCTATAGCCAGCCCCTCTGAACCAGTCCAAAAACCCGCGATACTTGGAGGAGTGAGGAATGACCAAAAACGCCAAGAAGAGACTTTGCCCTGGTACCTGGAAACCCTGAAGTTATTGTGAATGTTGTGTCAGGTAAACTTTCTGTTTGTGGTCACTTAGCCCATGTTATCTTTGACTCTGGTTCAACTCATTCTTTTGTTACACCACACTTTGTTACCAAGTTGGCGTCAACACCCGAACCCTTAGGATACATACTATATGTGTCTTTTCTTTCTGGAAACTCCGCCCTTAGTGCTGATGTGTACAAATCTTGTACTGTATTCTTAAAAAGGGAAACTTTACATGTAGACTTGATTCCCCTCTACATTAGTACCTTTGATGTGATCTTAGGAATGGATTGGTTAGCTGCCAACCACGCCTCTATTGATTGTGAAGCCAAAAAGGTCTTCCCCCAGTCACCAAACCAACTCGAGCTTGTCTTCGAAGGAACTGGAGTCTCTCCCCCTCCATGTGTTATATCCTTCATGACAGCCCAACGACTTCTAAGAAAAGGTTGTTGTAATTATATCTATTGTGTGATCAATACTCAACAAGAGGCCCCCACACTTGATGCAATCCCTGTGGTTCGAGAATTCCCAGATGAATTTCCTGAAGACCTACTTAGCACCCCGGTCGACTGAGAAATCGAATTTACCATTGAAACCCAACCTGGTACACAACCAATCTCAAAAGCCCCTTACCGCATGTCCATGACAGAATTAAAAGAGCTGAAGACTCAACTCCAGGAACTATTGGACAAAGGTTTCATTCGACCACATACCTTACCATGGGGAGCTCCAGTATTATTCGTAAAGAAAAAGGATAGCACGATGAGGTTATGCATCGATTACCGTGAACTAAACAAAGTCACCATTAAAAATTGATACCATTTGCTACGAATTGACGACTTGTTTGATCAACTGCAAGGCGCTCAAGTATTCTTAAAAATTGACTTACGTTCTAGCTACCATCAACTAAAAGTCAAAACGAAAAGCATCGAAAAGACTGCTTTCAGAACTCGTTATAGGTACTACGAGTTTCTCGTCATGTCATTTGGCATCACAAATGCTCCAACGGCCTTCATGGACCTCATGAATCGAGTATTCAAACCCTATCTTGACGAGTTTGTCATTATCTTCATTGACGACATTCTTATATACTCCAAAACGCCAAAAGATCATGAACACCACTTGTGAAAAGTTCTACAGACACTATGTGATTACAAACTCTATGCCATGTTGAAGAAATACGAATTTTGAATCACCAGTGTACACTTTCGCGGTCACGTCATTAACAAAGACGGCATCTTAGTTGATCCCCAAAAGGTTACAACAATTGTGGATTGGCCACGACCCACTAACGTGTTCGAGATTTGAAGCTTCTTGGGTCTAGCCGGCTATTACCGGCATTTCGTGCAAGATTTTTCGAAGATAGCATCACCCTTGACCTAGCTAACTCAGAAAAACGCACCCTTTGAATGGACCGACAAGCAGGAACGTTGCTTCCAAGAATTGAAGAGCAGACTCGTGACGGTTTCTATATTAGCACTTCCCGCTGAAACATAAGGGTTCATAATCTATAGTGATGCCTCATTCAATGGTTTGGGTTGCGTTCTATGCAAAATGGGAAGGTCATTGCATATGCCTCACATCAACTAAAAACCCACGAGAAGAACTGTCCGACCCACGATCTGGAATTAGTCGCAGTAATCTTTGCCCTCAAAATCTAACGTCATTATCTCTTTGGAGTAACCTCCGAAATTTACACAAATTACAAGAGTCTCAAATATCTGTTTACACAGAAGGAATTGAATATGAGGCAACTATGATGGCTGGAATTTATGAAGGACTATGATATAGAAATCCATCACAACCCCGGCAAAGCTAATGTAGTAGTAAACGCATTGAGTTGAAAGACGACCAAAAGTTTGGCATGTACCCTCGTTCTCTGCAAGATCAATGGGCTGTTCGCCAACATAATTATGGAACCCAAGTTGATTGAAGAAATCAGAGTCCGCCAATGTGAAGACAAACTTTTGAAAAAAAAGTACGATGAGCAAAAAAACATGCCCGATCCTGACTTTACGATGAGCAATGAGATGCTAAAATTTCATAATCGAATTTGTATACCCGACCTTCCAGAACTCAAGAAAAAGATATTGGTAAAAGCTCATTACTCAAGGTTTGCGATTTACCCTAGCAATACGGAGATGTATCACGATCTGAAGGAACGCTATTGGTGAACAGAAATGAAGAAAGACATAGTAAGCCACGTCTCCAAATGCCTGCTTTGTCAACGGGTTAAAGCAAAACACCAGAGGCCTGCAGGAATGTTGTAACCACTCCATATTCCTGAATGGAAATGGGAGTACATTACTATGGACTTCGTGGTCGAGCTACCGCAATCAGTCTCGAAGAATGATGCAATATGGGTTATTATAGATCGATTGACGAAGTCGGCGCATTTTCTACCAATCAAAATTATGTACTCCCTGTCTAAATTCGTCACTCTATACATTAAGGAAATCATTCGTTTGCATGGTACTCTAGTTTCAATTGTATCCGATAAAGACCCCCATTTTGTGTCTCACTTCTAGAACAAATTGCAAGAAGCTTTGGGAACCACTCTAAAGTTTAGTATGACTTATCACCCGTAAACTGATAGGCAATCCGAAAGAACAATCCAGACTTTGGAAGATATGTTACGTGTGTGTGTGCTAGACCTCAAAGGTAATTGGGATGATCACCTACCTTTGGCAGAATTCGCTTATAATAATAGCTATCATACAAGCATCAGAATGGCACCATACGAAGCACTGTGTGGAAGACGATGCCGATCACCTCTGTGTTGGATGGAAGTCGGAGACAGGAAACTGCTAGGACCCGAAATCGTGCAAATTACAAGTGATAAAATTCAACTCATCCAATAGTGAATTCGTACTGCTCAGAGCCACCAGAAAAGCTATACTAATACATGAAGACGGGACTCTTAGAATTCCAAATAAGAGATCATGCGTCCCTAAAGATCTCACCAACAAAAGGGGTTATTCGAGTTGGAAAGCAAGGAAAGTTAAACCCACGTTACATCGACCCATTCGAGATACTCGAAAGGATTAGCCCTGTGACATATCGCCTTGCGCTCCCACCCGAACTGTCCAATGTCCACAATGTGTTTCACGTTTCGATGCTTCGTCAATACCTTCAAGATCCAGGGCATGTTGTCGATTATGAGAACTTGGAGGTTCAAGAAGACCTCTCTTATGAAGAACAGCTTGTGCAGATTCTCGATCATCGTGATTAAGTCCTTCAAAATAAGACTATACCTCTTGTAAAAGTCTTATGGAGAAACCATCGTATCGAAGAAGCAACATGGGAAACTGAAAGTCAAATGCGAGCCAAATACCCACACCTCTTCGAAAACCAAGGTACATCAAGTTTAGGGACAAACTTGTTTTAGGGAGAGGAGAAATGTGGCACCCTAATTGTTTAATTAATTTTAAAAAAAAAGTAAGTAAATAAATAAATAGAAAGTTAAATAAAATAAAAATATATGATTTTATAATTATACTTGCAAAAATATTACAAGCATGGTATAGTATGGTGATTAAAATATTTTCCTAGACCAAACAAAACCTAACCATAAAATTAATAAATTATGTGGGCTAAGGTAGAAATAGACTAAAGTTTAGATGTGTTGGCTACACAGGAAGTTAAGTTGTCATTAGGCATGGAATGACTTTGGTTAAAGCAAGCCACGTGGGAGGCTAAAAAGGCCAAGTAATGGAGCCTATAGGGGATGAATAGCTTCATAGGGTGGTGAATCAGCTTCTATGGGCCGGTATATAAGGAGTAGAGGCCTTGGCAAGACAAAACGGGAGAGAAGAAAAGTGAAATAGTAAATAAAAGTAAGGAGTGCGGAAGGAATATATGGTAGGAGCTAATATTAAGGTGAGTTCTATTATATTTTGAGTTATCATAATATGTTTTTTATATGTTTTGAGTTATTATAATATATTTTACGAATGTTTTGAGTTATCACAATTTATTTTATATAATTTATGTTTCATGGATATGTTAATGTTTCAATTACGTGAATTATTTTCTGAACTTTATTTGCTTAAATTGAAACCCATAGATATGTTTGTTTAAATTTTAGAAATTATTTGACAAAGATTTTATAAATAATTATGTTCTGTAAATACCACCACGGGAGTCTCACGCCTTGAGGGACCTAAATAAACTATTGGTCTCTGTTTGGCCACTTTGTGAGTCTTTGTTTGTCATAGATCCATTGACCCCTGTTCTGATTGTCACTCCAGTGACTCCTGTTCTGTTCTGTTCTGTATCGTGGTTATAGCTATTTACGTAATTTTTATTTCAGTTTCTGCCACTTAAATAATTTATTTATGTAACTTAAATTATGTTAATGTTTTAACTTAAATAACTATCCATTGCTATTTTGTACCCATATGCTCATAGTATAATATTTCTCACTCTGTCATATATTTATAGTTGTTACCCATTTCAAGTGACGAGACTTAGCAAGACAGTATTTTCTTTTTTTGTACTATCTATATTTCTAATTGGACACTTGGAATAAAATAAAAACCCAAAGGACTATGTTTGTTTCCTTTTAATAAACATTTGGCACCCAATTATTTTATTTTAATTTATTTAATTTATCCGCTTGTTCTATGACTACAAAATTATTAGAATTATTTTATTCTTATCTTGTTGCGACACTAAGCCTTTGGGCACCGGGTTTGAGTCGTGACACTTCAAATTCCATTCATGTAGAGGATTGTAAGAAATAGTTTTGGAAAAATAGATTTTTCCTCAACTTTGATCTATTTTTTAGGTGGGACCCATGCACCAAAGTTGGCGGGTCTAAATGGTAACGTATTCTATGTCGCGTTGTGATTCACGTAGTATATTTGATTCCTCAAAACCATTATCAGGTGAGTGGAAAATTGAAGCCAAAGTGAGCTCCATGAAAATGGTGTATTGGTGAAATTTTCATTAACGTTTGAGTTAAAACTTGTCTCACATTAGTTTGGTGGACAAACTTTTGTGAGTTTATAAAGCTTGGATTTGCAACTTGGGGAGGGCCCCAAGGGATACCCAAGTTTTGTGAAATGGTGAGGTTATGGGCAAAGTGGGCTAGACCTATTGGACCCAAAATAAACACACACGCGCCACCGCCGCCTGTCCGGCCCAATACACACGGGGCGGTTGTGTGGTGTGAGGTTGAGTTGGGCTTGTCTGGCCCAATACAGGTCCATATCAAACAGATTCAGTATCTATTCGAAATTTAAACCCAACAGGTTCCTTACCTGTTCATTCAAACTGAACAGGTACAAATTCTCCTATAAATAGACAGACCCTCATTTGGATTTTGCACTCTAATTTTCATTTTTGTTGCTGTCATTGCTTTCCGTATATTGCTTCATTTATTTTTTTGTGAGAAAGTATATAAACACAAAGTGTGTTCAGTGTGCAAACAGTTTGTAGTGCTGCTACTATTTGTTGTTGATCATTTTATCCTGGGAGATAGACATCCACAATTTGAAAGAACCGTGGAGAGGACGAATCTGTCTTAAAGACACAGTGTTAAACACTGGACTTAATCAGAATTTTGTTCAATAAATATATAAGGTTAGTAATTAATTTACTTTATGTTTTTATTTATTTTTATCAGATTCTAATTTTGTTTTTGTAACAAAATAAGAATCTATTATTTTATTTTATTTTATTTTCTTTATTGGTTTGATTTTGTAATCAGACAGTCTCTTTTCTTCTTTATTTCTTCTGTTTATTGTTAAGTATATAAGAATTATTTGTTTTTAATACAGTAAAAATTGTCTAACAATTTACACAGACCACTGTGGGGGTATAACAATTTGATATCTTAGCTTATAATGCATAGACTCATGTCTGGCAAAAAAACAAGAGGTACATGCAAGCTTCAAATGCATTTGCCAAATAAGTACGGAAATGATTGTCAATTGCAATGGTGCATAAACGAACACCACTCACCCTCCACATGAACAACCCAAACTGTTCTTCATGTCTTTTTAATTATGGGGAATTAACAGGTTATAGTGTATATTTGTAAAAATAATAAATAAATAAATTATCATTATCTCTATCGCAAGAATAATTATTCAATAGTCTCAAACTACTATGTGATATTATTTATATGATAATCCAAATCAAAGTAAGAAATTTTACGAATAAATTATGCTGACTAACCTTTGTTAAGTAATTTAGAGATGAAAAATAACTCACTTGAGAGGTGTGTTATTGTCACTTGCTGATCAAAGATATCACGGAAATATTATACGTTATATTTTAAAAATATCTAATAATTTTTCATACCGTGACTAGTTAGATTCTAAAGACAAGCCATGCATGAAATCCCAATGATAATGTAAAAAACAAAAGTACATATACATGACACTCCCGTGATCTCCACTACGAAACATTTTCAACTACATAAAGAACAAATGAGTACTTGTGTTTATGTATGAATTGTTGGGTGATTATGTACTTTCATCAAATTCAAACCTATGTCAATTCTTAAACATTGCCACTGTGAAGTGGTGGATTTTATGTTATTCTCCTTTTCTTTTAATGGGTTTTTGGAGGAGGATTCTGTAACCAAAAAAAAAAAAAAAATCGTTTTAAATTTTATTTTATTTGATTTTTTTTGCCAACAAACAAGTTTTAGTCACATTATTACAAAATTTAGAACCATGGTTTGTAATTAAATGAGTGAGTTTTATGTATTTTGACACCTTGCTTTTGTCTTCTTAAGATATGCTGATTTTACCAACTCCAACTATCAGCAGCTTTGCAAATCTAGTTGTTGGTGTTTGTAGAGCATTATTATTCAAATCTAGTTCAGATTTCATTACCCTCTTTCCCTCCCACCTTGCTTTGTTTCAAAGATAAAATCCATGTTGCCCAGTCTGTTTTTTTGGCCAGACAATTGAAGGTAAATGCTATTAGTGTTTTTTTTCTTCTTATTTTGCGTGTTTTTTAATTTTTAATTTTTATTTTCATTCGTGTACCATAGAGGCCAAAATCCTAAAAAGAAACTATGCACATTTGACAATTTCTTTTAAAGCTGATAAAAAAAAAAATTCTAAATATACAATTTTAAAATTGATGATAAAATAATGCTTATTCAATAATAATTAAGGAATTAACGGTGTAATTAGCTTTTCTTTTTGCTTTTTCTATGCAATTTGCTACATTAGAAAATAACCTCAAATTTTCATGGTATCAATATTAATTTTCTACTTTAAAACAGATATGTTATTTTTTTACTTTTGACTAAGGGTTGGGAAGGATAAGTTATTTGGTAGTTTTGAAGTATTGTCACGTGATTTTTTAATAAAGTTGTATTTGATAAAGGAGTGAAATTTATACATTTGTATTAAGTAATTAAAAAATATAATACATGATGAATTATAATTGATAAAATATATACTTACGGGATGTACCAAAAACAAGGGGATTTTTTTTTAAGGTCCCTAATAATAACAATTTAGAGGCTAAAGGACACACAAAAAGATAGTGATGCCTTACGTCCCTGAAACAACTTGGCGCGCGTTTTTAATTATTTTGTGGACCAAAATACCCTCGCCAAAATCAACACAGAACCAAACTCATTCCGACGTCTCAGTTACATTCCAAACATCCAGCATCTTCACGAACAGGAGACCAGCAGAATTAGGGTTTCAACATCATCTGCACCATCGACATTACAGCTTCGTTATCCTCTCCAAAAATCATTCCCATTCCTTCCTCACAAATTTCTCTGACCTACGTTAAAGCTTCGTTTTCACGGCTCATCATCATCTCAGTCCATCTTCGTCACGTCGCATCTTCATCGCGGACCATATCAGCTCATCATTCAAGTTTCATCCTAACTCTGGTCAGTTTTTCTACAATACAACTAGATTTTCTCTGGAAACACAGTTAATAGCATTTTATAATAACCTTTCATAAATTAGGGTTTCAATTTCGTAATAAAAAGCTACCTGCATTTGAAAAAATTTATTTATGTGTATTTTGAACTTATTCTTCAACATGTTTGTTTGTTTTTATCTGTAAATTTCTCTGGCATTTGAATTTCTCTGATTTTTTATTAATGTAATTTTCTTCTTTCAATTTTCTCTGGCAAGTTTATTTTCACAACAATTTTTTGTGTTTTTATCTTATTCTTGAACATGTTTCTGTAATTCTGTCTATAAATTTTCCTGCTCCGTAAATTTCTCTGTAATATGTATTTTTAATTGCAATGTCTATCTTAATCTAGAATGTCTATTGCTTTCTTGCCTCTGTCTTAAGTTTCTCTGGTATTTATAATTTTCTCTGACCACATCACATCACTTTCCTCCCTTGTGTCTTTGTCATTTTAAATTTTCTCTGGAATTTTAATATTGTGGACTGGAATGAATGTTTCTTCTTGGAATTTTCTCTGCCATATGTACTTTGAGAAAAAGTTATTTCTCTGAATTTTGATCTTATTCTTGAATATGTTACTGTCATTTTGTATCTGAATTTCTCTGCTTTGTAAATTTCTCTGGAATATGTATCCTTCTCTGCAATGTCAATTACACTCTTGCCTCTGTCTTAAGTTTCTCTGGTATTTATAATTTTCTCTGGAATGAATGTTTCTTCTTGGAATTTTCTCTGCCATATGTACTTTGAGAAAAAGTTATTTCTCTGAATTTTGATCTTATTCTTGAATATGTTTCTGTCATTTTGTATCTGAATTTCTCTGCTTTATAAATTTCTCTGGAATTTTAATATTGTGGACTGGAATGAATGTTTCTTCTTGGAATTTTCTCTGCCATATTTACTTTGAGAAAAAGTTATTTCTCTGAATTTTGATCTTATTCTTGAATATGTTACTGTCATTTTGTATCTGAATTTCTCTGCTTTGTAAATTTCTCTGGAATATGTATCCTTCTCTGCAATGTCAATTACACTCTTGCCTCTGTCTTAAGTTTCTCTGGTATTTATAATTTTCTCTGGAATGAATGTTTCTTCTTGGAATTTTCTCTGCCATATGTACTTTGAGAAAAAGTTATTTCTCTGAATTTTGATCTTATTCTTGAATATGTTTCTGTCATTTTGTATCTGAATTTCTCTGCTTTGTAAATTTCTCTGGAATATGTATCCTTCTCTGCAATGTCAATTACACTCTTGCCTCTGTCTTAAGTTTCTCTGGTATTTACAATTTTCTCTGACCACATCGCACCACTTTCCTCCCTTGTGTCTTTGTCATTTTAAATTTTCTCTGGAATTTTAATATTGTGGACTGGAATGAATGTTTCTTCTTGGAATTTTCTCTGCCATATGTACTTTGAGAAAAAGTTATTTCTCTGAATTTTAATCTTATTCTTGAATATGTTTTGTCATTTTGTCTCTGAATTTCTCTGCTTTGTAAATTTCTCTGGAATATGTATCCTTCTCTGCAATGTCAATTACACTCTTGCCCCTGTCTAAGTTTCTCTGGTATTTATAATTTTCTCTGACCACATCGCACCACTTTCCTCCATTGAGTGTCTCTATCATGGTTAATTTTCTCTGCTTGTGTATGTAAATTTTTCTTGCATTTTAATATTATGAATTGAAATTTTCTCTGGAATGGAAATTTCCTCAAGAATGTGTAATTTTTTCCAGAATGTGCATTTTTCTCTGGTATGTTTATTTTGTTCAATTCTTGATTTCAATATGGTATACTTCTCAGTGCCATGTTTACATTACTTTGTTTATTTTATCTTTGCTAATTGTGGAATGCAAATTTTCTTTCACTTGCCATGTTTACTTTTTTCTATCATTCATTTTCTCTGGTATGTTTACTTCTATCTGTAATTTAAACAATTATTGAAAATTTCTCTCCCATGTTTATGATGCTGTGTTGATTTTCTCTGACATGTCAAATTTTCTGTAATTTTCCCTTATCTGTAATTTTCTCTGGCATCTCCAATTTTCTCCCTTATCTGTAATTTTCTCTGACATTTCCATTTTTCTCTGGGATTTAATGTTGACATCTCTATGCTTTAATCATTGTCTAGAAATGGCAAAACGTAAAGGCAGCGAAACACCGGAAACACCAAGCAAAAAACAGAAACTGTCTCAGTCTTCTTATGGACTAGGATAAAAAACCAGCAGCAAAACACTAGAAACACCAAGGAAGCAAGAACAACTCTCTCAGTCCTCTTATCATCTAAGATCAAAAACCAGCACTAAAACACCACAAACTCCTTCCCAAAACACACAAGTCCAAGCTGATGAAGCAACTAGCATCCAGATGAGTACCCCAACTTCAAAAGACTCAAGCTCAAGGGGGAAAAAACCTGTTAAACTCCACAGAAAGAGAGCTCACTACAGCATTCAATTCCGATCCAACCTCTCATCTGTCGTCTCCTTCTTTCAAACACTTAAATTCAGTTCAAAACATCTTCTAGAGCTTCAAAAGACCCCATTCTGGTATTTGATTCAAGCTCTAACCACTGGAAGGATGGATCCAAAGAAATCTAGGAAATCCGATGATGATGTAGTTGCCATAATCCAATGTTACAATGAAAAAACAAAAGCATTCACAGTTGGGAAGAAGAACCTGACCTTTACAACAAATGACATGACCTTGATTTTTGGTTTGGAAGGAGGTAAAGGAGCCATGTCATTAAGATACTCTAAAAAGCCAAAATCTGCATTCCTCAGGAGAAGATTCCAAAAGGACACAAGGCTCACTGGTCCTGTTCTTAAAAATGCCTTGGTCAAAGCAATGAAAGGCAAGCAACCAACTGACTTCAAAGATGTAGCAATCATTGTTACATTGTACTTGTGTCTCACCCTATTTTTTGCAACAAGTGGGAATTCAATAGGTTGGGTTTTTATAAAGTATGTGGAACCTCTTGAATCAATGAAACAGTATGATTGGCCGGAAGCAATCACATCAACATTGATTGATTCTATCATGGCATTGCATAGAACTCGAGAAAAAGTTACGGGGTGTGTCATTGCATTGCTGGTAAGTATAATATCCATTCAAATTTGCAGTTATCATACTTACAAATTTGTGCGTTTACAAAATTTTATTTACTTTCATTTTCATCACAGTATTGGCTATGTGAACATGCAACTATCATTGACTCAGAAGACAGTAACACAACAGACTTCCCAAGATGTGCCAAGTGAAACCTTCAAACCTTGACGAAACAGCTGCAGAAGACACCAGTCCACTCTCTTGCACCTCGACAGGTTAGATTCCTATTGCTACCGAAATCTCAGTGAAATTTCAAAAATTTCTCTGACTACTGCTTTGTTTCCCTCCTTGTGCATTGATTGATTAAGATTAATTTTCTCTGAAATATCAATTTCTGTTTTCTTCTTTGTTAACCACTGGTCTATTTCTGCCATTGTAATCAATTTTCTCTCCCATCCAAATTTCTCTGACCACAATTGTAACACATTAACTTATATGCCCTGATTCATTTTCTCTAATATCTGAATTATGTTCTTTGTCACATAATTTTCTCTGGCCCATCAAATTTTATCTCCTTGTGTGTAATTTTCTCTGCCCATAACTTGTGTGCCTTGCATCTTTGATTAACACTGTTTATTTCTACCCTTCTAATGAATTTTCACTGGAATTCAAATTTCTCTGACACAAATATAGTAAAACATTAACTTATAAACACTGGTTATTTCACTGTTTCATAATTTTCTCTGCCCCATACAATTAACTCCATGCCTCTAATTTTCTCTGGCCCAATACAATTTTCTCTGAAGTTTGTTTCCAATTAGTATCATTTAGATGAATTTTATTTTCCTTATTTGAATTTTTTCTCTGAGTGAATTTTGTAACATTTCTCTAATAAAAGAGTCTCCTGTTACAGATTGATAACAAGCAGCTAGTCAAAAACCCATCTGAGGAGTTTTGTCTTGGCAAAAAGACGAAGAAAGAATTAAAAAAGGCAATTGTCATATTCAAGGAGAAATTACAAGATCCATCTGAAGATGGAGGGAATGAACAAAAAGAAGAAGAAACCACCAAAGAAACCAGCAATGGACAAGAACATCAAGCAAGCAGCACAGAAGAAGAAACCACCAAAGAAAGTGAAGAAATAGAACCAGAAGACAAAGAACAAAATGAACAGAAAGAAAATGATGAAGAAAGTGATGAAGAAGAAAATAATGAGCAGATGGACCAACAACATGATGAAGAAAGTGATGAAGAAGAAAATGAACAGAAAGAAAGTGAACAAGAAGATGAAGATGAAGATGAACAAGAAGAAGAGAACAAGGATGAAAGTGATGAAGAAGAAAATAATGAGCAGATGGACCAACAACATGATGGCATTTGTGGCTCAACAATGCATCAGCCTGAAGAATTTGAGGAATCAAAGGATGCCCAAATTGCTGATCTACGTCAAAGACTGAAGGCACTGTCTCAATCTAAAAAAGAAGAAGACAGAAATTGGATGGAATTACTTGCTGAAAAGGATATTTCAATAAGAATCCTGACATCACATAACTCAGAACTTCAAGAAAAAGAAAGCACAATCCGAATGAAACTAAGGATGTTGGAGGTTGAAAAAGCAGACGATGCAAAAACAATTCAACAGTTGAGGTGTTCAAATTCAGAGCTTGAAACTGAAAATGCCAAATTGCATGAACAAGTTCAAGAACTATCTGTCCAACTAGCAACACAACCATACCGAACACCAACACAACTTCAACCACAAGGTCAGTGAAAATCTTGAGCCACAAAAAGTTATGTCCTTGTGCCATCATAACTCAGAGAAATTTCTATTTATTATAATTTTCTCTGTCATTGGTAATTTTCTCTGGAAGTTATATCTCTCTCAACACATTAGTTATATTTCTACTGCTCATTTCATTTCTCTGTATATTTTCTTATTCCATTTTTGGGGCTTGTTTGATTTTCACTGTGTATAGTTGGAATGCAACTGGAACAACAACCAACAACCCAACAAGAGCAAATCCCACACAAACAACAACCGAAACAAAAACAGAAACTCTATGGTAACTACAAAAAATTGAATTAAATAAATTTACATATTGAAATATCATCTGTTGCTTCAGAGAAATTTCACTTTTCCTAATATTTTCACTGCCTACAGTCAAAAAAGATCCAACCTCAATGATAAAAAATTTAAAGGCAAAAGAAAGGAAGGAAAAGCAGCATGATCCAGAATTCCAATATCTGAAAGTTGCGAAAGTGACTAGAGCTTCAAAACAAGCTGCAAAACAAGTTGAGCAAAGCACAAAGGACAAAGAAGTGCTTGATGCTGATGCATACGTCTTGCCTCAACCTATAAACATCACAAAATCTTGGGTCTTTCCACAAACTCTTCCCATTTCAAGATTGATAAAAGATCATATAAAAGACATCTTGCAGCACATATCAAATGTGTCTGGGCTTGAGTAAGTACAACAAACAAAATAGAACATAACAAACAACAAATTACAAACTTATGTTGCATTAACAACAATTCAATCCCTTCTTTGTCATCTTGTAGAGCTTTAATTTGGACAAGTGAGTTGAATATCATTACCTTTGAAGACATTGGAAACCTCATAAAGCAAAAAGAAATTGTCAACAATGTAAGTCTTTCCCTTTCATCAACATTTCTCTGCAATGTTCCATCAGCCTTTATAAAACAATATTACAATTATAAATCATATTTTTCAGGTCATTGATGGCTATGGAGAGATCCTTTTGGCTGACCAAATCAGAGAGAAACAACAACCAACCTCATTTTTTTTCACATCCATGTGCTTAGTATGTTACTACTATTTTATTTGATTTTCTCTGGAATTTACTTTCTACTTTCTCTTCTTAATATACTTCTTGAAGTCAGTTGTGTCACTAACAAAACCATTTTTTGATTTTCTCTGAGCACAGAATTTCATCAACATGACAGAAAATCAAAGTTTTCGAGTGTCCTTATTTGACAAGCATATTGAAACAGCATGGAGGAACTATAGGTTCCTCCATTTCCCAATAAATACTGGAGGTAATGAGAAGTCCACACATGGAAATCACTGGACCTTGCTTGTCCTGGACAAACAAGACAATTTATGGAGGTTCTACAACTCATTGAGGCCAAGGAGGGATGATGCAGAAGACAAATATGTCAAAGATGCAAAACAATTGGTAACGAGTGCAAATTTCTCTGATCCATCATCATCTTTATGTGATGATAATTTTCATAGAATCCCATTGACTTGTCCGTAAATTTCTCTCTTATATAAAAATTATTTTTTTGCAGCAAGATTACGTGGAGAATTTTCTGAAAGCTTGTCTTGAAAGAGACGCTCAATCACAACCCTCTTTCAAATTAATTAACTCACAAAACACAAGTTATGACTTTGAGTATGTCAACAATGCTCCACAACAAGAAAGCGATTCGTAAGTTTCATACATCTATAAATAAGATAATTTCAGTTGCATGTTTCTTAAAACTAACCATACCTATAATTTGTATGCAGTCTGGATTGTGGCCTCTTCGTCTGCTATATAATGAAACAATATAGCAAGCATGAACCTATCAAATCCAAATTATCCACACAAGAGATAAGGTTGATGAGGGCAGAACTCATAGAGAGATTTGTGACCGAAGTTGGCAGGTCATGGACTGAACCAATTGAAATACCCCCAGAAGAACCACAAATGTAATAGTGAAACTAGTGAAAGGAAGACAATGTACATATCCACACAGAGAAAATTGTCTCACATATATGTATATATCCTTTCTTGTTCATACATTGAAGGAATGATGATCCTTGACGTATATGTATATATCATTTCTTGACTAATCTAAATTTCATTTTTTTTTTTTTATTTCGACTAATGTAAATTTCAACAATTGTCTGCCAGAGAAAATTGTCTGCCAGAGAAAATTGTCTGCAGAAATTTCTCTGGTATAAACTACCAGAAATTCACAGAGAAATTTAACTTGTATCGTCCCAAGGGGATGCCTATATGATCATGTAATCTGTAAAACTTTGTGTTGGTACAAAACAATCATCAAACTCAACAAAACACAAAGCACACAGTAATTTTATCTGCCACTGGAAAATTTCATTGCATGAATTTCAAATTTCAGACCACAATGCCCATATAGTTTTCTCTGTTGGTGAAAAATTTCTCTGGATGAAAATTTCTCTGGCTTTGACACAAATTTCTGAGTTCAAGTGAGTCCAGAGAAATTCTTTCCTGGTCTAGAGAAATTCTCAACTCAGAGAAATTTTTTGAATGCTCTGTCTGTTGTGCACATTTCTTGAAATGACTGATATGAAGCTACCAGAAATTTACAGATAAATTTAACTCATATCTCACCAAAGAAGGTGCCTATATGATCATTCAATCTCTAATGCACTGTGTTAGTACAAAACAATTATCAAATTGAAAAAACACAATCCACACAGTACTTTAGTCTGCCATTGTCAAATTTATGTGGATGAATATGAAGCTTCAAAACACAACACACAGAATTTTCTCTGCCATAGGAAAATTTCTCTGGATGAATTTGACAGGTACTACAAACCCACTGCCTATAGTATATATCAACAAACACACTTTAACTCATATTGAAAAATTTCTCTGGATGAATTTGATTGATATTATTATATACACTGTCCAAAAAATAAATTTTACAAAACAAAATACACAAAGTAATCATCAAATGTATTATTCCATCAATAAAATGTATAATCCTCAACTATTTAACAAAGGTTCCTTGCATGTCCTCTTATTATGGTGACCAATACTCTCACAACGACTACACTTAATCACCCTTTTAAACTCTCCAGTAGAAGCAATTCTGTTCTTCTTCGGCCTCCCAGCAGGTCTCTTGCTCAATGGAGGTAAAATCATAGCATCTTCAATGCTACACACAGGTTTTTCAACAGTTGGAACTGGGCCAATCGAAAAGGAGTATGCTTGACGATACATATCAGCATGAAAAAATGGTTCAACAAATGAATTCAAATTCTTTCCACTCCTAAAAATTGCAGCAACAGCATGTTGACATGGATACCCATTTATTTTCCATTTTCGACATGAACAAGTTCTCAACCCAAGATCAACCATAACCGAAGGAAAACAATGCACTTCAAAGACATTATCAGATGATAAACTCACATTCCATGTCCTCCCGTCCAAAAAAGACTTCTCCAACACACTATCCATACGAGGACACAAAATTTTATTCCATTTACTAGAGAGCAGCCTCCTATCAGACCTCATATTCATGATTTGCAACCGTATCATGTCCACCAAATTTGTTATTGGCAAGTGCCGAGCTTCTCGTATCCATGAATTGAATGACTCAGCAACATTTGAATACATCTCACCATAACGTTTCCCTGCAAAATATGCATCACTCCAATTTTCATATGGTAAACTTCTCAAGAAAACACTCACAATGTCTCCTCCCTCACTTTTTAACTCATTTAACTTGAAATGAAATGATGCCTTTGTTGGAGCATATGCACATTCTGAAAACTTGGACACAATCGTCTCCCTAACCAAATTTGTGTTTCCACATGACAACTTATCCCTCAAATTTCTCTTTAGATGTTCCAGACAAAATCCATGAAAGCAGTTAGGGAAAAACCTAGCAATTCCCTCCACAATTCCACAATGTCGATCTGATATGAAACTTATCACCCTTTCTGATCCTAATACTCCATATAAATGTTCAAGAAACCAACACCAATTGTCTTTATTCTCAGCATCAACAACAGCAAAAGCTACAGGAAAAAAACCTACAAAACAAATAGAAACAAGCATATTAGGTACACACATGCAGAGAAAAATAGAACAATAAACATCCAGAGAAAATTCACACATTGGCAACATCCAGAGAAAATTGAATAAGTGACCAGCTACAGAGAAAATTCACACAATCATAATATACAGAGAAAATTCACTTAGTGGCCACCTACAAAACAACAGAGAAAAATAGAACAATAAAACAACAAGAGAAGTTTGACACTGCCAACATCCAGAGAAAATTCACACATTGGCAACATCCAGAGAAAATTGACTTAGTGACCAGCTACAGAGAAAATTCACACAATCATAATATACAGAGAAAATTCACTTAGTGACCACCTACAGATACAATTCACACAATGACAACATCCAGAGAAAATTCATACACTGACAAAAATCCATTGAAAATTCTCACAGTGGCCACAACAATAGAAAATCCACACAGTGGCCAAAACCAGAGAAAATTCACATTCACTCAATTCCTACATGTATAGAAAATTCACATACTTAGATAAAAATAGATATATTTACAATTACCTTCATTCCCATCTTTCCCCGTTGCAGCAAGCATAACTCCTTTGTATCGTCCTTTCAAAAATGTTCCATCAAGAAAAAGCAATGACCGACAATATTTGAAACCAGCAATGCATGCATGAAAAGCCACAAACACTCTTTTGAAACGCTTGTTATCTTCAAAATCTAACTCAAAACGACTCCCTGGATTGTTCTTCAATGCCTCATCAAAATACCACCGTAATTGATCAAATGACAAACAAGAATCCCCATATGTACTACATTTTGCTTTCTCAACACTCAACCAACCACAGTTATAACTAATTGAGACCCCATACTTGTCTTTCATTCCTTTCACAACATCCACTGGACGAGTTAAAGGTTTTGCACTTACCTCTTCAAGTATCAGCCCAGAAACCAAGCTGGAAGTCATCCTCGAATGTTTACTCGTACGAACCGCCACACCACACGTATGTTCATTGTTCAAAGTCCTTATGTAGAAGAACCCATTTGTTTTTTCAACAGAAGCATGTACACGCCACATACATCCCCTTGATTCCTTATATGCACATTCTGCCGTAACCCTCAGCTTGTCATTTTTAACATACGTAAACTGAAAACCAACCTCAATAACATACTTGCATAAAAAAGTATGGAACTCAACCACACCACCCTCAAACTTTTGTCCAACACTCGTAATATTATTCCGCCAACTAGCCGACAATAACACCTTTTCTTGGTGAGAACAAAACTTAGAGAGTGAATTCCTTTCAACATCCACCAGCCTATCACACTCACCATCCACAACATCTACCCAATTAGACCCCACTTCATCCTCTTCATCAGAAGTACTACATCTACTAACTGAAACATCAACTATATCAACACCGCGTGCACAAACAACCCTCAACATATTCAGAAAATCAATATTATTTTGAACCATACAATTCGGATGGCCCAAAATAGAATATGAAATACACATAGTCTCAGGTTTCAAATTCTCCCATGTTTTACACAAAATGCCAACCAATTCCTCAAAATTCAATTCGCATGAAACATTAATGACAATAGTATCATTCCCATATTTGCACAGCAACAACACTGCACTGTCCATTAAAACTGAAACAAAAAACAACAAAAAAAATCACACAAACACTTCACAATAACAACATAAATGTCCAGAGAAATTTCTAAAAATTATAATTTTCTCTGAACTTAAAATAAAACTCCAAAGACATCTACAAACTGATATTCACCTTCAAGATGATAAAAAACAAAATCACAGAAACTTAATGAATCACAGAGAAATTTACTGCTAACAATTAAACACAATTATAGAAAAAAAATCACATAGAATACAAGTCCAGAAAAATACTTTTCTCTGAACTACAAACTGAAAGTGAGTAACAAACTTACAATTTTCTCTGAACTACAAATACAAGTATAGAGAAATTTATGAACTTACATTCACTTTCTCATATTCTATCGCCATTACAAACTTCTAATAATATGTCCATATGCACTTATAATTTCCTCTAGACTACACAAACAATAGTGCAGAAAATGAAATTTCTCTGGTTTGAAAAAACATAGAACACAACTATAATTCATCAGCATGTTGATAAAAAACAGAGCACCAAAAATGAACTCTAAACATCAAAATCACCTACACTGTCAACACTATCTGAAATTGATCAAAAAAACAAAGAATGAAAAATTAATTCCAAAAATAAAAATCAACTCTATCAAGCTGGCCTCTCGCTAAACAAAAATAAAAATACATTTGGAATCTAAATCGAAAACAAACCTAATCCAACTCAACTCAAAAACCTACGCGATCAACACACTGTCAACACTCTTTCAAATTGATTAAAAAACAAATAATAAAAAATTAATTCCAAAAATAAAAATCAACTCTATCAAGCTGGCCTCTCTCTACACAAAAATTCAAAACAAATATCAAAATGCATGTGCTATCTCCATCGAAAACAAACCTGATTCAACTCCACTGAAAATCTACGCGATCAATACACTATCACACCACTGAAATCTCCGACGAAATCTCCAACAAAATCTACACGATCGTAGCAATCTTTCTCGTCAACTCCACTGAAATCTCCGACGAAATCTCCACCATAAAATCTCCACTGAAATCTCCGACGAAAACTCCGACAAAATCTCCCCTTCAAATTCGGTTTCCAAAATGTATCAGTTAACTCAACCATATAATATTCAAACAAATTTATGTTATAAAGGAAGGGTAATTTAGGTACTTTATAACCTAAAATAAATTTGAGGGATCTTAGCCATCAAAACATATTATAAAGGACCTCTCCTCATATCAAAAGTAGAGGAGGGACCTTAGGCCAATTTTCCCCAAAAACAACTATTAGAATTAATGTATAAAGAAAGGGAGAGAATAAATTGTGTATATATTGATGTTATATATGTTATGTCTTTAACAATGTTAGAAGCTCCTTATATAGGAGAGGATTACAAACCTGAATAGGAAAGTGGCCGAAAGTAGTCGAACACTAACTTAAAGTAATGTATAATAAAGACAAGTACTAACCTACTAACATCATTACTAGCACTAATATACACTAACAGCCCCCCTCAAACTTAAGGAGGATAAAAATTAACCAACTTGAGTTTGGAGAGAGTAAAAAAATAGAAAAAGAAAATAAAATAAAATAGGATAGGAGACACTGTATGGTCGTGTCAGATCGTTGTTAAAGACATGGTATGGTCGTGTCACACCGTTGGAGAAGACACTGTATGGTCGTGTCGGACCGTTGTAGCAAATAAGGTCTGGACAGTTTACGAGGTCATGCCGGACCGATGTAGAAGCTAATCGGAATCAATGTCGAGACAGTTTACGGGGTCATGTCGGACCGTTGTAAAAGTTGACCGGAATCATTGTCGGGACAGTTTACGGGGTCATGCCGGACCGATATAGAAGCTGACCGGAATCAATGTCGAGACAGTTTACGGGGTCATGCCGGACCGATGTAGATGACACTGTAGGATTGTGTATATAGGCTGCCCAAAAGATATACATGTACATATATATCGAGCCCTCAAAAGTCGCGCCCTCAAAAGGCCCACTGCATCAAAAGCCATGCTCGACAGAAATCGTCGAGCGGCGAGCCATCAAAAGTTGCGCCGAACACGCGGCGATGCACGTGATCGACAGAGCGTCGTGTCGTCCGCGTCGTCATTGTCTATATAAACCGAGGCGGAGGCTGTGCAAACCAAACCAGTCTGAAACCTCTGAACATCTTCGTGCTGAAACACTCTGCAACCAACCCTTTCTGACATTACTAGTTTGAAATCCCTGCTGCTCGGAAACACTCAGCAACCCAAAACATGGCCTCTTCTTCCCGTGGTCTGCTCACTCTTTTTCCAGACCTCAACGAGTCCACAAGAGAGATAACCGGTGCGGTTGCCCTTGAACCTCAACCAAGCGCCCCTGGTTTTGCTCCGTTGACCTTTCCTATGCGGTCTGTGGAGCAAATAATGGCAACGCAATCAGATATTGAGGGCAATCAGTATACATTGAAGTCATGTGTGGAGACCATGACTGCAGTCACAAGCTTGTCGCACCGACTTCAGAGTAGGACAAATGAGGTGCAGCAGTTAAACGCCCAATTGGCTCTGCTCCAGCGCATGTATAAGAATGCGCGAGCAGAAATATGTGTACTAAAGGCGGAAAACAAGAAGCTGAAACGGAAGGCCACCATTATGTTCCGATTCGGAGGTCCGCCATATGCTGCGGGGGAGGAGCAAGGGGGAGTGAACAGGCTCGGCGGCGTGAAAAACACGGAGGCAACACCGTCAAGGGCCGTCCAGGACAGAGGCAAGAAGAAGAGACCGGCGGCAGAGTAGAGAAGGGATAAGGAAAAAAAAATCCCGCCTGTGGGTGGGTGTTTGTCGGTTGGTGGGGTTGTGTGGGTTTTTTTTTTTTTTTTGTGTAAAATTGTGATCAGGTTTGATCCCGGCAAGAAGAAATGACAGTTTTTTTTTTTTTTTTTTTTGTTTTTTTGTAACTCTCTGGTGAGAATGCGATGGAAGTAGATTCCTGAGATGAATAAAACAAGGTTTGGTGTGCAAATCTATATGGTATGAATGGAATTTGAAAAGGATTAAAAATAATGTGAAAGAAAAATAAAGAAAGAAATAATAAGAATATATTTGAAATCAAAACGAAAGAATGGGGAAATAAGGAAAGTGGTTCACGTGGTTTCGGGGCCCACGGTTTTGTTAAATCCAGGAATGGTGTTTGGAATATTTGTTTTGTTTTTTTTTTAATAATAATAATAATAATAATAATAATAATAATAATGTATTAATGGGGAAAACATGTGCGCTGGTGGGAGCAACTGCATATAAAAGATATGAAGGTGGGGAGGAATGGACCATAGAGAGAGTAGGTGGAATAAAATTAAGGGAAATGATGGATATGATTAAAGTGGGTCTGGTGGAGAGAAAGGGACCAGAGAGAGAGGGAGTGGGTTGATTAAAAATGTTTTCATCATTTCGACTCGCCATGGCGGAGGAAGCTTCGAGTAGTGGTGCAGCATGTTGGAGCAACATAGTGAAGCAGAAAGCAGTAACACCGAAGCAAGTCCGGCACGGCGTGAGTGTGGTGGCGGAACTCCTTCTTCATAACAGACTTGTGGAGTAAAGTGGATGGTTTGGCCTGCTTCTTGGTCTTCGTTGTTGCAAGCAACACAGAGAGACAAATCTCACTCTCTCGGAACTGTGGACCAAGACTCAAGTGTTTGCGAGGCCGTCTTCTACAAAATGGCACATAAACTATTGAAGCAACAGTCTTTCCATGATTCTCCACCTGCTCATTCAAGGTTCAGTACCTTGCATTCGAGGTTCAGTACCTTGCCAGTAGAGGTGAAACTCAAAATTCTAAAGCACATTCCTTTTGAAGAAGCAACACAGATTGATCTTTCCCCCCTGGTTGAATGGTTACAGTTTTCTTGTTCGCCAACCCAGAGTGCTTGTAGGAGTTGAGGTTGTACAGATTGTTGCTCTCTTTGCTGAAGGTGTCACGCTGGCCGGGAAGGACGAAGCAGGCGGTGAAGAGCTCGCCGGAGGAAGGATCTTCAAGGCGGATCTCGCAGCGGTCCTTGCAGGAGACGACGCAGAGGCGGCCGGACCAGATCTTGTCGGACTGGAGCCACTAGCCGCACTTGTAGCCGTTGTGGTGGCGGAAGACGACAAAGGCGGCTGCCATAGCAGCGGCGGTGATGAGGCTGCAGGTGGTGAACGCGAAGCAAGCTGTGCGAGCTGTGTGAGCTGGGTATTGGCTGACTGTCGCATGGGCCGACGGTGTGCGAGGTGGCGTGGGTCGAAGGAGACAAAGTGAGTGGTGGTGATTTTCAGTCCATCCATTTCATTTTTGTTTTTATCATCAGTTTGCAACTTTACATTCAACCAACCCCGAGAGAGAGAGATGATATCGGTTTGGGGGGAGGGGCAGCACAAAGAAAGGTAATCCGAGGGTCCAGAGAAGGGTTTGGATTGATGAGAGGAAAAGTGGGATCCAACGGTTGTGATCGGATCTGGTGCTGCGGTGGTGAAATGTTGTTGAAGAATCTGCCATTGAAGAAGAAATTAGCGAAATTTGGGTTTGTCCGGCGGGTGGCCAAGGCGAAGTTGCCGCCCGCCGGTATAGCGAAATTACTAAGTTTTTAACCTAACTCTGATACCATATTAGAATTAATGTATAAAGAAAGGGAGAGAATAAATTGTGTATATATTGATGTTATAGATGTTATGTCTTTAACAATGTTAGAAGCTCCTTATATAGGAGAGGATTACAAACCTGAATAGGAAAGTGGCCGAAAGTAGCCAAACACTAACTTAAAGTAATGTATAATAAAGACAAGTACTAACCTACTAACATCATTACTAGCACTAATATACACTAACAACAACCAATGATTTTTCGGCGCGAGAGACTGTAGAAATCTGAAAAGAACCAAACTTAAAACGAAAATAAATAAAGGGAGTCATGAAGTGACCTCAAAGCAGCTGATGTTAAAGGTGATTCTGAAATGTCAAAGCAGCTCTTCTTTACTACATAACTAAGCCAAAGTAATTTCTGCGTCATCATCGATAACTTGCACTCTACGTACAGTCCCAAAATAATTGTACATATCCTTCTGTAAAAACCCAACATTCTCATAGCCACCTGCTTGTTGTGCAGCAAAGTCCATAATGTGACTTGTCCTCATACCAATATAATGCATTGCATTGCTTTGTGTCTTGTCGGCACTCGTAACATTCTGGTGTAAGTGAAGAAATTGAACACCAAGTGGCTCTATCATGGAATGATTGTGCTCTTTGAAAAATTCATTCACTTCATATTTGGAAGTACTCCGATTGTATTTGATACGAAAAGAAGCACGGCAACTAACTCTAGTTAATTGTTTTAGTTCTCTTTTACATTCTTTAACCTCAAGTATTTGGATTGTCTGTGTCTTTCTTTTGAACATACCCAATTCCTTGATATAACCATATTATTCTTGTCCTTATACAACTGATCCCTTCGAATACTAAAGCCTTTCACCTTAGCACACGAATTATAAAATCTTTCTCCGTTTTCTTTTGAATCAAATGTTATTTCAAACACATCTTTTTCAGTTAATTCATCCAGACGCTTAATATCTCTTTCAGCTGGAATATCATTAGAATTGATGATATCATCTTCAATATGAATATTATACTCACCATCATTACCGTCATCATCATCTAGTTCATATATAATGTTATTCTTGTTTTGCTCAGTGTTGTCTTCCATCTGCAATAAGCATAAACAAATTAATTAAGAAAAAGCAAGTAGAAAATCGT
The DNA here is from genome assembly GCF_055761805.1 of Camellia sinensis. Classification (NCBI taxonomy): domain Eukaryota; kingdom Viridiplantae; phylum Streptophyta; class Magnoliopsida; order Ericales; family Theaceae; genus Camellia; species Camellia sinensis. Next base: position 64,907,516 of record NC_138974.1, read on the forward strand.
AAGTAAAATACTAGGTGGTAAAATGGATAGTCAGTGGTAAGTGGTAAGTTGAGGCATAAAGAGTTGCAAGTAGAATGAGAATGAATGGTAAGTGTTGTGTTTTTGAATGATAATTAAACTCATTTAAACCGCACTTACTACTCAATGAGACTGTACTTACTACTTTATCAGAATCACACTTACTATTCAATGAGACTCTACTTACTACTTTATCAAACTTGACTTATCAGCCATTTAAACCACACTTACTAGTCAATGAGACTATACTTACTATTTCATCAGACTTGACTTACCACTCATTTAAACCATACTTACTACTCAATACTTGACTTACCACTCATTTAAACCATACTTACTACTCAATAAGACTGTACTTACTACTTTATCAGACTTGACTTACCATTCATTTGAATCACACTTACTACTCAATGAGACTCTACTTACTAATTTATCAAACTTGACTTATCAGTCATTTAAACAACACTTACTACTCAATAAGACTCTACTTATTATTTTATCACTCATTTAAACCACACTTACTACTCAATGAGACTATACTTACTACTTTATCATAATCACATTTACTACTCAGTCATATTCTACTTACTACTTTATCAAACTTGAGTTATCAACCATTTAAACCACACTTACTAGTCAATGAGACTAGACTTACTATTTCATCAAACTTGACTTACTACTCATTTGAATCACACTTACTACTCAATGAGACTATCCTTACTACTTTATCAGACTTGACTTACCACTCATTTAAGCTACACTTATTACTCAATGAGACTATACTTACTACTTTATCAAATTTGACTTATCACTCATTTAAACAATACTTACTACTTAATTGGACTCTATTTACTACTTTATTAGACTTGATTTATCAATCATTTAAACTAAACTTAAGACTACATTTACTATTTCATCAAAATTGATTTTTTTTTTCTTACTATTTGAATCTCATAATTTTTCTTTTAACTAGGTGAAATGTTGTTCCAACAAAACATAAAAATTCATAAATGCAAAATATAATGAAAGTGAAAGTAAAAAGAGAGAGACTTACCTAAAGAATTCCAAATCAACAACAATTCTATCTTAAAATCTTTGAAAGTTTTAGAAACGAACATCAAATTTTGTTTATGGAATCCTCAAATGAATTTGAAAATTTTCTATATTTTGTTAATCATATTTCTCATAAATTGCATTTATTGTAGTAGATGAAAAAGATACTAAGTTTCATTCATTGCCATTCATTGCCATTAAGTAGATAAATAAAAAAATCATATTCCATAAAATGTAAAAAATTATAATAAAATTTATAAATTTCATATTTATTTTGTACATTTTTTTTTTGTTTACATTCTATTTCATAAATTTTATATTTATTTTAGAGGTTAGTTGCATTTTATTAATGTTTGAATAGTAAGTGTAGTTATGTGGAATAATAAGTACAACTATATTAAAGTATGTTTAGTTGTTGTAATAAATTGAAAATCACTCATTTAAATCATACTTACTTTTTTATCAAATCTACTTATCACTCATTTAAATTACATTTACTACTCAATGAGACTCTACTTATTACTTTATCAGACTTGACTTACCACTCATTTAAATAACATTTACTAAATGCGACTCTACTTACTATTTTATCAAGCTTGACTCATTACTTAAACAACACTTACAACTTAATGAGCAAGGATCCTCTAGAGTTTTTTTTTCTAAAATTTCCTAGAGTGGTGCATTGTGTGGTTGAAATTTAATGACAAGTCACATCAATTTTTCAGCATTAAATCTCAACCACACAATACACTACTTTAGGAAACTTTAGGAAAAAAACACTCTAGAGGATCCTTGGTGACTACTTAATTAGACTCTACTTATTACTTTATCAAACTTGACTCATCACTTAAACAATACTTACTATTCAATGGGACTCTACTTACTATTTTCGTAGACTTGATTAATCAATCATTTAAACAAAACCTAAGACTGCACTTACTATTTCATCAAACTTGATTTTTTTTTTCTTACCACTTAAATCTCATAATTTTTCTTTTAACGAGGTGAAATGTTGTTCCAACAAAACATTAAAATTTATAAATTCAAAATATCATGGAAAGTTAAAGTAAAAAAAGAGATAGAGACTATAGAGACATAGATTCTTACCTACAGAGTTCCAAATCAACAACAATCTTATATTCAAATCTTCAAATATTCAAAAAATTTAAAAATAAACATAAAATTTTGTTCATAGAATCCTCAAATAAATTATAAATTTTTCTATATTTTATTAATTATATTTCTTCGTTGATTGCATTTATTATTTTCAAGTGTGAAAAATGAAAAGGAAACTAGGTTTCATTTATTGCTATTAAGTAGATAAATAAATTTTAAAAAAAATCATATTTCATAAAATGTAATAAATTATAATAAAATGTATAGAATTCACATTTATTCTGTATATTTTTTTCTTAAATACTATTTTATAAATTTTATATTTATTTTAGAGATTTTCAAAATTTATTATAACTTAATTTTTTAAGTTTACCTGTTACCTGAATAGCAGGTTAAGTGTATTTTATTAATAATTGAATGGTAAGTATATTTATTAAAAATAGTAAGTATAATTATATCAACTAGTAAGTGTACTTAGTTATTGTGGTAAGTTGAAAATCACTTTTTGGTTTCAAAACTATTGAAAACTACCTTATTTTTTACGAAACTATCTAGATTTCTTAACCTGGTTTTAATCATTACCAATCAATGGTTAGATTTTGTTGACTTTTTGGCTTTCGAAGGTTATTATTGTAATTGCGAGCGTGCCAGCAAGGATCAATCAGTCCTTACAGAAAATTAATTGCCAACCAATTATCAGACGATTGCGTTTTAGTTCTCTCAGTCTCAATGAAAAGGACTTTTACTGGTGGCTTGATTTAGGAGAATTAAGCAAAATATCAATCAAATAAAGAACAACTGAAGCATTTCATTAGAATGAAAAACTTACAATGATTCAAACTCAGCCTTGTAGAGGTTTACAACAACAATCTACTTAAAACTACTCCTATGAATGAAGTGCAGTGCAGTACAGGAATTTAAAGTATTGGCTCGATTATATTAATGCCCTTGTTCCATCTCCTAAAATAGAAGCATCTACACCTTCCCCTCTGCCAAATCCTTACTGGACAGAGAGATTGAGTCTCCGCAAATAAGATCTTTCCACCTTACAAGCCTCCACCTTCCCCTACTCCAGCTGAGCGGAAGCAAGCTTAACTTCTGCTCGCGGCTTTCTCTCACTTGTACTTCAATGTTCTTGAGGACGAAGTCCCTCTCAAGAACCTTCGATGGGCTTGTGATATTCTGACTCGGGGTTATGTCCTCAATCCCCTCGCCCAAGCAGAGCTTCACATGTTTTTGGACTAACTTCCATTGCTTCTCTACTGGCATCCGACCTCTATGGCCACCACACAATCTTTAGACCAACTTTCGTCCCTTCGAGTTCATGCCCAGTACAAAGTAGAGAACTTCATTGAAGAATTCGATGATTTTAAGAATAAAGATTCTGCGTACTGGGATGACTTAGAGATAGACGAATTGGAACAAGGATTAAGAGAAACAACATTCGAAATAAAGGCTGAAGAGCTCTTTTACGAAGTGAGAGCACATCAACTCATGCAACCAATGTTAGAAGAAATAGAGGATAGAATAAAGAAAGAACAGAAATTCATTGATCATTGTTGGACTAAATTTCATGATCTTGTTATTTATTCCATTCCCTATTTTTATGAGCTTGAGTTTGTACCCAAATAGGGCCATTCAATGTAATTGCTTTAGTTTTAATACCACTAAGACTTTTTGTTTATTTGGTATGGTTTGATCTTATCTCCATTTGTCTTTAAAAGCAAATTCAGAGCTTCAAACTGAACAAGCTTATCTTTCGAATTTGGACTCAATCGTTTTAAATGAAACACTAAAAGAACCAACAATGAACCTGTCCAATTTATGGAATATAGTTAACAATTTTTGTTGATTTTCATTTGAAATTAGTGCTTCGAATTTAACAATCTTACCCCTTAAAGCTTGTTTCGATCATAACCAACATATGGTCATGGTCAGTATGATCAATCAGTTTTAAATTGACCATTTTTCCTTAGAATAACAGTCCATACTTTCAAAAATATGAAAGCTCCTTTTTAGGGCTGCACTATTTTAGTCTAGAAAGAGAATCTTTCTTAAATACAAACCAATTATTGGTTTTGATGTTTCAAACAGCAATTCCCACCCTTAAGGGATCTCAAGTCTTGCTTCGAAGGACATTACTTTCCTTGAGAAACCTAAAACAGGTCTTTAATTTCTTCGAAGTAAACTAATACTTGAGCATTCTTTCATCTATAAGTATGAAATGTACTTCGAAGCTGACTTTTTAGTTTCGAAGCGTTTATTATTTGACTTTTGGCGCCAAAATTTGGTTTCGAAGCCAAATACTATATTTCGAAGCTGGCTTCGACATCTGGGATGTGTTTTTCCCTCCAAAAGTATCAATATTGGAGAAAGCTCTCAGTGTTTGTATTTTTAGTACTTAACGAATTACGCAACATATCTTCCGGACACAAAGGTTTTTCTTTTAAAACCCTTTTTATTTCGTGCTCTGAAATCATTCGCTCGCTCAACACACAAACCCTTTACCTCTACCGATCTTCCACTTCTCTCTACTCCCCTTCTTAGCTTCATCCTCCGAAAAAGTGTTCTATCAATGGCTTCTTCTTCATTGAAAGTGCCAGTCATAGAGCGTGCGAGCCCATCTGTAACCCTGAAGAGGATCATCGATGTAGAATGTGAGAAGTACAAGGCTGGGGAGAAAAGTGCCATCGATAGACGCATCTTCATCCCTCGTCATCATGAGCAACAAGACTATGTGCTTGGGCCAATATTCAAGGAGATTCTTACTGAGCTTCCAGCTCTATATCCTCGTCTAGATGACCATTGTCTCCTTTACAAAGGTGGCCTTGACTGAAGGAACTGGATGACGAATCGCCCCCATCGATGTTGGCCTATAGTGAGACCAGAGTGGCAAGAATGGTATGATCGGGTTGTCCCTAATAGGACTCTGGACCTTCAAGAACTCTGCCTTCTCGATGCCCTCTGATTATCCAGGTTAACTATCTCAGAGGATCCCTTCTTAATTCCTGTTGCCCTATGCTTTTGGAATTCTGTTTTTAATTTCTTCCAATTTAGATGTGGGATGATGGCCTCTACTGTCCTTGACATTTGCCATCTATTAGGATTATCTCCCATTGGAACCCCCATTAGACCAGATTATCCTGACCTAGCAGTCCTCTTTTCCCTCCCTTCTCTTAACTCATCCTATAGTGACTTTGTCAAGGCTGAGAATAGAAGGGAGGGTCCTGTGACTGATAGGGAATTCTTTTCTTTCTTATTATATTGGCTTTGCAAGTTCCTTTTCTGCACCTCCTCTCAAAGAATCATGCCCGAATTTGCCTCTCTTACCAAAGCCCTTGTTTTACAGAAGAGGGTGGCTTTAGCTCCATACGTTCTAGGCCACGTATATAGAGCCTGTTCTCTTTTCTGTGAGAAACCCTTAGATGCCAATCAAGGAGGGCCATTTTGGATTCTTCAGCTTTGGCTTTTTGCTTATTTCATTGAGTTACAATCCAAATGCCTTAAATTTTTTGAGCCCAACCCTCTTACTCATGGCATGAGGCTAGCCAATGCTTCACTTAATCCTTCTACTTTTGCTTTTTACTTCTCTTTCTTCCACCAACTTCCAGCTTCTCCTCCTTCCTACTGCTTTCGTCCTTTCGAACCCATCACCATTGGCCCATCTTGGTTGAAGAATTTCTTAAGTGATAGGCTCTGTGCTTCACCTACTCATAAAGACATATGAGCCTCTATTTTAATCCCTAGAGAATTATTCATTGGGACCTTGAACCCCAGAGCTTACAAATGCATTGCTGAGTCCTACTGTCCTGCTCAATTTGCTAGACAATTTGGCTTCTCACAAGGGGTCCCAATACCTCTCTATAGTAACACCAATCTAAGTCTTACCACTAGGGATTTGAAAGTTCGACGGTCCAGACTAGAAGAGGCAACTTCTAAGTTTATACAGGACTTAATCGATTTTGAGTATACCCTTTTTCTTTCTCAAGGTAACATGTTGAAGAGGTACCACACCTGGTGGGCGACCAATATGAAAGTATACCTGGCCATTTCTCCTCAAGACCTACTGATGGTGTTGGATGTGCCCAAGCCCAAAGGAGTTGGAATTGTTACTTCTTCCACTGCTCTTATCACTTTGGTTCCTGTGCCTGCTACTACACAGTCTGCTCCTACTGCCTCAACTCCTTCTAGAGTTATCCGAGCCGCCTCGAAAAAAGGTATACACCCTTGTCTCTTCTCCTTTTACCTTTTTTATAATGCTCTTAGCCTTATCTTTAGTTCTTCTTTTGCGAAGGTGGTGCGAATGCCTCACAAGGAGATTCTCCTCAGAAGACCCAGGCTCTAAATCTTCTCAAAAGCAAATGGAAACAAAAGAAAATGAGACTTTTACTTGAGCCTGAAAAGGAAGCACCTGAGGTTCAAGCAGAAGAAGAAGAAAAAAAAACTCAACAGCAAGAGTCACCCCTGAAAATAAGGAAAAGAGTGACTGTCCCTTCTTCTGACTTGGTTCAAGATGAGACAACAATACAGAGAAAAAAGAAAAGAAAGATGACTGTCTCTCCTTCTGATTTCGTCGAAGATCCTGTATATGAGGCAGCTGCCAAGGCAGTAGAACAGGAACACTCTAAGGCCATAATCGTTTTCGAGAGAGCTGAGAAGAGACAGCAGCAACAATTTCTGAGAGATGAAGTTGCTGTTGCTGATGCATTACAAAGGGAAACTGAAAGAAGGCAACAAATTGCCGAACATTACTCCCTTCGTAGCTCTCCTATTATTGCCAACACTTCTGAAAAAAGTAATTTCTTTTATGTTTTTGCTGTTTTCCCTTGTCAAATTTTGGTATTGAAACTTGACATTACTTTACATTTCTTCCTTTTGCAGTAACAACTACTGAGTCTATTCTTCCAATGAGGACTCCCTCAGTTTCAGTTAAGGTTGATTAGCTGCAGAACGTGAGGACTATTCAAATCATCCTTCCACTTCTCAAGCCTGCATTTGATGTACCCTCCTTGAGACCAAGCATTCCTAAATTTCTTTCTTTGGTTTGACTCCATATCTTCCCCATCTGACCTTTGACCCACCTCAATTCGGTTCCCTTTCTAACCTTGCTCTTCCTCTTTCTTCCAAGGAGATTCCAACTGCTACTCCATCTCTGATGGTAGTTGATTCTTCTATAAAGGGTACTGGCGGCTTTCCAACCCATGGTTTATTACCTCTGCCTTGTTCTAGCCCCTTTTCCCTTGACTTATTGGTGGCTAGGACCAGAGAAACTGCTAAAGATGCTCCACCCATTTCTCCTATCCCTATGCAGTCCTCTGTGCCTTCCACCACAGCTCTCTCTGTGCCCCTCATGTCTACGGATGAGGTAGATATCTTCGAAGTAAGACTAGCCAGTCTATTCGACATACCCTCTACCTCTCCAATAGCCAATGATGAGGCTAAGCCATTAGTCTTGGCTAACTCCTTGCTAGAAATTCTTGAAAACTCCTCTTCCTCCAGTAGCAAGCCTTCTGAACCCCTAATGGACTTAGACACCTGCCTGGAATTATTAATCTATTTTTCGAGGATCCCTTTTGAGGCTTTACAAAGGCCTATAATAAGATATGGGTTCCTTCAGTGCTGCAAAGTTGCTGAGCAGTCCGACATGAATGTCTCGAATCATCTATCTCAGGCAGCAGCTACCATCGACTTCTACATCAACATTTGCCATGCTGCCAAGGCTGCAGAGGAGAAATTGGTGAGAGACCAGAGTTTTGTTTCCACAGTACATGCTGAAGTCTCAGGGCTAAAGGAACAACATTCCTCTGTCTCCCATTTTCGAACTCAACTACTAGAGAGGAAAGCTCAACTTGAGGAGGAGCTATCTGCAGTGAACCAGGTCTTAATCCGAACTGACACCAAACTACAAATCACCAACCAAGGATTGGGCGATCGAAAGGAGGAAATGACTGCAGCTATTCAGTTGTTTTCATCACTTAACAATAGGAAATTTGTTGTAAAAGAACAATTAAGACATTGTAATGATTTTTGGGCCAATTTATGGCAAAATGCACTCAACTCTTTATGAAAAAACAAATTCTGATTTATCATTTGAGTACTCTTGTGTTCTTTTGCTTGACATTTATTCTATTCCTTGTGTTTCCCAAATAGTTAGAAAATAAGGCTTCAAATATCTGCCATTAATCTTTTTGGGGTGTATGTATCCATTCAAATTTCTCAAATGGTATGCTCCGAAAGGCAAGACTCTATGAATTTGACATGGTCCTTCCCAGTTAGGTGACCATTTACCAAACTTATGGTTTTTAATTCCTATTGGGAGTATTGTCTTCCATACCAAATCACCTTCATCGAAGCCAATGTGTTTGACTTTCTTATTGTAATTTTTGGCTGCTTTCTTCTTTTGAAAGAGAATGCTATTTAATGCCAGAATTCTGGTTTCATCTATTCCTTCTAATTCCAAGCACATACTCTGATGGTATTGCTCAGGATCTAGCTGGTCTTGGCATCTTATCCTCAAAGACTTAACATTAATTTCCACAGGCAACACAGCATCATGCCCATACACTAAAGCATAAGAAGTAACTCTTGTGCTTGACCTTGGGGAAGTTCTATAAGCCCACAATACATCCAACAATAAGTTATGTCAATCCCTAGCATTGTCTTCCACAACCTTTTGTATTCCTTTCTTCAAGGACTTATTGGATGATTCAGCCTAGCCGTTGGCTTGTGCATAATAGGGGGTAGAATTAACAAGACTAATTCTAAACTCTGCCACAAAAGACTTCACCATTTTCCCATAGAACACAATCTCATTATCAACAGTTATAGTTTGTGGGATGCCAAACCTATGGATTAAATCCTTGATGAATCCAATGACCTCAGTCTGGTGTACAGCCTTGTATGGCTTAGCTTCGACCCACTTAGTGAAGTAATCAGTAGCCACTAAAATGAAACAATGATGCTTCGAAAAGGGTGGGTGTATTTTCCCCATCATATCCATGGCCCATCCTCTGAATGGCCAAGGCTTTACTACTGTATACAAGTCAGTTATGGGCACATGCCTTATTGTGCCATGTTTTTGACATGCCTGGCAACCCTTTACATATTCTATGCAGTCTTTAAGGACAGTTGGCCAATAGTAGGAATGCCTTTGAAGCAACCATCTCATTTTCACACCAGGCTGATGAGCACCACAGATGCCTTCATGAACCTCAACCATAGCTGTTAATGCTTCTTTTGGGCTTAAACATTCCAGCAATAAACCATCTCCCCCCCTTTTGTAGAGAGCATTGCTATATATGATGTATTGTAGAGATTGCAATTTAATTTTTCTGCTGGCCTTCGAGGATGGGCCAGCCAAGTACCGCATTATTGGACGCCTCCAATCTTGTTCCTATAAGTCATTATGATTGACTTCCAGGACCACATTCTTTTTATTTAAGGGTGGTATAGATTTCTGGTATGTTGTTTGGCTTATGTCCCTTTGGATATTATCCCTCCTCTTGAAATTCGAAACTTTCTGAGGCACATCATTAGCTCTATTATTCAAGAATCTTGGAACATGAGTTACATTTGCTATTTAAAATTGAGAAAGCAGATATAATACAACAACATAGTATGACAACATGCTTATACTTTGACATTTAAAAATTCCTTTCACTTGGTTAACCACTAATTGAGAATCTCCAAATATGTCAACTGCATGAACTTGTAATCCAATAAGAATTTCCAATCTCACTATTAAGGCTTCATATTCAGCTTGATTATTAGAACAAGTAATTTCATCCACTGTGAAACCATGTGTGGTTTCTATTCCTTGCGGTGACTTAATCACTATACCAATTCTAATTAGGCCATTGGCTTTCGATCCATCGAACCACATTTGCCATGGCTCAACACTAGCCATACCAAGTTCCATTATCTCTTGCCTCTCTGTTTGAGATGGATAGTCTACCAAAAAATTGGCTAAAACTTGTCCTTTCACTGCCTTTTGGGAAACATATTCTAAATGAAATTCTGACAAGGCTAATACCCATTTGCCAATTCTTCCCCTCAACATAGGTGTAGATAACATATACTTAACCAAATCTGTGGTTGCAATTACCAAGACAGTTGTAGGTAAAAGATAATATCTCAATTTCATTGCAGCAAAATACAATGCAAGGTACAGCTTTTCTACAGCTGAATATTTACATTCACAAGAATTTAAAAACCTACTAAGGTAATAAACAGCTTGCTCCTTGCCTTCGTCATTGTCTTGGGCTAAGAAAGCTCCCAATGAATCTTCTACAGCAGCTATGTACAACTTCAAGGGCTTATCGCCCTTTGGTGGCATTAGCACTGGAGGGTTGGTGTAGGCGTCCCCGAATGCCCCGGGAGGGATGAGTCCCGTTCTGTTCGTTATGGGGTCACTACAGCTCAGGACTCTCAAATTGTCACGGTTCTTAATCTGAACCAAAGAGTCCAAATCCGGCAAATCGTTTTGAGAAAACAGATTTTGAAAGAAATGCCAAACATGGACTGCTTTGCCAGATACAGAGTGGCCACCTAAATATTTTATTTTGGAAAATTTAGGAAACCCTGACTCGTTTGCCTAAGGCCACGTGTCCGTCATCACCAAAGTTGCCTCGGCTCGGGAACTTGGGTACGATTGGGGAAGGTCACTTCGTGAGCACCCCCGCTCGCCCGATCAAAGATCGGCCTCTACTAACCATGATATCAAGTTTTGAAAACATTGTGTGTTCTTATTCCGGTTATTAGCCTAGATTTACTATGTGATGAGCACAGCATACAAGTATAGACTGGATCGCCTGAATTGGAACAAAACATTTCATGTTTGTTTGTTTGAAAATGGTTTGATGGTGCTACCCGCAAGTAGGCTAAGACGTGGATTTGCCACCCTCGGGTGGGCTTAGAAAAACATGATTTTGCCACTATCTAGTGGGCTTAAAACACACATTTGATGAATTGTTCCAATTCAAATAACCCAACCTTCACCCACAGGCATTCAGGCAGATATATCACATAAGCAATTAGCCTCATGGTAAGCACGCTATCATGGCAGTCACTCACACACATGCAAGGATGCTAAAGCATAAAACTTACCGAGTACTCCAAGCCAAAACAGAAACTTATTAGAAATCCATGCATGATCCTAACTATACAGAAATGCCTAATGCAACACATGCAAAATACAACTAAGATAGGCTCGGCTATTTTAAACATGGCATATGAAATGCTACAGCTAACATGTATTCAACTTGAAATTGAAAATACAATGCAGTTAGTATGATGCGCCGAGCCCGGTGCATGCAAAACAGATGAATGAATGCAAACATGCTATCATACTGTATGCTAATCAAAACATGCCCCGATCTAACCATCATAAGCGGGTAAATAAAAGGGAGAAAGACGTGGGGTTGGAAGACATACATCACACACACGCACACTTATTACAGTTGTGCCCTCGCGCAGAGGGTCCGAATAAATGATATACAGTCCCAAATAAATAATACAGTCCGAATGAATACAGAATTCTAATTGATTAACAAATTAAACTAAGAAAGCTGTAAACTAACATGCAAGCTAGGGACTGCCTCGACTCCGCTCCGGATGATGAATGATGTATGCTCGGGTTGCTTGGCACGGAAACCCACTGCGATGCCCCAATTAGCCTCTGTTTTGCAATAATTTTTGGAAAGCACGCCAAGCCCCGGAAGACTGCTGATTCTTGATTTGCTGCAACAGAGAGCAGGAAAGAGGCATGGCAATGTATTTTCACAAATGTATGCATGCTTCGATCCTCGTGCCACCAATCACGCATCTCGATGCATGATGGCCGAGGAGTCTAATTGTGCAACTCAATATAGAATGAATGCATATGAAAACACAACAAGACCTAACTCCATCATAGGCAATCCAGAGTGTTGGTGACAAGGAATTGAGACACGTTCCGTCACTCGAAGTACGAAACGTCCCTCGTTTCCCGTGCTCGGGCTAACTCCTATCCCAAGCACGATGCAATATGCATGATATGCATGAAATGTAACTAAGATACAACCTAACATACACAATGCTATGAAATGGCATACACGATGCACGAGATAACATGGCATACACAATGCGCTAACATACAACCTAGCATACGCAATGCTATGAACTGAAATGGCATACACAATGCATAATGGACTTACACCAACATGAGTGGACCTCAGCCACACTCACATAAGAGGCCATGAGATGAAAATGAGACACTCGAAATGCGTGCACACATGCACGCAAACCGAGGACCGAACCTAAGGCACAAATGCCACTCTAACAAGGCATGGCAAGGCATGAAACATGGTATGCAAATATGCAAATTTCAGTGCTGAAATATGATGCAAAACAGCCCCGAAACATGGAAACATGGCACCCGATGCATGGAATGAACCCGAAATACAAAACTAGGCATATGCATTGGCCTATAGCTATACAAAATATGCATTATTTGAATATGAAGCATAAATACAGAATCAAGGCAGTCCCAAAACAAGCATATTTACAGTTTTAAGTAAGGCTAAAAAGTGAACACAAATGGGGCTAAGCTAGAATGCAAAAATGGCCCCGTAAGAGAGGTAATGAAGCAAGTAACAGCTTCTGGCCCTAAATGGCCAAGAGCCCTTCAACAAAGTTGAATAGGGGCTCAAAATGAAGCACTTTACAGTTTATAACAAGCCACGGATCTAAACACAAACAGGCCTAAAACAATGTGCAAGAAAAGGGCCAAAAGGGGGACAAAGAAGCAAGTGATGGTTGCTGGCCTCAAACAAAAGAGGGCCCTTCAACAAAGTTGAAGAAGGGCCCAAAACATGGCATTTTAGAGTTAGTGACCTAACCCAAAACAGTGCACATGAAAGCCTAAAATACTATGCAAAATAAGGCCTAAAAAGAGGTTTAAACACAAAGTGTAAAAGAGAAGCCTCAAACAGCAAAATTACCTTGATCAAACATGAAGAGGGGGTCAAAATAAGGCCATTTACAGTTCGGACCAAAACCTAAAAAAATAAGCACAAGGGGCTAACAAATCATGCAAAAATATGGCCAAAAGTGAGATAAAGAGGTAAGTGACAGATGGAAGCCTCAAACAGTGAAGAGCCCTTCAACAATGTTGAATAAGGGCTCAAAATAATCCACTTTACAGTTTATGACAGAGCTCAAAACAATTTACACGTAGGCCAAAAATACTACACAAGAAATAGGCATACAAGAGAGGTAAAGAAGCAAGTGCAAAAAGGAAGCCTCAAACAGTGAGAGGCCCTTAAACAAACATGAAAAAGAGCTCAAAAAAATGCTATTTTCAGTTAGATTCGAAGCCCAAAAATACTTGCAAGTAAAGCTAAACAATCATGCAAAAAAGTACAAGTTTAAGGGAAATAGGGACTCACCCTTGAAGAACAACTTTCCAGCAGCTTTTAGTCTGAAAATCTGAGCTTTCAACCTCTTCAAATGTGCTCCAAGGTACTGAAATGAGTAATGGAGGTGATAGGCTAGGGGTTGTAGTGTAAAAATGGTCCAAGAACAAAGGGTTTTGGAGCTTGGAAGAGGGGGAGAGGGAGGTTGTGTGTATAATGCTTCAAACAATTTTTTGTCTCCTTCAAAACAGAGCTGGAGGGTCTGGTTTTATAGAGGGAGAAGTGGAGAAAAAATGGGGGGAAATGAAATTCAAATTTCCCCCCAAAATAGGCCTAAAAGAGAGTTAAAGAGGCAAGTGATAGTAGGAGATCTCAAACCGAAGAGAGCCCTTCAACAAAGTTGAAGAGGGGCTCAAAACAAGACACTTTGTAATTTATGACCAGCCACGAAAATAAACACAAGTAGGCCTAAAATAACATGCAAAAATAGGCCTAAAAGAGAGTTAAAGAAGCAAGTGGTAGCTGGGGTTCTCAAACAGCAAAAGATCCTCAATCAAATATGAAAATGAGCTCAAAATATGACTATTTACAGTTTGGGTCGGAGCCCAAAAATGCTTGCAAGAAAGGCTTAGATATAGAGCAAGATAGGAACAAAAAAGAGGAAAAATAAGCTTACCCTTGAAGACCAATGGACCAGCAGGTCTTCGTCTGAGAAATGGTGCTCTCAAGCTCTGAAAAACAGCTCCAAGTTGTTGGAATGGATGGTGGTAGGGTGTATACCAAAAACCGGGGCAAACAGAGGTGGTTAAGCGGTCCCGAACCGAGGCACACGGCCGTCGGCTCCGAAAAACCGAAAACAGCGCTCCAAACGGGAAAAATGGCCTACGACCACGAAACGTAGCCTACGGCCACTGAGAGATGATCTACGAGACCTCTCCCTCCCTTCGGGAAGAGAAAACAGAGAAAACAGAGCCTGGTTCCCAAATCGAGGCAAGACACGAAAGAGCCCGGAAGTCCGGAGGCAAGGCTCGCAGCCGAGACTCTGAAACTTCTGAACGAGTACAATATGCACCATCACCGAGCGCTCAATCGGTGACGTCTGAGTCTTAAGGTCGATCAAAAATGGGGTGTCTACAGTTGCCCCTCTTTGATAGAACTCGAAAGTCACACGTGACGGGAGTGAATGTCAAAGCCCAGAGACGACCCATTTTTGACAAGGCCGAAGACTTAGACAAACAGGCAAGATAACAAAGATGTGCCCACAGGCATGCCCGCAGGCAGGGGGCAAGATGCAAAATGATATGCAGGAAGATTTTGATAATTGGACTTATACGCTACGCGAAGCCGGTTTGAAAATTGGACTTATATGCTACGCGAAGCCGGTTTGATAATTGGACTTATACGCTACGCGAAGCCGGTCTGAAAATTGGACTTACACGCTACGCGAAGCCGGTTTGATAATTGGACTTATACGCTACGCGAAGCCGGTTTGATAATTGGACTTATACGCTACGCTTAGCCGGTTCTGAAAGTTGGGCTTATACGCTACGCGAAGCCTGGTTTGATAATTGAGGATTCATGCAATGCACTGTAATGTAGTGGCTAAAATGCAATGTAATAGCTAAGAGGTAAAGGTACCTTACAGGGGCAATTGGCAATGACTTACCTCATGCTGCTGGGGATCTTTCGCTTCTTCTTGGTTGAACTGCATGTACTACTTTTCTCCCTGACTATGGTCGCAGCTTTCCCTATTCTCCAACAGGGTGACAGACTAGGTTGGTTCAGTATCCAGAATTGAGGCGCATACACATGTTATCTCAATCTATGGGGCTGCCATACAGATTTCAAGCCGAGGATATACCTCTGGGTATTTAAACCAGACTTTAATCTCGGAAATCCCGAACCTTTGTGTTCTAGGAATGAGCCATTCGAACTCTAGTTTCCACCGTCTCAGTTGGTCTCCTAGGAACTCACTACTAACACAGGCAGGTGGCTATACCAGACCACCAGAAGTCGTTCGGGCACAACAAACACCAAAGGAATTGCACCTTTAGAGGATTTAAGGTCTCCTAGACCGGGAGTGCACAAGATAGTGCGAAGAAATGCAAGTAAAATGCAAGTATGATGCGCAAAACAGCGTGAATAATGATGCAGGATTTAAGGTCTCCTTAGACCAGAGGATTTAAGGTCTCCTAAACTAGACAGTAAAATAGATACGATGTAATAGATGTGATGCAATAGATGCAAAGGGTGAACACACGCCAACCACGCTGGACTCGCAAGTGGAGGAAGGGCAAAGAAAATCAATCAGGAGCGCGCTCCATGCAACCTAAGATAAATTCCAAACACGCTGAAATCATGTGAGGAATGGAAGGCTCCAATCACGCTGAAATCGTGAGAGGAGGTCCAAAAATAACCCGCCCAGGGCGTCTACAACGCAACTTGGGATAAAATCCAAACACGCTGAAATCGTGTGAGGAAAAGAACGCTCTAACCACGCTGAAATCGTGAGAAGAGGTCCGAAAACAACCGTCCAGGTGCACGCACAACGCAACCTGAGATAAAACCCAAACACGCTGAAATCGTGTGAGGAAAAAAAACACTCTAACTACGCTGAAATCGTGAGAAGAGGTCCGAAAAAACAACCGCCCAGGTGCGCGCACAACGCAACCTGAGGTAGATTCCAAACACGCTGAAATCGCGTAAGGAATAGGACACTCAAACCATGCTGAAATCGGGAGAGGAGGTCCAAACAACAACTGCCCAGGTGCGCGCACAACGCAACCTAAGATAAAATCCAAACACGCTGAAATCGTGTAAGGAACGGGACACTCAAACCACGCTGAAATCGTGAGAGGAGGCCCAAACAACAACCGCCCAGGTGCGCGCACAACGCAACCTGAGATAAATTCCAAACACGCTGAAATCGCGTAAGGAACGGGACACTCAAACCACGCTGAAATCGTGAGAGGAGGCCTAAACAACAACTGCCCAGGTGCGTGCACAACGCAACTTGAGATAAATTCCAAACACGCTGAAATCATGTAAGGAACGAGACACTCAAACCACGCTGAAATCGTGAGAGGAGGTCCAAACAACAACCGCCCAGGTGCGCGCACAACGCAACTTGAGATAAAATCCAAACACGCTAAAATCGCGTAAGGAATGGGACACTCAAACCACGCTGAAATCGTGAGAAGAGGTCCAAACAACAACCGCCCAGGTGCGCGCACAACGCAACCTGAGATAAAATCCAAACACGCAGAAATCGTGTGAGGAAAAAGCCACTCACACCACGCTGAAATCGTGAGAGGAGGTCCAAACAACAACCGCCCAGGTGCGCGCACAACGCAACCTGAGATAAATTCAAACGTGCTGAAATCGCGTAAGGAAAAGGGCACTCAAACCACGCTGTAATCGTGAGAAGAGGTAAACAACTCAGGAGCGTGTTCAACGCAACCTAAGTTGAGTCCCGGGGGACAACGATCCTAAACGCTGCTCAGCGTAAAAGGATAAACAAAAAGAGATAACACAAGATGCAAATAAATGCAATAAGTGTGATGATACGATACATGTTGCAAGCAATGCGGAGCGTGATGTTTAAGGAATGCAATAAACAAGCAAAGCGGCACTTTAGAAAGCACCTCATGGAGTGAGTGGTGGTAAACCGCTTTACTCTGACGGGGAATGGTACTCAGAGAGAGCACTTCTGATCGCCATTCTGGCTTGAAATAGTGAAACAGTCAACACAGTATTCTGTTCACTTTGAACACACAGCTCGTATCGGCATACTGCTTATTCTGAACACACAGCTCATAACACAATATTCTACTTATTTTAGAACATACGGCTCACGCAGGACACTGCTGATTCTGAACACACGGTCCGTTTTGAACACAACTCATTCTGAACTCACAGCCCACAACACAGTATTTTGTTTATTCGGCACACAGCTCATACAAGACACTGCTCATTCTGAACATACATGATGCAATGACGAAACTTGCAGAAATTGAAACAATCTCGGATGCCCGACATTTTCCCTCTTTTGCTTTTGCTTTGCAGTCCGGAACCATATATAGCTTCAGATAGGTCCTGGTTCTATTGTTCTCACATGACCTGGGTTGAATCCTGCGATTTTATGAAAGAACAAATTCTGTTTTGTACAAATGTGGAGAACGGTACGGCACTCGGAGCACAAAATGATTTTATTTTTGAAATTGAGAGATGAGTTTTCGACCAAGTATTGAGCCTACGACTGAACACAGCAAAACGACTCAACAAGGAAATAAAATGCACACAACCTAGACACATCGAGTAACACTCGAAACGACTCAAAACAAGAATCGAGATAAAACAAAAAGACACGACACTCAGACGTGCACAGGGAGCCTGTTTCACCGGGTAATGTTTCCCACCCTTTCTCATTTGTGGTTCTCACATCACTCGGCCCTCAAGCTCTGTTTTTCTGAAAATGCCCTCTTCTCACTTTTCCTCTCATCGCACATCTCTCTATTCTTCAATCTCTCATTTTTCATCCCTCCCCTGGGTGGTTGATGGATATACAACAAATTATGGGCTCTGCCCTAGCATTCTGCTAGATTCTCTTTCTTCCGCTCACAGCTAGTGAATTCCTCCCACGGAAAGGTTGCGCTACAACTGGGTATGTAGCAAATCTGCAGCTAAAATCAGTTGATGATGCTTTGCTGGGGAGTTTGGACGTGATAAGATCTATCCAGATGATGGAGTGGAATATCTTGCCCCATTCTAGTTCGTGCTTCGCACTTTACTTGATACCTTGTTGCTTGGAGGATGTAAGAGCTTTCTGCCCTTTGTTGTGCCCTTTTCTGGCGAATACGGTGCCCTTTCCGACAAGTAGAGTGCCCTTTCTGGCAAGTATTTTGACAAAGGGGAAAAGACAGAACACCTGACTCAACTGTGCCCCTAGTTCATCATTTTGATCATTTTTTGTTTTTGCTTTCTACTAAAACAATTTTGACCAACATGAGAGTTAGATTAACGCGCTTGTTCGATTTTCTGATTTAAAATCATACAAGTTAGGCTATGAGCACTGAGAGTTTTCCTTTTTTGGGTCCAAGAAATGGCCCAGTTTTGAAAAATGGAGTACTTTTCGAGAAGATTAGTCAACCTCAGTAAAAATTCTCAAAAACTATTTTTACAAACGACCACTGCTCAACGAGCACGAAACCTACTCTTGAGATGCACAACCTCGGATCCATAGCAATGGAAAATTGCCCCTTGTCTGAAGGACACTGCATGGCAACGGAAAGTTGCCCCTTGTTTGAAATGACACTGCGGCGTTTTGAATGGCAACAGAAAGTTGCCCCTTGTTTGGATAGCACCGCAGCGCATTGTAGTCAGTCCTCAGAGCGATGAACACAACCAGACTCTCAGATATAAAGAAGACAAAGATGACCAAAACCATCGCATGGACACAATCGATTTGGAATTGTTTATGGCTGGACTTTAGAATGAAGTTGCCTACGTATCCCAAACATGGGAATCAAGCCTTACGTAGTTCGGGGTTAAGGTACACTCGGATATTAACCTCTCATTTTTAGGCTCTAACTTTTGCCAAGGCGCCCGTCGCGAGTTTTCGACCTTGCGAGCTTTGTTCTTCTTTCTTTTTCATTTTTTTTCTTCTCTCTTTTTTTTTTTCTTTTTTCTCTTTTTTCTTTTTTTCTTTTTTTTTGCTTTTCTTCCTTTTTCTCTTTTCTTCTTTTTTTTTGTATATATCTTTTCTTGCTCTAACTTTTGCCTGGGTCGCCCTTTCTAGGTTTTCAGCCCAGCGAGCCTCTCAAAGGGTAAAAGTGTAACAAGTCCATGCCAGACGGTTTTAGGATCTCGAAGCCATCCGTATCCAAGAGAGTGGCTGTTTGTATCGATTTGCAGAAGGATCCATCTTCGGCTCTTCGAGCACATCGGACATTTTTGCCCCTAGTTCGAGGGGTGTTTCTGTTCTAGCTTCGCAAGCTTCTTCTGATGAGGTCTGATCTTCTTGATCTGACTTTGGTGCCTCTTGTTCGAGGGTTGTTTCGAATCTGGCCACACAGGCCTCATATCGCAGTTGACCGTTGAACACTCTGAATCCAAGGTCAAGGTTTGAAAGTGAGGGCTCAAGTCTCGAGGCTAAGAGCGATCCTAAGCTGCACAATCTCAAGAGCGATTCCACACAGGTCTTCGCAGGACCGCGCAAAACATTTTGTTTTTGAAAATTTTTAAGAAAGCGACAAATCGCTCGCGCTGAAGATAGTGTGAAACCAGTCTGGATCAAACCAAGGTCCTTCTCAGTACTCACGCTAACAAGCATGATTCCATTCATTAAGGGCTTAGCACGCCTTTCTTTCTCTCGAATGATCAAAGTTTTGCAAAATCTGAGGAATTCCTTCCTCTTCATTTTCACTGCAGTGTTCGAAAAGTTTTGAAAAACTTAGGTCGATGCAATGAATTCAAGGCACAGAAAAGACACAGCTTCTAATCAAATACTGCCATCTCATTTGGAATTTTTGGTACAACTGGCACAAGGCAGAAGCAAATGCGAGAGCGTGAAAATCACTGTTGTTTCATTCAAAATCTATTGGCACAACTGGCTCCCTGACAGAAACAGACTCAAAACAAAACGAAAAGAAAAACACAAAACAAAATGGTGATGCCCGAGGCAACACCCCCTGGAATCACCCGACTCCTATACAATAGGACTGACTCGATACAACAAGACAGACCCAAAACAAAAAAGAGACTGACTCAAAACAAAAAGACAGGCTCAAAACAAAACAACAAGACTAACCCAATACCCAAGTCAGAAAGCACAAAAGCTAGCATTCGCAAATGCTCAAAACAGTGCATGCCATCCACCATATCTGGAGTAAACAGAGTGCTGCCCGTAGGTGGTTCATCCCCCCAATCACATCACATTATCCCCCAAGTTCACTGATCAAGTGCCGATAGACTTTGCAGGACCTGGTGCGGGGATGACCCCGTTGTCAATCAAATTTTGTATCTCGTGGCGGAGACGGACGCAACTGTCGGTGTTATGATCGGTTTGTTGATGGAAAGCGCAGTACTGGGTAGCATCATGCATAGCCGGAAGAGGGTTCGGGAGAGGCCGAGGCTCAAGGGGTTTGAGATGGCCTTGTCCAATAAGGATTTGGAGAGCTTTGGACAAAGGCATATAGAGAGCATGAAAGACTCTCTGACCTTGGGGTAGATACTTCGAGGTTTGTGGATTTTTGCTGGACGCACCAGTAAAGGGATTGGCAGGTGCTGGCCTGGTTTGTTGATCTCTTCCAAGTGTAGGATTATAACTGAAAGGAACGTTTCTGATACAACGACCCTTCTCCCGGCTTGCCCCTTGATTCAAAATGCTCTTATTCTGAGTGGCAAAAATGTCGCCCACAGTTTTTGCAACAACTGCGAGCACTTGCTCTTTGTTCAGTCCCCCGGCTTTCAAAGCCTCAACAGCCAACAGAAGATGTTCATGGGGATCCATGTCCGCCCCTATCTTGTTTTTACCACTCGCCTCCACTTGGTTAAGGGATCGGCCTTCTTCAAATGCAGCCCGTCCCAAGATTGGGGAGCCTTTTGTCGTGAAACTCCTAGCATGTACTATGGTCGATGATGGAGCCAATGTCCCAGAGGCTAGATCTGTCACAGTTCTTTGAAGGCCTTCGATCATTCTCTTTAGCTCAGAAGTAGTGGGGTCACGGGTTTGGGATGATTGGGGTTCAGATGCACCCATCATGCATAAGTCCATGCTTTCCGGGATAAACACCTCAGGCTTGGGTAGATGGGCCGGGGTGATGTATATGCTGGGGTCATAGGTGGACGGCAGTATATGGATGAGGTTGAGATGGGGAGGTGACGAGTCAGTACTAACCTGAGGTCCTTTTGGTGGAGCTAGGGTCTCTTCGTCAATAAAATCCTGAATCTTATGACGGAGGTGGATGCAACGGTTCGTATCATGACCGTGTTGTTGATGATAGGCACAGTATTTAGCTGGGTCATATCTTGGTGGAAGAGGATTTGGAAGGGGTTGGGGTTCTAGGAGTTCTAGGTGCCCTTCTTCTTGCAGCTTTTTCAAAGCTTGGGAGAGACTCATGTAAAGAGGATGGAATTTTCAGGCTTGGGGCCGAGTTGAAGTGGTTGGTTTTTGGTCATTGAGGGAAGTGGTGATAGTGTCTACTTCTGAGCATTTCGCAGCTGTGCTACCATCAGTAGTAGCATTGGAACTGCGAGCAACATTCCTCTTCGAATGCTCATTATCTTCTGCAAAGATCCCTTGTCTGATGGCATCCTCGATTTGAACCCCCATTTCATGAAGGGCTGGAAAGGTAAACAGAGGTAGAACGACCATCTTTTGCAGCAACTTGCCATACAGATTCCGAACAATCATCCTGATCTGATCTTTGTCGGAAGGCCTTATAGTCATCATTGAGGCCTTTGCTCTCCATCTTGTCACGAACTCTGAGAAACCCTCCTTTGGCTCTTGGCGGGTGACTTCAAGATCACGAGTCGTGACCTCGATCTGTGTGTTATAGGAGTATTGAGCAATAAAGGCCTCAGCCAGCCCTTCCCAGTTCTGTTTCACAGAGTTCTCTAATTTTGCATACCAGATTGCGGCTATCCCAGACAGGGTTCGGCCGAATAGTGACAATTTCTGGGCTGTGGTCAAACTCATTGGCCTCAAGATATCAGAAAATAGTTAGAGGTGCACCATTGGGTCTTCAGAGCCATCAAATCGATCGATATGCGGCATTTTAAACCGCTCCGGCAAGGTCACCACTGAGTCGGTATAACCATCCTCTATATCAGGAATAAAGCGGGCCCCCTGAGACTTTTTGAACAATTTCTCAAGCTTGCTCACTTTCAATGCTGTGGGGTCCGTCTCAAACTCAAAGGGGGAGTCTGGCAAGTTGGTGGGTGTTTTAGACAGCTGGGGTAGAACCGAGGGGGAGAGCTGGCCCTGTCGGAATGTCCGTATCTTCCTGAACATTAGTTGTCTTCCCGAGTATTGGAATTCTTGGTGGGGGAGGAGCCTGGTGTGAAGTAGATACTCCAGTTTGCCGCTCTAACCTGGCAATTGTCTCTGCCTATTGGGCTATGACCACAGCCTGTTGCTTGGCGAATTCTGCTTGATGGACAGCGTCTTGCTGTATGGCTTTCATACTATCTTGGAGTTGGCGCACCATCTCTTCCAGACCCGACATATTGTCCTGATCTAACTGAGTAACTGGTATACTTGTGTCTGCAGTAGGCTCAGAAATCTCAACCTGGTTGTTCAAAGAACACTGAGTTGGTAGCTGCTATACTGGTGGTCTGTGCCAGACCGACCTTTTCACCCTGCCTCTGGTAAAGGAACACTGATTGCCTTTGAATTGAATCTCTGACCCGACAAAGTCTATTAACACAAGTTCGGTGTACCCGGGGGATATCGGAGCCTTCTGAAGCTATGGTTCCAAGACTACCTAGCAAAAGGGAAAACATGCAGCATCTCAGCCTGATTTCACCTGAACAGATATGAGCTTAGTTGAATGAGTGTGTTCTCTACTGAATTCTGCCCCCAAAATTCTGCCGGTGAACTGATACCCTCAGGTAAAACTGATTCCCAAATACTGATGCCCGCAGGCCTGATGCCCAGACTTGCAAACTGTTACATGCATTCCTGTAGGGACACACCCTAAAAGCACATAGCAAGCAAGTGAGAGCCAAAACACCCCTATGTTGGGGTAGGATTTCCCTGTCCTATTTTGTCAGGAGCTAGGGTTTCACTACGCACGCAGCGGTTTCAAACAACCTAAATCGGGTAAGCAACCTGTCCTAGCTTGGAATGGTCACTATGGATTCCGAATATGCACTAGGTCAAATGGTCAAAAGGGTGCCCCGGTAAAACCGGGATTTGTGTTCCCATACTGGCAGAGCCCACAACCGGTCAGCCTTATAGTCATGTCTTGACAAGACAAGCCTCCGGCAAACCGTTCAGGAATAGCAGATGGCAAACACGGTGTCCCAGGCGCACCAATGCAAATGCAATGCAAAGAAACACTTAAGTGTAGTCAAAACCAGATATCATGAGTTCGAGTCAAGTTCTCTAACTCCCCAGCAGAGTCGCCAGAAACTGTAGACGTCCCCAAACGCCCCGGGAGGGATGAGTCCCGTTCTGTTCGTTATGGGGTCACTACAGCTCAGGACTCTCAAATTGTCACGGTTCTTAATCTGAACCAAAGAGTCCAAATCCGGCAAATCGTTTTGAGAAAACAGATTTTGAAAGAAATGCCAAACATGGACTGCTTTGCCAGATACAGAGTGGCCACCTAAATATTTTATTTTGGAAAATTTAAAAAACCCTGACTCGTTTGCCTAAGGCTACGTGTCCGTCATCACCAAAGTTGCCTCGGCTCGGGAACTTGGATACGATTGGGGAAGGTCACTTCGTGAGCACCCCCGCTCGCCCTATCAAAGATTGGCCTCTATTAACCATGATATCAAGTTTTGAAAACATTGTGTGTTCTTATTCCGGTTATTAGCCTAGATTTACTATGTGATGCGCACAGCATACAAGTATAGACTGGATCGCCTGAATTGGAACAAAACATTTCATGTTTGTTTGTTTGAAAATGGTTTGATGGTGCTACCCGCAAGTAGGCTAAGACGTGGATTTGCCACCCTCGGGTGGGCTTAGAAAAACATGATTTTGCCACTATCTAGTGGGCTTAAAACACACATTTGATGAATTGTTCCAATTCAAATAACCCAACCTTCACCCACAGGCATTCAGGCAAATATATCACATAAGCAATTAGCCTCATGGTAAGCATGCTATCATGGCAGTCACTCACACGCATGCAAGGATGCTAAAGCATAAAACTTACCGAGTACTCCAAGCTAAAACAGAAGCTTATTAGAAATCCATGCATGATCCTAACTATACAGAAATGCCTAATGCAACACATGCAAAATACAACTAAGATAGGCTCGGCTATTTTAAACATGGCATATGAAATGCTACAGTTAACATGTATTCAACTTGAAATTGAAAATACAATGCAGTTAGTATGATGCGCCGAGCCCGGTGCATGCAAAACAGATGAATGAATGCAAACATGCTATCATACTGTATGCTAATCAAAACATGCCCTGATCTAACCATCATAAGCGGGTAAATAAAAGGGAGAAAGACGTGGGGTTGGAAGACATACATCACACACACGCACACTTATTACAGTTGTGCCCTCGCGCAGAGGGTCCGAATAAATGATATACAGTCCCAAATAAATAATACAGTCCGAATGAATACAGAATTCTAATTGATTAACAAATTAAACTAAGAAAGCTGTAAACTAGCATGCAAGCTAGGGACTGCCTCGACTTCGCTCCGGATGATGAATGATGCATGCTCGGGTTGCTTGGCACGGAAATCTACTGCGATGTCCCAATTAGCCTCTGTTTTGCAATAATTTTTTGGAAAGCGCGCCAAGCCCCGGAAGACTGCTGATTCTTGATTTGCTGCAACAGAGAGCAGGAAAGGGGCATGGCAATGTATTTTCACAAATGTATGCATGTTTCGATCCTCGTGCCACCAATCACGCATCTCGATGCATGATGGCCGAGGAGTCTAATTGTGCAACTCAATATAGAATGAATGCATATGAAAACACAACAAGACCTAACTCCATCATGGGCAATCCAGAGTGTCGGTGACAAGGAATTGAGACGCGTTCCGTCACTCGAAGTACGAAACGTCCCTCGTTTCCCGTGCTCGGGCTAACTCCTATCCCAAGCACGATGCAATATGCATGATATGCATGAAATGCAACTAAGATACAACCTAACATACACAATGCTATGAAATGGCATACACGATGCACGAGATAACATGGCATACACAATGCGCTAACATACAACCTAGCATACGCAATGCTATGAACTGAAATGGCATACACAATGCATAATGGACTTACACCAACATGAGTGGACCTCAGCCACACTCACATAAGAGGCCATGAGATGAAAATGAGACACCTGAAATGCGTGCACACATGCACGCAAATCGAGGACCGAACCTAAAGCACAAATGCCACTCTAACAAGGCATGGCAAGGCATGAAACATGGTATGCAAACATGCAAATTTTAGTGCTGAAATATGATGCAAAACAACCCCGAAACATGGAAACATGGCACCCGATGCATGGAATGAACCCGAAATACAAAACTAGGCATATGCATTGGCCTATAGCTATACAAAACATGCATTATTTGAATATGAAGCATAAATACAGAATTAAGGAAGTCCCAAAACAAGCATATTTACAGTTTTAAGAAATGCCAAAAAGTGAACACAAATGGCGCTAAGTTAGCATGCAAAAATGGCCCTGTATGAGAGGTAATGAAGCAAGTAACAGCTTCTGGCCCTAAATGGCCAAGAGCCCTTCAACAAAGTTGAATAGGGGCTCAAAATGAAGCACTTTACAGTTTATAACAAGCCACGGATCTAAACACAAACAGGCCTAAAACAATGTGCAAGAAAAGGGCCAAAAGGGGGACAAAGAAGCAAGTGATGGTTTCTGGCCTCAAACAGAAGAGGGCCCTTCAACAAAGTTTAAGAGGGGCCCAAAACATGACATTTTACAGTTAGTGACCAAACCCAAAACAGTGCACACGAAAGCCTAAAATACTATGCAAAATAAGGCCTAAAAAGAGGTTTAAACACAAAGTGTAAAAGAGAAGCCTCAAACAGAAAAATTACCTTGATCAAACATGAAGAGGGGGTCAAAATAAGGCCATTTACAGTTCAGACCAAAACCAAAACAAATAAGTACAAGGGGCTAACAAATCATGCAAAAATATGGCCAAAAGTGAGATAAAGAGGTAAGTGACAGATGGAAGCCTCAAACAGTGAAAAGCCCTTCAACAATGTTGAAGAAGGGCTCAAAATAATCCACTTTACAGTTTATGACAGAGCTCAAAACAGTTTACACATAGGTCAAAAATACTACACAAGAAATAGGCATACAAGAGAGGTAAAGAAGCAAGTGCAAAAAGGAAGCCTCAAACAGTGAGAGGCCCTTAAACAAACATGAAAAAGAGTTCAAAAAAATACTATTTTCAGTTAGGGTCAAAGCCCAAAAATACTTTCAAGTAAAGCTAAACCATCATGCAAAAAAGTGCAAGTTTGAGGGAAATAGGGACTCACCCTTGAAGAACAACTTTCCAGAATCTTTTAATCCAAAAATCTGAGCTTTCAACCTCTTCAAATGTCCTCCAAGGTACTGAAATGAGTAATGGAGGTGATAGGCTAGGGGTTGTAGTGTAAAAATAGTCCAAGAACAAAGGGTTTTGGAACTTGGAAGAGGGGGAGAGGGAGGTTGTGTGTATAATGCTTCAAACAATTTTTTGTCTCCTTCAAAACAGAGCTGGAGG
The DNA here is from genome assembly GCF_055761805.1 of Camellia sinensis. NCBI lineage: Eukaryota > Viridiplantae > Streptophyta > Magnoliopsida > Ericales > Theaceae > Camellia > Camellia sinensis. The sequence goes on from NC_138974.1 coordinate 64,934,534, forward strand.
TTCTGGTTTTATAGAGGGAGAAGTGGAGAAAAAATGGGGGAAAATGAAATTCAAATTTCCCCCCAAAATAGGCCTAAAAGAGAGTTAAGGAGGCAAGTGATAGTAGGAGATCTCAAACCGAAGAGAGCCCTTCAACAAAGTTGAAGAGGGGCTCAAAAAAAGATACTTTGTAGTTTATGATCAGCCACGAAAATAAACACAAGTAGGCCTAAAATAACATGCAAAAATAGGCCTAAAAGAGAGTTAAAGAAGCAAGTGGTAGTTGGGGTTCTCAAACAGCAAAAGGTCCTCAATCAAATATGAAAAGGAGCTCAAAATATGACTATTTACAGTTTCGGTCGGAGCCCAAAAATGCTTGCAAGTAAGACTTAGATATAGAGCAATATAGGAACAAAAAAGAGGGAAAAGAAGCTTACTCTTGAAGACCAATGGACCAGCAGGTCTTCGTCTGAGAAATGGTGCTCCCAAGCTCTGAAAAACAGCTCCAAGTTGTTGGAATGGATGGTGGTGGGGTGTATACCAAAATCGGGGCAAACGGAGGTGGTTAAGCGGTCCCGAACTGAGACACACGGCCGTCAGCTCCGAAAAACCAGAAACCGGGCTCCAAACGGGAAAAATGGCCTACAACCACAAAACGTAGCCTACGGCCATTGAGAGATGATCTACGAGACCTCTCCCTCCCTTTGGGAAGAGAAAACAGAGAAAACGGAGCCTAGTTCGCAAACCGAGGCAAGACACGAAAGAGTCCGGAAGTCCGGAGGCAAGGCTCGCAGCCGAGACTCTAAAACTTCTGAACGAGTACAATATGCACCATCACCGAGCGCTCAATCGGTGACGTCTGAGTCTTAAGGTCAGTCAAAAATGGGGTGTCTACAGTTGGCCAAGTAGGCTTTGATTTCTTCGAAAGCAATTTAATGCTCTGCTGTCCATACAAATTTCTCTTCATCTTTTAACCTTAGCAAGGAAGAAAATACTTTAGTTTTCCTTGCAGTGTTAGAAATGAATCTTCAAAGAAAATTAACCTGTTCAAGGAACTTTTGTAATTCCTTCTTACATGATGGGGGTCTGGCTTCAATGATGGCTTTGGCGTTATTCTGGTCAATCTGTATTCATTTTTTGTGTACTACATAGCCCAAGAAATTTCCAAATGATACGCCAAAAGCACACTTAAGATGATTGAGTTTCAACTTGAACTTTCTCATTCTTTCGAAAGTTGCTTCTAAGTGCAACAGATGCTCCTCCATGAATTGAGATTTAACTACAATATCATCAATATAACACTCTAAATACCCTCCAATGAGGTCGTGAAAGATAGTGTTCATAACCCTCTGATATGTAGCCCCAGCATTCTTCAGACCAAATGGCATTTTAACCCATTCGAATGTGTCAATATTTTTAGGACATCTGAATGCTGTTTTGTGAACATCCTTCTCTGCAATGCAGATTTGGTTATAACTAGAGTGCCCATCCATCATTGATAAAATTTGATGCCTTGCTGAACTGTCTACCAGCAAATCTACTATAGGTATAGGATACTCATCTTTTGGAGTTACTAGATTTAAGTTTCTAAAATCAATGCATACCCTCATTTTACCATTCTTCTTAACTACAAGCACAATATTAGATAGTCATTCAACATACCTGGCTATTCTAATAAAGCCTGCCTTGAGTAGTCTAAGAATTTCCTCTTTAACTTTCTGAATCACTTCTGGACCCATTCTTCTTGGTTTTTGCTTGTATGGCTTGAAGTTAGGCTTCATAAGGAGCCTATGTTCCACTAATGACCTATCCAATTCTGGTAGTTCATTATAAGACCATGCGAAATAATCTTTATATCTCCTCAGAATAACCAACAACTGGTTCCTGTCAAGAGCATTCAACCAAGCACTTATATAAATGGGTTGTTGTACAGAACCTTCCCCTAGATTTATTTCTTCTAAGGGGTCTTGTATCTGAGAACTTACTGAAGCTCCTTCTTTGATTCCTTCTGGCCTCGAAGCAATCTCCTTGCTGTGTTCTGTTCCCAGGTTCTTTGATTCAACCTCTTTACCCTCCTCTTCATAGACAAAGTCTGTCCACAAGTGTGATACCCCTGTTCCGTAGTATGCTAATTGGTCCTTAATTTGAGTATGATTAGGTGTTTAGCATGATTTTATGTGCCATTATATGAATATATGTGATTTTGAAGTTTTATCTATTCACCGTAGGAATATCTGTTTGAATAATCTGCTTTGAAAATTAAATTAAGGGCCTTATCGGCTACAGAACCCGAAATTGATTACGCCATTGGGATTAGCATAATTTTTAGAACCTATGGTGAAATTTAATTAGAAATTGATTCTGGTCAGATTAAATTGATTTAATTGATGAATTGAGTACCCAATTATTTTATGTTGAAATAATATGTGAGAGGGGCTATTATAAACCTTATTAAAACCAATTCCTTCCCTTTACATTGATTTTGGCTGATCAACTCTAAGAGAAGAGGAGGGCCGGCTATTAGAGAGACGGAGGGGAGAAAAATCTAAGTTTTGCTCTTGATCCTTGAATGCCTTGAAGAAGATAACACAAGAATTGCCATAGAGTGTGAAGATTAAGCTCCTTGGTGAGTAGTTCATGTAAATTTTTAACTATCATTTTGTGAATTCAAGGTTGAAAGAGGGTCTAGAGCATGGAATTGTCTGATCATAAGGAAATTGAGTCGAATTCGTTATAGTGGAGACCCATATATGCATGCATGTGTGTGATTGTCTTGAATATTGCATGTTTTGAACTCAAAGGGGTATGACCATGTAAATTGTAGTTGAAACTCATGTTTTGATCACCAATTGTGCATCTAAGTTGAGAATGTGGCTAATTCATCACATGCATGTACAACTTGAGAAGATATGAGCTTGAATGCATGAGTTTGTTATGTTGGTGTTGAGTATGGCATATTTTGGGACATGCATATAGATAAATCAAGAAATTGAGCATCATGATGTTATAATCTTGCATTGGTGCCATGTTAGTATGATTATATTTGAGATTTGGGCCATTGCATACAAGTAATGTAGCTGGGGATTCGAGTTGGAGCTCAAGAACTCAATCTAAAAAACCCAGATTTTTTATGTCCGCTCGAGCGGGGGAAGAGCCGCTCGAGCGGGAAAATCATGCTCCCAACACTTTTTGCAGAGTTGGATGTCCGCTCGAGCGGGATATCTCACGCTCAAGCGGGGAGCTTTTGTAGACAGGCCTTCCGCTCGAGCGCCCTATCCCACACTCGAGCGTATTTTTCATGCAACCAGTACTTTTGCAGGCCTTAAGGGTCCGCTCGAGCAGGGAAGTTGACACTCGAGCAGGGACCCTATTCTCTGAAATTTTGTATGCTGGTTCTGTGTTTCGTTTTCCGTTCTCTTTCACTTGTAAGCACTCTTAGGCATATGCTAAGCATTGTAAATGAGTTAATAAGATAAGAATAAAGCCTAAAGAGGAATATGTGAATCAAAGAACGGATTGAACTGTTAGTGACCCTCTTGTGTTCATGAAATGTGTAGGGTCAAGCTCTAGGGCAAATCCACAAGCCGATCACTGTGAGTAATATCGATATTCGAATAATTGTGAATGTCTAATTGTTTATTCCTTTATAAGCTTTATGATTTGCTGATTGGGATTGTGGACAAAAATCTAACATGAAAATAATTGGACCTAAGGTCGTTTTGATAGAAATGAATGGACCAGAGGTCGTTTTGATAGAGATGAGTGGACCAAAGGTCGTTTTGATAGTAATGAATGGACCGGAGGTCGTTTTGATAGAAATGAATAGACCGAAGGTCGTTTTGATAGAAATGACTGGACCAAAGGTCGTTTTGATGTACATGAACGGACCGAAGGCTGTTTTGACATATGTGGATGGACCGAAGGTCGTTTTGACATGAATGAGTGGGCCGAAGGCCGTTTTGCCACAAGTATATGGGCTGAAGGCCGTTATGACATAAATGAATGGGCCGAAGGCCGTTTTGACATAAATGAATGGGCCAAAGGCCAGTATGTTTAGAACTACAGTCACTCGATCTAAACCTTGCATAAATGTACATATGTTAAGTAGGAATATGAATTGGGCCCAAGGCCGTTTGGAGTATGTTGTCTTACATGTTGTTTATATGACTTCTGTATTTAATATTATTCACTGGGCTATCGCTCACGCTCATTCATGTGTTTGTAGGTGAGCCGAGGGAAGTCCAAACCCAGTCCCAATGAAGTCTGCCAGGAACAACATGAGTTTTGATAAAGTCAGCCTTGTGTCTCACGCACGAGACCTATCCTTGCCATTTTGTTATGTAACTATATTTTGTCTTGCTGGCAAGGACTTTATGTATATTTGTAAATAGTCAGTCATGGGTTGACTTAGTTGGATGATCCTGTCTGTAAAGAATTTTATGGTACTGTACTTTAGACGTGGGTTATTAACATATATGAGTATGGTTTGTTTTGAAGTGCATATAAGCACGGCTCTATGGACAAAGTTTTTTATTATTACTTCCGTTTGGCCCCTTTACTCTGTTGAGTTATGTCTATTTTGGTTTGAGGTCGCAGGTAATCTCAGGATTACTGGCCGGTTACGTCCTTAACCCATAGGGGCAGGTTCGGGTCGTGACAACAAGGCTTCTTCTTCCTGTATTTCTTGGACTTTTGTTTTAATGTCCAAGGCACAGTATTTATCAAGGACCAAAACTCTGGCTTGTTGCTGCTCCTGCTTGTAGCCAATTATCATGGCTTCTTTCTCTTGCTCCTACACTTTCTGGACTATTGACTTTACATCCAATATTGAAAACTTAATTAGAGCCAAAAACTTGGCTTTTGGTGCTTCATCTTTTTGCCTACAACCAGGCATCATTGTCATCTTTAACGACAACCTCTTAATCAGCACTCTCCTGGACTAAGTGCTTCAAGTGTGTCACTTCCTCATCAACCGTCACTTCGACTGAGCCATCAGATTTCCTCAGTATACTGAGTGGTGTCACTCCCTCAATATACAACTTGGCCTCTGCGAAGTCTGCGCAGGCTATGAAAGGTTGAGGATTTGCATCAATTTCCTCTGTCTCTCCATTGCCTAAGGCCATCATTATTTTCTGATGCAAAGAGGAAGACACACATTTGTTAGTGTGGATCCAATCTCTACCAAGTAAAGCATTGTACTTAGCATTACTATCAATCACGAAGAACGCTGTCATGCAGTCCCTGGTTCCCACACTCAGGTTGATGGGTAGAATTCCCTGAGCCATCTGTCTGTCTCCAGCGAAACCAGCAATGCTTGTACTGGTTGGGATTAACCTGGGATTCCATTTCCCTAATTTCTTCAAGGAAGATTTCGATAGTAAGTTCACCGCTGCCCCATTATCCACCAAGACCCGGTTCAATTGTATCCCATCGAAAAAGGCCTTAATATACAAAGGTTTGACATGCTGTGTCATAGAATTCGAGGGATACTCAAAAAGATATGAGAGGTTAATACTCACTACTTCTTCACTCTCATATTCAGTTTCCATTGGGGTAACCATTCCGGAATTATCTTACACCACACTCACTTGTGAGTCTTCGCTAGAGATTGGAATTGGGTCAATTTCTTGCCCCTCTTGATTCTCATCTCCAGCTTGGAATTCATGCGGTAGTATGTGTACCATGTTCACTGACACTGAGCCAAATTGGATGGTTGGCTGTGTCTGTTTCTCCTTTTGGCCATCTTGTTCAGTCACTCCAGAAGCATCCTCCATGCTGCTCTCTAGACTCCATCCTTCGAATGGTCTGTCACGACTGGTTTTTCAACTAGAAATGTTTGTTCAGCCATGAAGGCTCCGCACATTTCTTTCTCAAACATTTCTTTCTTTTGGCCCAAGCCAACTTCTTTCTCCGTCTCGCTGTCACTCTCCATCAATGCCTTCTCCAATCCTGCTAAACTAGACTTCTCTCTGGCTTTTAGTTCAGAGTGAACTTTGGCCAACTGTTCTCTGCTGCAACCCATTTTGCCTTGTAGAGTTGGTTTTGGAGTATGGTCTGACTTTGGATTCTTCTTTCCTTCTGTCTGTACCAATGAAGAACTCTCTCCATTCTCTTTCAGGTCTCGCTGGTATTGAGTGTACCTATGCTGAATTTTTCTCCTTTGTGATCTAGAAATTACGGGGACCATATCTGGTTCCTTTGTTTTTGGGTGCTTACGCAACACCCAATTGTTTAGAGCCACCAAAGGAGGCTTAACCATCCTGCCTTGGTTTCCAATTACATCTCTTTGGGTAAACACTTTCCTAGGTTTATTCTGAATCACAAACCAATCTGGGACCCCAGGTACCCACGAACCTACTGACCCTGCCGTTGAACTGCTTCTTTCCTCCTTCGAAGCCATCTTCGAAGTTAGCTACAAAGGCCACTGCTTGGTCTTGACTTCATGCTTTGGGCCTGACTCAGGCCTTCGATGAAAGTGTCCACTTTCTGTCTTGCGTGAGGCTGGTCTAGGGGGGCCAATCTCTGGCTTTGATCCCATGAACTGAACCTCTCTCCAATCTTCTCTCAAAATGACTGCTCTCCGTTCTGTAATAATTAGGCGGCCTGGATTCATGTAAAGGCCTCTTGCATTTGGAATGCATCCTATCAACTATTGGTTCAACCCTCAATGGCTGCTGCCTGACACCAGATGGATATGGGCTTTTATTGTAAGCATTGGTTGGTTTAGGACATCTCTTCATATCCTTGTAGTATTGTTTCCCATCAATTGGAAATCCTTTCAACCACTTGTAGCTTAGTCTGCACCTAGGACATATCCTCTGCATTACAGCTGGTTCTAAGGAATCGTCATCCAGTGCTTCTTCCTCAGAGTCTTCTCTCTGGTGTGAGAAACCTTGTCCAATAGTTGGTAGATTTCCAGTGTCTTTCTTGATAGTTGTCTGGTTGGCCACATGCATCTGCACATTGACTTCTTCCAATTCTTTCAAAGACAGGTTCTGAAAATCCGGCACAATGACATTGGCTGCCACCTCTCTAATTTCTGAAAATGAATTACTGTCGATCCCCATGGCCTTCTCAGCTTTGGCTGGGAATTTCAAACTTCCTTTCCGAATTTGTTCTTGGATCCTGTCTCGAAAAACAATACAGTTCTTAGTCGAGTGAGACCAAGAATTATGCCATTTACAATATATTTTTCCTTTAAGTTCATCAAGAGATGGAGTTTTAACCCCTTTTGGTAACTTAAAGAAGTTGGCTGCAAGCAAATGATCAAAAATGTCATCTGCCTTAATTAAATCCAAAGAGTATTTCCTGTGAAGGTCTTTCTTTTTAAACTGCTGGTCAATTGTTGTATCCTTATGAATTAATGCTTCACAGATTACAGGTTCTTTCCCCACAATCTCTGCTGCATCAATCTCATAGTTAAGATCTTTGTAGTATGTCTTGTATGATGCATTATTTCGATCTTGTTCCTCTTCTAGTAATGCTTCATACCTAGATACCTTATAAGTCAGTTCCACTAAGTCCCTGAACTTTGTTGAGTCAAACTTCTTTCGAAGCCTAAACTCTAAGCCATTTTGAGCCAATCTTACGAATTTTGGCTCTGGCAAAATGACTCTACATTTATTTCGAACCCTTTTAAATCTGGCAATAAACTGAGTAGCCTTCTCTTTAAGCCTTTGACTCAACCTTGCCAGGTCTGCCATGGAAACCTCTGGCTTCGATTGGAAGAATTGAGCATGAAATGCTTCTTCCATTTGTTGCCAAGTTTGGATTGAGCCAGGTGTAAGGCTAATATACCATACAAATACTCCCTCAGTTAGGGAATTTGGGAATAACCTTAACTTCATATAGTCATTATAAGTAAATTCACCGCATTGAGCAGCAAACCTAGCAATATGTTCCACTGTTGATTGGTTTTCATTCCCATAAAAAAGGGCAAAATCTGGTATCCTGAAACCTCTTGGGTATTCATGTACCCTGTCCACCCATTTTGGGTACGGTTTCCTGTATACTGGAGTCTGGACCCCGCGAGCCATTAGTCCACACATCTCCCTAGCGATGTCAGCAATTTGGTCCCTAGGGACTATATTTTGTGCCTGCTGAACCACTACTGGAGGAACAAATACAGGATTTGGTGGACAAACTTGTGCTTGTGGTCCTCTTGGTCCATAAGGGGGTATGTTTGGGACTGGTTATCCCTGTGGTGCAGGTTGCTATTGGGGGTGTGGGTAACCCCTTTGAATCTGTCCTGCGAAAGGTGCTGGAACTGGTGTTGTGTCTCTTTCATTTATAGGAAAACCTTCCAAACCCCGGGTATAAATTCGAATAAGGGATTAGTGAACCCCCTTGTGCCAGGTATGGCTTTGAACATGAGATTTGGAACCATTCTTACACCATTTTCTTGTACTGGGCCGGATCCACCAAATTGCATGGCTTCACTGTTAAGTACTGAGACATTTTGACCTGCTACAGGCCTCGGAATAGGTTCGTACCAAGACTGAGGTGATGATTTTTCATAGTTCTGATTACTAGTTTGACCATTAGAATGTCCATTAACTTGCATAGGCTGTTTATCTCTAGCCAATCTTTGTTGAAGGACATTCGAAATTTCCTCCATGCGTCTTACGTTTGTTAATTGGTGGTCATTCATTCGATCCAAAAAGGATGTTGCCCACCTTTCCATTGTGTTCAGTAATTGCTGTCCCATTGCATCTATTAAGCCACCACATGGATTTATTAGCTGAGTAGATGGGACAGTGGATGGTCCAATTCCTTGGTCTCGTCTAACATTACGAACATGTGGTATTTGTTCTGAAGTACTGGTCTGTTCGACCATAGGTTCTGATAAAATGGGAATTTTCACAGGATGTGTTATCACATTATCCTCTAGATTAGGTATCTCTACCTCTCCTTCTATGCCTTCTTCCAGTTGTTTATTTTCTCCTTGTCTCCTACGTCTAGCCATTTCAATTGGTCCCACTGGGCGTGCCAAAAATATATGTTGGCTTTTTGACTTTCGAAGGTTATTATTGTAATTGCGAGCGTGTCAGTAAGGATCAATCAATCCTTACAGAAAATTAATTGCCAACCAATTATCAGACGATTGCACTTTAGTTCTCTCAGCCTCAATGAAGAGGACTTTTACTGGTGGCTTGATTTAGGAGAATTAAGCAAAATATCAATCAAATAAAGAACAACTGAAGCATTTCATTAGAATGTAAAATTTACAATAATTCAAACTCAGCCTCGTAGAGATCTACAACAACAATCTACTTGAAACTACTCCTATGAATGAAGTGCAGTGCAGTGCAAGAATTTAAAGTACTGGAATGTAAAGAACAAGAAATGTAAAATTGAGTAAAGTAGAATAAGACTGGTTTTTTGGATTTGAGTCTAGGGGCATTTTTCTGGGGCCTTCTCTGCTATTTATACTACTCAAGGATGACCATCGAATTGTATTTCCAACCGTCGAACTGCTCCTCCATGATCGCTGATCATGTTACCTCAAGATTAGCTCCATTACGCCATCACTTGCAGTTAGGCTTCCCTCCTAAATTTGAATTTAAATGTGAGTAACCGTTGATGCCACATCACCTTGTATCTCTTTGTTGATCCACTGCTACTCAGATCTCGTAACAACCAATACTAACTGCCACGTGTACGATCAGGATCGAAGATTTGAATAGTCTTCCCGTACTACCCTTACTTTGCCACGCGTCGAATTGTAACTGGCTTGTACAAAATATGTAACCAACAGATTTATTTTACTTTTAGATCTAAATGTTCAAAATTATTCATGTATGGTACATGAAAACTATCTTAATGTATCATAGAAAAATCATTAACTAAAGGCACAATTTTACCTATCTTAGCTTATTTGGGAAGTTAAAAAGCTTAATTTTGGATTTTTTAAAAAATATATGTACAAAATAATAAGGTAACGTGACTTAAAAAAATCAAAAAATTAAAAAAAAATTATTTTTAACCGAACGAGCCATTGTATATGATATGATATATGATATATGTATGTAATAATTTTTTTTTAATAATAGTTGAAGCAACTGTATCAACAACAAAAGGGCTATAGAATGTGAATGCGATTATAAAATAATGAGTTTGACTTTTTCATTAAGTTAAAAAATTAATGGGTATATTTGGTTTGAGTTTAGGAGATGAGTTTTAGAGATAAAAAATACGAAAAGTTGTTTGGTTTCATTTTTTTCAAAAGATGTTTTGAAAAATTATTTTGAGAAAGAGTTTTGGAAAAAGTAATTGATTTGATGTGTATGAGAGAGAGATTTGTTTGGAAAACTTATAAACCAAACAAGTTTTGAGAAATTTTTTTAAAAAAATTTGTTTGGTTTAATTACTTTTAAAAACTTATTTGTATAGAATTTTTCCCAAAAATTTTTGAAAAACGCAAACCAAACAAGGCCAATATATTTAAAAATAAATACTATATTTTTTTTAAGTTGTATGACAAAATGAAAAACCTCGATGTATGTGGCTTTTTTTTTTTTTTTTTTAATTTTTCTACGAACTTTTTTAACTTTTCTTTTCCTTTTTTTTTCCAAACGACCAGAGTCTACTGGTAAGTCTCCGCTCGTGCTGTTGGTCCATTCTTGCACTTAATTTTCTAGCACGTGGTCCATGAATTATTGAATGGTGAAGAAATATAATATTGCATCTCAGCAAACCCTACATTTGACAAAACAAAAAAAAATACTCAAAAAGTTATTTAGTATTTATAAATTGTGTGAATTAAATTTATTATAGTTGTGACTTGGTATATGTTTTAAATCTACGCCATAAACTTATTTTATGAGGAAATTTCAAGGTATCATTTTTGTATTACATCTAGCTACAAGCAAATTAAAATGTCGAAAATTTAAGGGAAATATTTATAATAAAAAAAAAGGGTAGGGAAAATAATTAAAAATAAGTATAAAATTTAAAAAAAACAAATTTACAGTAGCAATAAGAGGTTAAAAAAAATTATCTTCTCTCTCGTCAATCTTGCAACCACAAGTCCTACCCTCACCCTCTCCCAGCCCCTTCCCCACCCTCCTGGCATGTATAACATTTCATTTACTTAATAAAATTTTACAAATAAACTTTTTTTAATGCATATTCTTGTCCAACAGAACTTTTAATAATGCACCTACTCTGCTAAAAACAAAATCATCACAACTCTTCAATGAAACTCCTAAAATAAGATAAATTATACTTTACACTCTTGCACTTTACACAAAATTTCACTTTAATCCTTACACATCAAATTGTGACATTTAACCTCCTGCACTTTTGGTCAAGTGACATATTGACCTTTCTGTTAATAGTGGGGCTAACAGAAGTTATCATTTAAAGAGTTAAGTGTCACAATTTTGATGTATAGGGAGTAAAGTGAGATTTTGTGTAAAGTACATAGATGCAAAGTGTAATTTATCCTCACATGTTTTTTTATGTGACTAACCTCTGTTAACAATGAGGTTAACAGAAGGGCTAAAGTGACACTTGACCAAAAGTGCAAAGGGTTAAGTGTCACAATTTAATGTGTAGGGGCCAAAGTGGGTTTTGATGTAAAATGTAAAGGTGCAAAGTGTAATTTACCCCTTAAAATAAGAGTGGGAGATTAGCTCAACAAAAAATCAGAACCAATGCAACCTAATTAGAAGAAGTTATGCTGAATGCAAATTGAGTTTGTTATAATCTTTGTTTAAATTTATTTTTTTTTAAAGGTTTAGAAGAAAGATAGTTGGGTTCTTTTTGAAGAGGTTCTAGCCCCAAAACTTTTTATGCATCGGCCGCTTTAGTACTTTTTTGCTACCAATTTTTTGAGTCAGCTATTTATCGTCATAATTTATTTATTTTTATGTGACTATCCTGGTGTATTGAGTCTAGATATCTCAGTAGAGGTTAACTGCAAACTAGTCAGTAAAAAATTGATTAAAACTTGAAGCATATAACTAACCAACTTGTTTGTGGTAGGTGAAGGATTTGAGACTAATTAAAAGACATCATCAACTGACTACTTCTCATTTATCACATTTACCTCTTCTGAAGAGGCTATATTTTATATAACCGGTGCATATTTCTATTTGTCTGTCGTATTTCAATAATATAAAAAAATTAATCGATTTGATAATCATAGTTACATAATTTCATCATATTTATTCTCAAAAAAAAATATAAGATCTATTTTTAAAATTATACTTTTAATCTTCTTCTTTTTTTCAATTAATTTACACACAAAAAATTCACAAGAAACAATTCAAATTGCTAAAGCGAGAACCCTCAAATTGCAACTGTCTCAGAATCTTACCTATTTGCTTGCCTTTTCTCTTATCTGTATGTTGTGTTTAGTTTGAGATCCTTAGACAGCTTAAGATTTGGTGGAATTTTCATCATTAAATGTGTGGGGTTGAGAGAACTGTATCTGATTTTATAATCATATTATATGTATCTAAAAAAATTCATAGAGTATTCATTCATCCATTTTCAAAGCGAGCTTTTCTTCATTTACCAACTAAATTATCAATTATTTTTCTTAAAAAATGAATGATTTATTTTTAAAAATACACTTATTGTCTATTTTTTTGAAATAAATATGATAAAATGAAAATACTAGATTGTCGGATCAATCTTAATTTTTTTATGAATAATATACAATAAAAATTTTACAAAATGAACTGTTTATATTATCCAAATGAGACACATGATAGACTTTACTAGTCCAAGCAATTCTCTAGAGTATAAATTTTTACTTAAGTGAAACCTAATCCATTTTTGAGTAGTCATATACTGTTTAATTTTTTAAATAATAGTAATATATTGTTTAATGATTTCTTTGATAACATAGTAATAATATATTGTTTATCATTGAAATTTTATTACAAAATATTATTCTGTATATTTTGTGTATAATTTCTTTTCTATATAAATTTATGATTGGTGTATTATTATTTCATCAGAATTATGACAACTGAAATAAACAATACTGAGACTGTTATTACTCTGACCCCTACACCTGTTATGCCAGTGATGACTCTAGCAGTACCGGTAAATCATGGGGAGAAGTCAGAAAAACTCGATCGAAATTATTTTAAAAGATGGCAACAAAAAATGATGATTTATCTTACAACATTGAATTTGACTCGCTTCACCCATGAAAAAACTCCAAGACTGAACGAAGAAGAAACTAACCGGCAAGTGGTTGCCGCAGTCGATCGATGCATGGAAACATGGTGATTTTCTGTGTCAGAATTATATCCTCAATGGGTTAGACAATACATTGTACAATGTGTATAGTGTCAAAAACATTGCTAAAGAACTGTGAGAATCTCTAGATTATAAATATAAGACAGAGGATGCCGGTACAAAGAAATTTGTTGTCAGCCGTTTTCTGGATTTTAAAATGATAGATTCCAAGACAATTATTAGCTAGGTTCAAGATCTCCAATTAATTCTCCATGACATACATGCAAAAGAGATGGTTCTCATTGAATCTTTCCAAGTAGCGGCAATCATTGAAAAATTGTCACCGTCCTGGAAAGAATTCAAAAATTATCTGAAGTATAAGCACAAGGAGATGAAATTGAAGGAATTGATAATGCAACTCAAAATTGAAGAGGACAACCGTGGTTCCTACAATAAGTTAGGAAACCATGTCATGCAAGCTAAAACAAATGTTATGAAACATGAACATGGGTCAAAGTTCAACAACAAAAAGCGAAAGCATGGTGGCAATGGTCCCAAACAAGGATCCACTAGTAAGATCAACAAAGAGATCAATAACAGGTTCGACAAGAGGTTCAAAGGCAAGTGTTTTGTGTGCGGCAAAGATGGACATCGCGCTAAAGATTGTCACGTTTGCAAGGACGGAGGAAGTTCAAGCAAAAAGCCAACACAAATCAACATAGCCAAGGATTTTCATCTTTCTGATGGAGTGGCAGACATCAATCTTCCTGCAGTAGTCTTTGAAGCAAATTTAGTGGGCAATCTCAAGGAGTGGTGGGTGGATACTAAAGTAACCCGCCATATCTGTGCAAATAAGAAGATGTTCACAACCTACAAAGTGGTGGAAAGTGGGGAACAACTTTTTATGGGAAACTTCTTCACTTCAACTGTAGAAGAACAAGGAAAGATCGTGCTGAAAATGACCTCGGGGAAAGAACTCACGCTCAACAATGTACTCCATGTGCTAGAGATTCGCAAGAATTTGATTTCTGAATCATTGTTGATCAAAAATGGGTTTAAATTAGTCTTTGAATCTGACAAGTTTGTACTCTCCAAGAGTTGAATGTATGTGGGTGTATATAAGTGATGGGCTTTTTAAGCTCAATGTAAATACTGTTGTATGTAATTTGGCTACTAATAATAAGAACACATCTTCTGTTTGTATTGCTAAGTCTTTTTTTTTATGGCATGGTAGATTAAGACATGTAAATTTTAATTCTTTGCGTAGACTTGTTGCTTTAGAATGTTTACTAAACTTAGAATTTGATCATAATCATAAATGTAAAATTTGTGTTGAGGCAAAACTCACTAAGACATCATTTAATAAAGTAGAAAGAAGTACTGTACCTTTAAGTTTAATTCACACATATATATGTTATTTAAAATTTGTTCAAACTAGAGGAGGTAAGAAATACTTTATTACTTTTATTGATGATTGCACTCGATATTGCTATGTTTACTTAATGAGAAGTAAAGATGAAGTCTTAGAAACTTTTAAGCAATATAAACTTGAGGTTGAAAATCAACTTGGCAAAACTATTAAGATAGTGAGGAGTGACAGAGGTGGTGAATAAGATGCACCATTTGAGGAATTTTGTTTCAAACATGGTATTATTCACCAAACCACTGCACCATATTCTCCTCAGTCAAATGAAGTTGCTGAGAGAAAGAATCGAACTCTTAAAGTGATGATGAATGCCATGTTAATTAATTCAGGGTTACTTCAGAATTTGTGGGGGGATGCGATTTTGTCTACTAATTTTATCCTTAATAGGGTATCCCACAAGAAAGTCAATCAAACACCTTATGAATTACGGAAAGGTCGACGACCTACCAACAATTACCTCAAAGTGTGGGGGTGTTTGGCCAAGGTGACAATTCGTAGTCCTAAAACGACTAAAATAGGACAAAAAACCGTTGATTGTGTGTTCCTTGGTTATGTAAATAGCAGTAGTGCATATAAATTTTTAGTTCATAGATCTGAAAGTCCTGATATGCATGTAAACACTATTATTGAGTCAAGGAATGCGTCGTTTTTCGAACACATTTTTCCTTGCAAGGAAACTAAAGAGATAAGTTCAAATAAAAGAACTTTTGATACTGCTATGGGTATCAATGAAGACCACAATGATAATGAAGCAAATGAACCTAGACGTAGTAAGAGGGCTAGGATTTCTAAATCATTTGGTCCAGATTTTCTGACATACCTGTTAGAAAATGAGCATCAAAACTTCAAGGAAGCAATGTCAAGTCCTGAAGCTCCATTGTGGAGAGAGGTTGTAAATAGTGAAATTGAATCAATATTGCAAAATCATACTTAGGAATTGGTGGATCTTCCACCAGGGTGTAAACCTCTTGGATATAAGTGGATATTCAAGAGAAAAATGAAAGCAAATGGTTTAATTGATAAATACAAGGTTAGGCTTGTTGTTAAAGGATAAAAGCAGAAAGAAAGCCTTGATTATTTTGACACCTATTCAATAGTAACAATAATAACATCTATTCGCATGCTAATTGCGATTGTAGCTTTGTATAACCTCAAAGCCAAAAGCTACCTATCTCGATGTGGTGTATCTTCTTAATGTACTATTTCTTTGTCCGCATCTTGTTGCATGTCCGTTATCGTGAATTCCATTCATATGGGGGATTGTTGGAAAATGGCTTTGAAGGCTATGAAGAATCCTTATTTTTTGCTAACTTTGAGCATTAATTAAGGTGGGACCCAAGGGTTATTTTTAACATTTTTCATTGGGTTCAGGTTTAATGTCGCATAGTTAATAAAACCGTGTATTTGGTTGCTCAAACCCATTTCTGGATGAATGAAAATTCAATGCGGATTTTCGTGTTCGTAAAAATGGATTTAGGTGGGTTTCCTACACATTTGTGAAATGTGCTTCTCCCACATTGGAAAGACTTAAGGTTTTGAATGGGTTTATATATCTTAGTTTGGGATACTTGGGATGGGCCCCAAAGGATACCTAAGTTTATGGAACGATGAGTTTATGAGTAAAGTGGGCTAGACCTATTAGACCTAAAACAAAAACCACACGCGCGCGCCGCCGTCGCTGCTATCGCTGTCTGTCAAGTTGGTCGGGCGAACTGGGCTAGGCTTGGGTGCGGGTGCATGGTGTGAGGTTGGGTTGGGCTTGTCCGGCCCAATACTTATCTTTTTGGGCCAAAAATATTTGTAATTTTTTTATTTTGGTTTCAAAATTCAAAATAAATTGGTTCAGATTTTTCCTTTATCCAAACAGATTCCTAACGGGTTCAAACCCACCCGAACAGGTTCAAAGGGTTCAAAAAAGGTTCATTCAAACCGAACAGATCTGTATCTGTCCAAACAGGTTTTTTTTCTGTTTTGAATCTGTCTAAATAGTTGCCTATCTGTTGGCACCTGTTCGAATAGCCACCAATTTTCCTATATATACTCTGTCATTCCAGCATTCATGGGCATTGAAAAAATTCCAAACTTCTTCCCTTTCTTCTTTAGTTCTTCCTCATGCACTCTAACATTTGTTTTTGCATTTATTTTTAGAAAAAGAAAGAGAAAGAGTTACAACATAATTTGGTTCACCAAACTTGATTTTGTAGTGCTGCAAATTCAAGTGTTAGTCATTGCATCCTGGGAAGTAGACGTCGGTTAAAACTCGAAGCATCGGAACGAGGGCTAAATCTACTTTAAGGAGATTATGTCCAACACAAGTCTCGACTTTAATTTCTGTAAGCGTTTAATTAGGAATTTAATTTATATAATTATTTTCTGAATTATTTTATTTTGTTATTTATTTTAACTATACATTTAATTCATGCAAGAAATAGTTTTGGAAAAATATATTTTTTCTCAACTTTGGTCTATTTTTTAGGTGGAACTCATGTGCCAAAATTGGCGGGTCTAAATGGTAACGTGTTCTATGTCGCATTATGATTCACGTAGGTTGCTCAAAACCATTATTGGGTGAATGAAAAATTGAAGCCAAAGTGAGCTCCATGGAAATGGTGTATTAGTGAAATTTCCATTAAGGTTTGAGTTAAAGCTTGTCCCACATTTGGTCTGGTGGGCAAACTTTTGTGGGTTTATAAAGGTTGGGTTTGCAACTTGGGGAGGGCCCCAAGGGGTACCCAAGTTTTATGGAAATGTGAGGTTATGGGCAAAGTAGGCTAGACCCATTAAACCTAGAATAAACACGCACGCGTGCGCCGCCAACGCGGGTGCGTAATGTGAGGTTGGGTTGGGCTTGTTCAACCCAATGCTTATCTTTTTGGGCCAAAAACTTTTTGAATTTTATTTTTCTAAAATTAAATTCTTACCGTTTTTTAGAATTTGAATTTCGAAATTAATTCCAAATAATGTCCAGATTATTCCTCTACCCAAACAGGTCCATATATGTCTAATTAAACCAAACAGATTCAGTATTTGTTCGAAATTTAAACCCAACAGGTTTCTTACCTGTTCATTCAAACCGAATAGGTATTATACCTGTTCAAACAGGTTTGCACATGTTTAATTCAAACCGAACAGCCACAAATTCTTCTATAAATAGACAGACCCTCATTTGAATTTTGCACTCTAATTTTCGTTCTTGTTGCTGTTATTGCTCTCTACATATTGTTGCATTTATTTTTCTGTGAGAAAGTATATAAACACAAAGTGTGTTCGGTGTGCAAACAGTTTGTATTGCTACTATTGTTTGTTGTTTATCATTTTATCGTGGGAGATAGACGTTCACAATCTGAAAACACCTTGAAGAAGATGAATCTGTCTTAAGGACACAGTGTTAAACGTTGGACTTAATCAGAATTTTGTTCAATAAATACATAAGATTAGTAATTAATTAAATTTCTATTTTTATTTATTTTTATCAGATTCTGATTTTGTTTTTGTAACAAAATACGAATCTATTATTTTATTTTATTTTCTTCACTGGTTTGATTTTGTAATCAAACAATCTCTCTTCTTCTTTATTTCTTTTGTTTGTTGTTAAGTATACAAACATTATTTATTTTTAATAAAGTGGAAATTGTCCAACAATCTTAAGATATATATATATATATATATATTTTATTTTTTTTTGTGTCTTCATTGTTTTTATTTTCTGTACTTTTTACAAAGTGATATTCTGGTTGAAAAATACAAATAGTAGTCATATACTGTTTGATAAATTGTAGTAATATACTGTTTATTTTCTTTAACAACTAGTAGTAATATATTGGTGTCATTAATAATTTCAGAATATTAATTTGTGTTGTAGTGCTACAGAAAATTATTGTGTAGTATTTTATTTTTTCTGGTTTTAGTAACTAGAAAAATAAAATTATTTTGTATTATAATTTATTTTCTGATTTGAGTAACTAGAAAATTAATTTGTGTTTTGGTTTTTCTGATTTTTGTAATCAGATATTATGGCTACTGCAACTAAAAGTAGTACTCCAATCGTTACACCGACTCCGGTCCCTATCCAAAACCATGTTCAAGTTCCAATAAATAATGGAGAAAAACAGGAAAATTTTAATGGCACCAAATTTAAGAAATGGTAGCAGAAAATGCTATTCTATCTTACAACTCTAAATCTGGCCTAGTTTATCCGCAAAGAGGCTCTAGTACTGAAAGTGGATAAAAGTGATCGGCAAGTTGTTGCCGCTGTAGACGCTTGGAAACGTTCTGATTTTTTGTGCAGAAACCATATCATCAATGGCCTTGACAACATGCTCTATAATGTTTACAGTCCTCTAAAAACAGCAAAAGAATTTTGGGATTCTTTGGAGAAAAAATACAAGACAGAGGATGCCGGCACAAAGAAATTCGTTGTCGGTAAATTTCTGGACTTTGTTATGGTAGACTCCCAAACAGTAATTTCTCAAGTTCAAAGTTTTCAATTAATTTTTCATGATATTCATGCTGAAAGTATGTCTCTTATCGAGTCTTTCCAATTCATTACTTTAGTGGAAAAGTTATCATCAGCTTGGAAAGATTTCAAAAATTATTTAAAACATAAATGCAAAGAGATGACCATGGATGAACTTATTGTAAGACTTAGAATTAAGGAAGATAACCGTAAGGCTGAAAAGAGAAATAGTAAAAATCTTGCTGAGTCCAAAGCTAATGTGGTTGAATAGGTGTACAAACCACATAATAAAAAAAGGAAGTTTGTTAGAGATGGTCCTAAACAAGGCGACAACAATAGTAATAAAAAGTTCAAAGGAAAATGCTATAACTGTGGCAAGAACGGACATCGAGCTTCTGATTGCCGCCGCCCTAAGATGAATCGCGGAAGTACAAGCAAGAAGACCACCAATTAAGCCAATGTAACAGAATTAGATTACATCTCTGACGGGGTAAATGACATCAATATCTCTATTGTGGTGTTTGATGCTAATTTGGTTGGAAATCCCAAGGAATGGTGGGTTGACACTTGGGCAACTCGTCACATTTGTGCGGATAAGAAGATGTTCACTACTTATAATAAGGCTGCAAATGGTGAACAACTTTTCATAGAAAATTCTTCTACTTTTACTATGGCTGGACAAGGGAATGTGATCTTGAAGATGACATCAAGAAAGGAACTTACCCTCAACAACGTACTGCATGTACCAGACATCTGAAAGCATTTAGTTTCTGATTCTTTGTTAAGTAAAAATGATTTTAAGCTTATATTTGAGTCTGATTAATTTGTATTAACAAAGAGTGGTATGTATGTTGGTAAGGGATACATGAGTGATGGTCTGTTCAAGTTGAATGTAATGACTGTTGTACCAAAACTTTCTATTAATAAGAATAACACATCTTTTATTTATATTCTTGAGTCAAATTTATGGCATGGTAGATTAGGACATGTAAATTTTGATGCTTTGCGTAGATTAATTGGTTTGAATATACCAAAGTTTGAAATTGATCCTAATCACATATGTGAGATTTGTGTAGAAGCGAAACTAACTAAAACTCCATTTAAATCGGTTGAAAGACAAACTGAACCTCTAAAATTAATTCATACAGATGTATGTGATCTTAAATTTGTTCAAACTAGAGGAGGCAAAAAGTATTTCATAACATTTATCGATGATTGCACAAGATATTGTTATGTATACTTACTTAGAAGTAAAGATGAAGCCTTGGAAATGTTTAAACTCTACAAAGCTGAAGTTGAAAATCAACATGGTAAAACCATTAAAATGGTTAGAAGTAATAGGGGTGGTGAATATGATGCACCTTTAAATGAATTTTGTGCATAACATGACATTATTCACTAAACTACAGCACCCTATTCTCCACAGCAAAATGGAATTGTTGAAAGAAAAATAGAACCCTAAAAGAAATGATGAATGCCATGTTACTAAATTCAGGCTTACCACAGAACTTGTGGGGAGAAGCAATATTGTCTGCTAATTATGTTCTTAACAGAATAACCCACAAGAAAACTAACAGTACTCCTTATGAATTGTGGAAAGGTTGACCACCTTCCTACAAATACTTAAAAGTGTGGGGGTGTTTGGCAAAGGTAGAAGTTCATGTTCCTAAAAAGACCTCTCCACCACCAAGTATGCGTACTTGCTTTCCAAGAACTTCTCCACCACCCCTCCCTTACCCAGTTGGGATTGGGTTTGGAAACTCCCTACCAGACCGAGAGTGATCCATTTCATTTGGCTAGCACTCCAACAACGTCTTCATACCAAAGACCTCTTACATATCAGAAACATCACCTCGAGTAGTTCTTGCCAACTCTGCGGGTCATCTCCCGAAACAAACCTTCATGCATTGAGGGACTGCATATCGGCAAAAAGATTTTGGGACTCAATCATTATTCCCCCTAAGTTATCACCTTCTTTCAACCTTAGCTCAACGGAATGGCTCAAAATCAATTGCCTCTACACTAAGCCTCACTCATCATCCATTCCTTGGGCCATTGTCTTTCCCCTTACTTATTGGACTATTTGGAAAAACTGAAACTCTGTCTGCTTCGAGCCCACTCCCCCTAACCCACTCAAACTTACTTGGACCATTGCTTTGGCCACCGAATGGTATCACCTCTCATATACCAGTAAACCCCGTGCCACTAAAACCATTGTTTGTAGTTGGAAACCTCCTCCCTTTCATTGTTTCAAACTTAACACCGATGGTGCTGCAAATGAAAATCATGCAACCGCGGGCAGTGTCATTCGTGACGATCATGGCAATTGGGTTTCGGGCTTCTGCAGATTTCTAGGCAAAACCAACAGTCTAACTGCTGAACTATGGGCCCTTAGAGATGGTCTCAAATTGGCTCTTGACATGGGTCTCACACCAATTGAAGTTGAATCTGATGCTCTCACTCTTGTGCACATGGTATTAAATAATTGCAATGACCAACACCACCTTAGCAATGTTGTTCATGACTGCAAGTTCCTCCTAGACAGACTCGGATTGCCAACTGTTCAACACATATTCAAGGAAGCAAATCAAAGTACGGATGCGCTAGCAAATTATGGACTGCTTATGATGGATGGGAATTTTCATGTTTTCTCTTACCCTCCATCTCCTTTTATATCTCAGATGGTTATGTATGATGCTATGGCCCCGCTTGTTTTCAGAGGTAGAATGGAGGGGATTCATAGTGAGGAGATTAATAGTGAAGGGATTAAGTAAAATTATGTTTGTTTTGATGATAGTTGTTAGTGTAGGAATTATTAAATTATTTTTATATAAAATAATAAAACAAATAAAAAATATAAAAAAATTAAACATTAATATTTTAAAAAAATTCCCAATATAAAAAAAAAATATTCTAATCTCTTCACTATTTTTCTAATACCATCTCCACCTCCTCCATCTCAATCCTCCTTCCAACCTCCATCTATATCACCTCCTCCATCCTAATCCCTTCCCCAACTATACAAACAAACACAACACTAAATAACCCCACCTCCATCCTAATCCCCTCCCATCTATTTAACCCCAAAACAAACAGGGCCTATGGGAATTCTATATCCCAGAACTATCTTGTACTGACTCAGCTATTATTTTATAACAACCTTATATTTACCACAAAAAAAAAAAAAAACTATGGGGAATTAACAGGTTATAGTGTATATTTGTAAAAATAATAATTCAATAGTCTCAAACTACTATGTGATATTATTTATATGATATTCCAAATCAAAGTAAGAAATTTTACGAATAAATTATGTTGACTAACCTTTGTTAAGTAATTTAGAGATGAAAGATAACTCACTTGAGAGGTGTGTTATTGTTGTGAGAATTAAAATAATTTTAATTCAAAAAGAAGAATATCTCCTGCCATGATGTTCAAGCCTTTAAATCTTTATCCTTGAATGATCAAATCTTGAATATATAAACAAAACCCACTCACTAAACACTTTTACAGAACCATATGGGAAAAGTGGAAGGAACAGAGTTTCAATCCTATTCTATTTACAAAACAACGTTTGTGTTTGATGGCTATCACAGACATATATATAGATAGGCTTGGACCGATATCCAAGTATAACTCCTTATAACTTCCCACCATCAAGGAAGTTGTAAAGTCCCAAGAAACCACCATATGGCATAGTGAATAGACATTAGTTAACCATTAGTCATTAAACCAATTCAATATATATAATAAATATATATATATATATATATATATATATATATATATATATAAATAAAACAAACATGTGGCATATGGGCCACTTTATGGATATTCTTACATTCTTCCACTTGGCACATATAACACACGTTATTGACTGTCGGGTAACTAACAAACTGATGATGGCCATTAAATAAAAAAACCCAAACCTTAGAGGTATAATACATGAATCATGGCGGTTATACTCTATCAATTAAGTATTTCCTTCCATGTATTACATTGTATTACACTCTCAACTTTATGTGGTGTCATTCTTTATGAATAACTTCTAATAAGTTATTCTGGATCCAATGATCCCTGTGGATCAATAGTCCGAATGGACTGCATAGCATCACAAATACTTTAGGTGCACAAAATGATGCTTTTCACTAATAATAATCAAAATTTCATGACAAAACAAAATAAAACAACAACTAGAAAAATTATTGAGCTAACCAATCAGTCTCATGCCCTCAACATGTTTTGAAAACACCTTTACAGAAAAACCTTTGGACATGGGATCTGCAATCATCATATCAGTACTAATATGCTCAATGCTGAATTCTTGCTTCTTAACACGGTCTCGAATAGCAAGATACTTTATGTCAATATGCTTACTTCGGTTACCACTTTTGTTGTTGTTAGAGAAGAAAACCGCAGCCGAATTATCACAGTAAACCTTTAATGGCCTAGAAATTGAATCCACAATTTGAAATTCTGTGATAAAATTCCTTAACCAAATAGCCTGTGAGGTCGCTTCAAAGCAGGTTATAAACTCTGCTTCCATTGTTGATGATGCAATTATCGTCTCTTTGGCGCTCTTCCATGAAACAGCATCGCCTGCTAGCAAATAAACATATCCTAAAGTGGATTTTCTGGAATCTTGACAACCCACAAAATCCGAGTCTGAATATCCAACCACCTCAAGATAGTCAACATGCTTATAAGTAAGCATGTAGTCCTTGGTTCCCTTTAAGTACCTCATGATTTTCTTTGCAGCCTTCCAATGTTCCATTCTTGGATTACTTTGGTATCTTCCAAGCATCCCAACTACAAATGCAATGTTAAGTCGTGTACAAACCAAAACATGCATTAAACTGCCTACGGCAGACGCATAGGGAATGCAAACCATTTGTTCTTTTTCCAAATCATTCTTCGGACATTGACTTAAACTGAATTTGTCACCCTTTAAAAGGGGCACTGCATTAGAATTGCAATCACTCATCTTGAATTTCTCCAAAACTCTTTCAATGTAGGCTTTATGAGATAGTCCTAATGTCCTTTTGGACCTATCTCTGTGAATCTCTATGCCAATGACATAAGAAGCTTCACCCATGTCCTTCATTTCAAAATTTTGGGAAAGAAATTGTTTAGTATCATGCAACAATCCCAAATCATTAGATGCAAGTAAAATGTCATCCACATATAGAACTAGAAAAATGTATTTGGTCCGACTAACCTTAAGGTATATACAGTTGTCCACAACATTCTCCGTAAAACCATATGAAGTAACAACATTGTGGAATTTTACATACCACTGTCGGGAAGCTTGTTTTAGTCCATATATGGATTTCTTGAGCTTGCAAACTAAGTGACTATCTTTTTCAGAACAAAAACCTTCAGGTTGGTTCATGTATACTTCTTCCTCAAGATCCCCATTTAAAAATGTCGTTTTCACATCCATTTGATGTAGCTCTAAATCAAAATGAGCTACTAATGCCATGATAATTCGAAATGAATCCTTTTTAAAAACTAGAGAAAATGTATTATGATAATCGATGCCTTCTCTTTGAGTAAAACCCTTGGCTACAAGTCTGGCCTTATATCGTTCGACATTACCATTTGAGTCTTTCTTGGTCTTATAGACCCATTTACAGCCAATAACTTTAATTCCTTTAGGCAACTCGACAATTTTCCAAACTTGATTCTTAGCCATAGATTCCAACTCTTCTTTCATGGCATCATACCATAATTTAGAATCATCCCTATTCATGGCATTGGAAAATGAAATTGGATCATCTTTAGGCCCGATGTCAAAATCAAACTCCATTGAGTATACAAAATAATCACCAGAAATTGCTGACTTTCTAGCTCGTGAGGATCTTCTTAATTCTGTAGTCTCAATTGGGACTTGAGCTATAGGCACTATGTTGACTTGGTCCTCTTGTGGTGGAAGTTGTTGAATTTGTTGATTTTCAAGGATATCAGGTTGATTATCCTAAAAGACAACCAATTCACCTATATTCACAAGTGTTGTATATGGATCCGGTGATTCCTTCCACTCTATCATTCAAAGGTAACTCCCACTAGGGTCAACTTCCTCAATAAACTTAGCATTTCTGGCTTCAACAATTCTAAGTGAATTTGAAGGACAATAAAATTTGTAACCCTTGGAGTTTTCCGCATAGCCTAGGAAAAAACCACTAACTGTTCTGGGGTCCAATTTCTTTAAATGTGGGCTATACACCCTCACTTCAACTGGACAACCCCAAACGTGTAAGTGTCTTAAACTTGGCTTCCATCCTTTCCATAACTCAAACGGTGTTTTGGCAACAACCTTGGATGGAACCCTATTTAAGATATACACGACGGTTTTCAAAACTTCACTCCATAAATTTATAGACATATTAGAATAACTAAGCATGTTCCTTACCATGTCCATAAGTGTTTGGTTCCTTCTTTCAGCAACACCATTTTGTTGTGGTGTGCCAGGCATTGAATATTGTGCAATAATGCCTTATTTCTTAAGGAACTTAGCAAATGGACCTGGTAATTGTCCCAATCCTGTGTACCTCCCATAATATTCTTCACCCCTGTCTGACCTCACAATTTTAATTTTCTTTTCTGTTTGTTTCTCTACCTCTGCTTTATAAACTTTAAAGGCATCAAGTGCCTCGGCCTTATAAAACAAGAGGTAGAGATACATGTATCGTGTGAAGTCATCAATAAATGAGATAAAATATCTCTGACCATTCAGACAAGGTGGAGTAAATGGTCCACAAATATCAGTGTGTATGATTCTAAGAATTTTCTCACTCCTTTTGGCACCTTTACTGGTCTTGTTGGTCTGCTTTCCCTTTATGCAATCCACACAAATACCAAATTTGGTAAAATTAAGAGTCAGAAAGACTTCATCATTAACCAACCTCTTTATTCTCTTAATGGAGATATGTCCCAATCTCCTATGCCAAAGAATAGAGGAGGACTCATCAATAATATTATGCTTAATGCCAATATCACCATACAAGGTTAAAAGATTTTGTTCAAAAATAGGATCCAAATTTAATTTGTACAAACCATTAATTAAAGTACCAAATCCTACAGAAACAGAGTCTTTAAACAAACTAAAATTTGCACCAATAAACTGAAATTCAAATCCAAATGGTACTAGTCTAGAAATAGAAATTAAATTTTTTGAAAAAGATGGAATGTAAAATGTGTTTTCAAGATCCAAAACAAAGCCATTTTTTAAAACAAGTCTGAAAGTTCCAACAATTTCGACGTGCGAACACATCCCATTGCCAGAATAGATGCCTTGTTCACTTCCCGTCGGTTTCCTTAGGCTGAGGAAGCCTTGCATGGTATTAGCAATGTGAATTGTAGAACCCGAATCAATCCACCAATCATATTGATGAGTATTAACAAAATTAGATTCATAACACACAAGAGATATGAGATTATCTTTCTTCTCAATCTCTAAGGACTTAAGACAAGCTGCAATGTCCCTCATTTCCATAATGTGCTCACGCACACTCCTAGAATTGTTATGCTTCATTCCTGATAGTTTGTTCATTAGGGTGCTTGCCAATACTTTGTCAGAACTAACAAATTGCTCTTCAATAGCCCTCATGTAGTTCTTGACCTTATCAGATGGTGGGATTGAGCCCCTAATGCTCTGGCTGATATGTGACTTTATAAGCATTAGGCTTAAATGTTGGATCGCTCCCACTTATCATAAGCACTCTTTTCTACAGCGGAACTCTCATCTGTGGGTTCAGGAGGTTCATCCACACGGAGTGCCAGATCAAGGTCCATGCACCCCAATGTTAGAAGGATTTTGTCCTTTCAGTCCGAAAAATTATCATCGTTCAATAATGGAATCCGAGAAGACTCATTAGATAGTACAGAGGTAGAAATCACTGTAATTACCAAGAACATTATTAATACTTTGAAACAATAGCTATAGTCTGAATCAACCAATGTCAAATTCAGTAACAAATCTAAATCTTCCTGCGAATAAAAGTCACTAAACTATATTAGATTTGCTATTACTTTATAATAAGACTAATGGGTTCCGAAATATGTAAGGAAAAGAAAACTCATACATGTGGGTTTAGAGTGTTCAATCCCTTTAATACCTAATCCATTATCTTATTTCAATTAAATTTCATAAATAATTATTTTCCTGTGGGACCAAGAAATTATTTATAAAACATAATTGCAATGTAAAAATGCCAAATTAATTTTTAACTTTATGTAATCAAAACACTGAGGATCACATCTTTATGTCTTAAGAAGCTATGGCTACTCTTAAAACAGAATAAAATTTTTAAATATGGCATAATTTATTAATGTGAGCAAATCCTTATAGTCACAACAAATGCATAATCTTTCAATGCACATAATGTATAATACATACAATCAGAGTAATATCACATGAAAAATCCCAAGACCAAACACATGTAATTCAACCTTATACTAGATTTTGCTTAAAAATTAGACCAAAATAAATTCCATAAGCCCAACACATAGTGTATTCATACTCGTATTTCACATGAATTTTCAATGCATAAATAATTACCTTAATGCATGTAATATAATATTACATTATTTTAGATAACATGCCAATGAATCTCAAAAATTATAAAAACTAATAGAACATGTTATAATTCACTGTATGAGATTCAATTGAATTTGCTTACTATTTAAACATGCAACGATAATAAACAAAACATCCTTAACAACATGTTAAAATTTCTTTATGAAAATTCTAGAAATAAGTTCAAGTCTTTCATGTTTTTTTTTTTAAAATAAACCAAATAAATCCAAATAAAAGTATGAGAATTTCTAGATTTTATATAGAATCAGATTAAATATTTTGCTCTTTAATGTGTGTGTCAAAAATAATAGTTAATGACACACAACAAGTCTCCTAAATAAAATAGATTGAGAGTAGGAGAAAATTCTAAATAAATGTAAATACCACTAGCACAAATCACAATGGACTCTACTATTGCAACAGTGCTTCCTTTTTCTTTAATAGTGATATTCAAAAGTTATGCAATATAAATTATTCATTCTGATTCTACAATGATTCTGAATTGTTAAGTTTTATAGTGTGAATTAATATACAAATATCACATATATAGAATAGGCTTAATTGGATTCACGAAATTGATAATAGTTTGATGTAAGAATTTGAAATAAAAACTAAACAACATAACAGAAGGTTGGCTCTGATACCAATTGTGAGAATTAAAATAATTTTAATTCAGAAAGAAGAATACCTCCTGCCATGATGTTCAAGCCTTTGAATCTTTATCCTTGAATGATCAAATCTTGAATGTATAAATAAAACCCACTCACTATATGAAAAAAAGTTGAAGGAACAGAGTTTCAAGCCTATTCTATTCACAAAACAACGCCTGTGTTTGATGGCTATCACAGGCATATATATAGATAGACTTGGACCCATATCCAAGTGTAACTCCTTATAACTTCCCACCATCAGGAGGTTGTAAAGTCTCATGAAATCACCATATGGGATAGTGAACAAGTATTAGTTATCCATTAGTCATTAAACTAATTAATTAGTCATTAAACCAATTGAATATATATAATATAAATAAATAAATAAAACAAATGTGTGACATATGGACTACTTTATACATATTCTTACCATTATTACTTGCTGATCAAAGATATCACGAAAATAATATAGTTAAATTTTGAAAATATCTAATAATTTTTCATACCGTGACTAGTTAGATTCTAAAAGCAAGCCATGCATGAAATCCCAATGATAATGTAAAAATAAAAAAGTACATATACATGACACTCCCGTGATCTCCACTACTAAACATTTTCGACTACATAAAGAACAAATGAGTACTTGTGTGATTATGTATGAATTGTTGGGTGATTATGTACTTTTCATCAAATTCAAACCTATGTCAATTCTTAAACATTGCCACTGTGAAGTGGTGGATGTTCTGTTATTCTTCTTTTCTTTTAATGGGTTTTTGGAGGAGGATTCTGTAACCAAAAAAAAAAAATCATTTTAATTTTTTTTTTTTTTTGCCAACAAACAAGTTTTAGTCACATTACAAAATTTGGAACCATGGTTTGTAATTAAATGAGTGAGTTTTATGTTTTTTGACACCTTGCTTTTGTCTTCTTCAGATATGCTGATTTTACCAACTCCAACTATCAAATCTAGTTGTTGGTGTTTGTAGAGCAGTATTATTCAAATCTAGTTCAGATTTCATTACCCTCTTTCCCTCCCGCCTTGCTTTGTTTCAAAGATCATCCTAAAAACCATGTTGCCCAGTCTGTTTTTTTGGCCAGACAATTGAAGGTAAATGCTATAAATTTAGTATTTTTTTCTTCTTATCTTGCGTGTTTTTTTATTTTTATTTTTTATTTTTTATTTTCTTTCGTGTACCATAGAGGCCAAAATCCTTTTAAAAAATAAACTTTGCACATTTGACAATTTCTTTTTAAGCTGATAAAAAAAAATCTAAATATATAATTTTAAAATTGATGATAAAATAATACGGAAATGCATGAGACCCCCAGTGGGGGTGCTGGGGGTCATGCCTGATTGGTTAAAAAAAAACAATTTTTCTTTTTCTTTTTTTTTTTTTGTTTTTATCCATTGCCAGCCCCCCACGTGGAGGTGGGGGTGCTGGGGGTGCATTCCTGCTGGGGGTCTCCAGCAGGACTCAAAATAATACTTATTCAATAACAATTAAGGAATTAACGGTGTAATTAGCTTTTCTTTTAGCTTTTTGTATGCAATTTGCTACATTAGAAAATAATCTTAAATTTTCATCATATTGATATTAATTTTCTACTTTATAACAGATACGTTATTTTTTTACTTTTGACTCAGGGTTGGGAAGGAGGAGTTATTCGGTTTTTTTGGAGTACTGTCACTTGATTTTTTTAATAAAGTTGTGATCGATAAATGGAGTGGAATTTATAAATTTGTATGGCTTATTTTGAAAAGATAGTAAAAAGTAATTTTTTGACTTTTAATCAAGTTTTTAATTTTTTTAGACAAATGATTTGGAAAGTTGGTAAAAAGTGACTTTTAGTTTTTTTTATTAATATTTGTTTATGATGTCAAATCATAATCAAATGACCAAACTATCCCTATTTAGTTTAAAATATTACAACTTCACCCATGTAGTATATTTTGACTCATGAGGGGTAAAATTATCCTTGGTTAAAAACCACCTTCCCAAATGGAAAAAAATTCAAAAAAGCCAACTTTTAACTTTGGAAAATGCTAGAAGTCCCAAACTTTTTACCAAATAAATGATCAAATGTCTCACATGGGTGTCGGGTCCCGACACCCATGTGAGACATTTGATCATTTATTTGGTAAAAAATTTAATATCCCTAATATTATCCTTTAACTTTTATTACAAATCAAAAAAAATAATTAAAAGCCAACTTCCCAAAACAAGTCATGAGCCTGTGTTTGGCAAGGACTTTTTCAGGTTTTTTTGGCTATTTTAGCCACAAAAAATAAAATAGGCTATTTTAACCATAACAAACAAAACATCACATCCAACCTATAATCATTACATTCTTCTCTCACAAAAAAAGTCAAAAAAATTAAAAAGTCCTTCCCAAACCAAGTTTTTTAACCCAAGTTAAAATAGCTAAAAAAATTAAAAAACCAAAAAACCAACCCACTTCCCAAACAGAGACTCAATCAATAATTTTTCGGTGGGAGAGACTGTATAAATCTGAAAAGAACCAAACTTAAAACGAAAATAAATAAAGGGAGTCATGAAGTGACCTCAAAGCAGCTGATGTTAAAGATGATTCTGAAATGACAAAATTGTTGTCGTCTCCTTACCAAAAAAGTTTTTTTTTTTTTTTTAAATAAAAAAAAGTGATTTAACTTTTCAGTTTTCATCAATGATACAATCAAAGTACATAGAAAAATATACTAGGAAAAATTAGCAGGTAATTTGAAAAAGTTATTATAAATTTATGAAAAAAATTATAATTTTATTTAATTAATATTTATAAAATTTATTGTTTTTTTATACTTACACTTATCTGAAATTTTCCCAAATATATATATTGGCACCATTTTAACTCACTCACAATTTAATTTTGATTTTTTAAGTGAGATGTTAAAAATGAATTATGAAAGGTGAAAATAATATGACACTAATTTATAGCATTTAAACTCTTTTTTATGAGATGTAGGAAATTTTATTCGAAATAATGTGACGGTAATATTTTTAAAATAATGAAATATAAAAATAAATGTTTTAATTTGAAATAAAATACATAAGTGCACAAAATTCATCTACAAAAGAATACATAGAAAAATAATTTGTGATTGAAATAAAACCTTTCTATGATGGAATACACATCGTAAATCAATTTAAAATATAATACACCAACCAAGTGACCAATCTAACTACTCACTCAACCATTATATTTATTTATTTATTTATTTCGAATTTTGCAAGGAAAAGAAAAACTAAGGTGTCGTTTGGGAAGAGCTCTTTTGGCTCTTTGAGCCACAAAAGACAGAATAAGTTATTTAAGTCACAACAGACAAAATATCACATCCAATCCATAATCATTACACTCTTCTCTCACAAAAAAAGTTTAAAAAGTCAAAAAGTCAAAAAACTCTTCCTAAACCAAGCTTTTGAGTTCAAACTCAAATAGTTAAAAAAAGTCAAAAAATCAACTCACTTCCCCAACGGAGGCTACGGAGGCTAAATCGACGTATAAACAAAACGAAAAAATCATCAACACCTCAAATCCTCTGTTCCCTTCAACCGAGATTGAGTGCGTGTATAACAAATCAAATCCAATCAATTTTCTCTCTCCAAATTCAATAATTTTCAATTTTTATGAAGTTTTGTTAACGAACTCGAGAGTATTGATTATTAATAAAATTATATATTTTTTATAAGCACATATTTTTATGAAAAATAAATTATCACCATCAACAAAATTTATTTTTTATTCATAAGAACATAATATTAAGTGCTGTTTTGAAAAGTTGGTAAAAAAATTAAAGTAGCGTTTGGTAGAACTTTTTAAATATGATTTGAAAATAAGAATTGCATTTTGAGTTTGTGAGTTTAGGAATTATGATTTGAGTGTGAAAATTTTGTTTTGTAAATGAGTTTTGAAAAGACTTTTGAATTGAGTGAGAAATTTTTAATGTGACATATGATATTTGATACAAAAATTTATAACTCATAATCAAATACACAATTCAAAATTCTATTAAAACTCATAGAAAAAATTTAAAAAATATTTTTTGTTAAATATATAAAAATTAACATGTGTCAATTGTAAAAAATAAAAAATAAAAATTTACACTGTTCTGGTCAACCAATCGGACGACCGATTAGTTTAAATTTTTCTATTTTTGACTGAATTTTCAAAAGTAAACGTGAAATTAAATTTTAAAAGTTGTAAACAAATATCACCTAAAATCATTATACTGAAATTAAAGTTTCAAAACCTAAACCAACAGAGCCTAACTTTTTGACTTATTTCTTTTTAACTTTTTTATATAAAAAAAATAAAGAAATAATTATTTATAGCACTAGCAATAATAACGTAGTGGTAAATATATACAAGCCTCACATTGACTCCATTTTTGCTTTGTTTTGGTTCATTGCTAGTCTAGTTCATTTACTACTCATTCATTCAGCTCAAAGTTTCAGAAACGGAAGGAGATCAAGCCGAAGAAGAAGATGGCGAGCAAGGTCTCCAATTTCTCCGATCTGATCCAGCGCGTCACCGCCTCTTGCTTACTCCACCCTCTAGCCGCCGGCCGTCACGATCCCGACGAAATCTCCGACCACCGCACCGGAGACGAGTCCGAAGACGATCATCGTTACAAGACCGAAGATGAGGAAGAAGATGATGAAGTTGAAGATGGAGAGAGAGACGGATTTAGGGTTTTGGATGGGGCGAGATCGGAGAGGGTGATAGAGATGGAGATGATGATGGGGCAAGTGTTCGATGCGGTTTCTGCGATGAAGAGGGCGTACGTTAGCCTTCAGGAGTCGCACTGTCCTTGGGATCCGGATAAGATGAGGGTGGCTGATGTGGCGGTGGTGGCGGAGCTCAGGCGGCTTGGGGTTTTGAGGGAGAGGTTTCGGAGGAGTGTTGGGAGGGAATGTGGAGGGAGAGAGAGGAGGTTGGGGACGGCGGGGGTTACTCTGAGGGAGGTGGTGGCGCCATATGAGGCGGCGGTGGAGGAGCTGAAGAAGGAGGTGAAGGTCAGGGAAGCTGAGGTTCAGAACTTGACGGAAAAGCTCAAAACCGCCACCAGACTCGGCGGCGGCGGCGGCGGCGGTGGAAAGAAGGGGCGGTCTCATCAGTCTAAGAGAAAAGTCAGCTGCAGTCAAGCTCAAGGTACTCTCTCACTCTCAGGGTTATTTTCGTAAATGAGAAGAAAAAACACAAATAAAATGCTTATGTAGCCACTGATACCTCGCCTCGTCAGTGACACAATTAATGTTAAACCCCAGATAATTAGAAACTTTGTGATTGATTGATTGGGGTCTACGGATATTGGTATTATGGTAATTTCGCAATGCATATCTGACCACCGTTTTGTTCTGTACCAGTTGCGGCGGTGCCGGTGCCGGAGATATTTGAAGCCACCATGAGTTCGGTAAACGAAGCATCGAAGTCCTTCACTTCGCTTCTCCTCTCACTCATGCGCTCTGCCCACTGGGACATCGGCGCCGCCGTAAGATCCATCGAATCCGCCACCTCCACCACCGCTGAATCCGCCGTCGGAGCCCACCACGCCAGGTACGCACTCGAGTCCTACGTCAACCGCAAAATATTCCAAGGATTCGACCACGAGACCTTCTACATGGACGGTAGCCTTTCCTCTCTCCTCCACCCGGACCAGTTCCGCCGCGAGTGCTTCACCCAGTACCGAGACATGAAAGCCATGGACCCAATCGAGCTCCTCGGGATCTTACCCACTTGCCACTTTGGCAAGTTCTGCTCCAAGAAATTCCTCTCCATCGTCCACCCCAAGATGGAGGAATCTCTGTTCGGAGACTTGGAGCAGCGCCGCCAGGTCCTCGCCGGAAACCACCCGAGGAGTCAGTTCTATGGCGAGTTTTTGGGTCTGGCTAAGGCGGTGTGGTTGCTTCATTTGTTAGCTTTTTCTCTGGATCCGCCGCCGAGTCATTTTGAGGCCAGTAGAGGAGCCGAGTTTCATCTGCAGTATATGGAAAGTGTTGTCAGACTTTCCGGTGGGCGGGGGGTTGTGGGTCAGGTCGTTGGGTTTGCAGTGAGTCCCGGGTTCAAGCTTGTCAACGGGTCGGTCATCAAGGCTAGGGTTTACCTTGTACCCCGGACATGAAACATTCGGGTCGGATTGTTTGTTTGTTTGTTTGTTTTCTAAATGGTGTTGTTTCGGGTCATGTGAGTGTATGTGTTGTAGATGTGGGTCATGATGCTATAGAGGAACTAACTAGGTTAGTAACGTCTTATGAGTAGAGTATTAAGCATACAACTTAAATAATGCCATTTGATTTTTATTTTTGGCTGTCTCGTCAATAAGGTCTTTTAAATTCTAAATGAGCAACGCAAAAAAACCTTTATAATTTTAAATTTATAAATTTACTCCCAATAATGTAATAAAGAGTTGAATATTTTATCATTAGATGTTTAATTAATTAAAAATTAACACCTATTGTACCACAATATTGTGAGTCAAATTATAAAATAAAAAAAAAATATGAATCCAACATTTTCCATTCTAAAATTGGTTACCCAATCCATTTTTGTTTCATCTTGAGCTACCAATAAACTCTCTCCATGGGCAGCATCTTTTAGGTTGACTTTTTTTGGTATTTTTTTTTTGGCAAAGGTACAATATTTTTGTAAGAATAATTCATTAAAACAAAAATTTTGAAAGTCAAATTAAAAATCGTTGTCAAACTTGAATATATAAATGATATGATGGCAAAAAATAATTGTTAATAAAGCATGTCAACTAATTACCAAAAATGAAGTAAAATAAAGCTAGCTTTGCATTTCTTTTTATTAGGAATAAAGTCAATACATTAAAGGCAAGATCCAAACACTACCTCTTAAAAAAAATGTGTCAATCACCCCTCTCAAAAGAACCTTCTGTTTATTGTTATGATTTTGAATTTTTCTGCTTGGGAGTGTTGTTTTAAATGCTACAAGCAATTGAATAACATGATATGAGTATGAATTGAAATACAAGTGGAATCAAGAACTACGATGATCAAGCAATGTGAAAATGAATTGTTTTTGTGCTTGCCAACTTGCAAGCAATATGAATATAATTTAGGCTAAGTTTGGGAAGATAAGAAAAAGTCAAAAAGTTATTCAAAAAGTTAAAAAGTTAACACTATTCATCAAAAGTCAACAATTATGACTGCACAACTCTCAATTTTAATTTTTTCCTACAAACCAATTTTTACTAATTTTTAATACACATTTTTTCATAAAAAGTCAAAAAGTTAACCCAAACATTCATATTTTTTTCCTCAAATTTTTAGTCTAAATAGACAAAAAAATATACTTATTTAAGACATCCTAAACAATCCCTTAATATGAATATGAATTATAATGATCATATTACAAGAAAAAGTTGTTTTTGTGCAAGCAATATAAATATAATTTAATATGAATGTGAATTATAATGATCATATATATTATAAGAAAAAGTAGTTTTTGTGCTTGCTAACTTTTATAATTTTGGTGATAATCATGTTTGATATATCTAGACTGGTCTAACCGATCAGCTTTGAATAGGCAAGATCAGCTTGGAAGAATATAAGGCCAACTTGAGAAAAATACTTGATCAACTCACTCAAATTGAGTTGACACTCTAACTAGACGTGCACAGAAAGTTGATCTGCGTTAAGAATTTATAAGAAAATCTCTTCTAAAACTAGATACAATCTAAAAATATTATTAGTCTCTCCGCTTCAAAATATTAATTTTTTATTGTTTCAAAATATTAGTCCCTTTTTTAAAGTTTAGGAATAAAATAATATAAATTTACTATTTTGCCTTCTTTTAAATTCATTAATAACATAAAAAAATACTATTATGACGATTGATATTCTTAAAAAAAATACTATCAAAGGACAATTTTGAAAAATTAATCAGTGTGTTTGGTTTCAGCTTTTTTTAAATTGAGTTTTCTATTTTTCGTATTTTTTTATTTTTAGTGAATATTTTTAAAATTGTAAGTTTTTTTTTTACTTTTTTAGATGCATCTTACTTAAAAGTATCTAAAAAATAAATACTTGTGAAAAAAATATTTTAAAAAATTAATAAATATACAAAAATATGAAAAATATATTGAAGTTTTATATTTTTTATATTTTTAGTATCTAGTGAATTTTTAAAGATTTTTTCACAAAAATTATATTTTTTAAGTGTATTTATGTTAAGCGTGTCTACAAATTAAAAAAATTACTTAAAATATTAAAAAAATCACTAAAAACAAAAAATACAGAAAACAATATAGTAGAATTTTTTGAAAAATATTTTTAAAAAATTGAAAACAAATATATTTTTAAAATGCAATAATTGTAGTATAAAAAAATTTAAATTTCCTAAAATAAATTATTATTTTGGAACGAATGGAGTACAAAATTTTAGTTTTGAACAAATTGCACAACGGGTTGTTCTACAAGGAAGTTATTGCATTAATTCTCTAAAATGAAGAACCATGTGGGAAAGTTGTTTGAGGATGTTTTTAAAAATTAAGCACTCTAAAATGGCCAAAAATTATATTTAGATGCTCTAACAAAAAAGAGGTGCACATCCATTCTCTCCCTCTCTCTCATTTATTTACTTCATAATTCTTTTAGTTTTATCTAATGCAACTTGACTATCTTTTTTCAATAAACTATATAAAATGAAATTTTTGAATCATTCAAAATAAATCTCATAAGTTCACCTAGCCAAACAAGGCCTCTCCAATTAGCGGAGGGATTTTATTTCCATCTAAAAAATCATTAAGTACGCTTAATTTCTTAATACATTCTATTAAATTATTTAAGATTATAATTTATTCTCAATACACTCTATATTTTTTTTTTTTCAAATTACCCTTTAAAGTACACCCAAATAATAAATAAATCAAAAACTCTAAATTACACTATTTTGAAAAAAACCTTACAAAAGATTTCTTATTACATCTATTCTTAAATTTCAAAAGGCACCCAAATCTTCAAATTTCAAGTATATTTTGGGGCGAAATTTATGCTCTGTTTGGTAGAGCTTCCAAACTTTAGTTTTACCCTTTGTTTTTGGGTCTAGCTTGTCTCAAGTTGATATCAAGATTGGACCCGTCCAGTTCGGGTCATGGGGTCCATTTTTTGGGCCCATTTTGATAATCCGAACCGTTCAATGTGTAGAACTCGTCGATTACTACATGTTTGTAAAAAATCACGTTGATCGAATATCAATAACTATGTGATCAAATCAATTTTGTATAAAAAAAGAACGGTGAACAATTAACGGTTGATAAAAAATTATTTTGTTTACATAGCTATCGATATCCGATCAACATAATTTTTTACTGACATATAGTACTTGACGAGTTCTACACATTGACAATTTTGATTATCAAAACGGGACCCGTGGTGGGCCCCCACAGGCCCAACAGCACGGTCCAATCCGATCTTGGACTGGACAACTTTCAAAAATTAATTCCACTCACCTTTGATAACTCTGGCCAAAGCAAAAAAATATGGGCTAGCCGGTCACCCCACTGGTGCATATTTATTTTATTTTATTTTTTTTTTTTTTACAATTAACCCATATTAATTTTTATATATTCAATAAAAAAAATATTTTTTAATTTTTAAATATTTTTTATGAGTTTTGAATAGAATTTTAAGTTATATGTTTGGTTATGAGTTGTAAGTTTTTGTATCAAATATCATATGTCACATCAAAAATTCTCCACTCAATTCAAAACTCTTTTCAAAACTCATTCACCAAATAAATTTTTTATACTCAAATCATAATTTCAAAACTCACAAACTCAAAATATA
Source organism: Camellia sinensis (assembly GCF_055761805.1). NCBI lineage: Eukaryota > Viridiplantae > Streptophyta > Magnoliopsida > Ericales > Theaceae > Camellia > Camellia sinensis. Next base: position 64,972,647 of record NC_138974.1, read on the forward strand.
ACTTTATTCTCAAATCATATTCAGAAAACTCTACTAAACGCAACGGTAGGATTTTTTTTTTATCTCTACAGTCTAATATATCTCTATGTATACATACATATGATATATCTGGTATATATACATATATGTTTATGCAGATACTCTTCGAAACTATTTTACTTTCAATTTTTTGAAACACGAAGATTTGAGTACTCATATTCAAATTCGAAACAATTTCAGGCGCTTAAACCACCACTCGCACTCATAAACGCTTCAATCATCTTGTTCTAGAAAAGGCATCTCCGAAGACTCTCTAATTCCGCTAGAATTCTATTTGATGCCAACCCCAAGCTTTTGTTCAAACTTGGAAATTCCATAGACTATTCTAAAGGATCTCGTAGAAGTATGGTAGCATTGACTTTGAAAATCCTTTCAAAAAATTTTAAATAGATTTATCATTACAGCTATTTTGAAATGATGGTACTTGAGAAAGAAGATGAAGAAGAGAATTCAATATAAATAATATGTATAAGTGATTTGAGTATATTATAAAAATAATAATATTTTATTTTAAAATTTAATGTGTATTATCTTTATTAGTACATTTGCTAACATGATAGAAACAAAAAATTTAAAATTTTTACAAAATATACTGAGTTGGTATTTGGGTGCAATTCAAAGGAAATTCAAAGAAACAGAAGTACAGAGATATAAACAACTAAAAGAAAATAAAAAACAACCGGTAGATGAATAACTAATCCTTCAACACACTAACTCCAGCCATGTCAAGCACCCCTACATGTTCATCTTGTGCAACTCCCATGTTTGCAAGTAGATCAGCGCATTTGTTGCCCTCCTTTGGGGTATGTTGTAGGGAGCAGTCGTACCTTTTCAACAGGAATTTTGCATCCTCTATGAGAGCTTTATATGGTGAGTTGAGGCATGGATCATTCTGTATTTGGTTGATAGCTAGTTCCAAATAAGATTCAATATCCACTCCTTTAGTTTCTTTCTGGAATAGAATTGTAAGTCCCCTGTAGATAACCCACATTTCAGCTTCGAGACTTAAGCAATGTCCCAGTTTTCCATAAAATCCCCAGATCCATACTCCTGTTTCATCTCGCAGCAGACCTCTATATCTAGCATTGCCTGGGTCACCCTTTTGAACAGCCATCAACATTGAGCTTAAGTTTCCCTACAGATGGACAAAACCAGTGAATTAGTCTGGGTTGATAAGGCCTGGGATGAAGGACAGAATGACAGGCCTCATTAATCTCTTGAACATAATTTCTTATGTTCTTGAGATTGACTTGAATGGAATGAATAAGATTATCGAACACAAGTTTGTTGCGATCTTTCCAAATTTGCTAAAGTGTAGTTATAAAAACAATTTGTCATTTTTTCCCAAAAAAACTCACTTTTATCTTTTAAATTTAAGGTAATCTATTCAAGTAAAGGCCTATCACAACCTTCATTCCACCTGTTACCATCTTTGATTTTAGTCCATATGTTTTTGGATATGGTGCATTTCCTGAGGAGATGGTCCATATCCTCATTAGCCAAACCACATCTAGGACATAAGTCAGATGTGGTCATATTCCTCACAAGTCTCGTGTGATTAGTTAGCAGCCTCCCTTTTAGAATAAGCCAAATGAAGCATTTCAGTTTCTGGGAACTTTTAGTTTCCATAACCATTTCCAATCCCTACCATCCCATTCCTGCTTTGCAATGAGCTTATAAGTTGATGATGTAGTAAAGTTGCCACGGGTGGCTCCAACCCAAATAGGAGTATCTGTATAGGTGACAAATTTGGGCCTGTGAATTTTGCGAATTTCCTTGGGAGTTTAAAATATTTCCCAAAGCATCTATATTCCAATAGCCCTCTTCATTGAGTATTGAGCTAACTTCTTGAAGATCATTATCCTGCTGAGAGGTGTAAGTTGTAGATAATGGTTGTTCCTACACCACCAATCACACCACAAAGATATGTTCTCACTATTTCCCATATTCTATTTGACTCATTTCTTCAAATTATCTCTGTTTTTGCATATGCTTTTCTAGGTGTGTGAAGAACTCTCGAGGGGCCAATTAAAGATGGAATGCCTTCTCAAATACTTGGAATGCAGTACTTCACACCATAATTTGTCCTTGTCACTCAGCATTTTTCATCTAATTTTAGTCAATAAAGCTGCATTATGGTCTCTTGTTTTTCTAAGTCCTAGTCCACCTTCTGTCTTGCTTTTACAAACATTGTCCCAGTTAACCAGGTGTACTTTCTTTTTAGAATTAGTTTCACCCCATAAGAAATTTCCATTGAGTTGTCTATCGATTTTATCACAAACCCTCCTAGGAATTTCCATGGTCTGCATGCTATAACTGGGTATAGCAGATGTGACAGGCTGAATAAGTGTGGTTCTACTAGCTAGGAATTTCTAGCCTTCCAACCTGACAGCCTATTTTGTAATTTCTCCAAAGTGTCCCTGAACATGTTTCTATTAACTCTACCATAGATGTAACAACCCCCATACTGTTTACTGATTAATGAATGACCGATTACCGATAATCACCGATTACTGTTAAACGAAACGGATAATGACTGATAACTGACTGATAATCGAACTGAATGAAATACTGAACTGACTGACTGAAATTGAAACTGAATTGACTGAGTATATGTTAGTTAATTGCATTCTATCTGTTTGATTGTCTGATTATCTGTTCATGTTTATATGTTTAAACTGCTAATTGAAGGCCTTATCGGCGGCCGAACTAGAAACTGATTGATGTTCCGTGACCCTCATATTTAATGTGATTTTATAGTATAATTATCTGAAAATTGATTAGGTATGATTAAATTAGATTAATTAAGCTAATTAAAGAGTTGGACTTATTTACCGTTATGCCCTTGAGTGGGCCACTATCTCAAAGACACACACTTGAGCCTTATACTTGAATCAAAACACATTTGCTCAGCCATTCCTTCTTGCCTCAACCGACCCAAGCTAGAGAGTGAGAGAGAGTTGAGTTGTTCTTGAGAGATTTGCTTGATCTTGCTTGGAATTGAAGTGTTGATTGCTACTTTGAGCTCCTAGACCTTGAACACAAGACTAAGGTAGGACATCATCATCTTCTTGTTGTTGTCTTAGAATCCATTCTTGCATGATTCATGTTAATTTGTGGAGCTAAATCATGATTTGGTTCATTAATGGTGGATTGAAGATCATCTCTTGCATGCATGTTAGTATTGTTGCATTTTGAGATTGATTACATGGACATTAGTACATGCATGCTCATATTGTTGTTATAGACCATGTTTTCATCTGGTTTTGGAAAGAAATGAGCTCATTTGAGCAAGCTTTGGAGCTTCAATTTGGTTTAAAACTCATTCATGTATGTTGGAATGTTGTTCTTGAAAATGGGTTTGAATGTGGTTTTAATTGACTCACCTTTGGGGCTTGAATTCATAAATTGAGCTTTGAAACTTGTTATACATTGAATCTAGTTATGTTTTCCAGAATTTGGGCCCAAGAGGTCGAGTTTGGAGTGGTAGAATGCTTGGTTTGAGCTTGGGAGGCAGATCTGGAAATTCCAGATTTGGCTTCCTCGCTCGAGCGAAGGATTCCCCGCTCGAGCGAGCACCTTTGTCCAGGGCTCCGCTCGAGCGACCATCGAGCGACCATCGCGCGTAAAATCTCAGCATCCAGTACTTTTACTGTTTTGCAGACCGCTCGAGCGAAGGATTCCTCGCTCGAGCGAAGCCTTTGATTTTGGACTTACGCTCGAGCGTAGAAAGTTTCGCTCGAGCGAAGCTCCTATTTTCAGCAACTTTGCAAAATGTTTTCTAAGTGTATCTTTGCATCCTCATCCCATCCTAGGCATTCTTAGGCCTAGTTTAAGACATTTAGATGAGGATATCGTTGTAGAACACACCAAGGCAAATTAGGGATTAAGTTATGATATTTCCCAACTGTGTAGCTTAGTGTGTTCAACCTGTGAACTGTGTAGGGTTGGCGACTGGAGAGACACGCTCTAGCATACTATAGCCCAGAACTCTGTGAGTAACGATTGTGTAAAGATATGTTCACAAATGATTATCTTCTGATTACTGAACTGAACTGTTTACTGAACTGATATTGTTTACTGAATGAATGTATGTCCTTTATTTCTGAACTGTACTGTGGCATCCTTAGTACCTACTGTTTACTGTTACTGTTACTGCGACAGAATTCTCTGTCGGTTCCCTCGTGGAACCACTACTGTTCACTGACTGATGGCCATCATTACTGTTCGGTCTTTTAAGACCTGCTGTTACTGTTATGCTAATGGATGTACCACATATGACTGTTTACTGTACTGAATAACTGAAGTACTGATTGAATTGAACTGTTTTCATTACTGTAAGGACATTCATTCTAAACCCCTTTACGCTTTATGTTATTCACTGGGCTTTAGCTCACTGCTCATATATATATGTAGGTGTACAGGCACCAGATCGGAGCTAGGAGCGACAGGGTAACTCCAGTTTTGTCAAGCCAGCCTATGTGCCTCACTGCGAGGTTCCGAGTTGCCATGCTATGGCTTTGGGGTGTTTTGTTTGTTTTCCCCTGTCTGTCTCCATACTGTTTGGACTACTGTACTGTTATAAAGGGATTAGGTCCCTGTACCGTGTGACTGTAAATTTTGTATAGACCGTACTGTTTTGTACAGACGGAATGTTTTCTGTACTGTTTCGTAGGGTTGAGTCCCTAGTTCGAGTGAATGTAAATATTGTACATACTGTTCTGTACTGTTTATGTGTGAATGCATGAAAAGCCCTTTTTGCATACAGAATGTCACAGCTCAGTGGACACTATTTATTTACTGTATTGGCTTCCGCCAGGCCCTGTACTCTGTTTTACTGTATTACTGTTCTGCAGGCCTTCGGTAATCTCGGATTACTGGCCGGTTACGGTGCTAAACCCATAGGGCCGGGTTTGGGTCGTGACAATAGATCATAGGAGAACCCAGATATTTACCAAGGTTTTGGGTTAAAGAGATGCTACTATGGAAGCTTAGGGATAAGGTTTTGTTACGAGCTAAGTTGGGTGAAACAAAAAGTTTGGACTTAGAATGATTAGTTTTTTGCCCAGAAATTGCACAAAATTCAAAAAAAGCACTTTTAGTATAATGCCACAGTTGGAGAGGTCTGCTTTGGCAAATAAAATAAGATCATCAACAAAGAATAAATGAGAGATGAGTGGGTTATTGCAAGCTGCTTTAATACCTTTTCACTGACCACATTCAACATTGGAATTAATCATATTAGAAAGTCTTTTTGGCCCCGTTTGTTTTCAGAAGTAGAATTGAGGGAATTCATAGTGAGGGGATTAATAGTGAGGGGATTGATAAAAAGGGGATTAAGTAAAATTGTATTTGTTTTGATGATAGTTGTTAGTGTAGGACTTGTTAAATTATTTTTATATAAAATAATAAAACAAATAAAAAAAATTAAACATTAATGTTTAAAAAAAAAAATTCCCAATATGTAAAAAATAAAAAAATTTCTAATTCCCTCACTATTTTTCTAATATCACATCCACTTTCTCCATCCCAATCTCTCTTCTCACCTCCATCCTAATCTCTTTCCTAACTCTACAAACAAATACAATACTAAATAACCCCACTTCCATCCTAATTCTCTCCCATTCATTACACTCCAAGGCCCCGTTGTTTGGGATTATAGGGAGGGGATTGAGTTTGATAGTAAGGAGGGGATTGAGAATGGAGTGTTTGTTTTGAGAGATAGAGAGGGGACTAGTAATCCCTTGAGACTAATAAAGAGGAGGAAGGGCGATTAGTAAGGAGGAGGTAGAAATGCCATTAGAAAAATAGTGAGGGGATTAGAAATTTTTTTATTATTATTTTTATTTTTTATATATTGGGAAAATTTTTTTAAATATTAATGTTTATTTTTTATATTTTTTATTATTTTATATAAAAATAATTTAATAATTCCTCACTATTAATCCTTTCACTATCAATTCCATCCATTCTACCTTCCAAAACATACGGGCCCAAAACAAATGGAGCTAAACATGGGCCAAGCCCGGCTTACATGAGAAGGCCCAAAACCACGAAATTTATGGCGGGAACACATGAATTTTTATAATCGCGCCAAACGCTTCCCAAATGCTCTTTATCGACCCAAGTATAAAAGCCCCCCCTTTTCCCTGTACTCTTTCCCACACTTTTTTTTCTCTTCTCTTCCCACAAACCCTAGCTCTGAACTTTCCTGGAAAATCAAACAACTCCGAGAAAGAAAAATGTTGGAGCTGAGGCTTGTTCAGGGCAGTCTGCTGAAGAAGGTCATGGAGGCGATCAAGGATCTGGTCAACGACGCCAACTTCGACTGCTCCGCCACTGGATTCTCTCTCCAGGCCATGGATTCGAGCCACGTGGCCCTGGTGGCGCTACTCCTCAGATCCGAGGGTTTCGAGCACTACCGGTGTGATCGGAACATATCCATGGGGATGAATCTCGGGAACATGTCTAAGATGCTCAAGTGTGCTGGGAACGACGATATCATCACCATCAAGGCTGATGATGGAAGTGATACTGTCACTTTTATGTTTGAAAGCCCCAGTAAGCCTCTCTTAGTCCTTGCTTATGGTTTTGAAGTTTAATTTGGATTGTTTTGTTTGGAATTTAGGGTTTTAGCTGTCAATTTCACTTTGAACTAGGGCTTTACTGTCGTATGTAGACGTATACATATATGCATATATTTGTCATCTCGGTGTGATTCATGGAAAGTTGTAATTATGATGTGTGTTCGTGTATGTCTGTTTGGAGAAAATGATTTGTTTGCTAGGCTGGTGAGAAAACCTAAGAAAATTGAGGCAATTAAGCACTGAAATGGAAAAATCACATCCTAATTGCCCAGCATACACAGTTCTCTCTCTTAAACAAAATAGAGGTTGAAGTTTCATTTTGTTGGTGTTGTTTTGGTTTTGGGGGTGCGGCGGGAGGCCACTATGTTGTTTTGGTTTTGAAGTAGGGTTGAAAGTTACAATTTTTTGTTGTGTTATGTCACTTTGTTATAAAACTACTACTGACAAATTTATGGTGTGCACCTGAAGTTACAAATGATGAATTATAATTCTTGTGATAAGAAAACTATAACATTTGGGTGGGTACTCATTTAGGACTGTCTGATATTACCCTCTTGGGGAATGTGGGATATCATGTTCTTATTATTGTTTTCATTATCTGGTCTTTGTTGATGTGAGTTTCGTTCTTTTGTTTCTTGTCTTGTTTTATTGGCACTGTATTACAGCTCAAGATAAGATTGCTGATTTTGAGATGAAGCTGATGGACATTGATAGTGAGCACCTTGGAATTCCAGAAGCAGAGTACCATGCTATTGTCCGGATGCCGTCAGCTGAATTTGCTAGGATTTGTAAAGATCTTAGCAGTATTGGCGATACTGGTATTGTATTATTCATTTTCATGGTCAATGAGTTTTTGTATTTTGTGCATTAATTTAATTTAATAATCTTGAGAATTCAATTGATGTGTGCAGTTGTCATCTCTGTGACAAAGGAAGGTGTTAAGTTCTCAACAAGAGGTGATATTGGAACTGCAAATGTTGTCTGCCGGCAAAATACCACAGTAGACAAGGTAATATCTTCTAGCTTGTAAGCATGGTTATCAAAATTGTTCTAAATTGTTGAATCGTACAATCCTGGATTTTCCAAATGATCCAAATGGTGTAAAATCATTATAATAGAATCACAAGTAAGATTGGTAGGATTGTGTGGAATTTTGTAGAATCGTATAGGATTGCAAGCAGGATTGCTGATTGATGATCTTCATTATTGGTATTTTTACCCTAATTTTTATGAGAAGTAAAGTTTCATGATTCTTTATCTGATTGTATGATTTATTTTCAATACACTCACCAATCACATTGGATCATGATTTTGACAATCATGTTTATAAAGGTCGAACCTTTTTTACCCCAAAATTTTTATAGCAAATTGCATAGTCATGGAGTTCCATGTATGGATTTGTTATTTCTTGTGCACAATATAGTTGGTTGATATGGGATATAATTTGTTAATTTGCAGCCAGAGGAATCTACAATTATAGAAATGAATGAGCCCGTGTCATTAACATTTGCTCTGAGGTACATGAACTCCTTCACAAAGGCAACTCCATTGTCAAACACAGTTACAATAAGCTTGTCTTCAGAGCTACCTGTTGTGGTCGAGTACAAGATTGCGGAAATGGGTTATATCAGGTTCTACTTGGCTCCAAAGATCGAAGAGGACGAAGATGAGACTAAGGCTTAAGCTTAAATTTTCCAAATTTTGATCTTCAGCCTTTAACATTGTATGAATTATTTTAAGATCAGTCTATATGCTGATAACCTTGTGTTTCATTGGTTTGGTTATTTTAGTTCATAACTTAGCCTTCCACTATTCCTTTTTACTTTGTGTTCTTGAGTATCTTGTATTTGTATGTTTTTTACTACATAAATTTGGTTAGACTTTTAGGGTGTTTTAGATGGTGTTGAAATATTTGATTTAGCCCCAAATTTTTATGTAGTGGAGATTTGGGCAACTCACATTGGCTCTGTACTTTTTATTGGATTTGTATTTTCAAGAATTTTAGAATTTCTTAAGGAGAAGCTTGCCATCACGAACCTGAATATACATGGACATGGTTCACCCTGTTGGAAGGTTGCCCTGTTTACGTGGTTCACTTTTTGGAATTTATGGTTTGCAACCAATTTGAATTTAAACCTTCCCAAAGCCAACACATTAATGCTGAGCAACAATAGAGATTATTGATTGGTATCAGCAACCTTAAAATTATCAGTCTATTGGATTACAAGTAAATATGATGTTGTCAGACGTTTGGACCAGTTAATCTTGAAATGCACATTTACAAAAAATAACCAACTCAAATATACTGGAAATAGCACATTTCCAGTGATCTGTAGGCAAATCAATGGAACAAGCAGGAAAGGTAAACACCACTTTCAAGGCTCATCACAAGTTGCCGTATATTACCACAGAAATATTTCAATCTAGTAGATTTGTACAAAATAATTTCTAGGAAGAAAAAAAAGTTTATTTCATTTTCATATTAATTCTTTTGTTCAAAGGATGCGTTTGAATTTTGAGTGAAACATCCTACTACAATCCTTAATCTCAACTACAACAGTTTCACTCTCAAACTTGCAAAAAATTGTATACATTTCCGGTACTTCAAAAAGAAACAAAATATAATCACACAAACCAGAAAAATTGCAACTGTTATCACCAAAAATTGACTCTTGCAATGCAAATTTGAAGTTCTACAGATAATCAGATGAAAGACTTCTTTACTAGGTTGATATGAAGAATCACTCTGACAAGAGCTATTGTGCAGAGCAACACAAGCATCATCATGACCCAGTATCTGAATGAGAGGAGACACACAGGCTTCATATGCCAGGAAGTGATTAAAGAGAAGACGGGAGGGGCAAAAGAACCATAGAGTTTGTTCAGGTCATCCTCCAGTCATCACCAGCATAGACTGCTTGATCACCGAGCTCTTCTTCAATTCGCAGCAACTGCAATAAACTTTAGCCATTAGTTTCATGCCTACCTATCAATTGTAATAATACACTGCTGGCTTGCTAAGACAAATTCAATAAACATGGTTTCATATTTTTATTTTTTTTATTTTTTAGGGGTTAATATCTGTATTTTTGTTTTGTTACTGAGCAATTATTGCTCATCTAAATTATTTTATAGCAACACATCAGCCAAGACGTAAGAAGCTAATATGAACATACATTTAACAAACGATTGAGGGAAAAATTACAAAGTTGATTGAAAGGGTCATTTTGGTAGCTTAATTGCACAAAGTTGCCACCTAGTCCTAGGTAGAAAGTAAATGGAGGTCAATAAGGAGGGTATAAACAAGAATGATTAAATTCATCTATTAAAAAAAGAAAAAGAAAAAAAACCCAAAGCATGAAGCCCGCTAATCAAATGGGCATTATAGAAGTAAACATTTATTTGTGGAAATGTTGCTGGCATAACAGCTAACTATGCTACAACACTATGTTGATGGTGCCTCACAGGTTAATACCCTAAGCCTGCAACTAATTTTAGTATAATTCAAGTGGTAAAACTGCAAGGGACAAAAAGAAGCAGCTGAAATTGCATGGGAAAAGCTACTTATTGTATAATTCATGCCTTTTATTGCCTAAATTTAACTTGAATCAAGTTGGAAAATTGCATGCGAGAGAGATCAAGTCAATTGCATGAAAGAGAAGTAAACCTGGTTGTACTTTGCTAGCCGTTCTCCTCGGCAAGGCGCCCCTGCTTTGATCTGACCTGTTGAAAGGCCAACAGCCAAGTCGGCAATGAAAGAATCTTCAGTTTCCCCACATCTATGAGAGATCACCACTCCCCAGTGATCATCTTTTGCCAGCTTCACTACTTCAATGGCCTCAGTCACAGTCCCTATTTGATTCACCTGAATTTCATAAAAATACAATCAGAATTCAAAGTCCAGTTGGCGATTTTGCACCGTCAACTTTAGGTAATATCATAGGATTGGTTACAGCTTACAGCTGACAATGTTTATGTTATAAGCCATGAGTTATTCTTGATGATAACAGCAACAAAGCTAGATACTGTTAGAAAAATATTTTTAACTTAACAAACAGATATAAATATATATATATATTTTAATTCTAGACACATATAATCTTAATTTAAAAATTGAATGCTAAATCTGTTTGCCTCTCTAAGGTAGGAATTACCAAGACAAGCAAATGCAAGAGTACAGCATCAGAGAGTGACAACAAAGGCAATAGCACTGCCTGCCAACTCATGCATGGTAGTTCTGGAAAAAATTTAAGTTTTAACACGAGTTATAGAAGAAGAAACAAAAGATTGGAAAGAGATTCAAATGATCCAATTATTTCTTCTTTTTTTCATTGATGGAAACTGGTCCATTTATTTGGACGAAAAAAACACATTACAGCTAAAAATGATGCTCATTTGAAAAACTCCTTATATTTTTAAGATGAAACCACAGTAAAATAAGGAAATTGCATGGTCAAGACTGCCATTATCACATTTAGTAAAAACAAGGTTTGAAAGTGTAAAACAGTCCTCAAACCAAACAACAAAAAGACATCTTTTTCCTTGAAAAGGAGGAAACTCCTTCTCCAGTTGACTTACTTCTTTAAAAAATATATACATATATATAAATGAAGACAAAAAACAATTGGTCAAAACTAGTGCTTGCCCATCAGAATCACTTTGACATGATAGCCACAAAAGTTCCTTTATGAATTGGCAGGATACCTTGAGAAGAAGAACATTGCAAGCAGACTCCTGAATGGCTTTCTCAATACGCTTTGGATTAGACATCAATAAATCATCCCCCACAACCTGGAACAGAAAATTTTCTCTTAAATTAAATCTGGAGTATGAAAAGAAAATAGCATACACAATAAAAAGAAAGAACTAGGGCAGGAACCAACAGAACTATTGAATATGAATATGGTCCGATCTTAGGCTGAAGCTTACATAAAAGGCAATTTAATAAAATGAATATAATCAGCTACACCTCCAACTTATACTTCGGGGGCTTATTAAATACAATTTGAACAATTAAAAGGGTGTAGTATCTTTACAGGCCACAAAATGGTGGGACATGGCACAAATACTTCTATTGCAGAATTGTGTGACAACAACAGCTTCATATACACAAGAAGTTAAAATACTCGTTAACAAGGAATATGGACAAACCTGGCAAATTCCAAGATTGGAAAAAATTTTGACATGTTCCCAGTCCTCCTTGTAAAATGGATCTTCGATTGATACAATTGGGTATTCTAGGAGCCCCAAAAAGTTCAAAAATGGAAAAAGAAAGAGGCATTATCACCGAGGCCATATTTTATATTGAGCAAGTGTTCAAATGAAATGTTAGGAGAAACATTCAGTGATACATACCTGCACAGAGTTCTTTGTATAAATCAATCATCTCTTCTCCTGACCTGAAGTTTTGCTCTGACTTATTTGGTGTTTTATAATCTAAATCATACTTTGTGCCTAAATCAGGAAGGGAAAATAAAAAGAGAGAGAATATAATTCAATTTTATAGGCAAGGAAAATACAAACTGACAACATAACAAGACCAAAAGACCCCAAGTGTACACGCAATTATTGCAGCCTATGTGAATAGAGTGAGGAAAACAGCTTCTATTTCCATTCCACTGTTAAACTCTATTGCCATACAGATTATATTCAAATATCATCTCATACTAGTTCCTACATAATGACATTACATTATTACACAACGATTCTCAATTAATACTAGTGTAGAAGGAATTCTTTTATTTTCCAATTTTACCATTACTGGAGAACAATTATCAATGACATACAACAATACCTATGCAGAAATCAGTAGCAGATACATCAATCGCTATCTTTATTTTCTCACTATACCCTGTTCTGCTGATGGCTTCCTTTACTAGATCCAATCCTTCTCTAAAGCTGCAAATGCAGAGGACCAAGATCACTAAATGAACAGAGAAAAATAAAGATCGATGTGAAGGAAAAAGCTTGCCTGGAAATGTTAGGAGCAAAACCACCATCTTCACCAACATTGCATCCATGTGCACCATGTTTTTCTGTAATAACAGCCTGCCCTTTTTGCCAAAGAAAAATGAAATAATGAATGAGCCAAAAGCACAGGCATGGGCACAAGATGCAGACATCTAATTAAAAAAAATTCACAAAAAAAAAGGTAAATAGAGCATTGAAATCATGAATGTATCAACAACGCTGAGATGAAGCTAGACAGCATTTTATAAACAATGTGCAACTATTTAATGTGTTATAAAGAAAAAGTTGACCATTTGAAATTAAAGCTTGGCAGTCTATAACCATCAATAGTGCCTAAATTCGTAAATGCATTAAACACAAGGGAAAGTTAAAAAAGAAGAAATTGACCAGTGGAAATTAATGACTGGCAGTCTACAACAATCAATAGTGGCTAAAATTCATCACTTTGCTGCAAGAGAAGGGAAGGTAGCAAACACGTTGCATTTGCTTCTTAGATCATGCATATGTGCACATGCATGTAGAACCCACATATGCAATAAAGCAGACTTAATAGTTCAGAACTGAGGCAACAGTATTTCAATGGACATGCACGTGAACTCAGTGGATTCTTGGTAGAGAGGGTAAACAATCAGTTTTCCCCTTAAAAATGGTCACATGACCTACAAGTTAGAGCTACTGGCAAGGATGCAGTTACATCTAATTGTTCATGTTTCACAGCGCATAGAGGTAACCAGGTATTGGTTAATAATCGTCCCCTTTTTGAAACAGAAAGTTATTTTTGTAGCCACGGCTTCCGTTGGATTGCTGTTGGACTTGTAAAGGAGGCATTAGTTTGATGAAATGGGCTGCCACTTGAGGATGAAACCTAGGAAGGACGTGACGACTTGGCAATGATTTGCACATATCAATCTTGTAGACAAGGTTGCTTCCGAAGAGGGAGGGGATAATACCTTCCAGCCATTGTTCACATAAACAACAGAAGAAATAGATGGAAGAGTCCACATTGGTGTCCAAAGTCCAGTCCAAGTGATTTACCCATGGGAACATATGCAAGTCATTCTATTTGGATTTTCTTTTACAGTTTTACCCCCAAAAAAGGGGAAACTTTTACTTGCACAATGATTAGTTTGTAGGCTGGTGTATTGGAGAGTTCAAGTTTCAGTCATAGTAGTACTAGTCTTGGGCAGTAAGACTTTGAGCCTTGGATGTCAGTTCTTGTGTACCACATATCTTTGTTTTGATCATGAATGTATGAAAGGAGAGTCTACCCTAAAAAAATAGCATTGGAGGTGGGAACTCCCTCCTAATGAGTTCTAGACTGATAGGCTACACCTATCACTTTCCTATGAAACTGTTTTACTGTTTGAAAAATGCACAGTACCATAAATTATCAAGCTGCAAAAACAGAAAATGAACAATTGAGAATGGTTTTCCCCTTTTCAATAAAAGAGAAATTTAGATGTTTCACGCTAAAGAAATAAAAACCAAGCAGTAACTTTAAAAGATAAGAACCATTAAGCTAAGATCAAAACCCAAAAGATGTTATTTTCCAATTGAAGGAAGTTACCTTTAAATGATGGTACGTTTCAGAGCCCATTTGCATTGCCTCCTCAAATTTTTTCGCTCCAACAGGAAGAATCATAATATCCTGATAATATTTCAACCATCAAAGCAATTTGAGAATCATAGCAAAGAAACAATGTCAATATGTTTAATTGTTTGTAAGAAGCAAAGTCACCAATGATACAACTGGAGCAGTAAAAAATCCATAGGCATAGATTGGAGAAGATGAAAAAGAAGCACAAAAAAATGACTATAACAAAGCAACTGAAGACAGGAGCCTAACATCATTTTACATATAATGTTGTAGTTTCCTTAAATTCATAATACATGTCATTGGCATAAGGTGATGAAGTAGAATCCTCGTTCATTGCACAACATACTTGTCATCGACTCATTGTTAAAAAATCGCACAACAGAAAAAAAATCAGAATAATAGGGACACAGGGCCGAGAATAAATAAAAATATTTGGCATGTCACAATATTCATTTTTGTGCAGAAGACAATAATAGAACTTTGTGCAAAAGGTTATCAGGTAACATTGAGCAAAAATCACTTAACATAGTAACATAAACAGATATTCAAGTAGGTTAATTACAACCTGAAGAGCCAGATTGTTTCCAGCATGTTTTCCACCACTTATCAGACAGAAGGCAGGGACAGGAAGAATCAGGTGGCTTCTTCCAGAGAGATCAGCTATGTGCTTGTAAAGTGGAAGCTGAAAATAATATGTCACAACAAATTTAAAGGAAACTTAAAACAAATTTTGTAACAAAATAAAATTTATAAAATATATATATATATAAAGGAAATAGAATTCAAAATCAACTTCAAAATAAGGAAAGCAAAAGTCAGTAAAATGTTAATATCACAAATATCCATGCCTCCTTTTCAGCAGCTCCAGCTTTGCAAGCAGCAATTGAAACGGCTAAAATTGCATTTGCACCAAGTTCACCCTGCAAAATATCATGAAATTAGAAAGTTAATGCTAAAAATAAATAAAATAATATAAACAATTACAAAAGTTTCTGCTCTGGAAAGAAAGTAACAAAAATCTCTTCCAAATGCAACCAGTCATCTGAAAGGAATGTTGACAAGTGGATTTTTGGATGACAACTAATGAAAGACAACAAAGGCACCAAGCCACATTTTCCTAAGTGCTTTTAACCAAGCAAAAGAACAGCAGGTTTGAAAGGATGATGCACTTAAAAGTTAGACATATAGAAACCACTGTTTGCTAGCCTGAGATGAATGGGAGGGGCTTGAAAAGATTTATTATATGAACAAACCAACTCAAGGAAAAAAAAGTCCAAAACTTGTAATATCTAGGACTTATATGATCCATAGAAGTTAGAGGTCGTCAGTGGCCACAATAACGGTTCTACATTCTAAACTTGACTTACCAAAAATATTCTTCAATATGTACATAAATCTCTTCCAATATATTTTCCATTTGGAACTGGAACTACAAAGGATATTTTTGTTTTTTGTTTTTTTGATAAATGGAACTACAATGGATATTAAAAACCAGTAAAAGAACACACATGTTTGAAAAAGTAATAACATAAAATCTACATCTCCAACTCAACCTAGATTCCAAGATCAGCTCAATCTACACTAATGAGAACTCCATCATCGAGAATCAAATGACCGATCTCAGTAAAAGCATCACTACTTGCCTCAGAGTTCAGATAGCAATTTGTGAAAATATCAATGTTAAAGGTTTCTAGTGCCTAATATGTTGTTACACTAGTCAGTGGGAACTTTCAGATACTATTATACATTGCAATGAGTAAAGAACCCAACTCATTGCATGCATTCTTTCAGTAATATGATACATATTCCAAAAGTTTCCAAATTGTGAAATGTAAAAATGGCATTGCATATGAAACCATCTAATAATACCAAATTATTTAGAGAAAAGAGAGAAAGAAAGACACCTTCTTCTCTGTCCTGTCCAAGTCTATCATTGCCTGATCAATTTGTGACTGAAGAGTCGGATCCATACCGATCAAAGCCTCAGATATTTTCTCATTAATATTCTTAACAGCTCTTTGCACACTATGTCCAAGATACGTTCCCTTGTCTCCATCACGTAATTCAATAGCTTCATACCTGGAGTCAATTAATACAAATTTGTGGCATGATACTTCTTATGATTGAAACCAAAATTAAATAAGAGACAAAACATCATGACAACAATTGATTAAATATTTGTGTAGGACTGCTCATGAAAATGCCAAAGGATACAATTCATAGAGCATAGCCTTCTATAAATGACATACCCCTAGATACTCTAGAAACAAAGCAATGCGAGATTGCCTTAACTAGAATTACAATGGACATAAACATCTAAATATTTACACAAATAGGCAGCAAATAGGCATCCAAAATTCTTCTAGCAGTATTGCGATAGAAAAGATCATTCAAAGTTTCAAACCATTGACAACCGAAGGTAAAAAAAGGTAAGGTAGTCCAAGTGCACAACCCCATGTGCGGAGAGGTTGTTTCTGTGGTTTGAATCCATGATGCCTAGGTCACAATGGAGCCATCTTAAAAATTCAACCAAGTGAGACAATGCCATTTGTCATAATTAGATACAGATGGAATTCTAAGGAATCAATTATATTGAATAGTTATACTCTCCTAGCCTCTTTTTTATTTTTTTATTTTCCTAGCAGGGACAACAATGTGGTGATTTACTGATTACAATTACAAACTTGAACAAAAAAATCTCAAAAGTCAGCGCAGATTTTATACAGGAAAGTCCAAATTTCAGGTAATAAGATGCTCCCTTTCTAGGCTTATCCTCAAAATCACACAAATTTTGAAGTTGACATTGAGAGAGGAGGAGATTGAGAAAGCATACATTCCAGAAGAAGAGCCGCTAGGAGCAGAAGCACGGAACATGCCCTTATTGGTGTAAAGATCAACTTCAACTGTAGGAATTCCTCTGCTATCCAGGATTTGCCTGGCTTTAACCTTGGTGATCACCGAAGGTACAGCTTTCCTCATATGATTAGACTGTTTACACACACACACACACAAAAAAAAAAAGTAATCAAAACCACTGAACTTGTTTGTTTGGAAGCAAAGAAAATTGACATGAGAAAGAGGCAGGTTACAATGAAGAGAACGGGATCGGGAGTCTTGGCCCTAACGGCGGCATTGACGGCGTCCTCGATTTTCCGAGAAAGCATGTACTTGTCCAGATATTCTTGCACCGACATTTCCTTCTCTGTTGGTGGAGTTTTCGGGAAGCTGATTAGACCTTGAAAATCTTCGGCACTGCAACTGCAAATTCTTTTTTTTTGGTTTCGTTTGGCTGCTGAGAAAGTGGTTTAGGAAGATGGATTTTAAAGAAGTGTTTGTGGTTGCTGTTGTGATGATCTTGTTGGTGTTTGGGTTGGAGCGGTAGGAAAGAGTGTCTTATACGCTGTTGTTGCGGTGAATACTTGGAATCGGGGTTTGGGTTGGGGTGGATCTAGGCAGTAGAGGAGACAAAAGGGCAGTTTCACGAGGGGAGAGTATAGACGCGACGTCGTTTTGTACGTGGCCCAAAACAAAAATTAAAACTAAAAATTTGCTTAAAAAGTAGGTTTCATCTTTCTGTGTATAATTTAATTTTTTTTTTTTAAAAAAATAGTGTTTCTTTTTATGGTTTGACAACCAACTAAAACAAATCAGAAAGTTGTTATAAATTATCACATTACGTTTTTATTTTTCCTCACATTTTTTTGTTAAAAAAATCAATTAAAATAGTAATTCTCAAATTAATCCTAAGTTTTGAAAATCCTACTTGTTTTCATTTTTCAGAAAATACTTTTCAAAAAATTCTACATTCTTATTTTTCGTATTTTTTTGTTTTTATTGAATTTTTTTAATATTTTAAGCAATTTTTTTATTTTTTAGACACACGTAACATAAATATATCTAAAAAGTAAAAAAAATTATAAAAAAAATCTTTTAAAAATTCACTAAATACCAAAAATACAAAAAAATATAAGAATTCAGCCAATTTTTTGTATTTTTATGTATTTATTAATTTTTTAAAATATTTATTCACAATTTTTTTACTTTTTAGATACATCTAACTAAGATGCATCTAAAAAAGTAAAAAAAATGTTTAAAATTTAAAAAATATTCACTAAAAACAAAAAAATACGAAAATTAAAAAACTCAATTTTCAAAAAACTTAATTCAGAAAACTCAAACCAAACACACTGTATGCTTTTCCATTTTGGATTTTTGAAAATATAATTTTAAAATACAGTTGCTTCCTCCACGTACTGTTTTCTTTCTTCCTTTTTTTTTTATTATTATAAAATTTTGGGATTTAATTTATAATTATAGAATGGACTATATTCATGAAATAAAAAAGATACACAAATGTAATTTATGTACAATCTTTTATCAAAATAATGTAATAGTGAAAATTTTAAATTTATAGACCTTATGTCATTTATGTCCCATAATTCTGTAGACAATTTTTTCATAAAATATGTTTTTTCTATACAGCTTTGACAATTGATCACTTTAGAAGGCTACGCATAATTTGTCCTCAAATTCTTTGTTAATACACTTTCAATAATTAAATTTAGCTGTTTTTTCTCTCTCAATACACTCTTAGATTAAATTATGTATTGTTGAACCATTTTAATATCTTTTATTTATTTATTTATTTATATTGTTCATGAATCTTCTTTTGTCTTATTCATGAATATCGGCTTATTCATGAATAGAGATTCATTGTTTTGGTGTCCTTTTGTCTTGTTCATGAATGAAGTTTAATTAGAATTCATGAACTTGGTGGTGAATTCATATTTGGGTACACTCTTCCTTTTCTCTAGATTCATGGTCATTATTGTTTTTTGATGTATTTTGTAATATCTTAGTGGCCTATAAATAATTCTTCTCTTCTACTTTTTTCTATACTAACACATCAACTATTTTCTACACAAGAGAGATTACTAGCAAAGAATGGTGTTTTTCTTGATGGAGTTTTGGGTTCACCATCTTGTGCAGAGTTGACCTGAACCATACGACAAGTGGTCAGGCTGTTGTATCCTAGAAGGGACAAGTCATAGTTTTGTGACTGCTACATCGGTATTTGGGTTCTTCCTACAACAGTGAGCTTGATCTTCTTAAAATTGTTGGTTTATTGATAAATAATGCAAAGAAAATGAGATACAAATAGATCAGGCTGAGGCACGGATATCCTTTTGTCTTGTTCATGAATGGAGTTTAATTAGAATTCATGAACTTGGTGGTGAATTCATTTTTGGTTTACTCTCCTTTTTCTCTAGGTTCATGGTCATTATTGTTTTTTGATGTATTTTGCAATGTCTTAGTGGCCTATAAATAGTTCTTCTCTTCTACTATTTTCCAAACCAACACGTCAACTATTTTATATACAAGAGAGATTACTAGCAAAGAAGGGTATTTTTCTTGGTGGAGCTTTGGGTTCACCATCTTGTGCAGAGTTGGCTGGAACTATACGGCAAATGGTCGGGCTGTTGTATCCTGGAGAGGACAAGTCATAGTTTTGTAACTGCTGCATCGGGATTTAGGTTTTTCTTACCGCAGTGGGATTGATCTCCTTAAAGAAAACGAGATATTCATGCCTCAGCCTGATCTATTTGTATTTCATTTTCTTTGCAATTTTTTATCAATAAAATATAATTTTTCTGGTATTTTCACCAACAATTTTAAGGAGTGATTAATAAAATTATTAATCACTCTAGAGTCAGGTGATTAACAATTTTAAGGAGATTAACCATGGAACAAGTACCACAAAAAACCAATGATGGAATTGGAGATCTTAACAAGCCTTTCAAATTCAAGGGAGTTCATTTTAAGAGGTGAAAAGGAAAAGTTCTTTTTTACCTTAGCCTTTTGAAAGTTGTATATGTTCTTATCGAGAAGAACCCAAATAAAATCCCAACCGAGGAGATTAATGATGAAAACTACGAGGCACATGAAGCAAAAGTGACTTCCTATAATACAGATGAGTATAAATATCGCTTTTATCTCTTAAATTTCCTTGCTGATTAATTTTATGATTATTACTATGACACTATTTACACTTTGTCTTATATTAATTTTTAGGATGCTCGCTTGTATCATATTAACAGTAAATATGTGGGAATCATGAGTAGTTTGGGATTAATTCCTAAAGTGACAAATTTTTTTTGAGAAATGTGAAGTTTGCAGTAAAGTAAAAATTACTAAGAGGCTTCATAAAATAATTGAAAAAACTACCGAATTGCTAGAATTATTTTATACTGATTTGTGTGAGTTTGAAAGAATTTTAACTCGGGGTGGTAACCGATATCTTATCACTTTTATTGATGATTTTTCAAAATACACAAACCATGTATGAGGATAAAAGCGAGTTAATTAGAATTCATGAATTTATTAGTGAGTTAATTTTTGGTTCACTCTCCCTTTTCTCTAGGTTCAGGTCATTATTATTTCTTGATGTATTTTGTAATGTCCTAGTGGCCTATAAATAGTTCCTCTCTTCTACTCTTTTCTACAACCAACACACAAACTATTTTCTATACAAGAGAGATTACTAGCAAAGAAGGGTGTTTTTCTTGGTGGAGCTTTGGGTTCACCATCTTGTGCAAAGTTGGCTTGAACCATACGACAAGTGGTCGGACTGTTGTATCCCGGAGGTGACAAGTCATAATTTTGTGACTGCTGCATCGGTATTTGGGTTCTTCCTACCGCAGTGGGTTGATCTCTTTAAAGAAAACGAGATATCCGGGCCTCAACTTGATCTATTTGTATCTCATTTTCTTTGCATTATTTATCAATAAAATATAATTTTTTCTGGTATTTTCACCAACAATTTTAAGGAGATCAACCATGGAACAAGTACCAGAAAAAACTAATGATGGAATTAGAGATCTCTACAAGCCTTTCAAGTTCAAGGAAGTTCATTTTAAGAGGTGAAAAGGAAAAACTATTTTTTACCTTAGCCTTTTGAAAGTTGCATATGTTCTTACCGAGAAGAACCCAAATAAAATCCCAACCAAGGAGATGAATGATGAAGACTACGAGGCACATGAAGCAAAAGTGACTTCCTATAATACAGATGAGTATAAATATCACTTTTATCTTTTAAATTTCCTTGCTGATTAATTTTATGATTATTACTATGACACCACTTACACTTTGTCTTCTATTAATTTTTGGGATACTTGCTTATATCATATTAACAGTAAATATGTAGGAATCATAAGTAGTTTAGGATTAGTTCCTAAAATTAACTCACTTTTATTGATGATTTACAAAATACATCAAGATGGTGAATCCAAAGCTTCACCAAGAAAAACACCCTTCTTTGCTAGTAATCTCTCTTGTATAGAAAATAGTTAATGTATTTTTTTGTAGAAAAGAGTAGAAGAGAGGAACTATTTATAGGCCACTAAGACATTACAAAATGCATCAAAAAACAATAATGACCATGAACCTAGAGAAAAGGGAGAGTGAACCAAAAATTAACTCACTAACAAATTCATGAATTCTAATTAAACTCCATTCATGAACAAGACAAAAGGTCACCAAAGTAATGAATCTCCATTCATGAATAAGATGAAATTCATGAATAAGACAAAAGAAGATTCATGAACAATAAATAAATAAATAAAAGATATTAAAATAGTCCAACAATACCCTACTCATTTTAATATCAATAAGGATAAGAGAGATTACCAAACAAAAATAAACTAGTATACATTAAGAAGATGTGCTCTGCATTGAACCTTCATTAGTGAAACAACAATCTCTACTCCAGAGTCAGTAGTGGTCTCAGACTTGAACTATGACTGCTTAGGGGAAATAAAGTATTACTGCTCACACATAATAATCCAGGTGTTATCATGAGCTTTTAATAGCCAGCACATGACGGCCTTGTGCTTATCCCAGTTTTCATGAGCATTTTTTAGAATCAGCCTTGTTCTCATAGAAAGCGGCCCACTTTCATGCTCACATATGTGAAATCTATCAAGGATGTTCCCGTAATTTACACACCCCACTCAACAAGAGCTATAGAATTTCATTAAGAGTATAAAAACTCAACCCTTCAACATTACAGGACAAATGCACTTACATCACAGGGATGGATAACAAAATATTAAAGAGTGCATTATTACAACCACCATATGATTCGTTCTTCCCATTGAACCTAATTACAGGATCTTTGGTCCTTAGATTGGGTATCCTCATACATGGTTTATGATTTTATAGGCTTCAGACCCATCCCTCTCGATGTATTCCAGACCCTATCTCTCGCCAAGGCCTTGGTTAACAGATCCGCAAGATTATCACAAGATCTCACATAATTCACAATTATGATGGCATTACTCAAATAGGATCTCACATTACTGTGTTTCCTTTGAATATGTCTAGATTTACCATTATAAAAATGGTTGTTCACTTTACCAATAGCTGCAGTGCTATCACAACGAATTAACACAGGAGGAAATGGTTTTTTTCAAAAAGGAATTTCATGTAACAAATCTCTTAACCAATTCGCTTCCTCACATGCTGAAGCTAACGTTATAAGCTCAGCTTCCATTGTAGAATTAGCAATTATAGTCTGTTTTATAGACTTCCAACATATAACACCACCACCCAAGGTACAAATAAAACCCGAGGTAGAGAGAGAATCACCTGACAAAGTGTTCCAATCGGCATCACTATATCCCTCAAGTATAGTAGGATACTTGTTATAAAACAAATCATAATTTTGGTACCAGATAAATATCTCATAATTCTTCCCATGGCTAGCCAATGATTTAGACTTTGCTTGCTAGTAAACCTACTAAGTACTCCAATAGCATATACAATGTCAGGTCTAGTACAATCAGTAGCATATCTCAAACTAACAATCATGCTAGTATATTCCTTTTGATTAATCACTTCTTTTCCATTTGTTACAACAGATAAATGTATGCTTGCATCAAAAGGAGTAACAACATGTTTACAGTCTAGAAAATTATATTTCTTTAAAATTTTCTCAACATAATGCGACTGATCAAGAAAAATGCTATCATTAGTCTTGGTAATTTTAATTTCCAAAATAAATTGGCTTCACCAAGATCTTTCATATCAAAGTGGCTATTGAGCATATTTTTAGTCTCATTTATAATATGCAAATTAAAGCCAAAGACAAGTAGATCATCGACATATAGACTAATAATCACATGTGCATTCTCACAAGTTTTATAATATATGCACTTATCACATTCATTAGTCTTATAGCAATTTTCAAACATGCAGGAATCAAATTTTTCATGCCACTGTTTAGGAGCTTGTTTTAAATCATAAAGAGATTTAGTTAGCTTACATACCTTACTTTCTTGGCCAGGCTCCAAAGAGCCTTCGGGTTGGTCCATGTAAATCTCCTCATCTAGATCTCAATTTAAAAATGTTCTTTTCACATATATTTGATGAATTTTTAATTCATGAATTGCAGCCACTGCTAGCAACAGTCTAATGGATGTAATTCTAGTAATCGGAGAAAAAGTATCAAAGAAATCAAAAACAACTTGTTACTTAAAACCTTTAGCAACAAACATCGCTTTATATTTATCTATAGTTCCATCCGGTTTAAGTTTTTTACGAAGGACCCATTTACACCCAATAGTTTTACAACCTGGAGGTAAATCCACTAGCTTCCATGTTTTATTTGAAAGTAGTGAATCTATCTCATCATTTACAGTCTCTTTCCAGAAAATAGTATCAGGTAATGATAAAGCTTCTTGCACCGTAAGAGGAATTTATTCCACATTGTAAAGATAATAGTCAGGGCCAAAATCTTTTTCAACTCTAACTCGTTTACTTCTTCTTAGTTGGATTTGAAAATTTTCTTGTTCTTGAAAAACTTGAGAAGGAATAGAAGAGTTAGGCACGGATAAAATATTTTTAGAAATTATTTGACCCCCACTATTTCTGGATTTGAAAGGAAATTTATTTTCATGAAAAATAGCATCACCTGATTCGAAAATAATATTATTTTCCATGTCAAAAAATCTATAAGTTGTACTATGCAACGCATACCCAAGAAAAGCACAGGTGGTAGCTCGTTCACCCAATTTAGGTCGTTTAAGATCTGCAAGCCTCACAAAAGCTAAACAACCCCAAACCCTCAAATAACCTAGATTGGTTTATGCCCCCGCCACAGCTCATAAGATACAATTTTAGTCTTTTTATGTAGCACTCTATTTATCACATGGCAAGCTGTCCAAATAGCCTCGCCCCAAAGATTTGAGGGAGCACCTGAATCGATAAGCATAACATTCGTCAAGTCAATTAACGTTCTATTTTTTCTTTCAGCTACACGAGTAGATGAAGGTGAATATGGTGGAGTAGTCTCATAAATAATTCCTAATGACTGAACAAAAGAGTTGAATCAAAAAGATTCACACTCCCTTCCTCTATCAGTTCGAATTCTCTTAATATTTTTACTGAATTGATTTTCCACTTCAAGAAGGAATTCTTTAAATTTCTCAAAAGTATCACTTTTATTTTCTAATAAATATACGTTTGTGTATTTTGAAAAATCATCAATAAAAGTGATAAAATATAGGTTACCACCCCGAGTTAAAATTCTTTCAAACTCACACAAACCAATATGAAATAATTCTAGCAATTCGGTATTTTTTTCAACACTTTTATAAGGCCTCTTGGTAATTTTTGCTTTACTGCAAACTTCACATTTCTCAAAAGTTTTTGTCACATTAGGAATTAATCTTAAACTACTCATGATTCTCACATATTTACTGTTAATATGACACAAGCGAGCATGCCAAAAATTAATAGAAGACAACATGTAAACTGAATTGGTAGATGGTTTATTAATCTCAACATTCAATTTGAACATCCCATCACAAACATAACCCTTACCTAGAAAAATACCCTTCTTGGTAATCACATATTGATCAGATTCTATAGTTTGCTTAAAACCAGCCTTATTTAACAAATAAGTTGACATCAAATTCTTCCTCATGGACGGTGTATAAAGCACATCTTTTAAAGTAAGCACACGTTCAGAGGTGAACTTAAGGTCAACCTCACCACTCCCAAGTATCTTACTTAGACTATAGTCACCAAGCATAATTGTTTTCTCATCATCAAAGGGAGTATACACCTTGAACCAAGCTTAATCATAACAAACATGTCTATTAGCACCAGAATCTGCCTACCAACCGTCCACATAATTAACCATGCAAATGTCTGTAATCATCGCTACAAATGGCTCCTCGATAACGTTAGCCTTTGGGGCAGGTGCACGTTTTTGGAATTTGCAAGTTCGAGCAATATTTCCACTTTTGCCATAGACAAAGCATGTAAAATTTTGTGGAGGTGATGGACCTTAGTTCTTATTTGGATTAATCCATTTATTGTGAGGTTTACCATAATTCTTCATATTCTTTTTATAAGGCTTCAAATAAGCATTCTTAGAATTGTGACCTTTGGGTAAGTTATTATTTGCAAAAACAAAGTTTACCTTTGTTGTAGAATTATCATTACCCGCTTGTGTTATCAATGCATCTTGGCCTCTAGCCTCCTCTTCGACTCGGATGCGAGTGATCAACGCCTCTAAGGAAGTCTCCTTTTGTTTGTGGCGCATGCTCTTTTGAAATTCTCTCCAAGATGGCGGAAGCTTGTCAACAAGTCCTGCAACTACCAAGTTGTCACCAATCTTGATGCCTTCAGATCTTACTTCTGCAACTATCATTTGGAAATCTTGTGCTTACTCCAAAACAGATTTTCCATCCACCATTTGGAAGCGAAAAAAGCGGCTAGCTGCATACTTTTTTGCTCCTGCCTCTTCAGTATCATACTTAGTCTGTAAAGCTTTTCAAATTTTCTTTGTAGAAGTGTAAATGGTGTCATAGTAATCATAAAATTGATCAGCAAGGCAATTTAAGAGATAAAAGTGACATTTATACTCATCTGTATTGTAGGAAGCCACTTTTGCTTCATGTGCCTTGTAATCTTCATCATTCATCTCCTTGGTTGAGATTTTGTTTGGGTTCTATACAAGAGAGATTACTAGCAAACAAGGGTATTATTGATGAAAATACCAGAAAAAATATATTTTATTGATAAATAATGCAAAGAAAATAAGATACAAATAGATCAAACAGAGGCACGGATATCTCGTTTTGTTTAAGGAGATCAAGGCCACTGTAACCAAAGCAATGAATCTCCATTCATGAATAAGATGATATTCATGAATAAGACAAAAGAAGATTCATGAACAACATAAATAAATAAATAAAAGATATTAAAATGGTCCAACAATCCCCCACTCATTTTAATATCAACAAGGATAAGAGAGATTGTCAAACAAAGATAGACTAGTATGCATCATGAAAGTGTGCTCTGCATTGAACCTTCATTAGTGAAACAGCAACCTCTACTCCAGAGTCAGTAGTGGTCTCAGACTTGAACTATGACTGCTTAGGGAATAAAGTATTACTTACTGCTTACATATAATAATCTAGGTGTTGACATGAGCTTTTAATAGCCAGCACATTACGGCCTTGTGTTTATCCCAGTTTTCATGAGCATATTTGAGAATAAGCCTTGTTCTGATAGAAAGTGGCCCCACTTTCATGCTCACATAGGTGAAATCTATCAATGATGCTCCTGTAATTTACACACCCCACTCAGCAAGAGCTACAGAATTTCATTAAGAGTATAAAAACTCAACCTTCCAACATTACAGGACAAATGCACTTACATCAAAGGGATGAATAACAAAATATTAAAGAGTGCATTTTTATAACCATCATATGATTCGTTCTTCCCATTGAACTTAGTTACAGAATCTTTGGTCCCTAGGTTGGGTATCTTCATACATGGTTTATGATTTTATAGGCTTCAAACCTATCCCCCTCGATGTAATCCAGACCCTATCTCTCACCTAGGCCTTGGTTAGCGAATTCGCAAGATAATCACAAGATCTTGCATAATTCACAGTTATGATGCCATTATTTAAATAGGATCTCATATTACTGTGTTTCCTTCGAATAGGTCTGGATTTACCATTATAAAAATGGTTGTTCACTCTACCAATACCAACAGTGCTATCACAACGAATTAACACAGGAGAAATTAGTTTTTCTCAAAAAGGGATTTCATGTAACAAATCTCTCAACCAATTCGCTTCCTCACATGCTAAAGCTAGCGCTATAAGCTCAGCTTCCATAGTAGAATTAGCAATTATAGTCTGTTTTTTAGACTTCCAACATATAGCACCACCACCCAAGGTAAAAATAAAACCCGAGGGAGAATCACTTGACAAAGTATTCCAATCGGCATCACTATATCCCTCAAGTATTGTAGGATACTTGTTATAAAACAAACCATAATTTTTTGTACCAGATAAATATCTCATAATTCTTCCCATGGCTACCCAATGATCTCGACTTGGCTTGCTAGTAAACATGTTAAGTACTCCAACAATATATGCAATGTCAGGTCTAGTACAGTCAATAGCATATCTCAAACTACCAATCATGAAAGCATATTCCTTTTGATTAATCACTTCTTTTTCATTTGTTACAACAGATAAATGTATGCTTGCATCAAAAGGAGTAGCAGCATGTTTACAGTCTAGAAAATTATATTTCTTTAAAATTTTCTCAACGTAATGCGACTGATCAAGAAAAATACCGTCATTAGTCTTGGTAATTTTAATTCCCCAAAAGCCTTGGGGTTGGTCTATGTAAATCTCTTCATCTAGATCTCCATTTAAAAATGTTGTTTTCACATCCATTTGATGAATTTTTAAATCATGAATTGCAGCCACTGCTATCAACAGTCTAATAGATGTAATTCTAGTAACCAGAGAAAAAGTATCAAAGAAATCAAGATCAACTTGTTGCTTAAAATCTTTAGCGACAAGCCTCGCTTTATATTTATCTATAATTCCATCCGGTTTAAGTTTTTTACGAAGGACCCATTTACACCCAATAGTTTTACAACCTGGAGGTAAATCCACTAGCTTCCATGTTTTATTTGAAAGTAGTGAATCTATCTCATCATTTACAGCCTCTTTCTAGAAAATAGCATAAGGTGATGATAAAGCTTCTTGCACCGTAAGAGGAATTTCTTCCACATTGTAAATAGTCAGGGCCAAAATCTTTTTCAACTCTAACTCGTTTACTTCTTCTCGGTTGGATTTGAAAACTTTCTTATTTTTGAAAAACTTGAAAAGAAGTAGATGAGCTAGGCACGGATAAAATATTTTCAGAAATTATTTGACCCCCACTATTTCTGGATTTGAAAGGAAATTTATTTTCATGAAAAATAGCATCACCTGATTTAAAAATAACATTATTTTCCATATCACAAAATCTATAGGCTATACTATGCAACGCATACCAAGGAAAAGCACAAGTGGTAACTCGTTCACCCAATTTATGTCGTTTATGATCTGCAAGCCTCACAAAAGCTAAATAACCCCAAACCCTCAAATAACCTAGATTTGGTTTATGCCCCCGCCACAACTCATAAGGTACAATTTTAATCTTTTTGTGTGGCACTCTATTTATCACATGGCAAGCTGTCAAAATAGCCTTGCCCTAAAGATTTGAGGGAGCACCTGAATCGATAAGCATAGCATTCGTCAAGTCAATTAACGTTCTATTTTTTTTTTCAGTTACGCCATTAGATGAAGGTGAATATGATGGAGTAGTCTCATGAATAATTCCCAATGACTGAACAAAAGAGTTGAATCTAAGAGATTCATACTCTCGGCCTCTATCACTTCTAATTCTCTTAATCTTTTTACCAAATTGATTTTCCACTTCAAGAAGGAATTCTTTAAATTTCTCAGAAGCATCACTTTTATTTTTTAATAAATATACGTTTGTGTATTTTGAAAAATCATCAATAAAAGTGATAAAATATCGGTTACCACCCTGAGTTAAAATTCTTTCAAACTCACACAAATCAGTATAAAATAATTCTAGCAATTCGGTATTTTTTTCAATACTTTTATGAGGCCTCTTAGTAATTTTTGCTTTATTGCAAGCTTTACATTTCTCAAAATTTTTTGTCACTTTAGGAATTAATTCTAAACTATTCATGATTACCACATATTTACTGTTAATATGATACTTGCGAGCATCCCAAAAATTAATAGAAGACAAAGTGTAAGTGGTGTCATAGTAATAATCATAAAATTAATCAGCAAGACAATTTAAGAGATAAAAATGACATTTATACTCATCTGTATTGTAGGAAGCCACTTTTACGTCGTCTGTCTCACAGTCTTCATCATTTATCTCCTCAGTTAGGATTTTGTTTAGGTTCTTCTCGGTAAGAACATATGCAACTTTCAAAAGACTAAGGTAAAAAAGAACTTTTCCTTTTCACCTCTTAAAATGAACTCCCTTGAACTTGAAAAGCATATTGAGATCTCCTTAAAATTTTTCGTAAAGAAAATTTGGAAAGCTTTACAGATAAGTATGATACTGAAGAGGCAAGAGCAAAAAAGTATGCAGCTAGCCGCTTTTTTCGCTTCCAAATGGCGGATGGAAAATCTGTTGTGGAGCAAGCACAAGATTTCTAAATGATAGTTGCAGAAGTAAGATCTGAAGGCATCAAGATTGGTGACAACTTGGTAGTTGCAGGACTTGTTGACAAGCTACCACCATCTTGGAGAGAATTCCAAAAGAGCATGCGTCACAAACAAAAGAAGACTTCCTTAGAGGCGTTGATCACTCGCATCCGAGTCGAAGAGGAGGCTAGAGGCCAAGATGCATTAATAACACAAGCGGGTAATGGCAATACTACCACAAAGGTAAACTTTGTTTCTGCAAATAATAACTTACCCAAAGGTCACAATTCTAAAAATGCTTATTTGAAGCCTTATAAAAAGAATATGAAGAATTATCATAAACCTCACAATAAATGGATTAATCCAAATAAGAACCAAGGTTCATCA
Source organism: Camellia sinensis (assembly GCF_055761805.1). Lineage (NCBI taxonomy): Eukaryota > Viridiplantae > Streptophyta > Magnoliopsida > Ericales > Theaceae > Camellia > Camellia sinensis. Next base: position 65,002,780 of record NC_138974.1, read on the forward strand.
CCTCCACAAAATTTTACAAGCTTTGTCTATGGCAAAAGTGGCTTCCTATCGTTGGGGAAAATACTAGAAAAAAATATATTTTATTGATAAATAATGCAAAGAAAATGAGATACAAATAGATCAGGCTGAGGCATGGATATCTCATTTTCTTTAAGGAGATCAAGCCCACTGCGGTAAGAAGAACCCAAATACCGATGCAGAAGTCACAAAATTATGACTTGTCCTCTCCAGGATACAACAGCTCGACCATTTGTCGTATGGTTCAGGCCAACTATGCACAAGATGGTAAACCCAGAGCTCTATCAAGAAAAAAACCATTCTTTGCTAGTAATCTCTCTTGTATAGAAATAGTTGATGTATTTGTTATAAAAAAAGAGTAGAAGAGAAGAACTATTTATAGGCCACTAAGACATTACAAAATACATAAAAAATAATAATGACCATGAACCTAGAGAAAATGGAGAGTGAACCAAAAATTAACTCACTAACAAATTCATGAATTCTAATTAAGCTTCATTCATGAACAAGACAAAAGGACACCAAAACAATGAATCTCCATTCATGAACAAGATAAGATTCATAAATAAGACAAAAGAAGATTCATGAACAATATAAATAAATAACTAAAAGATATTAAAATGGTCTAACAATCCCCCACTCATTTTAATATCAACAAGGATAAGAGAGATTACCAAACAAATATAGACTAGTATGCATCATGAAGGTGTGCTCTGCATTGAACCATCATTAGTGAAACAACAACCTCTTCTCCAGAGTCAGTAGTGGTCTCAGACTTGGACTATGAATGCTTAGGGGAAATAAAGTATTACTGCTCACACATAATAATCCAGGTGTTGACATGAGCTTTTAATAGCCAGCACATTACGGCCTTGTGCTTATCCCAGTTTTCATGAGCATTTTTTAGAATAAGCCTTGTTCTCATAGAAAGCGACCCCACTTTCATGCTCACATAGGTGAAATATGTCAAGGGTGTTCTTTTAATTGACACACACCACTCAGCAAGAGCTACAGAATTTCATTAAGAGTATAAAAACTCAACCGTCCAACATTACAGGACAAACGCACTTACGTCATAGGGATGGATAACAAAATATTAAAGAATGCATTTTTACAACCATCATATGATTCGTTCTTCCCATTGAACCTAGTTACAGGATCTCTGATCCCTAGGTTGGGTATCCTCATTCATGGTTTATGATTTTATAGGCTTCAAACCCATCCCCCTCGATGTATTCCAGGCCCTATCTCTCGCCAAGGCCTTGGTTAACAAATCCGCAAGATTATCACAAGATCTTACATAATTCACAGCTATGATGTCATTACTCAAATAGGATCTCACATTACTGTGTTTCCTTCGAATAGGTCTGGATTTACCATTATAAAAATGGTTGTTCACTCTACCAATAACAGTAGTGCTATCAAGTTATTTGTTGAATAAGGCTGGTTTTAATCAAACTATAGAATCTGATCAATATGTGATTACTAAGAAAGGTATTTTTGTGGGTAAATGTTATGCTTGTGATGGGATGTTCAAATTGAATGTTGAGATTAATAAACCATCTATTAATTTAGTTTACATCTTGTCTTCTATTAATTTTTGGCATGTTCCCTTGTGTCATATTAACAGTAAATATGTGGGAATCATGAGTAGTTTAGGATTAATTCCTAAAGTGACAAAAAAATTTGAGAAATGTGAAGTTTGCAGTAAAGCAAAAATTACCAAGAGGCCTTTTAAAAGTGTTGAAAAAAATACCGAATTGCTAAAATTATTTCATACTGATTTGTGTGAGTTTGAAGGAATTTTAACTCGGGGTGGTAACCAATATTTTATCACTTTTATTGATGATTTTTCAAAATACACAAACGTATATTTATTAAAAAAATAAAAGTGATACTTTTGAGAAATTTAAAAAATTCCTTCTTGAAGTGGATCAATTTGGTAAAAAGATTAAGAGAATTCGAAGTAATAGAAGCCTGGAGTATGAATCTCTTGGATTCAACTCTTTTATTCAGTTATTGGGAATTATTCATGAGACTACTCCACCATATTTACCTTCATCTACTGGCGTAACTGAAAGAAAAAATAGAACGTTAATTGACTTGACGAATGCTATGCTTATCGATTCAGGTGCTCCCTTAAATCTTTGGGGCGAGGCTATTTTGAAAGCTTGCCATGTGATAAATAGAGTGCCACATAAAAAGACTAAAATTATACCTTATGAGTTGTGGCGGGGGTATAAACCAAATCTAGGTTATTTGAGGGTTTTGAGTTGTTTAGCTTTTGTGAAGCTTGCAAATTTTAAACGCCCTAAATTCGATGAACGAACTACCACCTGTGCTTTTCTTGGGTATGCATTGCATAGTACAACTTATAGATTTTTTGATATGAAAAATAACATTATTTTTCAATCAGGTGATGGTATTTTTTATGAAAATAAATTTCCTTTCAAATTTAGAAATAGTAGGGGTCAAATAATTTCTAAAAATATTTTATCAGTGCCTAGCTTTTCTAGTCCTTCTCAAGTTTTTCAAGAACAAGAAAATTTTCAAATCCAACTAAGAAGAAGTAAACGAGCTAGAGTTGAAAAAGATTTTGGCTCTGACTATTATCTTTACAATGTGGAAGAAATTTCTCTTACGGTGCAAGAAGCTTTATCATCACCTGATGCTATTTTCTGGAAAGAGACTGTAAATGATAAGATAGATTCACTACTTTCAAATAAAATATGGAAGCTAGTGGATTTACCTCCAGGTTGTAAAACTATTGAGTGTAAATTGGTCATTCGTAAAAAATTTAAACCGGATGGAACTATAAATAAATATAAAGCGATGCTTGTTGCTAAAGGTTTTAAGCAACGAGTTGATCTTGATTTCTTTGAGATTTTTTCTCCGATTACTAAAATTACATCCATTAGACTGTTGATAGCAATTGCTGCAATTCGTGATTTAAAAATTCATCAAATGGATGTGAAGGCATCATTTTTAAATAGAGATCTAGATGATGAGATTTACATGGACGAACCCGAAGGCGTTGTGGAGCCTGGCCAAGAAAACAAGGTGTGTAAGCTAACTAAATCTCTTTATGGTTTAAAACAAGCTCCTAAACAGTAGCATGAGAAATTTGATTCATGCATGCTTGAGAATGACTATAAGACTAATGAATGTGATAAGTGCATATATTATAAAACTTGTGAGAATGTACATGTGATTATTAGTCTATATGTAGATGATCTACTTATTTTTTGCTCTAATTTGCCTATTATAAATGAGACTAAAAATATGCTCAATAGCCACTTTGATATGAAAGATCTTGGTGAAGCCAATTTTATTTTGGGAATTAAAATTACCAAGACTAATGATGTCATTTTTCTTGATTAGTCGCATTATGTTGAGAAAATTTTAAAGAAATATAATTTTCTAGACTGTAAACATGTTGCCACTCCTTTTGATGCAAGCATACATTTATCTGTTGTAACAAATGAAAAAGAGGTGATTAATCAAAAAGAATATGCTAGCATAATTGGTAGTTTGAGATATGCTACTGGTTGTACTAGACCTGACATTGCATATGCTATTGGAGTACTTAGCAGGTTTACTAGCAAGCCTAGTCGAGATCATTGGGTAGCCATGGGAAGAATTATGAGATATTTATCTGGTACCAAAAATTATGGTTTGTTTTATAACAAGTATCCTGCGGTACTTGAGGGATATAGTGATGCCGATTGGAACACTTTGTCAGGTGATTCCCTCTCTACCTCGGGTTTTATTTTTACCTTGGGTGGTGGTGCTATATGTTGGAAGTCTAAAAAACAAACTATAATTGCTAATTCTACAATGGAAGCTGAGCTTATAGCGTTAGCTTCAGTATGTGAGGAAGCGAATTGGTTAAGAGATTTGTTACATGAAATCCCTTTTTGGGAAAAATCAATTCCTCATGTGTTAATTCGTTGTGATAGCACTGCTGCTATTGGTAGAGTGAACAACCATTTTTATAATGGTAAATCCAGACTTATTCGAAGGAAACACAGTAATGTGAGATCCTATTTGAGTAATGGCATCATAACTGTGAATTATGTAAGATCTTGTGATAATCTTGCGGATCCGTTAACTAAGGCCTTGGCGAGAGATAGGGTCTGGAATACATTAAGTGGGATGGGCTTGAAACCTATAAAATCATCAACCATGTATAAGGATACCTAACCTAGGGACCAGAGATCCTGTAACTAGGTTCAATGGGAAGAACGAATCATATGGTGGTTGTAAAAATGCACTCTTTAATATTTTGTTATCCATCCCTATGATGTAAGTGCATTTGTCCTGTAATGTTGGAGGGTTGAGTTTTTATACTCTTAATGAAATTCTATAGCTCTTGTTGAGTGAGCTGTGTAAATTACAAGAACATCCTTGACAGATTTCATCTATATGAGCATGAAAGTGGGGCCACTTTCTATGAGAACAAGGCTTATTTTTAAAAATGCTCATGAAAACTGGAATAAGCACAAGGCTGTAATGTGCTGGCTATTAAAAGCTCATGTCAACACCTGGATTATTATGTGTGAGCAGTAATACTTTATTTTCCCTAAGCAATCATAGTTCAAGTTTAAGACCACTACTGACTCTGGGGTAGAGGTTGTTGTTTCACTAATGAAGGTTCAATGCAGAGCACACCTTCATGATGTATACTAATCTATCTTTTTTTGGTAATCTCTCTTATCCTTGTTGATATTAAAATGAGTGGGGGATTGTTGGACCATTTTAATATCTTTTATTTATTTATTTATTTATATTGTTCGTGAATCTTTTTTTATCTTATTCATGAATCTCATCTTGTTCATGAATGGAGATTCATTGTTTGGTGTCCTTTTGTCTTGTTCATGAATGGAGTTTAATTAGAATTCATGAACTTGTTGGGTGAATTCATATTTGGGTACACTCTCCCTTTTCTCTAAGTTCATGGTCATTATTGTTTTTTGATGTATTTTGTAATGTCTTAGTGGCCTATAAATAGTTATTCTCTTCTACTCTTTTTTATACCAATACATCAACTATTTTCTATATAAGAGAGATTACTAGCAAAGAAGAATGTTTTTCTTAGTGAAGTTTTGGGTTCACCATCTTGTGTAGAGTTGGCCTGAACCATACGACAAGTGGTCGGGCTGTTGTATCCTGGAGGGGACAAGTCATAGTTTTGTGACTGCTGCATCGGTATTTGGGTTCTTCCTACCGCAGTGAGCTTGATCTCCTTAAAGAAAACGAGATATCTGTGCCTTAGTCTGATCTATTTGTATCTCATTTTCTTTGCATTATTTATCAATAAAATATATTTTTTTCTGGTATTTTCACCAACATGTGTAAATCTCAAATACGTTAATCTCAAATCATTATTTAATGATTGAGAATGTATTGAGTAAAAAATAGAGAATGTCGTGCTGATCAGAAAATCATATCTAGGTAGAAGTTAGCACATTTAGGTTTATGGCCAACAGCAAACTTGTCAACTATTTACGCAAATCCAAAACTAAGAGGGAAAGAAAGTAGAGCCTCTCTCTCTAGAATCTAGAGAGAGAAACTCCCCTCGGGGTAACCATTGGTCCTCCTCCGGGTTCTCTCCATTTTCTTAGAGAATCCATTAGTCCTCCATCATACTTCATTGATCATCTGTTGGGAGGAATTGATTTTGTGTTTACCCATATGAATTTAGATATATCTTTTAGGGTTTTGTTTTCTTGTGATCCCCTCTCTTGGATCTTCATGGCTGATTAAGAGTGTAGAGTTCCTAGAGATTTGTTTGCTGGGAAGAGTCAGTAATCCCACCTCTACCTTCATAATTTTTCCTGATCTATGGTGTTGAGACTATGTAAAGTAGTGTGTCATACGTGACAACACCATAGTTTAGTGTGGTGCTTGGATGAGATGGAAAGTGGGTGGTTATTCTGATTCCAACCTCTCAGATCAAATTTTCGGTATTCCTAGTGCTCTGTTTATGGCTTTTTCGTGTAAGGAGAGGAATCTTTTTGGTTGTGTGTTGTCGGAGTTGTGCCGGAGAAGAAGACAACGATGCATTTTACCGGAGCTCCGAAAGCTGTGTGTTGAGTTGCTGCTGAGCTGCTGCGCTGGAGTTTGGCCGCCAATCTGTATCTTTGCCAGCCGGCATGAGGTGAGGATGAAGCTTGTGTCGTGTCTTCTGGTGCTGGTATGGCTTTTGCTCTTCCAGTGCCGTGCGTTGAGGATGATGAAGGTGGGTCGCTCTGGCGTGGTTTTCATGCTCCCTTTGTGTGTAGCGTGCGGCCCAGCTCATGCGTGTGTTGCTGTGTTTCAAAGTCCTTGCTGCTTTACGACCTCTCACAGGGAAGATAAATTTGTTCTTGCAAGGGTTTTGATGTATTGGTCTGAAATTATTTACTATTAACTTGTCCAATGTGTTATATTGTGGTAGCCTAGCTCCGGACTTTAATTTTAATCTATTGTGTGTAGCAGCTAGGTGTGTTTTCCCTTTTGTAGGGTGTGTTGCCGTTAGGCGTGGTATGAACGTCATTGTAATATTTATTTTTTTGGTTCAATTTATGACTTACCTACTCAAGAAAAAAAAAAATCCAAAACTAAAGTGGGAAAAGAAAAGTAAACCATTCATTATAAATACTCCCAACTATGGAACTGTCTATAACTTACATGGAAGTGGCTCAGAATACGGAGAAATATCAAAATCTTTCTTATGCAACAACAAATGCACTAGATGAACCTGTAAAATGGTGAATTGAGCTCATAAGACCCTTGGATGCACCAAAATGCCTTATTCTGTACACTCCCAGAGCAGCGTACTCTGGGATTCTCCATTCTATAGTTGCTTGACTTTGTGGGCTGAGTTTAGCTGGTCTGGCCCACTTGAACCGGAGGCAGAAATCATCATCATCGTAAGCTGGAACCCAAGAGTCTTTTCCATGGAGAGTCTCCACCAGAGCAAATGTCCCTTCCGTCATGAGGTCATTTCTGGGGCAACCTGACCAGAAAACAACTGTCACCATGTCACCTCTCTTGAAGGTGGAGTTTTGAGGGACATCAGAGCTGACATCCCCAAATTTCACACCGGGAGGGGTCGAATCCATGACAACTGGAGTTAGTAAGCTAATTTGCTTGTTCAGCAGATCAGGGGGTTGTGGGCCCGATTCAATGGATTGACCATTGACTAGAGCTGTCGCAAGCTTCTGGAACTCCTGAATGTATGCACTAAGAGTGTGGGGACCAAATAGCGTGGAGGCACCCTGAGAAGTATGAAAGATAGGTATGTATGATAATAGTCACCAAATGTAACATAAAAGTAGGTGTGTACGATAACAGTCATCAAAAGTAACATAAAAGTAAGGGTCTTGTTAACATGTGCTTTTAAGATATAATTTAGAAAAACTTGAAAGATTCTACATTATTGATTGCACGTACTTTCCAGCAGAATTTATAATCGTTTTAAGCTTCTTAACATGCGGCCTAAGTGCATACGTTAATCAAATTCTAAATAAATAAGCCTTTTATTTATTTTTATTTTTTTTCAAGTGGTGGTGGGGGTGGTTGTACATGAACAGATAATAACCCCCAATATTGAGAATGTTGTCTATTTACTGACCTCATATCTTTGGACTTCATACTCCTCAATGGTAGTCACATATTGTGAATATGTGTTAGTCAACCCAGCTATCACAACATGAACATTGCCATTGAATTCTCCACCTCCACTAATGAGCACTGTCCTCACAGCATCTCGAAGACGTCTTCCAGCCATTGTAGTGAATTCTGTCAAAAACAAAAAGAAAGAAATCTTGTGAGCCATAGAAAACATGTCAAACATGAAATGCCTTTAGCTCCCCTAGCAAATCAAAACTCGACTTCTTGTCCATGTTAGCAGGCTGCCCTCAGCCATATCCGAGGCGGCCCAATTTGAACCTGGCAATCAGACACAATGCCACTAATCACCTTATTGGTTGAAAACCTGCACCATCTAGGCATGTTCCGGAGCCAACATTCAGTGAGAAAACATTTATATCTTCCTCATGTTAATCAACTTAAAAGAACATTCAATTGAGATTTTTTTTTTTTCTTTTTGCAGAACCTTCTAAAATATGAGTATCTTAAACATCTATCAACCTCAATGGAAAAGGAGAGGAAAAATAAGGCAAGCTGCATACACACCTCCAGGTACAGTGAGAATGACTAGCTGCCCTATCCGGAGGATTTGAATTGGGAGTACCGAAGGCTGCAGAAAATTAGACAAACCAAATGTATCAGTATATAAAACCATCCATATGCTGTACACAGTAATTAGTAGACTGATGACGACAAGCATCAGCACAACATGTTTCACAGTATGTATGAAAAATGCACAGCATATGTACTTGGGCACCACATGGGATGTTGTGTTGGTTTGTGGGAGGGGAGAGCTCAGGGGTATTGTCTCTGCTTCTTTAGTAGTAGCACAAGATATACATGATTACACATAGAGGGTAGACTGCAATTTGACCACATTTGCCAAGAATCGAGCAAAGTAGATCAATGTGATATAACAGTGTTTAGATTTCAGAAGAAGAGTTAATTATATCAAATAATTATAATCTTTCAGCTGTTCCTATTCTCTAGGAAGCCCCCAACAATGTGTTTTTTTTCTTTTTTCTTTTTTGGCGTGTGCACCACATTGTGGGTGTATTAGTCAGCTTTATTCTGCCCAGTGGTGAAGTGTCTTTAAATCATGCACACAGTATGCATCAAAATAGAGGCCTATTGGAAAATCATGCCCAGTGGTGAAGTGTCTTTCCATAGCAATATTGGAAAATGAAATAAGAAATTGTGCCAAATCTTTTTTATTAAGACAGCTAGAAAGTTACTTGCATTAAAAATTAAAAATTGGATAGTTTGACAGGGATATGTATTAGCTCAACACTCACCATCAGAAATCTCTAGATTTTATCTAAAAATGGCTGAATGCATAAACATCCAAATCCCAGGGCACACATTTAAGAACCCTTGTTAATAGCATTATTTTAAAGTTGAAGTGGCAAAACTATAAATATAGTTGTCTTGTTGAAGCCTTAGCTATCATAAAACAGTATAAAAAAATTAACTATATTGTAACTCACCGCCCAAGCATATGGCAACTGCATTTCACCAGTGTCAAGCAAAATAGGCTTTGGATATTGACAATTTTTTTGCTCCTTGCCTGGTGTTTTAATTAAGTTGCGAACCAACTTCCAAAAAGGATTTCCCTGTAGCAGAATTAACAAACATTATAACCACATATAAACAGGCAGGTGTTACACCACATGAGAACCTACAATTATGGGGGAAAGTTGAGTACTGAAATTCCTTGCTACCTTATCATCTCCTTGCTTAAAATCAAAAGCTCCAGGTCCATCAGTTGTACCCGCTGCAAACGCAAAACCCATAGCAGCAGGGCATGTTTTAACCACTTCACTACCTCCTCCCTGTTTAGGAAGTGTCACCTCAAGCTTGGAGAAGTCCACGTAAGTGTGACGATAGTCAACCTTCCCTTTCAGCTTTTCAGATGCTGTGTTGAAAAGATGTATAGCTTTTTGGAGTTGCCTATCTCCAATTATACGTGTACTCTCGAATTCATCTGGGTAACTGCAATTTAAGAGAATAGTTTAATATTATGTAAAGTAAGCCTCAGCAAATTACAGCATGCTAGGCATCCCATACCCTGGTCCTCGGCCATAGCACAACTCATTCTTTCCACCACAAGTGCTGTGGTTAAAATCACAAGGTAGCCCAGTATCATTGCAGAATGCACCAAGCACATTTGGACTAACATCACCACAGTTTGACTGACAAAATGCAGATACAAATCCAGGCTTATCAGCCTGCCTGAGAGCACTTCTGACACGTTTAGCAATACTCAGAAACTTGGTCGCTCGTTTACCAGAAGGCGATTGGAAAGAGGCAGCAAGCTCCAGCAACTCATGGTCTGCATTAAAAAATCTCAAGTATTTTAAATCAAGTAGAGGAAGCTATTTCCTTTCTTCTCATTTAACAGATGATAACATGTTGGTTCTTGCAATTACTTCATTGATTGGATGCTCCAAATTTATCTCTATTTGCTACCTGTGCCATCTCAAACACAAAGGAAATGAGGTATAAAATCCAGTCCAGATCATCCTTCTACATTGCTCTTTCTAGCTCTGTTGGCATTTTCGCAATAATTTGTCTTTGTCATCACATTGCAAGGTTAAAGTGCTAGTCCTCATGGTAAATCATTATACTTGCATGATATTGACAAACGATTACAGTAGAGCCTCTAAAATTAATAATCCTGGGAGCATTGAAATTTATTAAATAATAGAATGATCAAAAATTAGGATTCCCTATGATTTTCTATGATTAAAGAAAAAATTTTGCTCATAATAGTTATGCAATTTTCATATAAAAACAAGACATACATGCATACTTTTGAAGGCAATGAACTCCTTTCTTGAAAAACATCAATTATATAAAACCTTGTTGCCACAAAACTCATCCCGTTGTTTATTACAAATAAATTAATATTACCAATATACATTCCTATATTCATGTTGTATTATCTACTACAATAATTAATGTTTTAAAAGGATTTTCTCAAAAAAATATTAATTAATATAGATTACTAAGTTATATGATATTAATTATAATAGGGTTAACTGTAAAGAAAATACACAGTTTGGTCTGATAAGAATCATACATTTGTTAATAAATTACATGACCAGATGCACCTATCAGAAACAGGTGATGACACATACATGCAACCCATAATCATCCACAATTTCAATCATTTTTTGATTTTCTGATATTAATGTAACCATACTAAGCAGGAAAGAGCTAGTAACTTACGATTTTTGGGAGCAACAGGAATTATGTTTGGGACTCTTAGAGAGATTTCATCGGCTTCAGAGTTTTCAGAATATAAAATTTCACTGGCATTCTTATTAAACCAGTCTTCCATAAATCGTGCAGCAGCTCCTTTGTTGTCCCCACTTATCAACGAGTTTGTGCGACTCATAGAAGTTCCATGAGTTGCAAACCAATTAAAGCTACCAACTGGGCCCCATTTATCATCCACAAACTTTAGAAGGGTCATTTCCTTGTCAACATTAAACTTGTATTTACTACGTTCTGCTGCAGGATTATTTAGATAAGCACTAGGGCTGCGGTTTACACCAGCATCTTGAAGTTCTCCTGCCAAAGGAAAGCCCAAAAATTATGATAAGTAACAATTAAAATTGAAAAATATATGATGTAACACCAACTTCAAGATCATAAAAACACTACTGCAATATAACCCACAGCATGATAACACCAATGTATTATATCTTGACCTACCTTCATATTGGATGCCACATTAAGAACAAATTATTCATATATTAAGATGATTTTGCCATCTTATGCTATAGTTAGGGAGGCAAAGCATTATTGTTCAGAAAAATCCTGAACTGCAATTAAACGGTAGCAAGGAATTTGTGGAAATCATGTGGACCAACCAACGGCATCAAATCCCCACAACACCACCAAGTGAGTCCTTAATGTAAAGGTTTGAAAAGGATTCAAATCAAAAGATATTTTAGTTGAAAAGGGGAAAGGGACAAAAGTTTAAAAGAATTAATTTCCTTTCATGAGCTCCTCAAAAAAGTTATTTAGGCCATAATTTCTGACTAATGTATCTAGCGCATTCCTCTACACAAGGCAATACCAAACACACCCACACATAATCACAATTTGAAACATAGAATGCATGGTCAAACCTTTTGGGGCGTTTTGAGACTATCTTATCATTTTCACTGTAAAAATTTCTACTGTATAATGGGGTCCATATGCCAAGGCATAAATCCCCAGTCATTTTGGTGTGAGGAATATCTGGAAAAGCCGAAACTCAAAACTCCTAAAAGAGAACTTCCATAAAATGCAAATAATATAGAGGAAGAGAGAGAGACACACGCACACACATAGTATAAGTTATTGAAATTCATTCTGATCATCAAGATGATTAAATTCCCTTAAGCAAAAACAAAAACCAGGCAGCCTTTTACTTCTTGATCATTTCATTATACATGAATTTGCAAATACTCTACATGTCCTGATCATATGCTTTGACCTCAGACATGAAGAAATACTTGGTGATGTTAACATGCAGCTAACAAATTAGTGAGAGCAAAGCGTCCATTTCGTTACCTTTATTCACCATAATTGATCCCGGCCGGAGATTTTCATGAGCTTGTATGATGCTTTCCTCAATGCCATTAACAATAACATCAAATGACTGGCGCACAAACCCAAGAGATGTTACGATGTACACAACATATTGTAGATAACCCCCAGGCCCAGCGTGGGTGTGAATACCACTAATAGCAACATTGTTTTCAGTATATAGGTTCCCATATCTGCAAAAGTAACATCATATTATTCCAGTTAGTAGATAAAAAAATAGAGAAAATTCTGACAAAATCATACCACATGTTATGGAAATAAAATACCCAAATTCATTCAATTTAAAGGTCCTTGATACTAAATTGCTAGGAATATTGCAAGCAATAAAAGATTTTTGACAATGGACGCATGAAAACACTGTTCTTCTACAATCTATAGTATGATTGACTATACAGTAGGTATGCCTTAATCAAGCAATAACTACCTTGTTTTCAACCTCTCAAGCACTTTAATTGTCACAAGTTGAGAAGCCATGCAAGCATCAAGGTTTACAAATACTACACGGTTACCTTGTGGCTCTGCCACAATAAATGCCCGTGCTCGCAACCTGAAGTGAACACCTGATGCAGTCTGGTCAGAGTTAGCATATCCCATCATATTGACATCAGCTGCAGGTCCTGTAATGTCATAGCTTCCAAGCCCAACCAAGTAATTTGAAGCAGAGAGTATCCCTCTGCTATTCTGTAGCAAGAGTAGCAGCAAAATCCAAAACCACATGATAGCACATGGTTTCTGGAAAGTGAGTTTCCAAGCCGAAAAGATCTCCATCACTGCTCCACCAATGAGCTCTTATTTTCCTTCATCAAAGAGAAAAATTATGTCAAATATCCATTTCAACAGTACACATATAAATAAAAGAAATGTCAGTGTCTTGTAACACTTCTTATATGGGACATGTAACTTGCAACTAGCCGTTTCAAGTTTGCAACAAACGGGGATTGAAAAATCCAAATGTCTTACTTTCATAATTCCCCAACATTTACAATCACAAATAAATTGAAAGTTGAATGTTTTAGGGTGTTAGAAATTAAAGAGCTCCATTAATGGAGACTAAACTATTGTACTTTTTATATATAAAGAGCTCAAATTAGGGATTAATATGTACAAAACCATACTATTTTCTTTTTCTTTTTTTCTTTTTTTCCATTTATCCCCATTATAATTTTTTAATACTTGTGCCAAGACCCAATATATAGCTTGTGTGTGTCCCAAGTTATAGAAAATTGTGTCTTGGGTGTGTTTGAAGCATCTCCAGTTTAAAATAAATTTAAAATATATATAGGACACTCTATGACAAGTGTTTAACACATATTGGTGCGTAATCTGCGAGAGGGTTGTGGATTTAGCCTTTCCCTTTATGCTATGTTTAGATCTTGTATATCTCAGGGAAAATGAAATTACTTATACATAGTCATGTTTTATGGACAATCAAACAAAACAATGAATTGTTTTGACAAATACCTATTAATTTTTTCTCATTGTCCTAACCCAACCAATATGTAAATAAATTTAGCTTCTTTCACTCCATTTTTTCTTCCTTTCCCTCCACAAATCACAAAATTGTTCCTCATATATGATTTCTTACCAAAATCAGATAAACAATCCAAGTACACACAATTTTTTTATAAAAAGCAGCTTCAAATGATCCACTAATCTCTAAAAAATTCAAAACTATATTTAACACTACAGTCAACAGCAGTTCACTTATTTTAAAAATGACGGAAGAATGAACATATTTGTTCCTCAAGTTGCATATAATTTGTGAACAATATTGACCAAACAAACAAAAGAAATAATCACAATAAACAATATTCCAAACCATAAACTGAACATTTAAATCAGTTAGATACATATGTACACATGTTCAACTTGCATTTTCAATAGAATGTGTAATATATATTTCTCAGTGTACATTATTTTCTTATGTGAATATACTCTTCTTTTTCCAACAAGCTAGGCACACATGAAAAAAAATTAGCAATTCCTATCAACAGAAAACATTTCAATGGACCTGTTCGGTACAGCTTATTGCAAGTTGAAAACTGATATTTAAAAGCAATCTAGACTCACCCCTTCTCAAATTCTCAATAATCAATTTTTTTTTCAGCTTATTTATTTATTTATTCCTAAGCAACTGCACCAAACAGTCTCACACTATTCAAAATAAATAATATATATATAAGGGATGGGCTTCCCTCCAGTCTGACCAAAAGGTACTGTTGGGCCCATGGGGGCCACCACGGATCCCGTTCCGATAATTTGAACCGTCAAATGTGTAAAACTCATCGAGTACTACATGTTCGTAAAAAATTACGTTGATCAGATATCAATAACTACGTGATCAAATCAGTTTTGTATAAAAAAATAGACGGCGAAAAAATAAATAGTTGACAAAAAAACTGAACCAATGATATAGCTATTGATATCCAATCAACATAATTTTTTACAAGTATATAGTACTCGACGAGTTTTACAAACGGTTCACGAAACGGGATCCGTGATGCCCATGAGCCCAACAGTACACTCCAGGAGCCCAACAGTACACTCCAGTCCGTGATCGGAGCGGAGGGAAGCCCGCCCCTGTATGTAATTATGTTCCGTTGCATCCAATTCGGATAACAGAGTTTTATTAGAGCTATTCCAGTAATCACATCACATGTATCTACTGAAAAATTCTACAACGAAGGATCAAAACAAAGTTGAAACCAAAAAGAATATGCATATATGTACGTAATTATACACAGCGAATACATAGAGAGAATTTTTAGAAAAAAACATTTTTTTTTAAAAAAAAATCGCAAATAAGATTAACAAATGAGAAATTTATCGGAGATCTTGTACCTTTAACACTGTAATACTGATACAAATGAACGCAAAATTTATTGAATCCGATCGCTATTGCCTCTGCTAAATCAATTCATTTTCCGAAGTGATGAGAGAGAAAATGTGTGCGTGTGTGTTAGCGAGAGAGAGTGGGGGAGACCTCAACGACGCTTCTCAGGGGATGGAGTCAGGTAGAAGAATAACAAATTGGAAGACTGATAGTTTGTTTGTACCTTGTCTTTCCATGGGCTTCGAGGCTTATATACTATTTTTTAATCTCACTGTATCGGTCTCGATGAGTGCATGAAATTTCTATGCAACAATTATCCTGAATCGGTCAAAATGATCCGGATTTGAGTGTTTATTTAATGGGATTCGACTATTTCATTATGGTTCAATTTTTTTTTTTAGATTAATAGTTGTTCCGGATTATTAATCCCTCGTAAAAGGGATTGTTATATCTTAGGGGAGGGCGAGATTAATTCCACAGAATTAGTATTTTATGGGACTAATGTGTGAAATATCTATTTTATCCTTATACTATTACTTAATAAACAATTAGAAAATGATAAAATAATCTTTTGAGCATTTATAGATTTTTTTTTAGTGTTGTTAATTTAAAATTATATATTAAATAAAAATTATAAATTATAAATTATAAATTTAATTTAATTAAAAATAATAAATTAAAAATTATGACCTTATAAATAAAAAAAAATTAGTGTTGTTAAATTATAAATTATAAATTTAAAATTTAAAATTACATATTAAATAAAAATTATAAATTACAATGGTAAAATAGTCTTTTGAACATTTATTCTTATACAGTCCTACAGTCCGTCTAACCAAACATTAGATTCACTAAAAATAGTTCAATCCAGACATCTAATCCCATGACTAAACAAACATAGGATAAAAATTTAGTCCAACCAAATAGTCCGGGACAATGTATCCCAGAACTAATAGTCCGATGGATTGCAATCCTCCCTTATCCAGTCCGTCTAAACAAACACACCCATAGGGTACTTGTGGAAAATTACTCTTTTATGCAATCTTTGTCTCATATTAATATTTAAATAATTATTTTTTGTTAAAATTAAATAAATTGAAAAAGAAATGATAAACTATGAAATAGATCATAATAGTTTGATTTAATTCTCATTAAATCCCATTAAAAATAAGTCGAAGAAAAATCGTCGTTAAAAATAATTTTTTTTTAAAGTTTTTTTTGCATGTCGTTAAATATTGGCAATTAGTAATTTTTTGGAAAAATTACTCATAAATCTCATATTGGGAAATGTTACTCTATCTAGTCCTGAGTGTTTTTTTGTAAATCATTTAGTCTTTTTTATATTTAATATGGTATCTTTGTTTGTTATATTTTATATTTGGTATGGTATCTTTGTTTGGTATATTTTATATTTGGTATGGTATATTTGTTTGTTATATTGTATAAACATCAACATATTGTATCCCATATTAGTGTATGATGATGTTTGATGAGCTTGAAGATGTAGTTGATGTTTGATAATGTTCACAATGTTGGTGATATTGATGACGTATGATGATATAGTTGATGTTTGATGATATTTTATGATGTTGGTGATGTTGGTGATGTTGATGATATTTGATGAGGTTGAAAATATAGTTGATGTTTGATGATGTTCACAATGTTGGTGATGTTGGTGACGTTGTAGTTGATGTTTGATGATGTTTATGATGTTTTATGATGTTGGTGATGTTTGATGATGTAATTGGTGTTTGATGATGTTTGATGATGTAGTTGATGTTTGATGATGTTTTATGATATTGGTGATGTTGATGATGTTTGATGATATAGTTGATATTAATGATGTTGTTGGTGTAGTTAATGTTGCTGATATTCGGAAAGGAGGGAAATCTAAAAAAATCCTATAATGAGCTTTTAACATTCAAATAGGACTTATTAGTCTACAAAATAAAAGGTAGGACCAAATGGTTTAATAAATTAAAATTTGAGATTTATTGGTGTCTTGCCCTAATTTTTTTGTCACGATTTTATAAATTGTCATTGAAATTTACCATTAGTGACATTTTTCTATAATGAAATTTTCAAATTATCGCTAAAAATTAAAAATTAGTGGCTTTTTGTGACGATTTTTTTAAATTATCGCTAAAATTTATAATTAGAGACATTTTTTGTAATAAATTTTTTAAACTATCGCTGAAAATTAAGAATTAGTGCCGTTTTTTAATAATATTTGATAAAAAATATCATTAATTATTATAAAAATTATTAGATAATTAATTCACTTATTAGAAGATATACGTAAATTCAAAAAAAATAAGAGTGATGTATAATAGAATCTCCCATCCCATGAGAGCTGGTTACATATTAAAAAAAAAATTATATAATACAAAATTTATAATCATGCATATAATAAGTATCAGAAAATATTAAATGAGCTTATTCCTATCTAATTACAATTTTATCTGATCTTATCCTCAAAGGGACTTTTAATGCAATCTCGTTAATTATTATTATTATTATTATTTAGGGTAAATTACATTGACCCCCTGAGGTTTGGTCGAATTACATTCCACCCCCTCGACGTTCTGGAAATTATGTTCCCACCCCTATGCTTAATAGTCTCATTTCAGAAACCTTTTTATTTATATAAAAGGCAACAACTTTTAGTAGAAAAATATAGAAAATTACATTGAAAAAAAAAGTAATCAAAGGAAAAGGGGAAAAAAAAACCGAGGAAATAAAGTAAAGCATGAAAAGAGGGAGTGCATGAGTTCAACATTTTCATTCCGTCTAAATAATTACAATGACAGGAGGGTTTGTGTAATTTTCTAAACGTCGGAGAGTGATATGTATTAAATTCAAACCTCAGGGGTGTAAGTGTAATTTACCCTATTTTTAAAATACAACTGACTTGTCTATGTAAAAGCAATGCAAAATTTTCATTCACAACCATTATATGGTGGTGCAAATCTTATATTTTTTGATTAAAGTCAAGTTGGTAGGTCTTCTAAAAATTCCGCCACACTGATCAACTAAAATTCTATTATTTGATAGGGATGTGTTTTGAAACGAAATAAATGATAGAAAGAGAAGGCACCGTGTGGGTTTATAATCTTAAAGGCATGAATTTTTGTCTCAACAAATTATTATATATATTTTTGTAGGAGAAGGATAATTATGTGAGAATAATATAAACTCGTTTCACAAAGAAACATAATCTAAATAGAATTTAAAAAATAGATGAAAGTATCCTTAAAATTGTAGTGAGAATTTGTTGTTGGGCTTTTGTGAGCTCTCTATGGAATCTATATCGATAATTTAAATTATTTATTTTGTAAAATTCTTTAAGCAGATCATTCATGAAAAAAATAAATTGATTGAGCAATTGTAAATATGAACAGTTCGAAAATAAGTCCACATAAATCTCACAGTACATCCAATTGAGCATGGTTTCCAGTGCCAATCTAATTGAGATCGTTTTGTCTCACTATGATGCATTTGCACTCATCTCTTCTTTTTCTTTATTGATGTAATATACTCTTATTTTAATGATTTTTCATCAATAAAATTTTTATTTGCTGTAAAAAAAAAAAAAAAAAAAAAAAAACAACAACAACAACAGCAGCAGTACATCCAATTCGATTTACCAACTGGAGACAAACTTGTGTCGGTAAAAATATATACACATTTGTATTCAAGACCCTTTGTAATTTGTTGATACATACAAGAAGTTGTTTCAAAACGAAAGCTCCGCAAATTTTAACAATTTTGAAATGGAGTTGTCTGCCCGAACAGCTCATTCTGTTAGGCACCATGTTAAGTGTGCGTTTGTTTCAGTTTAGTATTTTTATAAATTTTTTATGCCAATTTTTAGCTTTGTACGGAAAAAAATTAAAAGCTAAAAAACAAGAAGGCTATTTTGTCTTAAACAAGATGGCTATTTTGTCTCAGAAAAGAAAAAAGAAAAAAAAAAGGGGATATTTTGTCTTATATTTTTTGTTTTCATATCCTAATGCATTTGCAATAATTGGATTATTTGATTTATTTGATAAATCGTTGAATTATGTAAGAATTTAGAGACATGAATCTCAATATATAATCCAATAATTCCAATGCGTTAAGACAAAAGAACATAGGAAATGATCACGTGCCTTCATTTGGCCTCTAAAAATTTTACGTAGAACTTAATTTGCCTTCCATCTAAAAATTAGATTATAGGGTCCAATTTTATTATTGTGGACTCATCTTGATAATTCGAATGGTTTAACTTGTTATACTCATCAAGCAAATTATTCATCTAAAAGATTAAATTAATTGGTCATCAAGATAACTGACACAATTGACTTAAATTGTATGAAAAAAATATATATACTCCCTCCATTTCAAAATATTAGTCCCTTATTTCATTTTTTATTATCTCAAAATATTAATCCATTTTCAAAAATCAAAAACAAAAATAACTTGAATTTCTTACTTTGTCTTTATTTTAAATTCATTAATTATGACAATTAATGTTCCCAATAAAAAGTCAAGGGTAGTTTTGAGAATTTAATACTTTTGAAATATAATAATTGTACTATCAAAAAAAATTAAATTTTTCAAAAGAGACTGATATTTTGCAACAATGATTAATGTCACTAAAAAAATGACCACTAATAACACTAATGCATTGAGAATATCAAAAAAAAAAACCAAAAACAAGGCATAGACAATGGGCGTCCACTACCACATCATTAGCGGTGCTCTAATAGCATCACTTATAGTGCTCTCAACCATTTTTCGATATTTTGAGATGGATGAAGTATATTTTTTTAAAATTATACTTGTTATCTATTTTTTTTAATAATCAAATCAAGTTTTGAATTAATAATAAGTGAATCCATAAGTATAAAAGCAGTACCTTTCAACCAATTGAATAGGAGACGAGGTGGATTCATTTACGTACCCCAAAAGGTTAGTTCATCCACCCACCACTGATGTATTCGAATTTTGGAGTTCACTCAAACGGAGCAGGTGAAACATCATTTTTTGAAGGGAAAATTTTTCGGAAATCACAATTCATAAACGTATGTACTGAAAAATCTTATGAATTTTGTTTGTACACAATTAAATCTTATTTGAAGCTTCGTTTGGTTTTAAATTTTTGGTTAAAATAGTACCAAAAAAAAAAAAATTAGTTACATAAGTCAATAAGACAAAATATCATATTCAGACTGTAATCATTATATTTTTTCTCTCACAAAAATTAAAAAAAAAAAACAAACCAAATGAAACTAAAAAAGTCTCAACACAAAAAAGCCAACTAAAAAACCCAATGCCAAACAAAAAATGAATATGAAAATGCAACCTATCACATACTTTCGATATATTTTCTCGAGATTTTTGGATATGTTTGTTTCCAAATGTGGATATATTTTATTTGGAAGATTTTAATGTGAGATTGTTCATTCTAATGTGTGAACTACTATCTTATTAAACATTTGTCAAATGTGCCATTTTTAAAATATAATAATAAGACATCATTTTAATGTGTGCAATATTATATTATTAAACTTTTGTCAAATGTACCATTTGAGAGATTTTAATGTGAGATTGTTGAAATCATTCTAGTGTGTCTAATATTATGTTATTAAATTTTTGTCAAATGTATCATTCTTAAAATATGAAATGAGACCTCTAATATGACAACTACGTTTTTCTAATTTGAAATTATATTCACATACACATTTGACGTTTTCAAATATTGTTATGTTTCTAAAAAATTTTAATATGAGATAAGATTTTTGGAATTACAAGAATATCTATAGAACTAAGTGGATCATAAGTTGGGTATATAGGATTTACTAGTTAATGCATTTTTTTAATCGAAACAAAATACTATAATTGAAGCATAAAATGCTGACAACAAAGCACAGCATAATAATAGCGTATGCACTCTCTAGCGTAGCGTGATAGTTAAAATGCTTATTTCATCATCTCCAGCATAATAAGCATACCGTTGAGGCAACACTGCCTCGAGTCTTGACACACACACACACATATATATATATATATATATATATAGAAGATATCAACTTCACAACAACAATGATATGGGCATAAAAGATGTCATTATATTTCTCATTTAAAATATTTTAATGTGTCTATCATATCATATCCTGCACTTCTTTCTTACAACTTTCCAATTAGTTAATGTCCTTTCTTAAAGGCAAAAAATAATCACTACCAGCACCAGATTGCCTGATTCAAATTATAACCTTGTTCTAATCAGCTTCCAGCTAGAACATATACTTTGATTAAAGTTTAATCCAATAATAGCTAAATCTCACAACCCGGATTGGGATATCTTATACTGTAAATAATTGGTACTAAACTCAATTTATCAAACCTATAGTCTCACTCAAAGACCAACTTGTTTACGGCCAGTACAGAGCAACAATTTAAACCTAGTTATAGTCATGTGAAGTGAAAATTCAGCAAATCAGCATAATTTCAGCACTGTGATTGTGTACCACCCAACTTCATCACTTCATCAATAGCTTTAAGTCAATATTACACAATAAAAATGCAGGCTGATATATACACAACAAGATAAATAACAGAAGAAATTCTCACCACCACACAAGGATATTGAACACAAGAGGCACATAAACACGCACGTATTACATTTACAAAGATATATATACAAACAACGATACACACATTGCATTTACGGAAAACTTCCTAAACTTTTAGCATTACCTCTGGATGTGGCTCCCTCTGGTTAAAGACATCACTCAGAACTGTTTTTGAGATTAAAGAAGCATTTAGCAGATTCAGGGCCTGCAACATAGAATGGGGGTCTTTACAAATCAATTTGTAAATCAGAGCCACAACCATCTTTCAGGTAATAATTTACAAAGCAAGTACATTGGTCATTGCTTCTATCGGCTTGTGGCTTTTACCAGTTCAAAGGCTAGTTAATATTGTAGGCAATTTAGCCACTTACAATGATCTCAACACATTGTGAAGCTATAGTAGACCACATCATCGAAAGGAACATGCTAGGGAGCCCGAAAAACCAAAAGGTTGTTAGAAAATGAAGTGTATGGTGTACATTTAAATTTAGTGTTCCGTGGGTGACGCCCCAACTGAATCTAATCCATTGTATTCTCTTGCTACTTTTTGGGGAAATTTTCTGGGCTTTGTAGCATTGCTGAGAAATGCCATGAAGAGGTGGCATAATTAAGTGTGTAGCTCAAAGGAGGGTTCCAAGCATCATTTGAATGGTGATTTCAACCAGAAAATTCTATCCACATTTGGTAAAGTCCTATAGAATATAGTAGGAGTATTTAAGTACATTTTATGAAGGTGACTCAAAGCTGATGCAAGTAGAATCTAAAAGGACCTGTCCCCTAGCTTCAGAATTATTAATTTTTTTCAGCTTATTTAAGCTATTTTTATAGCATAAGTTGTAAGTAGAAGCAAGTACAACAATGGTCTGGCATAGAATCCCAAAATTTATATAAAAATAAATAGTTTTTTTTGAAAAAAAAGGGCACAAGCAGTCAATTTAAGCTACAGCAATCAGACATAAATGATATTCAAACTTTTCCTTTGAGATTATTGGTGGAAATGTCTCCAGACACCTAGGTGCCCCATGGAAACAATATATTGTGTCATTAGAATTAAAGATAAATCATCACCAAGGTCAATGAATCAGTGATGATGAGTTGTATTCACTTCAATGTAATGTATTTGTACTTTCATGCTTTCCTGAATACAGAGGGCCTTCAATTTCATAGGACACCAAATTGTGCACTGATGAATCATATAGGCATCTCTATGATCAAATTAAAGAATTTTGACAAATTTAGAATTTCATTTAAAACCATAAATCTTACCTCGTCAATGCCCATGGTCACCACACGCTCCACAACATCGTTGATTGGCACATTCAATTGGTTGAGAAGTGCTACACTCATGATAGGGGAAAGTGGTGTCACATACAAGTTATCTGTAATCATGAATGTTGCAGGCCCCTTCATGTATCCTTTCCCGGCATTGATTTCTCCAGTGGGAGCCATAACGACAGGAAAACGACCTCCCTCTTCCAAAGGTTCTGCGGGAGAGCTCTTTGATTCAGCTTTTGCATCGGTCTCTGACCATGACCCACTGTCAAAATTAAACTTGTACTGTGGATAAAAGGCTTCTTCTATCTGAAGTAGCTGCTTCTCAAACTTGGAAAATAGAACTAACTTTGGACAGAATTTTCTTGCACTCTTCTGACTTAATGTAACTTCCAGCACTCAAAACTTCAGCACTCTTGTACAAGTTATCCATGCACCCAAAGCCAGAATTCTTACTGAGAAGCTTTATTACAGACCCAATAGGAAAAGTGAGGAAGCTGAATAAAAATTCCACCACATCCACTCCAGCTTCCGCATACAAAATTGTTGTCTTAGATTTGCTGACTAGAAGTTTCAAGTTCATATTATTTGAGTTAGCAGCTCTAGACTTTTTGTCCGATTGAGCTCTTTTCTTCTGCTGGAATTTTACAGTATCTTTTATGCTGCTGCCTTGGTTTGGCAGTATCACCGCTGTCAAGGGTGACTTGGAGAGCAATGCAAACTTCAGCAGAAGCAGTACCTAACCCAGGCCATCAAATTTAGGAGTGAAATGAGAAAAAGAAAAAAAAAAAATTCAACAGTGACATGAGCTAGGCAACGAACAAAACAACATACATATAACATATTTCTAATAAAAAATTTGCCCTCCCTAGACCCCCTGCTTTAGCAGGAGCCTCATGCACTAGGTCATCCTTTTTAGTATATTGTTGGTCCATGAATTGGTAAGGAACCACCATAGAAATGATTCTCCTACCAGTAGTGCTATTAAGGTGAATTTGATGAAAGATTATGATTCAGTATGTGAGCCACCATAACCATTCATGTTCTACATGCCAAGGCTAGTCATGTTCTGTGTTTTGTTCCCCCTGAGCTGTAGCCTTTTGTAAAAATATTGAAGTATATTATTGATTGATGTATTACAAGATTGATTAATTACAATTCCTATACAATCTATATATAGAAGAAAATGTGGTAGTAGGTGTAGTGGAGGTGATAGTGGGTTAGGTGAAGTGGAGTGTGTGGTGAAGTGGAGGTAGGTGAAGTGGAGTGTGTAGTGGAGTAGGTGAAGGTAAAGATGGGAAATTCTAACAGCCCCCCGCAAACTCAAGGAGGAGAGAAACTAACCAACTTGAGTTTGGAGAGAGTAACAAACCAAGAAAATACATAAAAATAAAAGAGGATAGGAGACACTGTATGGTCGTGTCAGACCATTGGTGAAGACACTGTATGGGGTGTCATAACGTTGTAGAGGACACTGTATGGTGGTGTCAGACCGATGTAGAAGACAGTTTATGGGGTCATGTCGGACCGTTGTAGAAGACAGTTTATGGGGTCATGTCGGACCGTTTGTAGAAGACAGTTTATGGGGTCATGTCGGACCGTTGTAGAAGACAGTTTATGGGGTCATGTCGGACCGTTGTAGAAGACAATGTTGTGACAGTTTACGGAGTCTTGCTGGACCCTTGTAGAAACTAACCGGAATCAATGTCGGGACAGTTTACAGAGTCTTGTCGGACCCTTGTAGAAACTAACCGGAATCTATGTCGGGACAGTTTATAGAGTCTTGTCGGACCCATAAAGGAGCTAACCGGAATCAATGTCGGGACAGTTTACAGAGTCTTGTCGGACCCATGAAGGAGCTAACCGGAATCAATGTCGGGACAGTTTACAGAGTCTTGTCGGACCCATGTAAAATCGCATCCTCAAAAGGTGTGCGCAATTTTTCAAAAGGCGTGCATCAAAAGGCGTGCCCAATCCATAAAAAGGCGTGCCATCAAAAGGCGTGCCCAATTCATCAAAAGGTGTGCCGGACATGATGGCGAGGCACGTGGGCGCCTTGGCTTGCGTGCCCGTTTGTCGGCTGGTGGCAAGAGGCGCGCGATGCGCGTGGCTGCCTCGGCTATTTAACCATGACAGAGCCTGAGGCCGAGGCAGAAGCAAAAAAACTGCGAAATCCTCTGTAAAACTCTTCGTTGTGCTGAGAGAGAGAGGCTGTAACACTGTTGTGCTGAGAGAGAAACTCTGTAATACGCTGTAACACTCTGTTGCCCAGAAAAATGGCCTCGTCCTCGTCTTCCCGTGGACTGCTCACCCTCTTTCCCGACCTCAACGAGTCAACGAGAGAGAGAACTGGTGCGGTGGCACTGGAACCTCAACCAAACACCGCTGGGTATACTCCGTTGAACTTTCCGATGCGGTCTGTGGAGCAAAGAATGGCAGTGCTGTCGGATGTGGAGGCCAATCAGTATACTTTGAAGGTATGTGTGGAAAGCATGACGGCGGTCACAAACCTGTCGAACCGGCTGCAGAGTAGGACAAATGAGGTGCAGCAGTTAAACTCCCAACTGGCTCTGCTCCAACGCATGTATAAGGATGCGCGAGCAGAGATAAGTGTGCTGAAGGCGGAAAATAAGGAACTGAAGCGGAAGGCCACCGTGATGTTCCGATTTGGAGGACCGCCAGATGCTGCAGTGGAGGAGCAGACTGGAGGCAAAAAGAAGAGGCCGGCGGCAGAGTAGAGAAGAAAAATCCCACTGTGGGTGTGGATGTTTGTTTTTTTTTTTTTTTTTTTTTTTTTGTAAAATGATGATCGGGATGAGCCCCAACATGAATAAAATGAGTGTGGTAGCAGTTCGTCTTCTTCCTTGTTTTTTTTTTTTTTTTTTTTAATTTTATTTTGGAATAAAATAAATAAATAAATAAAATAAAATAAAAGGAAAAAAAAAGTTGAGTGGAATGGGAGGTGGTGGGAGAGTGGAGTGTGTGCCCATGTGAAACCGTGTGAATGGTTCACATGGGCTATCTCCCGTGTGTGATAAAATAATAAAAAGAAAGTTGTGAGTGTTGTGTAGCTCCAAAAAAAGGGTTGGCTGTCATCGCCTTCTGGGTATGATAGGAGAGAGAGAGAGAGAGTCCAAGACCAAGAAAGGGAAGGGAAGCATCTCTGGTAGTGGAAATTACTACATAATGGATTAAAAGGCTATGTTTCCGGCAGTGGAGAACAGTGGTCCACGCCGGTAGATTCTGTTTCTTGGCGACCGATCTGTCGAGTTTGAGGAGGTGTCGGTGGAGACGCCTGGCGGTCGAGGTGTGTCGCGGACGAGGGGGGTGGCGCCGGCGCCGGAGGTGGCGAGGCAGATGCTGAGGAGGCCGGAGTGAATCAGCCGCAGTGATGGGCGATGTCGCCGTTGGTGACGCTGGGTTTTGATGTGGCCGCGAGGTCGATCTCGTCGTTTGTGTCGGCGTCGCAGCCGGTGGGTGGTGGGGTGGAAATTAGGCCCCTGTCGCCGGCGGTGTCGGGAGCGACGTTTGGGACGAAGAAGTCGAGTATGGCTCCGGCGAGCAAAGACGACGATTTCTGCAGATCGTTGCTGCTACTGGGGCCTCCGGCGAACCATGCTTGGGCAGTTTTCTGCATATTTGTAGAATTTTGAAGGACGGAATGGAGAGAGACGACTGTGATGATCGAGAGTGAGAGACTGCCGAGAAAGACTGAGAAACAAGCTTTGATGTCTGATCTGTCTGATTGGCGAGGAAGAGGAGGAAGACGCTGGCGACTATACATGACGCTACGTTTGTACGGCTTCTGCTTCTTCGAGATCTCAGGTAATGAGGTTGAGGTTTGTGCACTGGTATGTGGGTGGAGGAAGGAGAGAGAAAATTTGAAAATTTGGGTTTGTCCGGCGGACGGCCAAGGTGAGGCTGCCGCCCGCCGGTGAAGCGGAATCACTAATTTCTTAACCTTGCTCTGATACCATGTAAAAATATTGAAGTATATTATTGATTGATGTATTACAAGATTGATTAATTACAATTCCTATACAATCTATATATAGAAGAAAATGTGGTAGTAGGTGTAGTGGAGGTGATAGTGGGTTAGGTGAAGTGGAGTGTGTGGTGAAGTGGAGGTAGGTGAAGTGGAGTGTGTAGTGGAGTAGGTGAAGGTAAAGATGGGAAATTCTAACACCTTTTATCATTGTTATTGATAATATATATATATATATATATATATATATATATATTGCAAGAAAGGGTGAATTATATTTGCTAAATTCATTTACAAAAGTTTGACATTCTGAGTTAGTTAAAAAACAGAGGCATTTCCCTATTTCAGTAACTTGCTTAAGCGTTATCTTGTGTGGTTTGGAAGAAAAATAAATTGATGACATGAAACCACTAACCAACAGAAGAGATGTAGCTAATGGAACACTGCAATAACTCATTACAATTATGTTCTTCTACGCACGCTTACACTCACACCTAATGTGAGAGGGGCTGCACTCCCCCTCTCTCACATTTGCTGTAAGTGTTAATGTTTGTATCTTTCTTTTCAATTCAATATATCAAGTGAAGGCCTTAAATTCCAGAATGCGATGATTCAAAGGAAAATTGTTGAACTAAATTCAGTTTTCCACCCTTTGAGCTCAAAAACAAGACAAAAAAAACACAAAACGAAAAACACTTTAAACATAATCTTATTATTCATAAACTTTCATAGATCATAGTTGTGTATAATTTAATTGGCCAAAATAACACTACACCTTACTGGGAAGTCAAGGGTTGAGTCTTGCAACCAATAACACTACCCCTCTCCATGCAACGGCCTCATATGCAATCGATATATATCTATTCTATTATATATAGAAACATCTCAGTTGGTGTTGACATTTGTTGTCTCCTAATTTCTATTCCCAAAATAACCCACAAGCATTGCATAATTTTCATGTACATTTTTTTTTTTTTCTTTCTAGCCATTACAAAAAGGTTACAGTTGTAAATATACCAAGCCACATAGTTATCAATTACCTCACTACACATATTTATCAAAATAAAATAAAAAAATTACCCCACTACACATTTCTCTCTCTCTCTCTCCCTCTCCCCTCAAGATTTCACTTTTTTCATTTCTAATGTCACTCTTTTTTCTCCAACCATTGTTGAAGTAAAAATACAAAGACAAGCATTGTCAGGTTTTTCTCCGTTATAAATTATACTATATTTCATCTTTTTCCAACTCATAACCTCCTCTATTTGTTTGGGCAAAAAACGTTTTTCAATGTTTGGTGATGGTGGTGGTAGAACGAAGGTGAAAATGGAGGTGGAGGTAGAGGTGGAGACATGGTGATGGGACAACCGCAGTGGTGATGGCGACAGTGATGTTGCCTGTGGCCGTGGTGATGGTGGTGTGGTGGTGGAGGTGAGAGTAATGGTGGTGGTGTGGTGACATTGGTAAAAATTTAGTCCAAAAAAGGTTTTCTGCTTTTTAAAAATATAAAATATTTTTTGCCTCAATATGTAAAATATTTTCGGTTGAATTTTGTCTTTCATTGTAACAAACACCAAAAAATACGAAAAAAATATTTTCTGCCCAAACAAATAAAGAGAGCGAAATAAAAGTCATATATTCATATCAAAATATGTAACCTATAATAGCACATTCATCAGCTATCGTGCACACACCGCTAGTATATGTATGTACACTTCAAATGTGCAATCTATATGACAAATTGACACCTACTGAGATGAATTTGATTTCATAATAATTGTCTAAAAACAGAGAGTGTGATATAATGATAAATAATTGCAAGAACAATACCTCCTTTGCTCCAATTTCAACAGTCCTCTCCTCAACCTCATTTCCATCCTTGATCCCAAGCTTACGGAAAAGCGAAATGCAAGCAGCAGTAGAACCAGGAATCACCTGCAAATCATCAGTAATCATAAACCTAGCAGCTCCTCCCTTCAAAAACACTCCACCGTCTTCTTCGCGCGTGTGCCAAATTCCACGCCCCAGAGAGCAGGCATGGAGCTTCAATCGATTGCATTCGGACTCCGATGCGTTTTTCGGATCAAGCAACAAATCCTTATATTGATCATTTCGCAGATTGCGAGATTCAAGAGACGACACGCTGCCGTAGATTCGGGTTACGGAGCCGATCGCGGCCGATTCGGAGCTGAGCAATCGAACCACTTTCCCTAGTGGTAGTGTCAAGAACGAGAGGAGCGAGTCGATGAACTCGAAGTCGGACTCGGCGAAGATGACTCGGTTTCTGGTCTTGTCTACCAGAATCTTCAAGGTGATTACCTTCAAGGGTTGTTCATGGCGGTTTCAGTGTGAATTGAAGTAACAGAAAGGTGAAAAAAGAACATACAGTTTTTGATTTGTGTACCTGGCGATCACTGGAAGTGTTGCGACCTCCATACATGTTGGAGAGAGAAATTTCAGAGCAAAGTTGGGGAAGAGAGTCTCTGGGCAATGGATTTTGGAGCGAATTGGGGAGAGAGAAGACGATGATCAGTGCTGAAGGAGGAAGACTTGGAGGAGACTACACCAATCTCTTCGTACATACAGGGGGTCCGCCCGCGTGGTGCCATCTCGGTCGTGCATTTCATGTTAGGACTTGTTTTGGGATGTTGTTAAAAATATATGGACTTTTCTTAAAAGTGCCATGGTATGTAAACTACTTACACTTTTTTATTTTGTATTTATATATGGAAAATGTTAGAGGTCCCAAATTTTCTACCAAATAAATGATCAAATGTCTCACATGGGTGTGGGGCCCACAAAATTGCGGACCCCACACCCATGTGAGACATTTGGTCATTTGTTTGGTAGAAAATTTGGTATCCCTAGCATTACTCTTTATATATTTGTATGTATTGAGTTATATCAAAATATTTAAGAACTTACACATTTCAGGTAAATTAATAAAATAATATATTATAGAGGAATTGACCAGTAAATCCTATATTCCCATTTTATAGACCATATGATCCTAATTGTTTTATTTGTAACCGTTTAGTCCCATTGAGTGTATGTGGACCATTTTGCCATTGACGCCTTAAATGTAGGGATGGGTTCGTGGGACGCGCGTGGGTTTGTGGAATGGGGGGTGTGATTGTGTGTTTCGTAACAATTAGAAAATCTGGTAATCCTTTTTTTTAGTTGGTGCCAGTGATGTGGGTCAGTTCTGAGCTCACGTGAGACTGTGTAACCCGACCCACAAAACCGTTCTAAATCCTTTGTTCTATGTAATTGGGGGTTTCTAAGATTTATTATTTGGGTTTCGACGTGAAACGCAGAATCTGAAACGATCATCCCCTTGTGTCATTTGAAATTCAAATTTCGTTGATTGCGGAACCAACGATCCTGATTTTGGAAATACTTGATCGTTTATGCGTAATAGAATCTTTAGGGTTCGAAATCCTTTATTCGTGTTGGCCAAGAACCCTAATACATTCCGTGGAACTGGTGGTCGCTCTGCGAACATTGCAGATTAGTCTGAGGTTTGTTTGGCTGGGGGTACGGAAAAGTATTTGAAATGCCTGACACTGGTAAGTTGGTAATGGATTGTGTTTTTATTTTACGTTTAGCATTATGTATGGATGTGGTTAGGGATTTTGGTTTGAGTCGATCATGGTATGTGTTACTCCGCACAGTCAAATATGATATGTAGGTATGATTGTCGTTATAATTTGTTCAGTAATGGCGTGTTTCTGAGGATTTGTTTGTTGTGTTGTTTGAATAAAGTTTTGGTTGGTTTTGAAACGTAGGCAAAACTGTGCTTGTAGTGCCAGTGTGGGGTATGTGTTTGAAGTTTTGTGTGAAAAGGATTAGTTATTGTGTGGGGTTTTTTACTGTCGAGGGAAAAGTGCTTTGTGTGAGGGGACCACATGCAGCAGGGTGTGGGGATCACATAATTTTTAATGTGTGTGTGGAAGTTGTGTGGACGTGGAATGTGTATGCTTGTGTCTGTCAAAGGGTTTGTTGATGTGTGTGGTGTATGCGGGCGTTATGTGAATGTGTTGTGAACATTTTTTTGTTGGAGTTGTAAGTAATTTTGTTAAGTGACATGTTTTTTTTTTCAGATTTTGTTTTTGTGAATGGGTTTGGTAATGTATGTTTATGTGAATTTCTGAAATTTGTCAGTTTGTGGTGAAGTTGTATTTGTTGCTTATGTGAGTTGTGGAACTGTAGGTGTTAATTCTGCTGGGTCTCGGTGGACGCGGTCATGTGAACGTAAAAGGCAAGAGGCATTGGGCTTGTCATCGAGAAGAAAAGTCGGGGTGAACATGCCTGGACGAGTCCTGTTTAAGCAGCCCAATATTGTCAGCCGGTCCGTTGGTGGTAGGAAGGGGGTCAAACCACGGCTCAATTTCCGGTCTAACGTTGCTGGGATCATTAAATTGGTGTACGCAGTCAATTTGCGGGAAGTGCACCTGGCATACTTGAGAAGGACACCGTTTTGGATTATGATTGATGCTATACTAATGAACCAGATTGATCACACAGAGTTCCGAAAAGGCGACGATCTGATCGTGCGTATCCTAAGGTCATACAGTGTACGGGAAGGCAAGTTTGTTTTGGGTGGTCGTGCAGTTGACTTAACGGATGAGGATATGAAGCTGTTGTTTGGTCTGCAAGGTGGTAATGCATTCCTTGATTTGACGCCACGACCAAGGCCTGCGTCTGATTTTGTCCAGCGTAGGTGTCCAGGGACAAGCAGGATAACGGCCAAACTTGTGAAGGATTTGCTGATGGAGGCTTCGGTGGGGGACACCCCGAACGATCATGAGGATACGGCCAAGTTTATTTGTCTGTATGTGTGTGGGAAGCTTTTGTTTGCCACGTCCGGAGAGACCATTAGTTGGACCCTGATACGGTACGTGGACAACTTTGACGCCATGAAATTATATGATTGGGGTGCAGCTGTACGTAATATGCTCATGTGTTCGGTAAGGGACTTCCATCGGACACCGAAGAAAGTTACCGGATGTGTAGTTGCTTTAACGGTACGTGTACAACCTGTATGTGGTAGTTAATTTCTTGGCTAAAATAAGTTTATGGTTTTTGTTAAGGTTTTGGAGTGGTTGTTATTATGGTTTGGTTGTTTCATGCTTGTTTGTGGTGCAGTTCTGGTTGTGTGAACATACAAACATTGTGAAGCCGAAATATGGTCACAGGTTCCCCAGATTCCTGAGATGGGACGTTGGTGAGCTGCTATCTACGTCACAAGGTCTGAAGCTGTCCGAGACAAATAAGTTTGAGGTAATTATTTATGAATCTTTGAGTTTTTTGTCAGGTTATATTGTGTTTCCATGCAGTTGTTGTTATGTGTGGTTGCACTGATGTTTGGTTGTAAAATATGCTGTTTTGGCTAGGTGATCACGGACGAGTTGAGCGTACAGGTGCACGAAGTGGCAATGTTGGAGGGGGAGCGTATGTTGGGGGAAGGTAATGGGGGTCTGGTTGAAGAAGAGGGTGGTAAAGTGACAGGGCTGGCTGTTAGTGGGACTGCAGAAGTGGCTGTTACATTGGAGGGCAGGAGCTATGGTAAGCAGTGTAGTGGGAGCATACGTAAGGAAGACGTTACTGTGCCTGTTGGCGAGGGTAGTGTGGAACGTGGGGGTGTATCCAGCGTGGTGGTGGAGGGTGGGGATGGTAAGAGCAATTGTGGACATGTTGGTTCAAGAAGTCCTGATTTTATAACTGTGGACGCAGGAGACAGCAAAGTTGTAATGGAATTGAAGAACGAAGTTGAAAGATTGAAAAGGAAGAATGAGATGCAATCAGTTAATTTGGTGGCAGGATTCGAGAGCATTTTTAAGGTGAAAGATGAAGAATGCAAGAAACTTATAGCTGAGAATGCCGAGTTACGGCGGAGCCTTGCAGCCCTTGAGGAACAAGTTGCTGAGCAAGCAGTGCATAGTGTGACGCAACATTTCACCAGTGTGAATGTCACGGACCCTAATGTTGACGGATATGTTGTTTGTAATGGGGTTGGTGTTGGTAATGTACAGGACCACTGCCCCACTGTTGAAGGTGGTATCATGGTGGACGCCTCTCCCGTCGCATATGTTCCCATAGTTGACAACAACGAAATGCACGCTCCCATCCTAGCAGATGACAGTGACGTTGTTGTTGTGAGTCCGTTGTTGACGGAAGGTGGCAGTGCTGTGGGTGGTATGAACTCCTTTGTACGTAACATCAAATGTAAAGTGAGGAAGAATCTGAAGTTATCGGGGTTTGAGTACCCAGAGTTGAGGCGTAAGGGACGGGTGATGAACAACGAAGTGAACGTTTCAAAGACCGGGGTGGTTGGATGTAGTGTCGATGTGGTGAAAAGCAAAAGTGTGATTGATGTGGACGGGGTTGGTGACGCATCGAAAATTTTCACAGGTTTTGGAATCACGAATCGTAACACAGTGTGGAAGATGATGACTGATACAGAAAAAGATGTGATAAGCAATGCGTATGATAGATACGGTGATAGGTCAGTACTGTGTGTGTTTTTGGGTTTAATTTTAAAGGAGTGCACTACTAATTGCAGTGGTATTTTTTTGTACTGTAGTACACAATGTTAGTGTTTTTTATGTGATTGTAATGTTATATGTTGACACGTGTGTAGGGCTGTAATGTGGGTTGGTCGAATTAATGGCAATGCAGTATATTTTTCGGACGTTAGATCACTGGTGAGGCAATTAGGTGTGCGGGGGAATGTAAGTGTTACCAATTCCGTTATGGGTCATACTAGTTTACCGAAATAACTCTTTTGTGAATGTGTGTGACTGTGTGAATATTGGTTTTATTTGGATTCTGGCACTATTTGTCGCAGGTTATTGACGCCTTCGCAGAGGTGCTGTCTGATGAGCAGGAAAGGTTGAATGTGGGAAAAGATTTTCCGGAGAACTCCTATTTCTTCAGCAGCATATGCTGGGTGAGTGTTTTTCAGGTATCCATTGTGTGTGTCATTGTTTGTGGGTGGTGTTGACTTATCTTGTTTTTTTGGTTTGTCCTGTGTTTTTGATGTGTGCAGGACGTGATGAAAGGTGACAATGTGGAGGCAAAATTCAAGTATGTGACGAGCAATTTACGTGCTGGTAGGGATGCACGTTACATCCATTTTCCGGTGTGCCACCTTGGTCATTGGACATTAGTGGTTTATGATACTGAGGACGGAAGCTGGAAGCACTACAATTCGATGCGGAGCAGGACGGGTACAGGCGGTGTGCACTATGCGGAGGCTGTAAAATTGGTGTGTTGATTTGAATAATGATAGAGTGGACGAGTGTTGTACTAATTTACGTGTATTGTAGGTACATGTTATACATTCTCATTGGGTTTGTTTTTATGGCGCAGAAAAAAATTGTAACGGACATTCAGCGGCAAGCGATGGCTGCAAATGGATTGGAGCAGCTGGTTGGTACGCAGGACTTTGATATGATGGTTGAATCAGTGTCGGAATGCTCTCAGCAACGTGCGGAAACGTAAGTGCGACGTGTTTTTATTTATTTATTATTTGTAACAAAAGGTTGTTTGTGTAGAAGATTTCTGATGTGTTTTGTTGATTGACCGTTTGTAATGTGTGTTTTGTTGCAGCATGGACTGTGCAATTATTGTTTGCGCAGTAATGAGGCAGTATGTGAATCATGTTGATGTGGGGCGGTCGTTGGAAGGTGGCAACTGTAGCGTGTTACGTGCGGACATGGTGAAAAGATTCATTAGAGATCCTATACGTGGGGTGATGAGCAACATGGGCCGAATGGTTGGGTGAATGAAGTTCAATTACCGTTACGTTACTACGTACTAGAACTACTTTATATTTTGATGCGTAGATTAGTATTTGGAAAAAGTTTTTAGGTTGGCAGTTGCAGTACATACTGTTTATATTTTGTGTGTTGGTTTTTTTGGTTTTTGCATTGGTTTGTGGTATATAATGTGGGTTTTGTCGTGGATATTTTTGGTTACGTTGAAATTAAATTATGCCTAGATTATAAACAAGTAAGAACTGTTACGTTAATCCGTTCCGCAACTGTGTTGAATTACATTGATCAATACGCTCGTTTTGAAATACTGATTTACTGTAGTTGCATCGATATGGAAATTTAACTTACTGGTTGTTGTTCTGTTCGTCTTGCTGGCGGTGTTTAAAGTGGATATTTTTGTGTGTTGGTTTTTTGGTTTTCGCATTGGTTTGTGGTATATAATGTGTGTATTGTCGTGGATACTTTTGGTTACGTTGAAATTAAATTATGCGTAGATTATAAACAAATAAAAACTATTACGTTACTCTGTTTCGCAACTGTGTTGAATTATAGTGATCAATACGCCCGTTTGAAATATTGATTTACTGTAGTTGCATCGATATGGAAATCTAACTTACTGGTTGCTGTTATGTTCGTATTGCTGGCGGTGTTTAAAGTGCATCGTTTCGGGTAGGGTGCGACTGTTAGTTGGAGTTGGGAATTTAGGTGTGTGGTGATGGTGTGCGTTGCAAGTTTTGGTTCATGTTTGCATTGTAAATGTGTGTTTGTGGCGTGATGTTCGCACTGTTAAGATTGTATGAATTAATGACAGAGGAAGTAATATGTTGTTGATGTGCAAAGGCTGGTGTGATATTAACCACATGACGTCCACACGCTTGGGTTGGTTACCCTGGATGTTGTCATACCAAACACGAATGCAGATTATTTGCATGTTCTGTTGTAGTTGAAAAAATACTGCAGTTCAGGATGCACGTAAAGACACGTGAAAAAATGTTGTGGAAGGTATTAGCTGACATAAAAGTTTGTGACGGAACTACGTTATCTGCTGTGCAGATTACACGTATGAAATTAAATGAAGGAAACCTATTATTAATAACTGAGTGTGCCAATGATAGTAAATTGGGTATGACATTGTCGTGTGGCGTCGCACAAAATTATTGAAATCGAAAAACAATTGAAACAAAAAAATTGCATCGAGGGAAAAACTGGAACAGTAATAAGAAAGTATTGTATCGAATATGGCGAGGAAAAAACTTGAGTAGTAGTAATAGTTTAGTGCTGGTGTGGCCGGGTGAAAGGATGTGGTTAAATGGGTTCGTTGCATGTCTTCCTGTTATGATTCCCCATGCGCCCACATCTGTCGCATCTTATTTGCTGAACATGTTCCCCCTTTGATAATATCCTCTTCTTCTTTGGTCTACCGGGTGGACGTTTCACAGCAGGGGGCTTTATGATGTAATCATTTGGGTTGAAAGGCGGTTGCTCGACAGTGGGAATTGGGAAAATACTTGATGCGTAAGTGGCCCGAAACTCGGACACGTGGAAGTATGGTTCGACCAAAGTGTTCAAATCGCGCCCACTCTTACGGACGGCAACCATCGCATGTGCGCAAGGGAACCCATTGAGTTGCCACTTGAAACATGAGCAAGTTCGGCGTCCGATGTGAACAGTGACCGATGGGAAAGAGTGCACCTCGTACACATCAGCGTTTGATTGGCTCACTTTCCATGATCTACCTTCGTTGAATGCTTTTTCTAAACGATCCTCCATTTTGGGACATATGGTGCCAGTCCACAGTTGGGAAGCGTCTCTACGTTTCGCCATTTGTCGCATCAATTTGGTCCGTATGCTGTCAACCATTCTTGTGATTGGGAGGTTACGGGCCTCACGGACCCATGAGTTGAATGATTCTGCAGCATTTGAGCACATTTCGCCGTAACGTCGCCCCCTGCAGAATGAGTATAACATGTAGGTAAATAATTATGAACATTATGAGGAAATGTGTTGTGCATGTGGTTTTTATGAGTAACATGTGGGACGGACCTGAAAAATGCATTTGCCCAATGTTGTGGATGTGCATTTGCTAGGAATTCAGATGCAACAGACCTGCCCGATTTTTGGAATTGTTCTACTCTGTGGTTAAAAGCGGTAACAGTTGGCACGTATGCGCAATGTCGTAATTTGCTAACCAAACCTGCCCGATGCATACTGTTTGTGTAACGCAACCTGTCCCTTAAGTTCCTCTGCAAATGTTGTAGACAGAATGCATGTTCTGCATTCGGAAATACGGTGGGCATTGCCTCAAGCAAACCAAGGTTCCGATCCGATACGAATGTTAGAGGTCTGTCACCATGAACCACCTGCGCGAGATGATGAAGAAACCAAGACCAGTTTGAGGTGTTTTCGGAATCCACCACCGCATATGATAGCGGGAACAAACCTGCAAATTTGGAATTTTTTTGTAGAACTAAGGCTGTGACAGAAACATAGCCCCTGGGGTTAATGACCACGTTAAAATGTAGTTTACAGGTGGTGTGGTTGGTTGTCATGTGAATGGGGTATTGTGATTGTGTAAATTGAACGAACTAACCTTGGTTGCCGTCTTTTGCAGTGGCCGCAAGTAGAAAACCTTTGAAGCGGCCTTTGAGGAACGTGGCGTCTAGGAAAAGCAAAGGGCGGCAATGGTGGAACCCGTCGATGCATGCTTTGAATGAAATGAAATAGCGTCTGAACTGTTGGGTGTGATCATCGTATTCGATGTTAATGTAGGTCCCGGGGTTGTGTTCCAATACTGCGTTGCTATACCAACGTAACTGGTCAAACGAAATGGAATGTGCACCGAACAATTCTCCCCTCGTTTTTTCAACACCGAGCCAGGCCACCCGGTAACTTATATCGAGCCCGTAATCTTGTTTCAAGTCCAATATCACTTCGGTCGGACGGGTTAAAGGTCTATCACGCACACGTTCAGATACAATGTCGGCCACAAGATCAGACCCAACAAGTGGGTGTGTGGACGTACGCACAGCCATGCCACAAATGTGTTCGCTGTTCCATTTTCGTAAGTAGAAAAATCCGTTTGCCTCCAATTTGCGTCCGTGCACAGACCACGTGCAACACTTCGATTCGTTCATAGCACATATAGCCGTTACCCGAACGGAGTCGTTCTTCAGAAATTTGATCTGGAACCCACATTCAACGGCGTATTTCCGCAGTACATTGCGAAATTCAGAAGCCCCACCTTCGAAATGTTGTCCAATGTGGGTAAAACCTTTTGCCCATGAAGCGGAAAGGAAGACTTTCTCCTTGTGGGGACAAAATGATTGCAGCAGGTCGGTTTCATCATCCATTCCGAAATCATTACGTAGTGTATCCCCCGTTGTGCCTTGATCTTGGATTATCATTGGGTCAATGGCAGGAATGTTATCATCCCGACGAGGGTGCTGTTCAATGACCACGTCAATTAACTGCAACTGGAACGAGCGCGCAAGGCAAACCATATTCTTCAGATCGACATCATTCTGTAAGGAGAAGTTGTTATAGCCAGGAATCTTATAGAACAACTGGAAATTCCCCGCCAGGAGTCCGGAAAACTTCGAACAAACATAATCGACAATCTCAGCAAATGTATTTGACGATTGCAGATTATATGCGACATTCGTGGACCGGTAAGAACAAAGAAGCATCAAAAAGGCGTCCATCTGCATAACGGCACATGTATCAGTAAGAAATAACACACGACAGAATTGCAACTACAATGGGAATTGTGCATCGTTGTCAATGTGTGGTTGCAAGTGCATATCGAACGGGAATACATGGAATTGGCTATTGTGTTGGTGAAGTCTAATGTTTATCTGTAAACATTAACGTGCAAGTGTGTTCCACAACATGTACGAAGTTGTGCATAGGTGAGGGTGTGATTACTTACGTGTGGGTATGGTGAGTGAGGGATCCGTAACGGAAAATGAAGAGATTACCTGTATGATATGACGGTCGGTGTGAACGTAAGCGGCTGACTTTGTAAGGCGCAGAGACGATCATGAACTCAGAATGCAAACCCTAAGTATAATACCTCTTAAATGAATTTTGACCCACAGTCAGGTTCCACAATTGCTGGGATTGCGCATACAAATATGGAAAACAGAACATCCCATATATTAGCTGAGGCCATATCCGTCCAGGCCAGACAAAAAATTTTTAAAAAAGGACTTATGGGTAAGGAATCCCACCTAATATGGAGTTTTCAATCAAAGAAAAAATCAACAGGACCAACTGGAACACAATTCACCCATAAAGGACTTTCCGATAAATTTCCCTATATTATATGACTAAAGGTGTAAACATACTCCTTTTCTGAAATCAAAAGGGGTATATTTTCACGAAAGGCGTAAGGAATTTCAGAAAAAGGCGTAAGTCAACTCACATTTTTCTTAAAACTTACGCCTACTGTGAAATCATTTACACCTTTTATGAACACTTACTCCTTTTGTGAGTTGACTTACCAAAGGTGTAAACAAACGAAAACTTATACATTTTGCTTAAGCTTATACCTTTTCGTGAAAATACTTACACCATTTTTTGAAAAGTTACTCCTTTTGTGTAAGAATTTTTGGCATAACATTTATAGCTTCTCTTCGAACTTACACCTTTTGTGGAAGCCCAACTTAAAGTTTTTTCGGAAGTTACTTATACCTTTTGTGAAAAAATAAATTCATCAAATTTACACCTTTTGCTTCAGCTTATAGCTTTTCGTAGAAGTGCTTATATTTTTTTTGAAAAGTTACTCCTTTTGTGTAAGAATATTTAGCATAAGATTTATACCTTTTGCTTCAAACTTACACCTTTTGTGGAAACCTAACTTAAAGCTTTTCGGAAGTCACTTATACCTTTTGTGAAAAAATAAATTCATCAAATTTACACCTTTTGCTTCAGCTTATACCTTTTCGTGGAAGTGCTTATATTTTTTTTGAAAAGTTACTCCTTTTGTGAAATAATTTTTGTCATAAGATTTATACTTTTTCTTCAAACTTACACCTTCTGTGAAAGAGTATATAAGCACAAAAGTATAAATGTTATGCCAAAAATTCTTACACAAAATGAGTAACTTTTCAAAAATGGTGTAAGTCTTTTCAGGAAAAGGTGTAAGCTTAAGCAAAAGGTGCAAATTTCATGAATTTTTTTTTTCACAAAAGGTATAAGTGACTTCCGAAATAGCTTTAAGTTGGGCTTTCACAAAAGGTGTAAGTTCGAAGAAAAAGTATAAATCTTATGCCAACAATTCTTACACAAAAGGAGTAACTTTTCAAAAATGGTGTAAATATTTTCACGAAAAGTATGAAGGAGTAACATTTCAAAATGTTGATAACCAGAAAAGGAGTAACAAAGGGTTCATTTCAAAATGTTCGTAAATATAGAAGGAGTAATATATGTTCATCTCAAAGTAGTAAATACAAAAGGAGTAACATTTCGAAGTGTTCATAAACCAATTGCGACAACCACTGAACAAATCAAAGGGTCGTGACCCCCGCTGACCACCCAAGCGTCGGTGGGCTCCGGTGCTCACAGCCTTCTGAGATCGGCACCTCCACTGGCACCGCCGCCGCAAATCAAAGGTTTTTTGAAAGATTGGCTATCGATCTTGGTCTCTCTGTGTCGATGTCAGTCTCTCTCTGTCGATCCCTGTTTATCTCGGTCTGTCTCCAGCGATCTTGATTTGTCTGTGTCCATGTTGGTCTCTTATCTGTCGATCTCTGTCGATTTCGGTCCCTCTGTCGATCAGTGTCCATCTAGGTCTCTATGTCTGTTGATCTCAGTCTATCTCTCTCTCTCTCTCTCTCTGTCCGTTGCTCTATATTAAAAACGGTTCTCTTTTACATTGACATACTTGGTTGGGTTTGGGCTCGGAGTCGCTATTCCAAGCCCTCCCAGACTCGTCTTCTCTGAAACGGAGTTCTACTGAGAGAAAGGCCAAGCCCTCCGAAACGCCCTTCTCTCTCACATTGCCATTATCTGAACAAGACAAATACAGTGTGATTGGATTTTAGGAACTTACAAAAAAAACGGAACTTAGACGTTTTGCGAAGTTACTTACATCTCTTTGTGGCATAAGATTTATACTTTTTCTTCGAACTTACACCGTTTGTGAAAGCCCAACTTACAGCTTTTTCGGAAGTCACTTATACCTTTTGTGAAAAAAAAAATTCATCAAATTTACAAATTTTGGTTAAGGTTACAGCTTTTCGTGGAAGTGCTTACACTATTTCTGAAAACTTACTCTTTTTTTGTAAAAATTTTTGTTATAAGATTTATACGTTTTTTCCGAACTTACACCTTTTGTGAAAGTCCAACTTAAAGTTTTTTCGGAAGTCACTTATACCTTTTGTGAAAAAATAAATTCATCAAATTTACACCTTTTGCTTAAGCTTATACCTTTTCGTGGAAGTGCTTATATTTTTTTTTGAAAAGTTACTCATTTTATGTAAGATTTTTTGGCATAACATTTAAACCTTTTCTTCGAACTTACACCTTTTGTGAAAGCCCAACTTAAAGGTTTTTCGGAAGTCACTTATACCTTTTGTGAAAAAATAAATTCATCAAATTTACACCTTTTGCTTAAGCTTATACCTTTTCGTGGTACTGCTTATATTTTTTTTGAAAAGTTACTCCTTTTGTGTAAGAATTTTTGGCATAAGATTTATACCTTTTCTTCGAACTTACACCTTTTGTGAAAGCCCAACTTAAAGGTTTTTCGGAAGTCACTTATACCTTTTGTGAAAAAATAAATTCATCAAATTTACACCTTTTGCTTAAGCTTATACCTTTTCGTGGAACTGCTTATATTTTTTTTGAAAAGTTACTCCTTTTGTGTAAGAATTTTTGGCATAAGATTTACACCTTTTCTTCGAACTTACACCTTTTGTGAAAGCCCAACTTCAAGGTTTTTCGGAAATCACTTATACCTTTTGTGAAAAAATAAATTCATCAAATTTACACCTTTTGCTTAAGCTTATACCTTTTCGTGGAAGTGCTTATATTTTTTTTGAAAAGTTACTCCTTTTGTGTAAGAATTTTTGGCATAAGATTTATACTTTTTGCTTAGAACTTACACCTTTTGTGGAAGCCCAACTTAAAACTTTTTCGAAAGTGC
Organism: Camellia sinensis; assembly: GCF_055761805.1. NCBI lineage: Eukaryota > Viridiplantae > Streptophyta > Magnoliopsida > Ericales > Theaceae > Camellia > Camellia sinensis. Next base: position 65,044,670 of record NC_138974.1, read on the forward strand.
TTATATTTTTTTTGAAAAGTTACTCCTTTTGTGTAAGAATTTTTGGCATAAGATTTATACCTTTTCTTCGAACTTATACCGTTTGTGGAAGCCCAACTTAAAGCTTTTTCGGAAGTCACTTATACCTTTTGTGAAAAAATAAATTCATCAAATTTACACCTTTTGCTTAAGCTTATACCTTTTCGTGGAAGTGCTTATATTTTTTTTGAAAAGTTACTCCTTTTGTGTAATAATTTTTGGCATAAGATTTATACCTTTTCTTCGAACTTACACCTTTTGTGGAAGCCCAACTTAAAGATTTTTCGGAAGTCACTTATACCTTTTGTGAAAAAATAAATTCATCAAATTTACACCTTTTGCTTCAGCTTATACCTTTTCGTGGAAGTGCTTATATTTTTTTTGAAAAGTTACTCCTTTTGTGAAATAATTTTTGTCATAAGATTTATACTTTTTCTGCAAACTTACACCTTTTGTGAAAGAGTATATAAGCACAAAAGTATAAATGTTGTGCCAAAAATTCTTGCACAAAAGGAGTAACTTTTCAAAAATGGTGTAAGTATTTTCAGGAAAAGGTGTAAGCTTAAGCAAAAGGTGCAAAATTCATGAAATTTTTTTTCACAAAAGGTATAAGTGACTTCCGAAATAGCTTTAAGTTGGGCTTTCACAAAAGGTATAAGTTCGAAGAAAAAGTATAAATCTTATGCCAACAATTCTTACACAAAAGGAGTAACTTTTCAAAAATGGTGTAAATATTTTCACGAAAAGTATGAAGGAGTAACATTTCAAAGTGTTGATAATTAGGAAAGGAGTAACAAAGGGTTCATTTTAAAATGTTCGTAAACACAGAAGGAGTAACATATGTTCATCTCAAAGTAGTAAACACAAAATGAGTAACATTTCGAAGTGTTCATAAACCAATTAAGACAACCACTGAACAAATCAAAGGGTTCGTGACCCTCGCTGACCACCCAAGCGTCGGTGGGCTCCGGTGCTCATAGCCTTCTGAGATCGGCACCTCCACTTGTACCGCCGCCGCAAATCAAAGGTTTTTTGAAAGATTGGCCATCGATCTTGGACTCTCTGTGTCGATGTCGGTCTCTCTCTGTCAATCCCTGTTTATCTCGGTCTGTCTCCAGCGATCTTGGTCTGTCTGTATCCATGTGGGTCTCTTCTCTGTCGATCTCTGCCGATTTCGGTCCCTCTGTCGATCAGTGTCCATCTAGGTCTCTATGTCTGTTGATCTCAGTCTATCTTTCTTTCTCTCTGTCTGTCTGTCTGTCTGTCCGTTGCTCTATATTAAAAACGGTTCTCTTTTACATTGACATACTTGGTTGGATTTGGACTCGGAGTCGCTATTCGAAGCCCTCACAGACTCGTCTTCTCTGAAACGGAGTTCTACTAGGAGAAAGGCCAAGCCCTCCGAAACGCCCTTCTCTCTCACATTGCCATTATCTGAACAAGACAAATACAGTGTGATTGGATTTTAGGAACTTACAGGTTTTCGGAGGAAAAAACGGAACTTAGACATTTTGCGAAGTTACTTACATCTCTTTGTGGCATAAGATTTATACTTTTTCTTCGAACTTACACCGTTTGTGAAAGCCCAACTTAAACCTTTTGTGTAAGAATTTTTGTCATAAGATTTATACTTTTTCTCCGAAGTTACACCTTTTGTGGAAAAAAAAATTCATCAAATTTACACATTTTCCTTAAGCTTACACCTTGTCGTGGAAGTGCTTACACTATTTTTGAAAAGTTACTCCTTTGGTGTAAGAACTTTTGGCATAACATTTATACTTTGTCTTCGAACTTACACCTTTTGTGAAAGCCCAACTTAAAGCTTCGTCGGAAGTCACTTATACCATTTGTGAAAAATAAAATTCATAAAATTTACACATTTTGCTTAAGCTTACACCTTTTCGTGGAAGTGCTTACACCATTTTTGATATGGTGTGGGCTTCGTTTAGGAAATCCTTATTGGTTTGAATATCCTTCGAGCAAGTCTGAACCATCTCTGAAAGGGTTGGCCATTCCGTAATGATCTTGGCCAATTGCTTTAGTTGAATAGGGTTGAAAGGATTAGGGGAGAGGTTTACAACAGCAGAAAGACGGGACAAGGTTTCATCATGTTTGTGGAGAATGATTTCTTCAACTGGGGTGTTAATGAGGTTGATGAAGGTGGTTAAGGTTTGTTGAGTTTCAGCATCAAACAGATGTAGCCTTTGAGGCAATGGTGATATTTCGTCTAGATCTTGTTGAAGAATAGAAAGTTCGGCCCAAATATCCTGGCATGGACCGACGGCCTGTGAACATTAATAGTTTGGTAAGAATATATGCTTGCAAGTAATAAAGAGTAAATAGGATGAGGTTGGAAATGATAGTACCTGTCCTAATAACGTGCGCGCAGACGGTTGGCCTTGTTCAGCTGTGGTTGTGGCATCAAGACGAGTTGTTTCTAGTACTGATGAAATGGCAGCATCAGCGCCTTGAGGCTCTTTCTCTGGTTCTGCTAACAGGGGAAAGTCATGAGGACCTTCAAGTTCTGTCTCGCCCATTGGTCGTGGAGATGAGTCCTGTATTATGTCCATCCCTGTAAATTGGAGAACAATACCAGTTACTTAAAGAGAAGTTTTTTTTTTCCCAAACGAACAGTAACATTTGTATTTCTATTTACCTTGGTTGTGGTGAACTTCTAGTTAAGGGGATTTTGTGTTGTCATCTGTTGGAGAGGATTGGCTGTTGATTGAAATGTCAAATTCAATCTTCTGTGATTCTTTGTTTGACGTTTGGGAATTGGAGGAATTAGATGGTGATGGTTGAGGGCTAGAGACAAAAGGGACAATGTGTTGAGGAGAAGTGGAAGGATGTTGTGATGCAGACTGTGTAGATTGCTGTGGCGAAGACTGTGAAGCAGGTTGTAAGGAAGTTTGTTGCGATGCTTCAGGTGGTGGTGGAGTTGGTTGTACAGTGGGTTCTATGGGTACATTGCTGATTGGACTAGGAATTTGATGAATGTGTTGAGGAGAAGTGGAAGCATCGTCATCATCAGCAGCAGCAAGGAGTAATCTCCTTCTTTTTCTCTGCACAAAAGTAAGTGATCAGTCGGGCGTGAATGGAAATTGAGATGCTGTAAATATGTAAAGTGAAGGCTTACTTGGTAGAGCTGCCCTGAAGGATTTGATGTTGTTTGGCCAACCATTTGGCTGAGACGGATATCCCACTCACTTAGGTCTGTGCTTAGAGCAGGAGTAGTGGAAGGCTCTTTTTTCTTCTTCGCCGTGACCTCTATCTCGGCAGGGGTACGGGTGGTAGTTCCTCTCTGTGCTTGTGTTTGCGCGGCTGCGAAAGAGTCTGCCATTAATTTTGGAACTGATGGGGTGTTTGTCTGAGTAGTTACATCCATTGGATCCTTGCCTTTACATTGGTCCCTAACCAATGGTTTAGCAGCAGGCCCAATTTTGGCTGTCAAAGGTTAAACAAGTTAGTGTTGTAGAGAAAAAAACAAAACAAATTGCATGACACAGTCAGGGATATGAAGTATATGAAGGAAGGATACCTGTAGCCTTAAGCTTGGAAGGCGAGGATATGCGGCCCTGAATATGAATACAAGTATCGTTAAGGCAGCTTTCAAGTGGCTTGCAGAAAATAATGGCAGACATAAGTCCCCACCAATGGTCAAAAGCAGCCGAGCAGTCTGAAGTAGGTTTGAAGAAGAAGGGGCCAAAATCTTGGAAAAGTTTGGTGTTCTCTGTCAGAATGGATTCAGCTTGTGTAGGATCTTTGAAGTGGATTCTGGACCCAATCTCCTTATGGATGGTTGGGTGGAAATAAAGATAAGGGATAGCCTGGGAAAGACCAAATTGCCTGGACCATTGATTGGGACAGTATGTCTCAAAACTGCAGCTGGATAGCTTGGCGGAGGATATGGAACAGCCAACCAAGACATGTCTAGAGGTGAGAATGTGTCTCCAACTCTCATTTTGTTCTTGGACTTGCTCATTGTGTAAATCAGAAGGGTCTGTGCAGAGGAAACGAAGTCTACTGGAGGAGAATTCAAAGTTTTGAAATGGCATGTACAGGTTGGAAGGTCTCTGCGAAGGAAGGTTGTAAAACATGGTAAGATGATTTCTGAAAGTGAGGATGGGTTGGCTGTTATAAGTGAGCAATTGCTCAGCATAGGAGTAGCAAACAGGTTTCAAGGTGTTAGGTGGTGGGGGTCGTGCCTCAGGGAAATAGGCATACAACCAGGCCTGGAAGAGCTAGAAGGGGCCACCACAGTTGCCAGAAATCTTCTTGTCGACAAAGGAAAATAGGGCCTTGTAAAGGGTGGCAAGAAGATAAGGGGCTAAAGCCATAAGTTGGCCATCTTGCATACACAAGGCAAGGGGGAGGTATTCTTTCGTGATCTTGTACCTAGGGACACAAAAAAAAAACTCACAAAGCCAAAGTAAGTAAAAAGCAGTTTTTTCTTTGTCATCGACAGGGGAACTAGGCTTGCCTTGGTATTTTTTGGCAAAATTTGTATAACACATGTCAGTGTTTAAAGTAAATGTCACTTTTGGAGGCTCAAGGAGAGCATGAATTGGATTGCCCAAGATTGGGAGACCAGTCAAGTGAGCTACATCTAAGATGGTAAGGGAAATCATACCAAAATTGAGGAGTAGGGAGTTACTAGACTGTGACCAAAAGCATGCAGCAGCAGCAATCAGCCCTTTGTCCATGTCATAAATTTTAGTCGACAGTCTAATTGCTTCACCAATGCCCTGGTGCTTCCATACTTCAGCGTCGTGACCTTCAATTCTCCTGGCCCAGCTTCGCCAATCAGAGTCTGGTGACCTCCACCCTCTGAGTGGGTTTTTGCTGACATTCCAGTTAGTCTACTTGAGTCCAGCTTGGTTGAGAAAAAGGTTCTCACCATTACCAAGGGGATAGTATGGAGCTAGCTCATCTGGGAAGTAAGACGCGAAGGTAGGGCCTAGAGTAGCCTTAGCGACAGAGCTTGTGCTGGGCAATAGGGTTGCAGCAAATTTTAGAGGAGCGATACGTGCTCTGATAGGGTCTGGGAAGCGGAGTAAGTCTTCATTGTTCTCCTCAAATGGAGATGGTTGAGATTTTTTCGGCGCTATGGCTTAGGGTTTTGTGGTGCTCTGGTTTTGAACAGCAATGGTTGAGAAGAAGGAGTACAGTTTGGGGAGTTCGAATCAGAGGGAAATGAAGTGGTTTGAAGTTGAAAGGGTGGGTCTTTTATAGCTTATGATGGGGCCAGTATATTTAAAAGCTCTTATATTGGGCTGTAGTTTATGTTTGTTTTGGCCCCGTATTAAGAAATTTACTATTGGGCCCAAACAATGGCCCCCTCGTTGAAGTTAAATATCATATGACTTGGACCCCCACAATGGGGGACCCCCATGACCCCCTCTCTCTCTGATTGGCCACTTTTTTTTTTTTTTTTTTTTTCAATTTCTTATTTTTTTTTCCTTCTCCAATCAGCAGCACCCACGTGTGTGTATGTGTGGGGGGGTGGGGGTGGGGGTGGTGCAGGTGGTGATTGGAGGGGGTCTCAATCACTTCCGCAATATTTAACTTGAACATGGGGGCCATTGTTTGCACCAAGTTTTGCCAGTCTCTGTCGACAGATGGTCCACTTAATTGAGGGCATGTGGCCAAGTCTGAAGGAATGCCCACGACCTGAAAGTGGGCTCTCTGCATGTGGGTCACCTAGAAGTGATAGGGGAAGTTTTTACCACCAGTCATGGAGTTAGTGGGCACACTTTCAAGAGGAAGCATGAGACAAAGCAGGAGCCTTGCTCTGTCGACAGAAATTTAAAACAGTTGGTGGCCATGAAATAAACACAAGAAAATGGAGCTCGACAGATAGAAGTGGAGGTTTAGTATTGATATCCGTATACTGTTTTTGTGGCCCATCATTGCATGATCCCACACGTCTACACCATAACTGCCACTGTAACTGCCCTCTGACTTCGAATCTTCAAGTCCCCTGAAAACCAATATTGACTCTTCCCCGTCGACCTTCCTTTTCACTATTGTGGGGCATGTCCCGTATCATTATGAGTTAGTGGGCATACTTTTAGGAGGAAGCATGAGACAAAGCAGGAGCCTTGCTCTGTCGACAGAAGTTTCAAACAGTTGGTGGCCATGAAATAAACACAAGAAAAGGGAGATCGACAGATAGAAGTGGAGGTTTAGTATACTTGGAATGCCTAGAACGGAGATCGTTGGTTTCGATATCCGTATACTGTTTTTGTGGCCCATCATTGCATGATCCCACACGTCTACACCATAACTGCGACTGTAACTGCCCCCTGACTTCGAATCTTCAAGTCCACTATGCCAAATATTGACTCTTCCCTGTCGACCTTCCTTTTCACCATTGTGGGGCATGTCCCTCATCATTATGAGACAAAAATCGACAGAATATTGTCCACTAAACACAACCACAATCCTTGCAAACTGGGCCAATGAACCGCAACACTTGGCCACTCACTGTTACTGCCCCTGACTATGAATCATCAAACTCTGCCAAATATTGAATTTTCCCTGTAATTTAATCAAAATATATTCAATTTCGGTAAACTTGAAAATATGTTTGAAATAACCTTTTTCTGTATTGTAATGACTTAAACACAATTGTTGTCCTACATTTTACGTAACGAAAATACACAACTTATTTATATCAAAAACAAAATATACATCTCGGGTTTATAATCAAAAAAATGGGGACTACTTTTTTTTAAAAAAAAGTTCACTCATATTTTCAGCTACATTCTGATTGGATATTAGATTAAAAATTCCTCTTTGCGCCTATTTTTCCCACATCCTCCCAACAGCTGCTACATTCAACTAACATTGAATCTTGCATGCCACCTGACTTACACGCTGGAGCAGTTACTGGCAGTGCTCATGGATTTAGTGGCCACCCTCCAAGAGAAAACATGAACGAATTGGGAGTCTGTATCTGTCGAGGAAAGGCTAAAAGGACCTGGGCACAGGTGGCAACTTCAATTATATGCACTTCGACAGGTACAAGTGAAGCTTTTATGTGGTTTCAATACACGGAAATGACCGTGCAGTTACAGAAGTTGCACAGAAGCAGTTGCAGAATTGGCAGATCATGGGGTCGTGGTAATTTTATTGCTATAAAGGGCAGAATGTTTGCAGAGAGAGAGGACATGAACAACAACACAACTTACTTTCTACATTGTAACTTCTGTGTAGTTTTTTCCCTTCTACTTTCTACTTTGTTACAAACAACACAACAACACAACAACTTACTTTCTACTTTCTACTTTGTTACTTTCTACTTTGTTACTTTCTACTTTGTTACCATCAGTTCATCGAAAGAAGTCTTCATCCATTTCAGGCATTTGAACCAATACCACAATTGCTTGATTTTCTTCTTGAACTTGTCAACTTTAAATTACTGCTTCGTTGCTGTCAATATAGGCCCACCATAATTTTACAAACAATAAACCCATACTTCCATAGTAAACATTAAATAATTTCACAACTCCTGTTCGTAACTCGTAATTCATATACCAATTAGCATGGAGATAAAGTAATGAGTTCGTTGGGTTACTTTCTCCAAGTAACACCCAAAATTAACTGCCACTTGGATTATATACAAAATGCACGTGCTGGTATGTAATTTTGCAAACCCACTTGGACAAAATTCGTATTTTACTCGAAATATAATACTAATTTACCGACACAAGTCATAACAAATCAATACGAAGCGAAACACATCGTTAGTTGATAAACCACACCGCAAAAAACCCTTCAGTTAGATCCAACCAAATATGGAACAGAAACAAGCAACCCGCAATAGAAATCTTGGAATACAGACATAAGCCAATTTCCCACCCAAAACAATACACAGACAACCCATATATATCTCACCTCACCTTCAATTAGCTTTGAAAATGACAAGTCACTGCAAACACAAATGACAGCATCACTTTAAACAATATGGGAAATTTACAACTCGTGGCCTTGTACATAAGTAATGTTGTGCCATTTCCTGGCATTGTACATAACCAATTATTTACACGTTACGTACAGCAATCCGTGCAAAATGAAAACTACATACATTATTTCCATGTGTTTTCAATAGCTAGTATTGTCTACCTAATAAATTAAGGGAATAAGTAAATCATACAAATTATACAATTACCTGATTCACCTCATCAATTGTGTTTGAATCATTTTTCCACACTGCTGCTTCAACACTACCGTATTGGCCCACAGGCTGCTTGGAATCAGGAGAAACATCGAAAAATAGTCGCCGTTGTTTAATGTGCGGTGTACTTGGATCCACCAACCCAGTTTTGCAGCGAACGGGAAATGACTCCGCATTGTACTCACGGTCAGTTATGTGGGGTGTATCTGCATCTGAGTTAGTACCCACTGTTCGGCTAAACCGAACCTTAGGACACGTTCGCTTTGTGTGCCCAATGCATTTGCAATTCCCATATTTTCTTGGTCTTCGACAGTTGGACGAGGCCCGTCCTGGGTTCCCTTTTGTCTTCACAACATCAGGATCTTCTACTGCAAATTGTCGACGGAATGAATGTTTCCCTTTGTCTCCATTCCCACCGTTCAAATTCTTCTCATATAACTCCTTCATCTGGCTCGTCATCGGAAGACATGCATCCTTAGCCTCTTTGAAACCTTCCGTTGATTGCGAGGCATAGAAACACATTTCGTTGTAGGAAGAACACAATATCCCATACCGGGCCATCTGTGTTGTAGTGCTATCAATTGAGGGTTGAGGCCATTGCTGGCCATCCTTGTTTGCAGCCCTTGTCCATCTATGCAGCACACAAGTTGGGGGAATTTGCGTAAAATTTTTAGCTTTCATAACACATATCATGTGGCAGCAAGGTAGCCCCAACGACTTAAACTTCATGCAAGAACATCTCATTGCAGCATCCACTGGACTGTGTGTTACTATCCATGATCTGTCATTCACTTTGTACTTATGAATATAGTAGCATTTCTGACCATCCGGCAAAGGGAACACGTCCTTGACATTCAACTTCCCCTCTTCTAAGATTTCATCACGGAACATTCTAAATATATTTCGGGTGAATAGCTCAGCTCCATGTCTCTCTATATCTCGCAATGGAGTAATTAATACCGGAAAAGTGTTATTTGTTTCAGCATCATCTCCAGCCTCGTTATACCTTATCCTTGCAAGAGCCCGATCATAGTGCCTAACAAATTCATATAGCTTCAATTTGTGTTGGAGGAAGGGATTGAAATAAGCATTCATACACTCCGAGCGCTGAGTGCTCTTCATCCCAGCAAAGAAATGTCCACGCATATATGCCTCAGCCCACATATGACGCTTCTCATATGTCTCCAACACTCAACTGTTGGTTTGAAGTCCAAATTTTTCGACCATTGTCGTCCAGCCATGCTCAAACTTTGTCTCATCCGTTTCCATGTCCATGCACTGCTTGAAAGCATGTGCAAAGCCACTTATGTGAACATTTGAAACAGCATTTTTCCCAAGATGCCAATTACATAATCGATGTCTTGCGTCTGGAAATACTCTTCTGATTGCCTCTCGTATCGCCTTATCCCCATCTGTCAGTACGGACACAGGTGCTTTATTGCCCATCGCCTCTATAAATGTTTCCAAAACCCATGTGTATGTCTCAATTGTCTCATTAGCTAGCAAAACACATGCAAATATCGTGGTCCTAAAGTGGCTAGTCACACTAGCCAACATGACAAAAGGTTTCTTGTATGCAATGGTTCTGTAAGTTGAGTCAAATATCAACATATCACCAAACTTTGCGTAGTCAGCCCGCGATTTCGAATCTGCCCAGAACAGATTTTGTAACTTGTTATCGTTACACACATCATTCTTGTAAAAAAAATGTGCATCAACATCAAGTTTTGCGCATAGGTGAACCAACGCACCCTGCGCATCACCATCCATAACCTCTGCTCTACGTTCGGCTTGAATATGGTTGTGCAGATCCGTACGGATGAAACCAACATTCTCATAAGACCCGGACTGATTTACCATATAGTCCATGATTTGGCTAGTCTTCACACCGACATTGCGCATAGCCATTGCTTGAGCTTTGTCACCGCTGTTTAAACTGCGATGTGACATCAGATACATCACACAGTGTTGTTCTGCCAATTCATGGTTGTGGTCTGCGACGAAGTGAGTCACAACATACTTTCCTCCTTCACCAGCATCCGCATCATACCGTATGCGAAATTGGGCTTTGCAACCTACTCTTGTTAGTGCCTTAGGAGCTCTACTCTTCTTAGCAACACGGTCCAAGTATTTTGGTAATCTCTGACCTTCCCTTGAACACAACCACAGCTTACTAACGACCTTTCCCTCTTTATTTGTGTTAAATCTGGATTTTCGTATACTAAATCCCTTGGCTTTAGCATACGCATTGTAGAAATCTTCTCCATCTTCGACCGAATCAAATTTCTGTTCCAGAATATCACGTTCAACATCACCAACCATGTCATTGCGATGAGCATCGTCAACCATTTCTTTTTTCACATCGGCTCCGCCATCTTCAACGTTCATGTTTGTTGCTTCTTCATTGCTCGGACTAGCTTCGCAACCATGACCAGGTTCTGCCCGACTTTCATTCATCAAACGAATGTCATCTGCTTCATTTGGAATGTCATAATCATCACCTTCCCTTTTAACTTCCGCTGGGGCCATACTGCACATGACATTACTACAAACAATTACTTGATGACCGAAAATTGTTAACACAAACACAAACATGACATTTTCACACGGTTTACCTGTTTGTGCAAACACAAACACTCGCTTGAGAAAGAGAAAGAGAAAGGTTAGCTGCCAATGGAGGGGTTTCCGTTGGAGCGAAGCGTAGAGTGGTTGAAGTTAGGATGGGGGTTTAGTTGAGGGAAAATAGCTGAAGTGAACGGGCCAGAGAGACAGAGAGGGAGACAGAGAGAGGGAGACAGCTCCATACCTCATATCTAGTTCGAGAGAAGGGCTTCACTTCAGCAATGGAACCAACACAGCCTTGTAGTTACGTTGTTGTTGGAAATCGCCCGTTATACTGTTCCCTATAGAGCTTCGTCAATGGAACGAACCCAACAGGGGCTTCTCCCTGTTAATGGAAATCAACAGTTACACTGACTCAACCTTACACAGAGAGGAGAACAGAGAGAGATAAAGACGAAATACAGAGAGTGAGTGGGATGCAATCATGCAAATACAAGCATTAACCGGTTGCCCCGGTTTTAACTTTTTCACGATTAAACAATTCAATGGTCTTGATCAATTATTGTAATCTAACGGCTAACAATTGGGTTGCATATGGTGTGCAACCTTAAGGGGGTTGCACACTTAAGCAGGACCCAAAATATATATATGTTTTTTGATTAAAATAATTTTTTTAAAAAAAATTCTTGTCACAAGTTTAGAAAGTTCAAAAAAAATAATAAATAAATACTACTCAGCTTTTTCACTTAAAAAAAACGAATTACACTAACCCGTCCCTATAGTTTGGGATTTGTGTTACTTTAATATTGACTTTTCAATTGTGATATATTTGACCTTAAATTTTAAATCTTGTTCTACATAAGAACAATTGAAAATACTATTGTTCAATTTCAATGGCAAAGTCGTTACTTTTATAAAATATAAACTAATTTGATAAAAATAAATGTAAAATTTTTTTAAAAAAAATTTAAAAATTATTTCTACCCACCAAAAATAATTATGTAAAATTGATAAATTTTCTACATATTTATGTATTTATTTATTTTTATCAAATTAACTTTTATTATATGTTTGGATGATGATCGTGTAATGGTTGGGGGTTTTTTTAATGCTTTTTTATGGTTATTATGTAATAGATAATTGTATTTGTTGTTAACAGATATTTTTTGATAATTATCATGTAATTGACGATTATTAGGCTTTTAATGTGTAATCGATATATTGAACCTATGAAATGTTTTTAGTTTTAGACTTTTTAATTTAATAGATTAGTTTAATAATGATATCAAAGTTGTCGCCATATTTGACTTTTTAAAAAATATAAAATAATTTAATGAAAATAAAAACAAACATCCATTACATGATCATTATCCAAACATATATTCAAAATTAATTTGTTAAAAATAAATATGTAAAAGATTTATCAATTTGATATAATTTTATCTTTAGTGGGTATAAATAATTTTTAAAAATTTAAAAATAATTTGTTGATATTTATTTTTATCAAACTAGTTTATATTTTATCAAATTGACGACTTTACCTTTAAAATTGAACAATGAATTTTCAATTGTCTTTATTTGAAACAATATTTAAAATTAAGAGTCAAATGTGTTACAATTGAAAAGTCAGACACCAAAGTGATACAAGTCCCAAACTATAGAAACCGTTAGTGTAATTCGCCAAAAAAAAATTCGAAAGCTGCCAAACTTCTTAAATGCATTTTACAAAATAATCATAAATAAATAAATAAATAAAATAACCCAAACGACCTTGTTGGACTTGGGGAAAACATTATCATAATCTTAAAAATCATTTTCTAATTTTATCTATAATGATATTTGATCTTATATGGCTTTAGGGATGGCAATATAAACCCGGCTCGACGGGGACCCGGACCGCCCCGTCCCGATAAATAGGGTTTTCCCCGAAAATTATTCCCCATAGGCCCGGGGCTGGTATTAAAAAATACATCCTCGATGATTTTCGGGCCGGGAATGGTGATAAGTCCTCCGGCCCTGGCCCCGTCCGAAATTCCCCAAAAAATCTCCACCTGTGTGTTTAGTTGTATTATATATATATATAGCTCATTCTTTGACTCTTTCAACTCTCTTACTGACTCACTCTCTCAACTCTTTCACTCTCTCATTCTTCTCTCTCTCACTCTCACCGACACGGCGACACAGTCACCGACTCTTCTCTCTCTCTCTCTCTCTCTCATACCTCGTTTGCTCTCTTATCTCTCCCCTTCAGCCGCTGATCGCACACTAGTCATCGACACCACCACCACTGCTAGTCCAGACTCCGATCTACAGATGACGACATCGACTTAGGACAAAAACCTCGGATCTCATTTTCTCCATCGTCGATCTCAAGTCTCTCCATCGCTGATCTCATTTTATAGATCTGTGTTGTTTGAATCTGTTTGTGTGTGTGTGTGTGATGACGACGACGACGACGACGACGACTCAGATCCGTAGATGTGTGCGCGTGTGTGTGATGATGATGACTACTCAAATCTGCAAATGTCTGTGTTTGTATGTATGTCTTTGCAGATGTCTATATGTGTATGTGTTTGTGTGTGTATGTCTCTGTGTGTGTATGTCTCACCGTCGGGGGTTTTTCAGGGTCGGGAAAACCTGATCCCCGTCGGGGGCGGGGGTGGAGGGAGTGATGGATTCCCTGCCGGGGATCGGGGCCGAGGATGGGGAATTTCATACTGTCGGGGATCGGGGACGGAGAGGGCAATCCCTGGCCTAGCCCCGCCCCGCCCCGTTGCCATTCCTATATGGCTCAACCCCTTTATCATTTTTAAGAAGGTGAATTATGAAAGAAATATCATTTTGTCTCTCAAATTATTATTTGAATCAATTTAACTCTTATACTTTCAATTATATTAATTTTATACCTAAATTATTCAATTTTGGATTAACTTCACCTATGCCGTGAGCTATGGTCTATAATTAGACGACACATGTTGCCGGATTCATTTGAGATTTCATTTTATCCCTTAAAGTATCCCAAGATATCAATTAAACCCTTAAACAATATGAAGTTTGGGATCTAATTGATATTTTTTAAATTGTTCGGGTGCAATTTCAAATGAAATTTCGGTATCACGTTAGCAACTTCCATTTGATTATAAATGGCAGCTAACTGTAAGGGTAAAATTTATCGAAAATCAAATAATTTAAGTGTAACATTGATATTATTAAAATAATATGAATTTAATTGATTTTTGAATAATAATTTGTTGGGCAGAATGATATTTCGTCATGAATTGTGGGTCTTTTAACATTCATTTTTTGAGTTCATGTACTTATTTCAATACTAAATCAACCAGTATATTTTTTTGACAAATTGTATATTAGTGGGATTGTTAAAAAAAATTGCACTACATGTGATAATCATTTTGTGCAAATTTGATACAGTACACACACAAATATATATATATATATATATATATATATATTATACCACTAACATATTTTTTTAAGCCTTAAAATAATTTATTTAAGACTATATTTTTTTAATCTTAAAATCTTATTTTACATATTATTTTATTTAGTTGGATTGAGCAATATATGGGGATATTAAGGCCAAGTTTGGCATATTATAAAAAAGTCAAAAAGTCAAAAAGTTGCTCAAAAAGTTAAAAAGTTAACACTATTCACCAAAAGTCAACAATTACGGCTGCACAACTCCCAATCCTAATTTTTCCATACAAATCAATTTTTATAATTTTTTATTACACATTTTCCATAAAAAGTCAAAAAATTAACCCAAACATCCATATTTTCTTCCTCAATTTTTTAGTCCAAAAAGACAAAAAGTGCACTTATTTAGGACATCCCAAACAACCCCAAATCTTATTTCAAAATAGAGGAAATATCATTTGTTAAAATGTATGTGAGATACATTTGATTTTAAAGGCCAAGATGAATCCTGAGCTTAGATCAACGGCCAAGATGAATCAGAGATACATTTCCCACCCGTTTTGAGTTCATCTCTCCCTCTGTCCCACGTTCTCTTCAGCTCCCTCTCTCCAGTGTCTCTCATCACCACAGCCATTGAAGACCCTTCGAACCCTTCGATACCCACCCTCCCTCTTCGCTACGCTACTCCTCCTTCCCTTACAACCCTTCTCTTCGGCCTGACCGAGGCTGTCACCGACCAAGCCTCCCTCCATCCGACGATCGAGTCGAGTCTCTCTCTCCGATGATCGAGTCTCTCGCCTGACTCGCTTCTCGCCGCTCAGTCCCGCCGGACTCTCTTCTGTCGACGATCTGTCTTCTCTCAACTCTCTCTCTCCGACCAGCCTGATTCTGTCTCCGACCCGAACCAGCGACTCCAACCTACAGGTATATAACTACAAATTGAAATCTGTTGTTGTAGAATTAGGTTTTTTTTTAGGATTTTTTTTAGGTTGTAGAATTAGGTTTTTTTGTTGTTGTTGTAGAATTTGGGATTTTTTTTTTAGGGTTTTTTGTAAGGGAAAAAAAGAAAAAGAAAATTGAAATGTGTTGTTGTAGAGATTCTCCACTGCTATTTTTTGTAGAAAATTGAAATTGAAAATTGAAATTTGTTCGACGCTCTGGAGTCAGCTCTCCCAAATTCTACAAATTGAAGGTGAGCAAATTTAATTTGTAGTGGCTATGCATTTTATTCTCCCACAGGGTTATTGGAAATGAGATTCTCCACTGCTATTTATGTTTGAACATCTAATTGATGCCATTCACTTCATTGCATAAAGCTGCATGCTCCTTCTTTAAATTCTGAAACAAAAAATAAAAATTAGAGACAACTACAAGAAATTTAAGAGTATAAATTTCAATGTATAAGAGTATAAATTTCAATGTATAAGAGTATAAATTCTGAAATCAATGTTTAAGAGTATAAATTTCAAGATTTACCTGAACTTGGTATTTTCAGACTCATGTTTCTTCTACCCTTAAAGCTTCCCTTCGATTTTCAGCTTTAGCAAATGCAATTACGCTCAAGAATCTCATAAGGAAGGGAATTCCGGCGGTTTTACGGCCTAAGGTCTGGTTTTCGCTCTCCGGGGCGGCTAAGAAGAAATCTACGGTGACTGAGAGCTATTACAATGATTTAATTAAGGCTGTCGACAGTAAGATCACGCCCGCTACAAGGCAGATTGATCAGGTGACTTTTTTCTTTCAGCAATACATTGATTATTGTGGCACATTTATCATCATGTGAAAATTGGATGGTTGATCAGTTGTTTCAGATACAATGTTTATGATATAATGATCATTGTAAATTTGTAATGTTTGATGTTTGTAGGACTCCACTTCATTACAAAAGATGGATTGTTTTGCAATTGGATAACGGATTCTTATCTTAATAATGCTATTTGTTTGATCCTGAACATGAAATCTCCAGGTTCAATTGAGCTTATTTAGTTTGCATTACATTACTTAACGACATAATTTTTTATCATACATTATTGTGGCACATTTATCATCATGCGAAAATTGGATGGTTGATCAGTTGTTTCAGATACAATGTTTATGATATAATGATCATTGTAAATTTGTAATGTTTGATGTTTGTGGGACTCCACTTCATTACAAAAGATGGATTGTTTTGCAATTGGATAACGGATTCTTATCTTAATAATGCTATTTGTTTGATCCTGAACATGAAATCTCCAGGTTCAATTGAGCTTATTTAGTTTGCATTACATTACTTAACGACATAATTTTTTATCATACATTATTGTGGCACATTTATCATCATGTGAAAATTGGATGGTTGATCAGTTGTTTCAGATACAATGTTTATGATATAATGATCATTGTAAATTTGTAATGTTTGATGTTTGTGGGACTCCACTTCATTACAAAAGATGGATTGTTTTGCAATTGGATAACGGATTCTTATCTTAATAATGCTATTTGTTTGATCCTGAACATGAAATCTCCAGGTTCAATTGAGCTTATTTAGTTTGCATTACATTACTTAACGACATAATTTTTTATCATACATGATGCTTGCTTGAGGACAATGTTTACTGAGGGAAGAATTTTCTGTCATTGTCAATATCCAGAATGGAATAGAAATACTGGAAATGGTTTTGGAAACCTTTTTCTGCATTGAGTCAAGTGGCTGATTTTATTATAGGCCAATTGGGGAATCTCTTGATTTAGTTTAATATTATTCGAAGGAATACAAATGTCAATATTTTCTAAGTTAAAGAGTTAATAGATATAGATGGATTTAATAATTATGGAGATGAATATGAGATCATAGCCTATTTTAGGTACACTTATACTTTTTTTTGGCAACATTTGATGTGATATGTAAGGACTGTGGAGACTTATAGCTGTTTTTTCTCTGAGAAATTTCTTTTTGTAATTTTTCATTTGTTTATGTCTTGGTAATGCATTTATGTCCTCAAGTTGAAGCTTATGGGTTGTGATCAAGCAGTAAGAATAGAGCATAAACAATATCTGTTTGTGTATGTATATGTTTGTAATTGGCTTTATTTATAATATGTTTGTTCAAATTTCTGCAAAATTGGAAGAGTCTGCACTTCATTAGAACACATTTCTTGGGTTCCATGTCCATCCGAAACATCGCTATCGTCCATCAAAGCTGTATTTTCCCCAATAAATTCTATTTTTATTTATTTATTTATTTATTTATTTATTTATTTATATATTTGTGTTTTCAATTCATGGCTATATTCAGAAAAACTTTATGGATTACCTACTAGATCTGTTTGAATGATTTTGATCGATTTTGGTGTTTAACTGACTATCTTTGATTGAGTCTCAAATTTTTTTTTTTGATTGACTATTTTCCGTCTGTTGCAATTCGGGTTTGAACTATGTATAATATTTTGTTTTGCCTCTGACTTGGAGATATTATCTGCTTAATTTTATGGTTTCTTTGTGTATGTGGACTATGCATGTATGTATTTAGTTCATTTGTGAGGATGTGGAGGATTGCAAGGCAAAAACTTGGAGCTGGAGGATTTCCTATTCCGGTAGGTCTTTCAATCGTGTGTTTTGATTTTGAAAAAGGAAGATTTTTTTGCATCTAATAGATAGTATTTAATTTCAGATTTTAGAACAATCCTTGCAGAGGATACAGCAGCCTGCAGTATCCGCGTTGAGATGTTATTCATCTGCTACCAAAGAGGTAGTTGTGGATTATGTTCATTGTGTTCAATTTTTTCGTTTTTCTTTGATGCTTATTTGGTTGTTTAGAGATGTTAGAATTAATTTTATTTCATGAGCTGATTTTTCCTATTTTGAAAATCATGAAAACATCGATTAGGTTATTGAAAACTTAACTTTTCACTTTATTTTTTTAGTTGGTTATTTATTTAGTTCAAACCCGTTAGTTATTTAAATAACTTAACTCCTCTGAAGGTGTTTAACTGACTATCAGATAATATTTATTTAGTTATTTATTTATTTAGGTCTCAATTTATTTATTTATCTGATAATAACTTCTCACCTTTAGATTCAAACTTAACTTCAATTAGGTTATTTATTTAGTTAGTTATTTATTTATTGTCAAATACCATGACCTGATTCTAACATATCCCTTTTTGGTAATGTTTATTGAGATGTTGGTAATGTTTATTTATTGAGATGTTGGTAATGTTTTTTTTTTTTTCCAGTTAAATTCTCATTTCTGTTTATCTCAATCCCTCTTTGTTCCTCTTCTTTATCTCTCCCTTCTCTCCGACTGGCTTCAATTCGCAACCCTTTGATTTGAAATTTTTGAATCATTTTTTTCATGGAAATCTTATAAGCCTCCTCGAGTTCTTGAGTAGTTAACATAGTTGTTTATTCTGAAATCTATGCTTTCCAAATTTATTCTGAAATCTATTCTGAATGAGTTTATGTCATTCATTCTATTTATTTCCTTTGTGTAGTATAAGTTTGGTTGCTGAGAAATTTGGAAGAAAAAGGGGAAAAAGACTCTATCATTTAGAATTAGAAGTCACACCCATTAAGTGTTTGTTTGAATGGGTCTGAGAGGTTCTTCCATTTTTTAACTGAATCGATAGTTGGGTTTTCTTGAGCTATCCATTTCATGGTTTTGTGCTGCTGGGTTTTCTGGTTCGGGTTCAAGATGGTATTACCATTGAAAATACTGAATTTATACAAAAAAAAAAAGCTTAAAAAAGTGAGATGAGAAAAAATCCCAAACTGTTTAAGAACATTGAATTATTGAAGAACATTGAATTTTTTAAATACACACCAAAAATTTAAGAACACAGTTTTTAAACACACAAAATGAAGACACAGAAAATTTAAGAACATTGATTTTGTTTTTTTTAAACACACACAAATTTTATGAACACTGATTGTATTAACAAATAAATCAAACTAATAAACCTTTCAATTTCCTATTTCAGTTCCAAGCTTTGCGAGCTATGGTGCAGGCCAATCCACAAATTTTGTAGGTTCTTATCCGCCACTCTGCAGCCAGTCTTTTTGTTTGTCCATCTAACATTTAAAAATGTGAACATTTTATTTTTCATTTTTCTTCTGAAAAAAAAAGAAGAAAAAAACCCACCCTAAACAGCCCCAATTACTCTTCTTATTGACAGCCCATGCTTCAGGAGCTAGGGAAGCAAAACCCTCACCTGATGAGGCTTATTCAGGAGCACCAGGCTGATTTTGTTCGCCTGATCAATGAACCTGTTGAAGGTGGAGAGGGGTATGTTCTCTGGTTGGTTATATTCATTTAAATGATAGTTATGAATGTTCACGGTCCTAATTTGCTGTTAATATGTTATCAGTAACGTACTGGGACAGCTTGCTGCAGCAATGCCACAGTCTGTAACAGTTACACCTGAGGAGCGTGAAGCCATAGAACGTGTAAGTATTGCCTTTTCCTAATTTTTATTTGAATTTATATGTGTTTAGTGTGGTGGTCTTGAAGTGATCTTTTGATAGGGGTTTTTTTCCCAATACCTATGAATTCTATTGGATCCATAACTATACATTGGAAGACTCCTTTGGATCTCCTAGAAATATATCCATCCCTGACCCCTCACATCAATTCCATGATCCTCTTAATCCTTTCTCATTCGAGTCCAACATCTGTTGGAATTGATACTTTGGATCCAGTTAGATAATATTTTGTAAATTTTAATTTTTTGTCAATTGTCCTTTATGTAAGCCACTTTATTTATTTGCATTTTTTTTGTCCAACTCATGTTTTTTGTTGTTCAAAAGTTTGACTTTTGTATTAGATGCTTGCTCTATTATTAGAATCTTGCGGTTTGCGATTCAGGTCATGATTCGATTTGCAATTCATGCATATATTGATACAAATCTATGGGTGAATCTATTATTAGAATCTTAATTGAATGTTTTGGTGGTCATAGGTTATGTTAAAGGAATAGTTTTGGTGGATATAGCAACCATGGTTTAAAGGAATATTATGAAAATATTCAAAGTTTGATTTTTTTATTTTGTATTCAAACAATCTGCCTTATTTTTACAATCTGCTTTATTTTTGTATTCAAACAATCTGCTCTATTTTTATTTTGTATATGGAAAGTATTTTTTCTGAGTTCTGAGGTACGGAGATAAATAAGGATTATAAGATTTACGTGGTGTGAATGCAACTGATTTTTGTGTTTGGAAAAAACTCTGGGAATCTTGAATTCCCTCTAAATGGGCAGTATTTGTGTGGAAGTGTCTTCATAATATAGTATCTGTGAGATGATAGTTAAAGATAAGAGATATTCCCAATCCAGTGTGATTGATTTGCGAATGCGGCCAAAACCATTGAACATCTCTTTTTTCAATGTCATGTATCACAAAGAATTTGGAGAGGTACTTCTAGGGGCTTGGACTTTACCTGTGGCCACCCAGTTTGCTTTAAACATGGTGGATCAATTGGGTTACAATGATTAAAGAAGAGGACATGATTGTTCAATCTATTGCCTTGCTATGGGCAATTTGGAGGCAGCGAAATAGTGTGGTCTTCCATAATGAAAAGATGACAATAGAGCAGAACTATTTCAATTGCTAATGAGATTCATCAACATTGGACTAACTGTGCATTCATGTTTTCCAATGATAATATCTTAGAATGTCTTACTGATATCTTTGGAAAAAGATGGAAATACAGAGAATTGTGGTCTTCTTGCTAATAACCTATCTTTAAATTCTGTTTTCCAGTTATATACGTGTGGTAGATGGAGCATGGAAGTGCAAAAATGGAGAGGCAGGAATAGCATGGGTCTGTTTCAATGAAAATCAAGACATTGTCTATCAACAAGCTGATTGTCTATCAATGAAAATCAAGACATTGCAGAATCCATTTTTAAGAAGTAAAACATGCTTTGGGAATTTTGAATTTTTATAATGAGCAGATGTTTTGAAGATGTTTTTATAAAAATGGAGTGCAGTAATTTGAATTCAAAATTTTTTATAAAAACATCTGTAATTTTGATTTTACAGATGTAATTTTGAGCAGATGTTTTGAACAAAAATGGAGTAATTTTGAACAAAAATGGAGCAAATGTAATTACTGCACTCAATTTTGATGATGTTTTTGTAAAATTACTGCACTCCATCTCATTAATTTTTGATTTCAAAATTTTAATTTTTGAATTCAAAACATCTGTTTTATAAAAATTCATAATCTATTAATTCAAAATTTTGAAGTAATATTACTTTGGAAATTTTGAATTTTTACAAAACATCTGCTCATTTTTAAAACATCTGATCAAAAATTACTGCATTCCATGTAATATTCATTTTTATAAAACATGTTTTTATAAGAAGTAAAAATTACTTTTGTTCAAAATTACATCTGTTTATAAAAGTATGTTTGAAGCATCTTTATAATGAGCATCTGTTTGTAACATATGTTTTTGAGATGATAAGTAATATCTCAAAGCATCTTTATAAAACATATTTTTGTAATCTGTCAATAAATAAAAATTTATTAGTGACAACATTTTTAAAGTAGAAAAATTGTCAGTAAATCCAATTTGAGGGGTGCATTAAGTATTAGATCCAAGCTTTGGTCTTTGTTGTTTATAAAGGCTCATGTTTGTTTTTCTTATGTAGTTAGAATTTGATTGGCAGCAGTAATACTAACTAGTGTGTATTTTAATTTTAATTTCTTTTAAATTACAGAGTACTGGTTGGTGTGCATTATTAGATATTTATTATTATTATTATTATTATTTTATATTTGATTTGTTTTGAATTGTAGAGTGTAGTCTATTAAATATATTTTTATAATTGCATTTTTATCTTAAATTTAAATAGTGTTGCGATTACAATTATATTATAATCCTAACATTATTTACACCGTGCCTTCAGACACGGGTATATGCTAGTATATATATATATATATATTATACCACTAACATATTTTTTTAAGCCTTAAAATAATTTATTTAAGACTATATTTTTTTAATCTTAAAATCTTATTTTACATATTATTTTATTTAGTTCGATTGAGCATATTAAGGCCAAGTTTGGCATATTATAAAAAAGTCAAAAAGTCAAAAAGTTACTCAAAAAGTTAAAAAGTTAACACTATTCACCAAAAGTCAACAATTACGGCTGCACAACTCCCAATCCTAATTTTTCCATACAAATCAAATTTTATAATTTTTTATTACACATTTTCCATAAAAAGTCAAAAAATTAACCCAAACATCCATATTTTCTTCCTCAATTTTTTAGTCCAAAAAGACAAAAAGTGCACTTATTTAGGACATCCCAAACAACCCCAAATCTTATTTCAAAATAGAGGAAATATCATTTTGCCTCCCAAACTATCACGTATTTTTCACGTTGACTCTCATATTTCGATTTATTTCAATTTAGTACTTAAAATTTTCACAAATTGATCAATTAGACACCTGTCGTCACTTTTCGTTTACAATTAGACGGAATGTGCTGACATGACATTTAAAATTTCATTTTATTTCTCAAATTATACTTTAAAAATCAATTTACCCTCCAAATTAAAAATCAATTTACCTCCCAAACTGTACTTTGAAAATCAATTTGTCTCCCACATCAGTACATTCCGTCTAATTGTGGACGGAAGGTAACGGTAATGATCTAATTGATCAATTTGTGAAAAGTTCAGGTACTAAATTGAAATAAATCGAAGTATAGGGGTCAACGTGAAAAACGCGTGATAATTTAAGAGAAAAATGATATTTTCTCTTTAAAATATTGTAATAAATATTTAAGTTTATAATATAAATTTACAAAAATATTATTATTATGTTATTGTTAATTACGGAAATAAAATTTCAATGTCGTAACTAATGGGTGTTGCGATGTTCCTAAATCAATTTTCTTACTTCACCATTGAATAAGAATATGCACGGCCCTGGCAGGGAATGGCGGCAGTGTCTTTTTTTTGTTAATATGGTAAATTACACTTACACCTTTTGAGATTTGGATTTAATATATATCATCTTTGATATTTAAAAAATTATACTAATATTTATGTCATTGTAATTATTTAGACGGAATGAAGACATCGAACTCATGTACTCTCTCTTTTTTTGCTTTCCTTTACTTTTTTTTTTCCTTTACTTTTTTTTTTAATGTAATTTCCTCTTTTTTTTTATTATTAAGAATTGTTATCTTTTACATAAATAAAAGGGTTTATAAAATGAGATTATTAAATACAAAGGTAAAAATATAATTTTTAAAACATTAGCAAATAAATAGTAATTGGACAAAATCTGAATGGGTGTCAATATAATTTACCCTTGTCAATAATTTGAGAATATTTGTGACTATGTATGTCGCTGGCGGGTGAATTGCGGCGGTGTCTTTATTTGTTAATAATTTGAGGTTATTTGTGAATATGCATGTCACTGGCGGAGAATTGCGACGGTTTCTTTATTTGTTAATAATTTTGAGATTATTTGCGAACATGCATGTCGCTAGCCGGGAACTGCAGCTTTTTTATTTATTTATTTATTTATTTATTTTTTAACACAAAAAAAAGGAGATTAGGTGGGGACATCACAACCTTCGCAGGCTCAGGCCCCGGGGTAGTCGGTTGTCGGCCTGGTTTAACCCAACTCATAGGAAGGGACTTACCACCAAGACACCAGTGGAGCTCATCAATCGCCCCAGCCCTGACTAAGTGCGATCGAAGTACAGCGCGAGATCTTAAGAAAGAGCCCTTAAAAAATTCAGGATTTTCGCACCCCCAGCAGTGTCTTTGTTTGATAATAATATGAGGTTATTTGTGTTTGTCGTATTGAGAATGTCTTACTCATGTTTGTTTCACTCTTTGAAAAAAAGGGATTAAACTAATGATACGTGAGACTTATTTAAAGTGTATTTAGTTGAGGATATGAGTAAGAAAATTAACTATTCTCTTGGATTAGTAATCCACTCTTGTGGTAAGGCTAACAAAGATATAGGAGGATTGAAATTAGGGCAAATTACGTTAATAGTCCCTATAGTTTGGAGCTCGTGTCACTTTAATTTCTGACTTTTCAATTGAGATACATTTAAACTTGAATTTTGAATATTGTTTCAAATAAGGATAATTGAACATTCCATTGCTTAATTTCAAGGGCAAAATCATCAATTTGATAAAATATAAACTAATTTGATAAAAATAAATGTAAAAAAATATTTTAAAAATTATTTCTATCCACCAAAGATAAAATTATGTAAAATTGATAAAAATTAATAAAACTTACATAATTAATTTTAAAAAATTAATTTTACATGACCATCATCCAAATATATAATAAAAATTAATTTGGTAAAAAAATAAATGTCTAAAAGATTTATCAATTTTATATAATTTTATCTCTAGTAGGTAGAAATAATTTTAAAAAATTCAAAAATAAATTTTTGACATTTATTTTTGTTAAATTAGTTTATATTTTATCAAATTGACGAATTTGCCCTTGAAAAATCCAATAGTATCTTCAATTGTCTTTATTTGGAACACTTCTCAAAATTCAGGGTCAAATATATCACAATTGAAAAGTCAGAGATCAAAGTGATAAAAATTGCAAATTATAGGAACTATTGGTGTAATTCACCCTTGATATTGTAAAGTGAGTGAGGGGATTGGTGAATTTTTAAATGATTTTTAAGCAAAAATTATATTTTTTATAACAAAAAAAAATTATAATACTAAAAATTTAAAATATATTAATTTTATATATTAATACTATCTATAGTATTATTAATCCGGTCATGTACAAACAAACACTCTTCATCTTACCTCTCAAATTTAATACCACCACACTAATAATCTTCTCATTTAATCCCATCGTACTCTTAAGCTCTTTCATTCTATGAAACCAAACAAACGTGGCTTTAGGGAGAGTAAGCGTAGATTTTATTTTTTATTTTTTTGTTTATCAAGAGTATGAGGGTGTTTGATAACTTATTCAGTACTTAAAATTGAATGTATTAAGTGATAATCAATTAATTTCATTTGCCTTAATTGATATTACTTAAAAATTTAAATACCTATTAAAATGTAGACTAAAACTAAAGAAAATTTTAAATTATATGAAACTTACACTACAACAAAACTGAGTTTTTATGGCTTCACATCAACGATGTCACGACCCAAACCTGGTACCCAAAGGCTCAGCGTCATAACAAGATAAAAATAAAATAATTCAGATAATTCTGTAGTCACAACGCAAGCGGATAAATTAAATAAATTAAAATAAATAACTGGGTGCCAACTGTTTATTTAAAAGGAAATAAAATATAGTCATTTGAGCTTCATTGTATTACAAGAGTTTAATAATAAAAGATAGAAATCTTAAAAAACAAAATAACATAGCGATTCATTTTCCATCTTGATCCTGCTAAACCTTGTCACCTAAAAGGGATAACAGCTATAAGCACATAGCAGAGTGAGAAATATTATACTATGAGGGGCACAAAATGGCCATGGATATTTATTTAAGCTAAAACATTATAAATTTAGTTGAGTTGAATACACAAATTAATTAAGTGCCAGAAACTGAAATAATTACTGTAACCACAGTACATCACTAAGTGACAAGCACTACACTGGTCAATGGATCAACGACAAACACTGGACCACGAAGTGGTCAAACACTAGCCAATGGTTATTTAAGTCTCCAAGGCATGGGACTCTCGTGGTGGTACTCACAAAACATATTTTCATATAAGGTCATAGCCAAATATTCTTTAAAAGTAAAACAAACATATCCATGGGTTTCCTTTAAAACGAATAGGGTTCAGAAAATAAACCACGTAACTGAAACTTTTATAAAACATAACTTTTATTAATATACCAATAAAATATAACTAGTATAAAATAGATTTTAGTAAGTCAAAACATCAGTAAAATATATTTTGATAACCCAAGGTATAATATAACTCACCTCTAGTATAAATTTATCGCTATTTTCCTTGCACTTCAGAGCCTCACTTGTTACGTTTCCTACGCTCACCTTTTTTCTGTGCTTCAGTAACGAATTTCACTTCTCTATTTATACTTAATAAGGTGCGAGGCCCAAGCAATTAGCCGTATACGTGGCAACATCTCTCAATTCTCCTCTGATTTACTTTTACTTTGACTCATATACTTTGACTCTGATCTTAATTCAAGGGCCTTATTCCTTGTTCAACCCTTATCTTGTACTAACGCAAGTCTTGAGAACCAACCCAAGTCTTGAGAATTTGAGTTATAAGTTTAAAGGGTTACTATCCTCTTTGGTTATCCACAATGATTCCTACAAATTACGTATAATGATAAGTTAGGTTCACGTCTAAAAACCTCACTATCTAACTATAAATCACCACGTACCACTTACTAAAATATTTAATGTGTAGTGTTTCACGACGTATTTCTTTAACCATAAAATTCTCAATTTCCTAAATTATGCATTTATTTATTATTATTTATTTATTATTATTATTATTATTATTATTATTCATTATTTTTTTTATTAATTTCTAAATCTATTTATTGAAATGTTAAATTTAAAACATTCGGGTGTCACAAACGACATGCAGTAAATGCAAGCCGTGGTTTCTCACTTTTATGGCTTGCTTTTTTTGCATGTCGTAAATAATTTTTCAACCACGACATATCTATTGCCTAGGTTGTGAATGCTAATAACAATGATTTTTTTACGGCTTGCAATGTTAGTCGTAAATAATAAAACTTTCTATGGCGTGCATATGGTCTGCCGTTAATATATCAACTATACACGACACGCCTATACCAGCTGTTAAAAATATTGAACATTTCATGACGCACAAAAAGCTAGCCGTTAAAAATTTCACTTTCCACGACGCACAAAAAGTTAGCCGTTAAAAATATTGTACTTTTTACGACATGCAATCGCTGTTGTGAAAGGTACGAC
The DNA here is from genome assembly GCF_055761805.1 of Camellia sinensis. Taxonomy (NCBI): domain Eukaryota; kingdom Viridiplantae; phylum Streptophyta; class Magnoliopsida; order Ericales; family Theaceae; genus Camellia; species Camellia sinensis. Next base: position 65,071,799 of record NC_138974.1, read on the forward strand.
AGAAAAAAAAAAAATAGCGCCAAAATAAAAATTTTAAGCGCCAAACACTAAAAATAAATAAATAAATAAAATAATCAAAAGTCCTGACTCTTAGCATCAATCTATACCTAATGGCTTTAATCATAAAGGAAGAACAAAGAACACCAGCGTTAGTGAGAGAAGCTTTTCCATCTCTTTGGAATTCCTAAAATTCTAGGGTTTCAATAGCTCATCGATGTCGATGGAGTCTCCACAGTTTACTAAAGGGGTTTTGTCTAGGGCTAAGGATGTAGTTAGGGATTCGAAATCACCAGCTTTATTGGGTTTAGGGCAAACGGAATCGGGTTGAGCTTAGAGTAAGGGGAATCGGTAAGTTCCTCTGAGGAGGTTCCTTCGATTAGTATTAACAGATTGGCGATTGGGGGGGGTGAAGGGAGTCTTAGCCCTAGTTCTAGGTTGTTCGCTGCTTCTATGGAGGGCCTTCGATCAAAAATTGTTGCGATGGATGCTCTTGGTCTTGATGAGTGAGATTCAACTAGAGGTAGGGTTTCAAATCGCGGTTCGGATGTGGTAATTTCTCAATCTCAGGCTATTGAGGACCTGCGGGCTAGGCTCAACACCATGAAAGCAAATATGTTAGGGGGTTTCGAGGGAGGATCTGGTACCCATTGAACTTGCTCAAGAGGAATTATCCACTCCTGCAGCTTTAGCGTTCAACCTACTTCAAACTAAGTGGTCGGACATTGTTGAAATGAAAGGGGGAGATGTTTCTTCTTTTTTGCTTGGAGGTTTGTCTCAATGTTGATTGCTTTGAAGTATTCTATGAAATTGAAATTGAATTAATTCAATACAGGAAAAATTTATAACTGACCAATCTTCCCTCGTAGATTCACCAGATGGGTCAAAGCCTAAACCCCATTTTCTGAAACAAATTGTGGAAAGATCTTCTCATCCACCAAAGGTATGAAATTTCATGCAATTGAATGTATTTTCTTATCCTGTTATGAATCAACTTCCCTTTTATGTGTGTTCATGGATTTGGCCTTGATTTGATTAAAAATGACTTCATGGTTGTGAGGATTTCATATTTGGGATCGGAAAATGGGTTTAGGGTTCCTCTTGAAGTCAAAATTTATGCCTCAGCGATGGTTTTTGGAGTGATTTTGATGGTGTTGTGCCGCGTTTTGGCATAGTTAATTACTTTTGGTCATAAGTTTATTTGAATGGGGAAGTTCATTGGGTTTCTTATAAGCTTGTTAACCCAGTTACTCGTGGTTGTTTTGCTCTGTTTTTTGATTTGGGTAATGAAATCTTTGGGGAGATTGAGTTGCCACTGAATCTGGTTCATCAGTTTCTTAGGAACACGTTGACTGCTATAGTGGGTGAATCGCTTTCAGTGCTACAGTATGATTCGCTGATATACAGTAAGAATTGTACCGTGTGGATTATGAAAGAATATAGGGTGGTGGGGTCTTGGAGTAAGCAATATACAATTGATCTTGATGGAAGATTGGTATTGACGCTTGGCTTGAGAAAGAACGGTGAAATGTTATTGGGAATGGGTAGATGATAGACCTGAGGAGAGTCTAGTTGAACAACTTGCATACTTCATGCAAACAGTTATGCTTGACACGTTTGAAGCTTGTCTTAGGTTTGCTGAATACCTTTTCTAGTTAAATACATGCGATTGACGTTCCTCGAGGACCTCTTTTGGATGCTAATATCTTGATTTTGGTGTGGTTTGTTACCCTTGTTGATTGTTTAGTTCATTACTTTATTATGGTATTTTGTTTTTTTGATGGAATAGAATTTGCACATTTCTAAATAGATGGTGTTATTGCATTGTTTGCTTGAACTGTGCTAGTGGTAGTTGGTTTCAAGTGGAGTAATTAGCATTTCTCTTGGCAATGGGCTGCAAAGGTTGTGTTCTATGTTTTCGGTGACTAATTTATTTGAACCAAATGAACATCCAATGATTACTTGATTTAATAAATCCTTTTTCACGATAATGTGCCAATTGTTGGGGAAGTTTAATTTCTTAGAATTTTGCTAAGAATATGGTATGAATACTAAATGATAATCATTTCGGTAATGGATGACATATCATACTAGATGAACCAGCGGTTCTTGATCTCAACTATAGTTCATGAATTTACCTTTTCTGTATGCATGGTATGAATAATGATAATCATTTCGGTAACGGATGACATATCATACTAGATGAACCAATGGTGCTTGATCTCAACTATAGTTCATGAATTTATCTTTTCTGTATGCAACTACTCATAAAGTTTGTGTGTCGTGTTTACTAATAGTTGAGATATCAAGATCGATTTGGGTAATTTTTAACATTGATTTATGAAGAATTATCTAGTTAGAAATGTTAAATGTAAGAATTTTAGAGAAACTTTTATTTAGTGACAGACAGAGCATCCACACTGTCACGCCCTCAAAATAAACCCATTATATATATATATCATTGGCATGCAATATTAAAAGAAACCAATTCATATCTCATTCATCAGAGTATTACAAAAAAAAAAAACATTACATATACTATCAAATTAAATGCCCTATGGGCTTACATCTTTCCAAGCCAACACTTGGACACAAAAATATGAGTTCTAACTCAAATACAAATTAAGCCCTAGGCTTGAATGTTTATCAAATAAAAACAAATAACTAAAGATAGTCTTCAAAATCCAAATCCTTCCAAGCTAAGTCCTTGGAGGTAGCTTATCACCTGGACCTGAAAATGATATTCCCATAAAGGGTGAGCCACAGCCCAGTAGAAATATACTAAACCAAATATAAGCATTGATTAAAGGAATAGCATTCAATAGATGGTTAACCAAGATAATCAATTACATCATTTTACAGTCTCATGACACTATTGTTTAAGACACGTTTTACTTTCCAACTTTATCAATATGGCTCAGAACCTGGCCAAACTTACAACAGTGAACTATATATATTATATTCACATTCTTCCAATGTCAACAAACAGATGAGACTCAGGCTCAAATCAAAACACTTCATACTTCCAGTTTGATACACATTTTGGTGCTGTATCAATAAAAACACTTCAATATAAATAAGCACACATAAAAGTGATGCTAATGGAGTCCATTCCCTATCTCCTCCCAAACAAAAATCCGGTTTAGAGGTCCATCCCCTATCTTCCCCTAAACCGTGGAGTACATCCCCTATCTCCTCCCACACAAAACAATGTATGCAATCACATAACATATACAACACACAATCAATACACATAATGTCTGTATTAATTCAGCAGTCAAAATTGATGACTTAATCAATGATTAGTTTCAGTTATCCCTAATCCACATGCAGTGTCTACAACAAGCACGGCTATCCTCCACCGATAGCCCAAAACAGTTATCTCTAAACTGAAAATAACTATATCAACAATTCAATAGACAAATGATTCAAATTATCCAACTACGCTATTTAATCAATGAATTCCCCAATTCCATGAATTTAACCATATTTTCCCAATTCCATGAATTAATTATACAAATGAATTTATTAATACAACTAGGGTTTTTCCCAAAATTACCAAAGTACCCCCAACATATCAAAATACTAAAACTTAGAACAAAACTTATAAGATGGAGTAGGAAATCCCTACCTCGAAGAAAACAACCCAAATGGAGAAGACAGAGATGAATACCCAAATACCAATGTGCTCCAAATCGCCAAATGTTCAGATTAAATGAAAGCCCTCGACTCCCTCTATTTTTTTAATAAAGCAACTAGGGTAGAAACACACTCTAAATAGATCAAACCTAAGAGAGAAGGTGAGTAGGGAGAGAGAGAAGTCGGACCTAGGGTTTGGAATCAAAAAGAAGATGAAAAAGACTGATCAAAACCCGTTGCTGCGTATATAAACTGGACAGGCTCGCTCGAGCGAAGACTTTGTCGCTCGAGCGACCAGAAACAAGAAATCCTCGCTCGAGCAAAGAAAAGCTCGCTCGAGCCAAGAATGCAATGCTACAGGTCCATACTGGACGCAATCTCTCGCTCGAGCGACCAAACCCCAGCTCGAGCGAAGAACCAAAAACAACAGCTCGCTCGAGCGACCAACTACTCGCTCGAGCGAAGAACCAAAATTCTGGACAGCAACACTTGGTTTCTAAACCCAACCAACCTGAAACAAACCTGCCCAACACATCCTATAACTCCAAATAAGAAAATATGGGACAACAACAACAATTATATAATGACAGAATCTGCGGAACCTAAGTCCGGATACAATAATCAAATGGGAAAAGACCGGGGTCGCTATAACCTTCCCCCCTTAAAGAATTTCGACCCCTTAAAGAATTTCGACCCCGAAATTATGCATAAGTTTGTAAACAAAAACAAGTTTTTCTTAATTCTCAAAGATATTAAATAACAACAATAAACATCTTGACCCAATACTGGTCACTTCATCTCTTTATCAAGGGGTATCTCACAATATATAAAACAACATATATCTCAACCTGTATCATTATTATGCATTATTCCTTTCAATGTTAACAATTCCCATATCATATTCAATCGCATGATATGTACAACACATTCAACAATGTACTCAACAGATGCAATGTTACACTAAACTTCTATAATGAAGCAAGTTTCAAGATACACCCATTTACTAAAACATACTCAACGTTTTACAACTTAAGACATATGTAAGGCTTTTAAGTTCAACAATATTACAAAATCTAAATACAAGATTACAAATCGATAAACATGTCCGGGTATTTTTCGCGGACTTCCAACTCACGTTCCCAAGTGGCTTCCTCCACTTCGTGATGTTTCTACAAAACTTTGACCAAAGGGATGGTTTTGCCTCGCAAAACTTGATCCCGCCTATCTAAGACCCGAACCGGTCTCTCCTCATACGAGACATCCTCATCAACCACTAAATTAGTCCAATCCAACACATGTGATGGATCCGGCTCATATTTCTGAAGCATACTCACATGAAACACGTCATGTACTCCGGACAACTGCGGTGGCAAAGCTAGACAATAGGCAGCCTCGCTAATCCTCTCAAGGATCTCAAAAGGACCAATGAACCGAGGGGATAACTTCCCGCGCTTCCCAAACCTCATCAAACCCCGTCTAGGTGATATCTTCAGAAAGACATGATCACCCACCTCAAACACCAAAGGTCTCCTCCTATGGTCGGCATAAGATTTCTGACGACTCTGTGCTGTAACAAGCCTCTTACTGATAAGCTCAACTTTCTCCGTCGTTTCCCTCACCAACTCCGGACCCAACAGAGGTGCATCACCCACCTCGGCCCAACAAACTGGAGATCTACACGGTCGGCCATACAAGGCCTCAAATGGTGCCATACCGATACTAGACTGGAAACTGTTGTTGTAGGAAAACTCCACCAACGGCAAGTGCCTCTCCCACGACCCACTAAAGTCTAGAACACAACCCCGCAACATATCCTCAAGGATCTGAATAGTACGCTCGGACTGCCCGTCAGTCTGAGGATGATAAGCCGTGCTAAAGGTCAACTTAGTGCCTAAGGCACTCTGCAAACTTTGCCACAACCTGGCAGTAAAACGAGGATCTCTATTTGAGACGATCGTCACTGGAACCCCGTGTAACCTCACTATGTCCAGAATATACAAGTCGGCAAGATGATCGACTGAATCTCTCACGCGCATAGGAATGAAGTGCGCCGACTTAGTCAACCGGTCTACAACCACCCAAATAGCATCACTACCCCGCTGAGTCCTCGGAAGACCCACAACGAAGTCCATAGTGACATGCTCCCACTTCCACTCGGCAATAGGCAAGGGTTGCAACAAACCCGCTGGCCTCTGATGTTTGGCCTTCACTTGCTGACAAGTAAGGCACTTAGACACAAAAGCTGCCACATCTTTCTTCATACCCCGCCACCAAAACTGGCGACCCAAATCCCGATACATCTTAGTGCCTCCCGGATGCACCGCAAGGCGTGAATGATGAAACTCTCGGAGTACCTCCTCTCGGCAAGACTCCGGCACAAACAGACGGTCTCGGTATCTCACACTCAGGTCGGGATACACCGTCAAACCCTTCTCAACCTTCCCACCGGAAATCTTCTCACGGAGGGTTTCTACCTCAAGGTCACCCCTCTGAGCCTCTAACACTCGAGTCACGAGTGTAGGCTGTACAACAACAGAAAACAAGGCCGCAGCCTCAATGGATTCGCCCAGAAGTAAATTAAACTCCCCAAGTGCACCCAACATCTCCCATTCTCGGATGGCTATACTAGCTATGTCACCAACAGGTTTCCTGCTAAGGGCATCGGCCACCACATTGGCCTTTCCCGGATGATAATGCAACTCAAAGTCATAATCCTCTATAAACTCCATCCACCTCCTCTGCCTCAGGTTCAAGTCTTTCTGTGTAAACAAATATTTCAGACTCTTATGATCCGAGAATACCTCGAATCTCTCACCATAAAGATAATGCCTCCAAATCTTCAAGGCAAAAATCATAGCTGCTAACTCTAGATCATGCGTAGGGTAATTCTGCTCGTGAATTTTCAACTAACGTGAGCCATAGGCAACTACTTTCCCTTCTTACATTAACACACAACCCAGACCCTCTCGTGAGGCGTCACAATAGACTGTATAACCCAACCCTCTCTCTGGAATAAGCAATACTGGAGCGGTAGTCAGTCTAACTTTCAACTCCTGGAACGACTTTTCACAAGTCTCACTCCATACAAATTTGACTCCCTTCCGAGTCAACCTAGTCAAAGGCGAAGCTAATTTGGAGAAATCTTTCACAAACCGACGGTAATACCCAGCTAACCCTAGAAAACTGCGGATCTCAAACACACTCTTAGGCTGTGCCCAATCTTGCACTGCCTCAGTCTTGAATGTATCAACAGACACTCCTTCCCCAGAAACTACATGGCCTAAGAACTTAACCTCTTCTAGCCAGAACTCACACTTCCCAAACTTAGCATAAAGCTTATGGGCTCTAAGTAACTCAAGCACCACTCTCAAGTGTTCCTTGTGCTTCTCCTCAGAAGGTGAATAGATAAGGATGTCGTCCACAAAGACGACTACAAAACGATCTAAAAATTTCCGGAATATTCGGTTCATCAAATCCATAAAAACTACCGGTGCATTGGTGAGCCCAAATGGCATCACCAGAAACTCATAGTGGCCATACCGCGCACGGAATGCCGTCTTCGGAATATCCTCCTCCCTGACTCTTAACTGATGATAACCCGATCTCAAGTCTATCTTCGAGAAACAACGGGAACCCTTCAACTGATCGAACAGATCATCTATACGAGGCATAGGGTACTTATTCTTAACCGTAGCCCGATTCAATTTCCGGTAATCTATGCAAAGTCTCAAAGCACCACCTTTCTTTTTGACAAAGAGGGCCGGTGCTCCCCACGGCGAGACACTAGGACGTATAAAACCCTTGTCTAGTAACTCATGGAGCTGAATCTTCAACTCAACTAACTCGGCTGGGGCAAAACGATAAGGTGCCATAGAAATCGGCGCCGTGCCGGGCACTAGGTCAATAGAGAATTCAATCTCCCGATGCGGTGGCAAACCAACAAGATCCTCGGGAAAGACATCCGAGTACTCACAAACCACCATTGGCAACACAATCTGAGTCTCATCATCCTCACTAATCGAAAGGTTAGCAAGTAGACCACTAAGCTCACTCCATCCTCGCGGAACATACCCCGGTGGCAACACATTACCAACCCGGTCCCCTAGAAAATGAAAATACTCTCCGCTCACGGTACAACAAGTGACCCTCTGGCGGTAGCAATCAATAACTGCCCGGTATGACGCTAACCAGTCCATACCCAAAATAACATCGAAACCCCTCATAGGCATAACTACAAAGGAAAATGGGATTCTATGATAATCAACCTCTAAATCACAACCCCTAACACCTTGTTTCAAAATCAATTCACCCCCAAGAGGTGACACTACACAAATAGGAGATGCTAACTGTGCTAACTCCAACTCCAAAACAGATGCAAATGCAGCAGACACAAAGGAATAAGATGTACCCGTATCAATCAAAACACTAGCAACCGAGTTGCAAAACAAGAAGGTACCTCTCACAACTGATGGTGCCGGCACAAGATCCTGCGCGGTAACAGCATACACGCGCCTAGACGACCTCTGATCAACCTGCTCACCCCTAGGAGCATAAGATTGCTGCACCGACTGGGACGATGAAGCCCCCTGATTGGCCCTCGAGGCCTGACCCGACTGAGCTGGCTGCTGACCCTGAATCGGCCTCAAACCAGATGCACCAGATGTGTCACCCAACTGCGGGCAATACCTCTTCATATGCCCTGGTTGACCACACTGATAACACGAGAGTGGCTGGCCTCTACCCTGGCTCTGGCTCTGAAATCGAGCCGAAGATGATGCTGCTCTCTGCACTCCTCCCCTCTGAGGACAAACTGGAGACTTGTGGCCCAGCTGGCCACACTTGAAGCAGGTAATGTCTCCCTGACTGCCTTTCCCCGAACTAGCACTCGGCACAGGAAAAGTCGATCTAGAAAAGCTACCCTGAGACTGCTGAGGATTAAAACCCTTTTGTCTCCTACCATCACTCTGACCATCCTGACTCCTCTTGGAGCCCTTCTGTCCTTCCTCCTCCTCCTGCATCATGATTTCCATGTGGGCTGCAGCATCAACCATACGCCCATAATCCCGAATCATAGTTCCCCCAACTCTCAGCTTGAGGCCACGCCTCATCTTTTTCTCAAACTCGATACAACGGCGTTCCTCAGACGCCACCAACTCAGGTGCAAACCTGGACAAGCTAGTAAATGCAGCCTCAAACTCGGCCACTGAAGAACTCGACTGCTTAAGCTGACAAAACTGGTCTCTCAGCTTCTCCCTAACTGCTGGAGATAAGAACTTCTCTTGAAATGCATTCACAAAAGCCTCCCATGTACCTCCAACACGAGCCTTAGTGAACTTCCACCACTGACCCGCATCCCCCTTCAGCTGGAAAGATGCCAAGGTCACTTTCAACCCCTCGTCTTCGATGCCAAGCATCTCAAACGTCTTCGTTGTCTGTTCGAGCCATTCATCTGCCTTAAGCGGCTCTTTAAGATCACCCACAAATTCATCCGGGTTAGACCGGAAGAACTCCCTCTTCAGAAAGGAAGGTCCTGCATCCGCAACAACAACCTGAGCTTGATTCTCAGCTCTGAGAATGCCTGCTGACTCCCTGAATGCCCCTGCTATCTCTCGGGCTAGAGCGCCTATAGCCTGCTGGCCTACTGGCTCGGCCACATTGGCCTGGCCAATTCCCTCCTGAACTGCTGGAATCTCCTCAGGCACAGGCACCTCCTGCCTACCCGGCCTACCACGCCTACCGCGTTCTCGTCCTGACATCCTAATAAAGGAAACAAAGACGTTAGCACATTAATAAATGTGCCGAAGCTAAACACTCGCGTCCTAATACATTGGACAACAATAATTCATTCCACATAAGCACATAATCACATAAGCACCTACGAACTTTATTCCCGGATGATGATAGTTCCGAAGCGTTACTATAGTTCCGGTTGGAAGCAGCATTGATCAAGTGCCTTTCCAACAAGACTACTAGAAACTCAAGGGTCCAATCAACATCCTAGGAACTACATTCCATACCCACATAGTCACATAAACATGTTATCACATAAGCATATAACATTACACTAAGTCTCTATCAAACGAGACGAACCCAATGTGATACTAATCACTTCCCACGTACCCAAAGTATTCAAACCCGGTACGCTCTGATACCAAGTTGTCACGCCCTCAAAATAAACCCATTATATATATATATATCATTGGCATGCAATATTAAAAGAAACCAATTCATATCTCATTCATTAGAGTATTACAAAAAAAAAAAAACATTACATATACTATCAAATTAAATGCCCTATGGGCTTACATCTTTCCAAGCCAACACTTGGACACAAAAATATGAATTCTAACTCAAATACAAATTAAGCCCTAGGCTTGAATGTTTATCAAATAAAAACAAATAACTAAAGATAGTCTTCAAAATCCAAATCCTTCCAAGCTAAGTCCTTGGAGGTAGCTTATCACCTGGACCTGAAAATGATATTCCCATAAAAGGTGAGCCACAGCCCAGTAGAAATATACTAAACCAAATATAAGCATTGATTAAAGAAATAGCATTCAATAGATGGTTAACCAAGATAATCAATTACATCATTTTACAGTCTCATGACACTATTGTTTAAGACACGTTTTACTTTCCAACTTTATCAATATGGCTCAGAACCTGGCCAAACTTACAACAGTGAACTATATATATTATATTCACATTCTTCCAATGTCAACAAACAGATGAGACTCAGGCTCAAATCAAAACACTTCATACTTCCAGTTTGATACACATTTCAGTGCTGTATCAATAAAAACACTTCAATATAAATAAGCACACATAAAAGTGATGCTAATGGAGTCCATCCCCTATCTCCTCCCAAACAAAAATCCGGTTTAGAGGTCCATCCCCTATCTTCCCCTAAACCGTGGAGTACATCCCCTATCTCCTCCCACACAAAACAATGTATGCAATCACATAACATATATAACACACAATCAATACACATAATGTCTGTATTAATTCAGCAGTCAAAATTGATGACTTAATCAATGATTAGTTTCAGTTATCCCTAATCCATATGCAGTGTCTACAACAAGCACGGCTATCCTCCACCGATAGCCCAAAACAGTTATCTCTAAACTGAAAATAACTATATCAACAATTCAATAGACAAATGATTCAAATTATCCAACTACGCCATTTAATCAATGAATTCCCCAATTCCATGAATTTAACCATATTTTCCCAATTCCATAAATTAATTATACAAATGAATTTATTAATACAACTAGGGTTTTTCCCAAAATTACCAAAGTACCCCCAACATATCAAAATACTAAAACTTAGAACAAAACTTATAAGATGGAGTAGGAAATCCCTACCTCGAAGAAAACAACCCAAATGGAGAAGACAGAGATGAATACCCAAATACCAATGTGCTCCAAATCGCCAAATGTTCAGATTAAATGAAAGCCCTCGACTCCCTCTATCTTTTTAATAAAGCAACTAGGGTAGAAACACACTCTAAATAGATCAAACCTAAGAGAGAAGGTGAGTAGGGAGAGAGAGAAGTCGGACCTAGGGTTTGGAATAAAAAAGAAGATGAAAAAGACTGATCAAAACCCGCTGCTGCGTGTATAAACTGGACAGGCTCGCTCGAGCGAAGACTTTGTCGCTTGAGCGACCAGAAATAAGAAATCCTCGCTCGAGCAAAGAAAAGCTCGCTCGAGCCAAGAATGCAATGCTACAGGTACATACTGGACGCAATCTCTCGCTCGAGCGACCAAACCCCAGCTCGAGCGAAGAACCAAAAACAACAGCTCGCTCGAGCGACCAACTACTCGCTCGAGCGAAGAACCAAAATTCTGGATAGCAACACTTGGTTTCTAAACCCAACCAACCTGAAACAAACCTGCCCAACACATCCTATAACTCCAAATAAGAAAATATGGGACAACAACAACAATTATATAATGATAGAATCTACGGAACCTAAGTCCGGATACAATAATCAAATGGGAAAAGACCGGGGTCGCTATACACACTGCCTTCTCTCCTCTAGTGCACAACTTATTTTGTTTTTCCTAATCTCTGTGTCAACATAACGAATAGAAAGCTAAAAATACAGAAAAAGGGGAAAAAAAGTAAGTCAGTGTGACAATTATTGTGTGTGTAGACGATGAGTACTAATAATGCTATATTGGACTTAACAAAGTGAGGTGGTGGTGTGAACGTGATAGGAGGGAAAATTTGAGACCCAATTGTTGAATGGGAAACTTCTCAAATACACCCAATTGTTGTTGATTCCAAAACCATTGAATTAAGTTAAGATTCCAAACCATTGATTTGTTTGTTCACGATTGTGTTTGATCTGGTTTTGTGGATCATTTTTGTTATCACACCTTGGTTACTCAAAAGTGGGTTATTGGGGTGGATGGTGAAAGTTTAATTAAGATTGGATAAGTGTAGCGGATGGATCCTTTTGAGTGTAATTTTTCAACACATATGATGTAGAACAAGTGGGGATAACCTTTACCATTCAATAGGGGTTCTTAGGGGCTGGATTTAATAAGTTGATGTGGCTGAAATTTTGGTAAAGTTATTTATTTAACAACTACTTATTTATTTATTTTTATTTTATTTTAAGGTTGAATTATAATTATATACTTGGAAACACTAGGTTTGGTGATAGGCTAACAGCCAAAAGCACCAATGTAGCCTTTTGCAGCTAGTTTTGCTGCTTGTATTTTCTTTTGTGCTTTTTCGTGGACAACTTGTCCCCCTTGTTCTTTGTACTTGTTTTGTAATTATTAGTAATATTCCTTTTGTTGCTGTTCAAAAAAGGAAAATACAGGGTGTTTCATTGGGAGTATGTGCAATAAAAAAATTTCAAAATGAATGAATATGGGGTAAATGTTTGGAAACTTCGAAATGATACACCAAATTTTCTCCTTTTATTTAGTATAGTATAGATGTACATATTTATGTTCTTTTTCTGTTTATATTTAGTTACTTGTTTAATTGGTTTGGTACTTTGATTTCTCTTTGTATAGCTGTTGAGTATCTTTAGAATTAGATTCAGAACAAGACTGCACTGCGATGTTGATGGAATAGGTTAAAAAAAATTACCTTGTTCTGTGAAGTTTAAAATTTGTTGAGATCCTACATATCATTTTGGCTACATCAGTTTGATTTATTTATATTTTTTTATTTTTTAAATTTAAGAATATGACTGTTATTAGGTTGGGTTGGGTTTGATCCTTGTAGAAGCAAAGTGCTCGGGATTGGGTTTGATCCTTGAGTTTGTAAATCCAGGTCAATGAAATCCAGGTCAAATTTTCCTTTCCTCATCTTATTCGAAGAAGTTAAGTTCATACATTTTTTGATAAGTAAAGATGTATGTGAAAGAACCACTAGAAGGCAGCAAACCTCTACACAAAATAAAGAAATAAAAAAGGCTTAGCATAGATTATTTCTCAAAAAAGTATTTGACAGTAGATTGAGGCATCCCAATAGCAACAATAATTATGTAATCACTAAATTTAGATCTCCTCGTCTTAGCTTAGATAATTAATTGCATACGTACAATTAACTCGGTGATGAAAGCAAAAGAAAGTAATATAGCACTATCATGCAACCTTTTCTTTGTAGCTCATCCTCATAATGCAAGGCATACAATATTATGTATGCTTAAGTATTACACCAAATAAATAGGCTCCTTTCAACCCTTCCCAACAAAAAAGGTAGATAGAGAACTAGAGCCCAAGAGCTTGGAACAATGGGAATGGAAAAGTGTCAAACATTTTGGCCCCATTGGACTTGGTTCTTCACCTCAGGAATCAAAGTAGACCAAAGGGGAGTTCGAAGTTAATGAATTAGTACCATGCTTGATACTTCACTCAAGTGAGCTGCTAGCACCTTGGGCAGTGCAAGGCTTCTTGCCCTGCGGCTTCCTTCTTTAAGAACAATTTTCTTTTAACAATTACACACACTATAACAAAAAGAGGTTATAGTAACGTTTTTTTTTTTGTGTGGCTTTTTTTGAAAATCCCGTAAATATGTGACAGTCTACTCGTACCCGCGTTATGAAAGGACAACATTTTTTAAACATGGTGTTAACGGTGTTGTTTTGTTTTCAATTTTTTTTCCACCCGATTTAGCTGATTTCTAACATTTTTTTTGCTTTTCCCCCCCTTCTGTTTTTGGTATCTCTTATCCACACATTGGGATAGGTTATTTCCATTAACGTTTCTCTGGCAACACTGACCCTGAGCCTAGGGGGTGTTGCCAACGGATGGAAAGAAATGGTGTACCAATTGAGAGATATTGTTGTTGATCGAAAGGTGTATCCAGTAGCCTTAAAATCACACAACATCAGTTCAAAGGCTTGTAGTGTGGTTCTAAGAACCTTTGTGATGTTTCTCAATAGGTTTTTTTTTCCTTCTAATAAATGTTGCTCAATAGGTACTATGGTTCTGATCTTTCTGATTTGTTTACTCATTATACATTTTGATTCTTGGAAACAATAGTCTATTACTGTTGGAGGTCACCCCATGTGAAAGGGGTGATCCTCATGTCAACAAAGGAAGACAACCAACCAAGTCAAGCTTGGTGGCCACCAACCATAGCAAAGGTCAAGAATGGAGGCTACCCAAGTCAAGAATGAAGGCTCTCCCACCTACTCCTTTGTGTATAAATAGAGACGGGAGGGAGAGGATGACATACAGATCAGAAATTAGAGAGTGAGAGCTGTGAGTTGAGTGAGTTTCATCTCCTCCTCTGTATTTTGTATTTTGCTCCATTTTAGTGAAAACTTCTCATTTCTGTCCGTGGATGTAGGCATTGGGCCGAACCACGTAAATATTGTGTTCCCTGTGTGTGTGAGATATATTTCTGGGTGTGTTTGATCCTAACAAGTGGTATCAGAGCCGGTGTTGTGCGTTTTGCGGAAAAACAGAGTGTTGTTCCGAAACTGCCCAGAAATCGTATTGCTCGAAATCAGATTTTGAGCATACCAGGAGCAAGGGCTCGACGAGAGGAGTCCAGAAACATAAAACAGACACCCAACAGAGGCCAGACGCGCTCTCACGCGCCCCTAGAAGTTGGCGCGTGAATCCCAGTCGCGTCACGCGCCGCACGCGCTTTCAGAGGTAGAAGACGCGTGAGTTCACGCGCATGCACGCGCCTCACGCGCTTTCAGAGGTAGACGACGCGTGATCTCACGCGCGGCACGCGCTGCACGCGCGCGCATCAAGCCGCTCGAGCCGGAGCCGCGTTGACCGAGCCGGAGCCGCTGACCGAGCCGCTGACTGAGCCGATGACGCCAGCCTGACGTCAGCATAACTGGAGGAGTAATCTGGTGCTTCGCAGGCGCACCAGATTCTGCCGATCTGCACCGTTAAAATTGTTTTGGCTTGATCTAAGCCATTTGGAGTCCGTTTTTGGTGATCCAATAGTGGTTTCTGACTATTTGGAGTATTCCGGACACATCCGTACGGTCAGATTTTGCAACAAAGCCTGTTTTTCAAACAGAGATTACTTTCTGGATGATGGAAGAATCCACATCAGCTTCAGGGCCGATGATTCGGTTGAACGCTTCTAATTATGCGATATGGAAGCCGCGGATGGAGGACGTCCTGTATTGTAGAGATCTGTTTGACCCTATAGCGCTAAAGGGGGTCAAACCAGATGGAGACAAGGATGTGGACTGGATAAAAACCAACCGGAAGACTGTCGGTCAAATCAGACAGTGGATTGACCACAGTGTGTTCCACCATGTTGCCCAAGAGACAGACGCCTATGCCCTATGGATGAAATTGGAGGGCATGTACCAGTCCAAGACCGCACGGAACAAAGCCTTGATAATGAGAAGGCTTATAAACTTGAAGCTGAAGAATGGTGTGTCTGTTGCTGAACACACCAGTGAATTCCACAGCCTTGTGAACCAGCTTGCATCAATCAAAATGGAGTTGGAGGATGAGATGCAAGCATTATTATTACTCAGTTCCTTACCAGATAGCTGGGAGACGTTGGTGGTTTCTCTCAGTAATTCTGCACCCGAAGGGAAGCTGACCATGGGAATGGTCACAGACGCCTTATTCAACGAGGAGGCAAGGAAGAAAGAGATGGAAGGAGAGCAGTCCCATGCCCTTGTCACAGAAAGTAGAGGCAGAGATAGAGAAAGGGGCAGAGGTAGAGGAAGAAGTAAAAGCAGAGGGCGTTCACAGTTCAGACAGGACAACACGAGGAGGTGTTTTTACTGTGATCAAGAGGATCACGTAATAAGAGATTGCCCAGAGAAAAAGGCGGACAGACAAGCCAAAGAGAAGGCTAAGGGACACGGAGGTCCCTCAACTACAGCAGTTGCAGTGCATTCCTCTGACGATGAAGAGGTGTTGCTTACAATCTCGTCAGAGTTAGAGACACCCGGCTGGATTTTGGATTCAGGGTGTACGTTCCACATATGTGCGGATAAGAAGCTTTTCTCCACTTATCGAAGAGTCAGCGGTAGCACTATCCGGATGGCCAACAACACAGTGAATAGAGTTGTCGGCATAGGGACAGTGCGATTCCTTACTAAGGATGGAAGAAAAGTAATTTTATCTGAGGTCCGACATGTGCCAGGAGTACGGAGGAATCTAATCTCCCTGAGTATGCTAGATCTAAAAGGAAATTGTTTCTCATCTAGTGGCGGGGTTCTTCATGTACGCAGAGGTGATAGAGAAATGTTGCAAGGCAAATTGTGCAACAAACTGTATAGACTGGAAGGAGAAGCTTTGACAAAGATGAGTGTTGTCAAATGCCAGTCAAAGGGTACAAAGAGAGAACATACGCAACCAAAGCGTATGATTGAGCAAGGCTTTCATCAGGAATGGCGAAAACGGTGCACGGGAACGCAAGGAGGCAGTTCAAAGGTGCACAGATCTGAGCCAGTGAAGCCAATCTTGAAGAAAGTTCAGAGCAAAGAAACCAAGTCTGTAGAAACTATGCCAGTGAAGAAGAGAGTTTCTTTTGCTCCCGTGTTAAAGACATTTTGCAACCTCTCAAAAGATGCAAGGGAGGGATGCAATTTCAAGTCGCAAAGTGAGCTTTGCAATGCACTCCAATAAGGGGGTGCAAGCACTATGCACGGAGTTGCATAGTGGTAACTTGTACAGACCGGTGGAAGGTGCCTTGGCAGAAGGGCTAACTGTCAAACATCAGAACGGACGTACAAGTGAGACAGAACCGAACATCAGGGATTGCAGCACAGACAACGGGCGTATGAGAACGCTGGGAAGTTGTTCTGAAGTGCAGAAAGCAAAGGCTGGTTGTTCAGAAATAAGCTCCGAGCAAGGAAAATTGAGGATGTTGATGTGTCAAACTCTGAAGTTTTCTAGTTGCTCCCGTGTTCATCATGGAAGGAGTTGCACGGTAAAGGGTATCCCGAGCAAGGGGTGCAGTGCATCCAATCAGGGGGTGCTTGATACCTTGGCAGCAGGTTTTGTTGTGGATCACCTCACATGGGCTGAGGGGGTGATTGTTGGAGGTCACCCCATGTGAAAGGGGTGATCCTCATGTCAACAAAGGAAGACAACCAACCAAGTCAAGCTTGGTGGCCACCAACCATAGCAAAGGTCAAGAATGGAGGCTACCCAAGTCAAGAATGAAGGCTCTCCCACCTACTCCTTTGTGTATAAATAGAGACGGGAGGGAGAGGATGACATACAGATCAGAAATTAGAGAGTGAGAGCTGTGAGTTGAGTGAGTTTCATCTCCTCCTCTGTATTTTGTATTTTGCTCCATTTTAGTGAAAACTTCTCATTTCTGTCCGTGGATGTAGGCATTGGGCCGAACCACGTAAATATTGTGTTCCCTGTGTGTGTGAGATATATTTCTGGGTGTGTTTGATCCTAACAATTACTCTAATTTCGATCTTCCCAGAGTAAACTTTTTGAGGTTATAAAATTCCTAGAGTAAACTTCTTGTAATTTTTGTTTGTTATAATTTCTGATGTCCATCATGGTTTGCAAATTTTCTTATTGCTAGCTACTTGATTTCTTTATGAAATTACTGAGAATGTTGGTTTACTTGAAATATGAAGGAAAAACCATGTTGTCTTGTAGTTTTATAGGTTTTCTGATGTGTCTATGTTATGTCAGGAATCAAGATTGTAGATCTGTGATGACTTTAGGTAGTGAGGATTTAAAAATGGCTTCCAATCTACCAATCCAAGGAATGGAAACTAAAATAGCACTTGTAAGAGTTTCTAATTGAATAAACTGCTCGAACGCTCTTCGCATAATTGGTTGGTCATTTAGACTTAGCTAAGCCCAGGGGAGTGGAAGTTAAACCTTACCGACTTATACAAGGGACTGATGTCCATGTTTAGAACGATGACTTTGGACTGTGACATGATAGCCGTGGGATGTTATCCTTTCATTTGACTGTATCTCATTTTGCCATTTATCCTCATATTTGTTATTTGTGTCTCATCTTTTTTTGTTTTTTGGTTCTCCTTTTCCCAGGTGCAAACCATTGTGAAACCAGGGTGTTCACAGGATGTTCTCAAGGCAACTTTGAGTGCCATGGCTTCTGTGACTGAAATTTTCTCAGTAATGTCCTCGTCTTCAAACAGTGGGGTGACGCCATTTTAGAAGAACAAATTAACCACTTTGGAACTGGAATTCCAAATTCCTTTTGATTCTTGTTTTACTTCAGTAGTTTCATAAATTTATTTAGGTAAGGTTGAGGATTTTTTTTTCCCCAAAATTTTGCAAACTAGGTGATGCAAAATAAATGGAAGCTGTGTTGAGGCTTATTGAAAGTTAAGATTTTTTTCTCTGTTGTCAGAAAAATGGTGAACCATGTTTTGTTCCTTACCGAATGAAATTTGTACGCATCAAGACATAAATAGCGATTTGATGTTTTTGTAGTAATTTTAAAAAGTTAAACTCTTAATAAGAATAAATTTGCTTTTATCTTACTAGCTTACATGATATGTGATCCTAGTAGACATATTTAAAATCTTACCTCCATCATATGAATAAATACCCTTTCCTCCATTATCTTATTAATTGTTCATGTACTTAATTGGGTGATAATATCGTTGAAATTTTTTGTTCAGGAAGGCAGAAAGAGAAAACTAGAAACAGAAGGAGTTCAGCAAAAAGGAAGTCTTGTTCAATATGGATTTTTGACATACTAGTTCAGGTAATGAATTTTTTTAGAACTTGACAAGTTTTACACTTGGATTACCATTTCTATACTTCATTAATTTCATCGAAAAAAACATTTTAGATTTTCTTTTACTTGGTCTCATATGTGTCATAAAATAAATATTACTCAAGAACTATAAAGCGCAAATGTATATATACTTACACATATATACTTGAGTACATCAAAAAGAGGAGAAAAAAGAAAATAAAAGCATTTTAAATCCAAAAAAAAAGAAAGAAATTTATCATGTTTATGAAATTTTGTAATTTATGGGATCAATGAGCATGCTTGTGTGGTCTGCGGGGATGAATTTTATAACCTTTGTGAGGCAAATGTGATGATTATGTGGTTGTTCTTGATTTGCATTTGAGGTTTAGTGGTTATTTCTTGAAGTTTGCATACTCTGTTAATCCTTTGCATCTAATCTGAACGTAGACCCGTTGGTGAGTTTGTCGTATCAGTATTATTACATACATTTAAGTCATTTGCTAATTTTTCATTGTGACATTGCTTTTATGGGGCCATTAAATTATCTTATTAATTTTGGAAATGTTTTGTTGATGTTTTAAAATTTCTTGATCATTTCTTAATACCTCAAGATATATTTTTGTCCCTAAATCATTGGTTTTTGTATTTATGTGAAGTTTTCTTTGTCATGCAGACAAGAAATGTTGCAGGGTTAGTTGCTCCAGCTATTGCTGCAGGTTTAGGTGCCTTAACACATATATTGGGCACCCTCGTTGTCACGACCCAAACCCGCCCCTATGGGTTTAGCACCGTAACCAGCCCGTGATTACCGAAGGCCTGCTTAACAGTAATAACAGTAATACAGAGTACAGGGGCTGGCGGAAGCCAAAACAATAATAAAAGATGTCCAATGAGTTGTGACAGTCTATATGCAAAAAGACTTTTTATACATATTCACATTCAGAACCAAAACAGTATATACATACATATACAATCATCCAGGACAGTGACTTAATCCCTATTAGAACAGTACAGTACAGGTACAGTCAGTCTATACAAAAAAAACAGAGACAGAAAGGATGAATCTAAACCTCTCAGTGAGGCACAGTGGTTGGCTTGACAAAAAAGGAGTTAAACCCAAAGCTCCTAGCTCCGATTCGGTGCCTGGACACCTACATATTTATATAAATAGTGAGCTAAAGCCCAGTGAATAACAGTTGTGTAAAGAGGTTAAAAATGAATGTCCTTTCAGTTATTAAACAGTCATATCAGTCATTTAGAAATCATAGTAGTTATATGTGGTACATCCAATAGCAAACAGTACAGTAGGTCTTAACAGACCAAACAGTCAGTTGATGGCCATCATATCAGTAAACAGTAGTGGTTCCAAACATGGAAACCGATAGAGATCTCTGTGATAGTAGCAGTACAGTACAGTAACAGTAAATTGTTATGGATGCCACGAATACAGTTCGCAAATAGGACAAGCATTCATTCAGTAAGAAATATCATTTCAGAAAGCAA
The DNA here is from genome assembly GCF_055761805.1 of Camellia sinensis. Classification (NCBI taxonomy): domain Eukaryota; kingdom Viridiplantae; phylum Streptophyta; class Magnoliopsida; order Ericales; family Theaceae; genus Camellia; species Camellia sinensis. The sequence goes on from NC_138974.1 coordinate 65,092,112, forward strand.
TACAGTTGATCATTCAGAAAATATTCATGATTGAATATATCTTTACAACATTGCTACTCACAAAGTACTGGGCTACAGATAGGCTAGAGCGTTCTCGGATGCCAACCCTACACAGTTACAGAATGAACACACACTAAGTTGCACGTTTGGGAAACAATAACTTAGTCCCTATCTTGACTCAGTGTGGTTCTATAGCATTATCCTCATTAAGATGCCTTAAACTAGGCCTAGGAATGCCTAGGATGGAATGAGGATGCAAAGATGCACTTTAAGACACTTTTCAAAATTTTCAGAAAAACAGGGGTCTCGCTCGAGCGTGACTTACCTCGCTCGAGCGGACTGCAAAAGTACTAGATGCATGAAATTCACGCTCAACGGGCGCTCGACCCCCGCTCGAGCGTGAGACACAAGTTCTCGCTCGAGCGTGCATTCTCTCGCTCGAGCGGACTGTAAACACATGCAAAGTACTGGATACACGCATTTCACGCTCGAGCGTTACTTTTCCCGCTCGAGCGAAATGCATGCACTCAGAGTGTACGCTCGAGCGTGAAGTTCCTCGCTCGAGTGTGGATCCAAAATCTGGAATTTCCAGATTTGTCTCCAAGCATGAAACTCAACATTTAAAGCATCAAATTCGATCCTTTTGGGCTAATTTTTTGAAAAACACTTTAAAACTCATATTATGACATGTTTCAAAGATCAATTTGCAAAATCAAAGCCCAAAGGTAGTTCAATTGAACCCATTTCCAAACAAAACTTCAAGAACATGATGTACATGCAACATGCAAGTGTTCAATTGAAATCAAAGCTTCAAATACTTGATCAAATGAGCCAATCCTTCCAAAACATGATGAATTCATGAACTATAACCCAAATATGGACATGCATGTGAGGATTCTATGAAAACAACCTCAAAATGCAAGAATGTAAACATGCATGCATGATACAAGCTCACTATTCCACATTTTAAGCCATAACTTGGCTCTAGACTTCAACATTCTTCTAAACCATGCAAGAACCAACTCAATTCATAAAAAAGAAGGTAAAAGCTCTACCTTAAGTCTTCAATTTCAAGAATAGAAGCTCAATTGTGCAATCTACTCTTCAATTCCTCTAAATTTCCAAGCAATTCTTGATGAAACCAAAGCTCTCCTAACTCTCTCTCTCTCTCTAGTCGGTTTGGTCTCTCAAAGATGAACAAAAGATGCAACCAACATGAATGAGGTAGAAAATGGATGGTCTAGTGTCAAGCCACTAAGTGGCAATATTGTAATAAATCCAAACTATTGTAATTTAACACTATTTAATCTAATTTAATCATACCAAATCAAATTTCAACTAAACATACCATAAAATCACATAAATTCTAATTAACATAAAACACCAATCAATTTCGGATTCAGCCGCCGATAAGGCCTTCAATTTACAGTTCGAAACTTAAAATATGAACAGATCAATTAATGGCAAACAGATAGAAATGCCTTTAAACCCATATACTCAGGTAATCAGTTCAGAATTTCAATCTAATCAGTTACTTAATCATGTTCAGTCACAGTTTAGCAATGATCAGTGGTATTATCAGTAAACAGTGGTGAGAGTTGTCACAATCTCCCCTCTTTACAAAGAGTTTGGTCCTCCAAACTCGAATTACCTTCATTTTGGAAGAACACTGGATCCAGAGGAAACAATTCAGGATATCTCTTGATCATATCGTCTTCCCTTTCCCAAGTGGCATACACGCCACTATGGTTTTGCCAGTCAACTTTCACTAACGGGATTTCTTTGTTCCTTAACTTATTGATCCGTCTGTTTACAATCTGAATAGGCCGTTCTTCATAAGTGTAGTCATCACTTAGCACTACACGGGTAGGCTCAATAACATAAAAGGGATCCCGAAGATAATCCCTCAACATTGAAATATGGAAGACATTATGCATATGCTCCATTTCAGGAGGAAGCGCTACTTGATATGCCACCGGATTGATTTTCTCAATAATCTCATACGACCCGACATATCTCGGCGCTAACTTACCCTTGACTCTAAAACGAGTCTGGCCTTTCATCGGTATCACTTTAACAAAAACGTGATCACCTACTTCATATTCTCTGTCTCGCCTTCGGACATCCGCATAACTTTTCTGTCGGCTTTGTGCGGTTTTCAGTCTTTGTTGAATCAGTTTCACATTTTCTGTGGTTTTCTGTACAATCTTAGGCCTAAGCAAGGCCCATCTCCAGCTTCTGCCCAACAGATAGGAGATCGACATTTCCTGCCATATAAAGCCTCGAAAGGCGCCATACCAATGCTTAAATGAAAACTGTTGTTGTAGGCAAATTCAGCCAACGGTAAGTGGCTTTCCCAATTTCCCTGAAAATCAAGGACACACATTCTCAGTAAATCCTCCAGAGTCTGGATGGTTCTTTCTGACTGGCCACCTATCTGAGGATGGTATGCACTACTCAGTCTCAGTTCAGTACCCAATGTTGTCTGTAGGCTTTGCCAGAATCTCGATGTAAACTTCGAGTCCCTATCAGAAACAATGGATACAGGCACTCCATGCAATCTAATAATCTCATCGATATAGAGTATAGCCAATTTGTCCGCATTATAAATTGTTTTGACAGGTAAGAAGTGAGCAGATTTAGTCAGTCTATCAACAATAACCCAAATTGAGTCCATACCTTTACTGGAGCGAAGTAAACCAACAATGAAATCCATAGTGATATGTTCTCATTTCCACTCCGGTATTGGTAAGGGCTGCAGTAAGCCTGCGGGTCGTTGATGTTCAGTTTTAACTGGTTGGCAATGAAGACATTTCGATACAAAGTCTGTAATCTCTTTCTTCATTCCCAGCCACCAGAAATTCAGTTCAAGTCTTGGTACATTTTCGTATTTCCTGGATGGGTAGACAGTTTCGAATTGTGGCCCTCTTGCAGAATTCTTCTTTTCAGTTCAGAATCACTCGGTACACATAATCTTCCCTGAAATTTTAACACATTGTTCTCAAATTTGAAACCCGGCCTCGGTTTAGATTCTCGTTCATCGATGATCTTCTTCAAGAAGTCATCTTGTTGTTGTTTTTCTTTAATCTCTTCAATAAGTGCCGGTTGGGCAGAGATAGCAGCTAATGTTCCACCTTGTTCGCGCAAAACCATCTCAACTTCAAATCTTTCAAGGTCACATAGCAATTATTTCTGCCTGGTGAGTAAACAGGCTAAATTCCCAACTGATTTCTGGCTGAGCGCATCAGCAACGGTGTTAGCTTTCCTCGGATGGTACAAAATTTGCAAATCATAATCCTTTATCAGTTCTAACCATCTCCGCTGCCTCATGTTCAGTTCTTTCTGTGTGAAGAAGTACTTCAAACTCTTGTGGTCTGTATACACCTCACATGTTGTCCCATAAAGGTAGTGACGCCAGATTTTCAATGCAAACACTACTGCAGCAAGTTTCAAATCATGGGTCGGGTAGTTCTTTTCATGTGGTCTTAGTTGTCGGGAAGTATATGCAATCACTTTACCATTCTGCATTAAAACACATCCCAAACCCTTATAAGAAGCATCACTAAATATAGTATAACCATCTGTACCTGAGGGTAGGGTAAGAATCTGTGACAACCCTCACCACTGTTTACTGATAAACCACTGATCACTGTTAAATTGAGACTGATTATGATAATTGACTGAATTAACTGAAATCACTAAACTGATTGATTGATTGTGCTAGTTTGAATGCATATCTATCTGTTGACTGCTAAGTTATCTGTTCATGTTTTATGCTTTAAACTGCAAATTGAAGGCCTTATTGGCGGCCGAATCTGAAATTGGTTAGTGATATGTGTTAATAATAATTTATGTGATTTTATGGTGTATTTATCTGAAATGTGATTTGGTATGATTAAATTAGATTAAAATAAGCTAAATCCCACAAGTTGCATTATTTACAATTTTGCCCTATTAGTGGGCCACTACACCAAACATTTTGAGGCTTGTTTTATTCCATCTTGTGCATCATCTTGTTCATTCTTCTTGCTATAGCCGACCAAGAGTGAGAGAGAGTGAGAGAATTGAGTTCAACTTGATGGTTTGCTTGGAAATTAGAAGAATTGTTAGGGAATTTGCCAAATTGAGCTTCTAGTCTTGTGATTGAGGGCCCAAGGTAGGATATTCAACCTCTCATTGATGTATTTAAGTTAGTTCTTGCATGGTTCATTCTCAATTGAAGAGTTGAGTCTAGAATTGGTTCTATATGTTGAATTGTAGCTCAAATCATGCATACATGTTGTCATTCTTGAGTTTTGAAGTTATTGTTCATGAGATTGCTTCATGCATGTTCATCTTTTGATCATAGTTCATGATTGTGCCATGTTTTAGAAGGAATTGGCTCACTAGAGCATGTAATTGAAGCTTTGAATTGGTTTAAACTCATGCATGTCATGTTTGAGTTATGTTCATGAAAATTGGTTTGAAATTGATTGTGCCATGTTTTAGAAGGAATTGGCTCACTAGAGCATGTAATTGAAGCTTTGAATTGGTTTAAACTCATGCATGTCATGTTTGAGTTATGTTCATGAAAATTGGTTTGAAATTGGATTTAATTGAACTACCTTTGGCTTTGATTTCTCAAATTGATCTTTGAAACATGTTATATTATGGGTTTTGAAGTGTTTTGCAGAAAATTAGCCTAAAAGGATCAAATTTGGTACATTGAAACTTGGTTTTGAGCTTGAGGTTCGAATCTGAAATTTCCAGAATTTGGACTTTCGCTCGAGCGGGGTTACTGGCGCTCGAGCAGGAAAATCGTGTTCCCAGTACTTTACACTGTTTTACAGTCCGCACGAGCAGGGTATTGGACGCTCGAGCGAGGACTTGTTTCACACAATCGAACGGGTATCGAGCGCCCAATTGAGTGTGATTTTCACACATCCAGTACTTTTTCAGTACGCTTGAGCGAGAAAGTTTATGCTCGAGCGGAGTCTTTTGTTTGCATGTCCGCTCGAGCGGGGAATCCCACGCTCGAGCGAGACCCTTATTTTTCTGAAAACTCTGAAAATGTTTTCTAAGTGCATCTTTGCATCCTCATTTCATTCTAGGCATTCTTAGGCCTAGTTTAAGACATCTTAATGAGGAAATTGATGTAGAACCACACCGAGTCAAGATAGGGATTAAGTTACTATTTTTCCCAACTGTGTAGCTTAGTGTGTGTTCACTCTGTAACTGTGTAGGGTTGGCATTCAGAGACGCGCTCTAGCTTATCTGTAGGCCAGAACTTTGTGAGTAACAATGTTGTAAAGATATGTTCGAAAATGAATATTTTTTGAATGATTAACTGAACTATTTACTGTTAACTGAATGAATGTTTATCCTCTATTCTGAACTGTATTGTGGCATCCTTAGCAACTACTGTTACTGTTACTGCTACTGCTACTGTTACAGAGATCTCTGTCAGTTCCTATTTTGGAACTTCTGTTTACTGTTATGATGGCCATCACTGACTGTTTGGTCTTTCAAGACCTACTGTTTACTGTACTGTTCTGCTAATGGATGTACCACATATGACTGTTATGACTGAATGACTGATATACTAAATCAATTAACTATGTTCAATACTGAAAGGACATTCATTCTTAACCTATTTACGCATTATGTTATTCAGTGGGCTTTAGCTCACTGCTCATATATATATGTAAGTATATAGGCACCAGACCGGAGCTAGGAGCGTGGGTTAGACTCCCTTTTGTCAAAGCCAACCACTGTGCCTCACCGCGAGGTTCCGAGCCTGTCAAGCTAGGGCTTCGGGGGTGTTTTAGTTTCCCCTTTTTTTGCATCTGTTTTGTAATTACTATATAGACTGAATGACATCGTACTGTACTATTATGGTAGGGATCCGATCCCTAACCTGAATATCTGTATATGATGTATGTATGTACTCTTTTATTCTAAATGTGCGTATATATGAAAAGTCTTTTTGCATACAGACTCAGCTCATTGGACATTGTCTATTTACTGTTTTGGCTTCCGCCGTGCCCCTGCACTCTGTATTATTGTTTGACTGTTAAGCAGGCCTTCAGTAATCTTGGATTACTGGCCAGTTACAGTGTTAAACCCATAGGGGCGGGTTTGGGTCGTGACAGAGTGGTATTAGAGCGATACTTAAATCACGAGTTATACCGCACACACTTGTCCAAATGAGCTATAGGGTGTCCTAGAAAAGTGATTAGGGCATTACATGAGCATGATAAGTGTGTGTGGCTAAGACATGAATATAACTGTTAATGTGATAATCTGTTTATGTATGCAACTGCCTATGTTTAAAATTGCTATAACTGCCTATAGTGAGATGGACAACGCAAGAAATGTTGACGAAACTGAATCCTCTGAGGAAAGAATGGCAAGGTTGGAGAGAATGGTGGAACTAATAACTCAGAGACTAGAGCAACAACAGAACCAACAGCCCCCACCTCCTCCAGTACAACCAGAGCCACCTATGAATGATGATATCATAGCTCTGACGCAGAAATTTAGGTTAGGTTCTTGAGACTGAAAAGTTATTTGAAGTTTTTCCGTGTTCTGAAGCACACAAGGTGTTGCTAGCTACCTTCACCTTACAAGAAGAAGCTAGAAAGTGGTGGATGTTGATCCGTGATACAAATACTGTCATGACCTGGGCTCAATTTAAGGAGTCCTTCTTTGAAAAGTACTTCCGTCAGTGTGTCAGGAACAGAAAAGTGACTGAGTTTGAACAACTGAAACAAGCCACCATGTCTGTCGCGGAATATGAGACAAAGTTCATCGAACTTGCTAGATATGCACCACACATGGTGGACACCGACTACAAGAAGGCCAGAAAGTTTGAAGGCGGCCTCAATGTAGAAATATTGGACAGAATCAATGTGCTAAAGTTACTGAAATATGTAGACGTTCTTGACCGAGCCATTATGGCCGAAGCAAATATCGAAGCCTTGAAACAGACTGAAACACCCGCAACTGAGTGGCGCGAGAAGAAACGAGGTTTTAAATTCAAGAAGGGCAAAAACAATTCATTGAACAAAAAGCAAAACTCAGGGTCAACCACCAGTTCCAGTCAGGGAAATGGTTTCGTACTGCCCTGTTCTGAATGTGGTAAGAAACACAAAGGGGTTTGTTATAAATTATCTAGCGCTTGTTACAGGTGTGGCAAGGTTGGCCACATGGTAAAAGATTACCCCTCTGCTCCTCAGGGCAATAGTAAAGTTGCAGCCAACGGCGCAGCATCAATTGCTCCACCGAAACCCAACCCCAAAGCTACTGGGAAAGAGCCTATGAGGTAAGGCTGAGTGTTCGCACTCGTACCGGGAGACGTACAAAATACCGAGACCGTCGTGTCAGGTATCCTCTCTATTTGTACCCAAAATGCTAATGTACTGATTGATTTAGGGTTTACACATTCATATGTATCGCATGCTTTTTCGTGAAAGTTGAATAGACCATTAGAGCCCATGAATTATCTGTTAGCTGTATCTTCACCTGTTGGGAGATCTATGACTTGTGCTTATATGTACCCTGCATGTGAAATTATTGTTGGAGAGGCACATTTGTATATTGATTTACTGCCATTGAATATTGACCATTTTGATGTAATATTGGGGATGGACTGGTTAACGAAATATCATGCTACCATAGACTGTGTAACAAAACAAGTTGTTTTCCGTCCATTCGGACTGCCTGAATTTGTGTTTAATTGAGTAGGAGTAGTACCTCCCCCATATCTGATTTCATTTATAAAAGCTTGTAAACTGATTAGAAAGGGGTGTAAAGGGTACCTATGTTCTGTATTGACTGTACCTACTGATGATAATACTGATGTGAACAATGTTCCTATAGTCGGAGAATTCCCAGATGTTTTTCCAGATGATCTGCCTGGGGATTTGATTGATGGGGAGATTGAGTTCACCGTTGATGTGATTCCGGTTACACAGCCAGTATTTAAAGCTCCTTATCAAATAGCTTCGACTGAACTGAAAGAATTGAAAGTGCAACTGCAAGAACTGTTAGATAAGAAGTTTATCAGGCCCAGTACTTCGCCATGGGGTGCGCCAGTCTTATTTGTAAAAAAGAAAGACGGCTCACTAAGACTTTGTATTGACTACCGTGAACTGAACAAGGTAACTGTGAAAAATAAATATCTTTTGCTGCGTATTGATGACTTATTTGATCAGTTACAGGGTGCTCAAGTGTTCTCCAAGATTGATCTCAAATCCGATTATCATCAGCTGAAAGTTAAACCAGAGGACATTGACAAAACTGCTTTTTGAACGAGGTATGGACATTACGAATTCCTAGTTATGCCTTTCGGAGTTACCAATGCACCTGCTGCATTTATGGACCTTATGAATAGAATTTTTAAACCATTCCTTGATGACTTTATTGTTGTATTTATAGACGACATTCTGATTTATTCTAAAAGTAGAGAAGAACATGAACATCATCTGAGACTTGCCCTACAGACCCTAAGAGAACATAAACTGTATGCTAAACTGTCTAAATGTGAATTTTGGCTTAATAATGTAATGTTTTTGGGGCATGTAATCAATAAAGATGGTATTTTAGTTGATCCACAAAAAATTGAAGCAGTAGTGAACTGGCCTAGACCGACGAATGTTACAGAAGTCTGAAGCTTTTTGGGGTGAGCTAGGTATTACAGAAGATTTGTCAAAGACTTCTCCAAAATTGCCTTACCACTGACACAGTTGACTCAGAAGGGGATATCATTTGACTGGACTGACCAAAGAGAATCAGCATTCCAAGAGTTGAAAACTCGACTTGTGACTGCACCAGTTTTTACCCTACCTTTAGGTATGGATAGTTTTATCATTTTTAGTGATACTTCTCATAAGGGTTTGGGATGTGTTTCAATGCAGAATGGGAGAGTTATTGCCTATGCTTCCCGACAATTGAGACCGCATGAAAAGAATTACCCAACCCATGATTTAGAACTTGCTGCAGTAGTGTTTGCACTGAAAATCTGGCGTCACTACCTTTATGGGGCGACATGTGAGGTGTATACAGACCACAAAAGTTTAAAATACTTCTTCACATAGAAAGAACTGAATATGAGGCAACGGAGATGGTTAGAACTGATGAAAGACTATGACTTACAAATTTTGTACCATCCGGGGAAAGCTAACACCGTCGCCGATGCATTAAGCCGAAAATCGATTGGAAACTTAGCCTGTTTACTCACCAGACAGAGAGAGTTGCTTTGTGACCTTGAGAAATCTAAAATTGAGATTGTTTCGTGAGAACAAGGTGGAATAATAGCTGATATTTCTGCTCAACCGGCACTGATTGAAGAAATTAAAGAAAAACAGCAACAGGATGACTTCTTGAAGAAGATCATCGAAGAACGAGAATCCAAACCGAGGCCGGATTTCAAATTTGAGAATAATGTATTGAAATTCCAGGGAAGACTGTGTGTACCGAATGATTCTAAACTGAAAAGAAGAGTTCTGCAAGAGGGTCACAATTCAAAATTGTCTATCCATCCAGGGAATACAAAAATGTACCAAGACTTGAAATTGAATTTCTGGTGGTCGGGAATGAAGAAAGAAATTGTTGATTTTGTATCAAAATGTCTTCATTGCCAACAAGTCAAAGCCGAACATCAACGACCCGCAGGCTTACTGCAACCCTTATTGATACCGGAGTGGAAATGGGAACATATTACCATGGATTTCATCGTTGGTTTACCTCGCTCCAGTAAAGGTATGGACTCAATTTGGGTTATTGTTGATAGACTGACTAAATCTGCTCACTTCTTACCTGTCAAAATAATTTATAATGCGGACAAATTGGCTATACTTTACATTGATGAAATTGTTAGATTGCATGGAGTGCCTGTGTCCATTGTTTTTGATAGGGACTCGAAGTTTACATCGAGATTTTGACAAAGCTTACAGACAGCATTGGGTACTAAACTGAGATTGAGTAATGCCTACTGTACGGGGAGCAAATATTCCGGCAAGCCCGTACTTCTTTCTTCCGAGCTCCGTTTTTGTCCGATCACCTGCGAGCAAATAACGGTGAGCTACCCGGCAGTGTGTGGCTGGAAAAACCTTCCGACGATCAAGTTAGCGCACACCTTAGGATAGAGAGAGAGAGAGGGAGGACTGTTTGAGTGTAAGAATTTCCTTACAAAGTGTTCCTGTCTCGCGTATGGGGGGCACAGACATGCTTATATACCCTTCTGCGCTCCAAATCTACTCCCATTGGTCTCTCGACACGTGGCTCTGTTATCCCATCTGTCAGCACAAATCTTGCTATACATCACCTAACCCAACTGCCAGCCCACTCTGCTGGGAGCACGGCAGCCGGGAAACATTGTCTCGGCTGTCAACGGCCATACCGAACATGCCCAAGTGCAGTTGATGTCGTAGTTTCCTACTACCGGGCTTAATTCCAGCCGTGCTCAACTGTATTCCGGCGAAGCTGAGCTGGAGATTGGTGACGCCGGTCAGCCAAAGACCTTCTCGGCCAAGCTCCAAGCACAGGCCTTCCTACCGGGTTAAGGTGCGTGCATTACAACCTTGCAACGCGTGAGCCAAGGAGCCTCATCTAGGCTGTTCCTCCACCTGTCCAGCCTTCGCGGAACCGAGATCAGATAACTCGGTTCCACGTGGGCTTTGCCATTACCGAGCAATATCACGACCTGATCTTGGAGCCTAGTACCTCGGCCCAAATCTGCCCGGCTAACGTCACGGCCCAATCTCAAATCATAAATCTCCCTCTCAATTGCCTTTTAATTCCGTCCGCAAAAGCGTGACTGGGATTACTTGTTTCGACCAGGATAACTCTTCTTCGGTCCTCAGAATGCGAAATGACGACCGGGCTGGTTGACATTCCTGTCTGCGAACTTGCCCAGTTATACTCCACGGTTGACGTCCTCTTCTTCAAAAGTAGCCCAGTTGACTCAACTCTTCAACCTGTCTCTTCAGTTCTGACGTCGTCATAAATGGGGACACGTGGCAGTCTGCCATTGGTTCTCAAGCAGCCAACCCGTCGTCTTGCCAGAATTTGAATTTGGGCGGTCTCGTCTCCTCTATAAACATTCCCCCATCATCTTCCTTGAGCTCTTACTGACTCACTGCCATTCCAAGTAACCCAGAGCTCTTGCCTCTCCTCTGCCATTCCTGAACTCGCGCTCGAAGACGAAGCAGCCACTGCTCCATATTGGTAAGCCCTCCAACCCTTGTTATTGTTATTTTCCTTGATATTTCACACAATAGGGCAATAAAACGTAGTTCTTAGGACATAGGCCATAGAAATCGTCCCAAACCTCCCACTGTTCATGGTGTTCTTCATTTTCGCTGATGAACTTCGAAGAACTGGGGCGGACCGGGCTCCAGGTCTTCGTTTGATCCAAAAAACCATCCCGACCGAGCAAATAACCTGTTAGACTTAACCATAACAAGAACCGGGATAACAAAGGTCTTGGCCACTCAACCGGGCTAAAATCTGGTCTGCTTGGGCTGCCGAGCTCCTTGGTTAGCCTCTATGACCGAGGTGGTTTGGCACTCTAGACGACCGAGCTAAAGTCAAGCTCACTTTGCGCTACCGCGCTCCCTCTTACACTTGTTCTCCTTTTCCTGCAGAGTCTAAGGGGACCACTGACCATTCCTGAGGCTCCCAAAGACCGAGCAGCCACAAATCACCTGACAGTGCCAAACCACAGCCGAACTAATTTAGCTGGTCGTAAATGGGGAAATTCCGCTTCCTCGTGGATACTCCAGCTGCGCTAGCTGCGTTCAGGGAGGAGTACGGCATCCCGGCCGATGTCCACCTTGAGCTCGCAGAAGAAGAGACCACGCCTTGGGGTAGAACAGAACAATGCCCCTTCACCGTGCTGTCCATCGTCGAAGGAGGCCTCCGCTTCCCACTCAACCCACTTATTACCGAGTTCCTCCGCCGCACCGGGCTGGCACCCACACAAGTGTTCACCAACACTTACCAAATTATCAACGGTGTCCATGAACTGAACAAACTTAGGTCTAGCCGAGATATTAAGGCAATACACGATGGGTCACACCGGTGACGACCTAGCCTATTATTTGAAAATCAGACTGGGCAAGGAGAAAATTATAACCGGCACCCCAGATAAAGACTTGCACGACGACGATTTTTTCTGGGTGTCGGGCAATTACGAAACAGTCGAGGTACCGAGCTGGTTTATAAGCAAGAATTTCGGTTCCTCACGTAAGCCGCTCAAACTTGCTCGGTCAGCCTACCTTCTTTATTCTGTAATTAACCAGTTTTCTTGTTTCTTTTACAGCAATCCAAGCCTTGCAAGCCAACTACCAATTTCCCAACGTAGAGGCAATTCGGACCGTGCTCCGCCATCGCCATCGAGATTGCAACGAGCTGCTCGGTTACACTCCAACCTACAGATACTCTGCTCCCCGCCGGAGTAAAGTTACAGACTTTCTCCGTGCTCCATCACCTCCTCCAGATCCAACCTTGCCAGACGTTCCACTAATCCGGTTGACAGAAGAGGAAGAGATGGCCAAACGAAGCCGAATCAAAAACCTGATCACCACAACGTCTGCCGAGATACCGAGCGTCGTCACCCGCTCTCCAGCTGCCGGTCAGTCAAGGGGCGCCGTGGTCGCCCTAGCTTCTCAAGCTACCGGGGAGTCAAGCCAAGCAACACGCTGGGCTGGCAAAAGAGCTCACGCGGACTCGTCTGCCGAGCTGATTACCGAACTATCTACCGAGCAACCTACCGTCATAGTTGACCCAACGCCGGCATGGAGACCGCAGCTCAAGCACCGGGGAAAGGAGATCCCGGCAACGGCCTCCTTCAAGGGAGACAAAGAACACCTTCTTGCCTTTGATCTCTCCAAAGCCCTTCTCCTGCCGAGTGACGTGGTTGGCAGCGACCACGTTCCTGACACCCGGCTGGTGAAATTAGCCGTGAAGTCTATGACCAGGGTAAAAGTCTCAACCTTCTACTCCAATTTTCACTAGTGTTTGCACGGTTTCTTCTTCTTCTCTGATCAGGTTTCCTTTTTGCAGGCCATCCAAAAACAACACTTAGTCATGGAGCGCATCCACCGACTTCGGCAAAAGGCAGCCGACACTGACAGCCAAGTCCAAAGCCTTCAAGTCGAGCTTGGCCGGGCAAAAGCATCTCTCCAAATCGCCAATGCTGACAACAACAGGTTGCACGGTCAGCTTGATGAGGCCGAGAAGAAGCGCGATGTGCTCCAGGCCGAGCTGGACGCTCTGAAAAAGTCAAGGAAGAAGGACTGCCGAGATGCAAACAACGCCGGCTTCCTAGAAGCCGAGGGAAGCTACAAGAAGCAGGTCTTCGCTACCCAAGACATCTACTTCAAAGCGGGTTGGAAGTCTGCCTGTGAGCATCTCGGTCAAGGTCCTGATACTGACGTCTTTGCCACCCCGCCGCTTGTTTCCCTGCCGGCCTACCTCGTGCCATATGCCAATGATGTCTTCAGTGCATTGCAGGCTGAGGCCGAGGAAGGGCTTGAAGAGGAAGAGGCTGGGGAAGATACTGACGGAGAGGAGCAACTAGAACAGGAGCAGCTCGGCCGAACTGAGCCCGGTGTTGAAGACCGATCTCCAGCAGTGAACTTGGAGACAACTCCGGATAATGAATTCACCAATCTCTCCCCCTTAGCTTAGTTTTTTCTTTTTTTTATTGCTTTTTTTTTTTGCTTTGCACATGTAACCGGGCTCTCTGCCCCTCATTTTGTATTAATTTTCTATCAATGAAAAGCTTTAATTGCATCAAGTGTTTGCACGGTTTTCTCGAACTCTATTTTCAGCAAAACATCTCGGTTTAAATCACGAAGTTGCACAAATCACCAACTAGCTTGACCGGAGTTAACATCTCGGTAAATTTAGTAAAATTAATTAACTTCTTCAACCAGAATAAACATCTCGGTGGAAACAACAAAGTTGAACAAATCACTAATTCTTTCAACCGGACTAAACCATCATGGTTGAGCATGCCTGAACTGAACAAAACATCTTGTATAACCGGAATACACCATCTCAATTTTAATTCTGATAGAACTGAACAAAGCATCCTCTCCCTCAACCGGAGTAGGGCATCTCGGTTGGAATCTCTGAGTCGAACAAACCATCAACTCCTTCAACCGGAGTAACTCATCTCGGCTGGAATCTTTGAGTCGAACAAACCATCAACTCCTTCAACCGGAGTAACTCATCTCGGTTGGAATCTCTGAGTCGAACAAACCATCAACTCCTTCAACCGGAGTCACTCATCTCGGTTGGAATCTTTGAGTTAAACAAACCACCAACTCCTTCAACCAGAGTAACTCATCTCGGTTGGAATATTTGAGTTGAACAAACCATCAACTCCTTCAACCGGAGTAAATCATCGCGGTTGAGAATCTCAAGTATTCAAAGCAATCAATCAAAATGCTAAGGCAAAGAAGGCACTTCTATATATTGACAAAAAAAATTACATTCTGAAGTGTAAGGCAAAAAATTCCTTTGCACAAAAAGAAAACAAAAGCTAGAAATAGTACAGTTTGAGGTTGGCCGCATTCCATGGTCGGGGTATTCCTCTGCCATCGAGATCCTCCAAGTGGTATGCCCCCTTGCCCACCAGACCGGTTATCTTGTAGGGTCCTTCCCAATTTGCCCCTAGTTTGCCTTCACCTGGCACCAGGGTGTTGCCCGTAACTTTCCTCAAGACCCAATCACCCACCTTAAACGGTCTGGGGTGCACCGTCTTGTTGTACTACCTGGAGAGCTCTTGCTGGTAGGCGGCCACATGGATAAGAGCCTTTTCCCGGCGCTCTTCCACCAGATCCAATTCCAGAGCAATGGCCTCGGCGTTCAGCTCGGGCTCAAAACTTTCACTTCTGAGAGTGGGCATGCCAACTTCCAATGGAATGACCGCCTCCATGCCATAAGCCAAAGCAAACGGAGTTTCCCCGGTCGACCTTCGAGGGGTTGTACGGTATGCCCAGAGGACGCTGGGAAGCTCCTCGGCCCACTTTCCCTTGGCCTTCTCAAGCCTCTTCTTCAGTCCGTCAAGAATAGTCTTGTTTGACGCCTCGGCTTGACCGTTGGACTGTGGGTAAGCCGGAGTAGATTTGTAGAATTCAATCTTCAAATCTTCACAAAATCCTCTGAATAGGCGACCGCCAAACTGGGTGCCGTTATCAGAGATCAAAATTTTAGGGACGCCGAACCGTGTGACCACATTCTACCAGACAAACCGCTTCACGTCTTTCTCCTTGATTGTTGCCAAAGGTTCAGCTTCAACCCACTTGGTGAAGTAGTCTGTTGCCGCGATGAAGAACTTCCAGTTGCCTGGTGCTGTTGGGAGCGGCCCCATTATGTCTAATCCCCACATTGCAAAAGGCCAAGGGCTGGTTAGGGGAAGAAGTTCTCTGGTCGGCTGATGGATCTGGCGTGCGAACTTCTGGCACTTCTCGCACTTGCGAACATATTTCTGGGCGTCGTCTTGCATGCACGGCCACCAATAGCCTTGTGAAATAGCTCATGTGCGGGGAGCAAATATTCAGGCAAGCCCGCACTCCTTTCTTCCAAGCTCCGCTTCTATCCGATCACCTGCACACACAAAGGCGGTGAGCTACCTGGCGGTGTGTGGCCGGAAAACCCCTCCGACGGTCAAGTTAGAACACACACCAAGGAATAGATAGAGAGAAGGGAGAGAATTGTGTTTAGTGTATGGCTCACCAAATGTTCATCTCCTCAGCATGAGGGGCGCAGACTCGCTTATATACCTCCTGCGCCCAAAATCTACTCTCATCCGTCTCTCGACACGTGGTGCTGCTATCCCATCTGTCAGCACAAATCTTGCTGAACACCACCTAACCAAACTGCCAGCCCACTCTACTGGGAGCTCGGCAGCCGGGCTACATCTTCTCGGCTATCAACGACCGTGCTATGCAACTGGCCAGAGCGCTCCACTCGCCGCGCTTAATGAGGATCGAGCTCGGCTGCATTCCGGCAGAGCCGAGCTCGGGACAGCTCATGCTGGTTTGCCGTCGGCCTTCCTGCCGAGCTAACTCATGAACCCGGGTCCAACCACGCCTTTCCTGGCGCCGGACATCTCACTCGACTGGCCTCTATACCATGCAGCTATGTAGCTCGGTCCAACCACGCCTTGCCTTAACCGAGCAAATCCTTTCAGCACAGGACCGCGCTACCTTGGCCTAATCTTGTATGGCTCAAATCTGTCTGGCCATTACCACGGCCCAATCCAGATCATAAATCTCCCTCTCACCTACCATCCTCAGACAGATGGTCAGTAAGAAAGAACCATCCAAACTCTAGAGGATTTACTATGGATGTGTGTTCTTGATTTCCAGGAAAATTGGGAAAGTCATCTATCATTGGCTGAATTCACCTACAACAACAGTTTCCATTCAAGTATTGGTATGGCGCCTTTCGAGGCATTGTATGGCAGAAAATGTAGATCTCCGATTTGTTGGGCAGAAGTTGGAGATGGGCTTTTGCTTGGGCCCGAGATTGTGTATGAAACTACAGAAAAAGTAAAACTGATCCAACAGAGACTGAAAACCGTGCAGAGCCGACAGAAAAGTTATGCGGATGTCAGAAGGCGAGACAGAGAGTATGAAGTAGGTGATCACGTTTTTGTGAAAGTGACACCAATGAAAGGTCAGACTCGTTTTGGATTTAAAGGCAAGTTAGCGCCGAGATATGTCGGGCCGTATGAGATTATTGAGAAAATTAATCTGGTGGCATATCAAGTAGTGCTTCCTCTTGAAATAGAGCATATGCATAACGTGTTCTATATTTCAATGTTGAGGGAATACCTTTGGGATCCTTTCCATGTGATTGAGTCTACTCGTGTAGTGCTGAGTGATGACTACACTTATGAAGAACGACCCATTCAGATTGTGAACAGACGGATCAAGAAGTTGAGAAACAAAGAGATCCCGTTAGTGAAAGTTGACTGGCAAAACCATGGTGGCGTGTATGCCACTTGGGAAAGGGAAGATGACATGGCCAAGAGATATCCTGAACTGTTTCCACTGAATCCTATTTTCTTCCAGAATGAAGGTAATTCGAGTTTAGAGGACCAAACTCTTTATAAGGAGGGGAGACTGTGATAACCCTCACCACTGTTTACTGATAAACCACTGATCACTGTTAAACTGAGACTGATTATGATAATTGACTGAATTAACTGAAATCACTAAACTGATTGATTGATTATGCTAGTTTGAATACATATCTATCTGTTGACTGCTAAGTTATTTGTTCATGTTTTATGCTTTAAACTGCAAATTGAAGGCCTTATCGGCGGCCGAATCTGAAATTGGTTAGTGATATGTGTTAATAATAATTTATGTGATTTTATGATGTATTTATCTGAAATGTGATTTGGTACGATTAAATTAGATTAAAATAAGCTAAATCCCACAAGTTGCATTATTTATAATTTTGCCCTATTAGTGGGCCACTACACCAAACATTTTGAGGCTTGTTTTATTCCATCTTGTGCATCATCTTGTTCATTCTTCTTGCTATAGCCGACCAAGAGTGAGAGAGAGTGAGATAATTGAGTTTAACTTGATGGTTTGCTTGGAAATTGGAAGAATTGTTAGGGAATTTGCCAAATTGAGCTTCTAGTCTTGTGATTGAGGACCCAAGGTAGGATATTCAACCTCTCATTGATGTATTTAAGTTAGTTCTTGCATGGTTCATTCTCAATTGAAGAGTTGAGTCTAGAATTGGTTCTATATGTTGAATTGTAGCTCAAATCATGCATGCATGTTGCCATTCTTGAGTTTTGAAGTTATTGTTCATGAGATTGCTTCATGCATGTTCATCTTTTGATCATAGTTCATGATTTTGCCATGTTTTAGAAGGAATTGGCTCACTAGAGCATGTAATTGAAGCTTTGAATTGGTTTAAACTCATGCATGTCATGTTTGAGTTATGTTCATGAAAATTGGTTTGAAATTGGATTTAATTAAACTATCTTTGGGCTTTGATTTCTCAAATTGATCTTTGAAACATGTTATATTATGGGTTTTGAAGTGTTTTGCAGAAAATTAGCCCAAAAGGATCGAATTTGGTACATTGAAACTTGGTTTTGAGCTTGAGGTTCGAATCTGGAATTTTCAAAATTTGGACTTCCGCTCGAGCGGGGTTACCGGCGCTCAAGCGGGAAAATCGTGTTTCCAGTACTTTACACTGTTTTACAGTCCGCTCCAGCGGGGTATTGGATGCTCGAGTGAGGACTTGTTTCACACGCTCAAGCGGGTATTGAGTGCCCAATCGAGCGTGATTTTCACACATCCAGTACTTTTTCAGTACGCTCGAACAGGAAAGTTTACGCTCGAGTGGAGTCTTTTGTTTGCATGTCCGCTCGAGCGGGGAATCCCACGCTCGAGCAAGATCCCTGTTTTCTGAAAACTCTGAAAATGTTTTCTAAGTGCATCTTTGCATCCTCATTTCATTCTAGGCATTCTTTGGCCTAGTTTAAGACATTTTAATGAGGAAATTGATGTAGAACCACACCGAGTCAAGATAGGGATTAAGTTACTTATTTTCCCAACTGTGTAGCTTAGTGTGTGTTCACTCTGTAACTGTGTTGGGTTGGCATTCAGAGACGCGCTCTAGTTTATCTGTAGCCCAGAACTCTGTGAGTAACATTATTGTAAAGATATGTTCGAAAATGAATATTTCCTGAATGATTAACTGAACTGTTTTCTGAACTGTTTACTGTTAACTGAATGAATGTTTGTCCTCTATTCTGAACTGTATTGTGGCATCCTTAGCAACTACTGTTACTGTTACTGTTACTATTACAGAGATCTCTGTCAGTTCCTATTTTGGAACTTCTGTTTACTGTTATGATGGCCATCACTAACTGTTCGGTCTTTCAAGACCTACTGTTTACTGTACTGTTCTGCTAATGGATGTACCACATATGACTGTTATGACTGAATGACTGATATACTAAATCAATTAATTGTTTTCAATACTGAAAGAACATTCATTCTTAACCTCTTTACGCATTATGTTATTCAGTGGGCTTTAGCTCACTGCTCATATATATATGTAAGTGTACAAGCACCAGACCGGAGCTAGGAGCGTGGGTTAGACTCCCTTTTGTTAAAGCCAACCACTGTGCCTCACCGCGAGGTTCCGAGCCTGTCAAGTTAGGGCTTCGGGGGTGTTTTAGTTTCCCCCTTTTTGTATCTGTTTTGTAATTACTGTATAGACTGAATGACATCGTACTGTACTATTATGGTAGCGATCCGATCCCTAATCTGAATATCTGTATATGATGTATGTATGTACTCTTTTGTTCTGAATGTGCATATATATGAAAAGTCTTTTTGCATACAGACTGTCACAGCTCATTGGACATTGTTTATTTACTGTTTTGGCTTCCGCCGTGCCCCTGTACTCTGTATTATTGTTTGACTGTTAAGCAGGCCTTCGGTAATCTCGAATTACTGGCCAGTTACAGTGCTAAACCCATAGGGGTGGGTTTGGGTCGTGACAGAATCGGTGCAGTCACAAGTCGAGTCTTTAACTCTTGAAAGGCTGATTCTCTCTGTTTGGTCCAGTCAAATGATATCTCCTTTTGAGTCAATTGAGTCAGTGGTAGGGCAATTTTGGAGAAGTCTTTGACAAACCTTCTGTAATACCCGGCTAAGCCTAGAAAACTTCGAACTTCAGTAACATTTGTCGGTCTAGGCCAATTCACTACTGCTTCAATTTTCTGCGGATCAACTGAAATTCCATCCTTACTGATTACATGTCCCAAAAACATAACATTGTCAAGCCAAAATTCAGATTTTGTCAGTTTAGCATACAGTTTCTGTTCTCTTAGGGTCTGTAGGGCAGTTCTCAAATGGTGTTCATGTTCTTCCGTGCTTTTGGAATAAATTAAAATGTCATCTATGAAAACAACTACAAATTCATCAAGGTATGGTTTGAAAATTCTGTTCATAAGGTCCATAAATGTAGCAGGTGCATTAGTAACTCTGAAAGGTATAACTAAGAATTCATAATGTCCGTACCTCGTTTGAAAGATAATCTTTTCAATGTCCTATGTCTTGACTTTCAACTGGTGGTATCCAGATCTAAGGTCAATTTTGGAGAACACTTGGGTACCCTGTAACTGGTCAAATAAATCATCAATACGAGGCAGTAGATATTTATTTTTTAGTGTTACCTTGTTCAGTTCACGGTAGCCAATGCAGAGTCTCAATGAGCCGTCTTTCTTTTTCACAAATAAGACTGGTGCGCCCCATGGCGAAGTACTAGGCCTGATGAACTTCTTGTCTAACAGTTCCTGTAGCTGAACTTTCAACTCTTTCAATTTAGTCGGTGCCATTCTGTAAAGAGCTTTAGATACTGGCTGTGTACCCGGAATCACATCAATGGTGAATTCAATTCCCTATCAATCAAATCCCCTAGAAAATCATCTGGAAAAATATCTGGGAATTCTCTGACTATAGGAATACTGTTCACATCAGTTTTAGCATCAGTAGGTACAGTCAATACACAACACAGATACCCTTTACATCATTTTTTAATAAGTTTAAAAGCTTTCATGGATGAAATCAGATACGGGGGAGGTATTACTCCAACTCCGTTAAACACAAATTCAGGCAATCTAGGTGGACGGAAAATAACCTGTTTTGTTACACAGTCTATGGTAGCATGATATTTTGTTAACCAGTCCATTCCCAATATTATATCAAAATGATCAATATTCAATGACAGTAAATCAATATACAAATGCGCATCTCCAACAATAATCTCACATGCAGGGTACATATAAGCACAAGTCATGGATCCCCCAACAGGTGAAGATACACCTAACAGATAGTTCATAGGTTCCAGTGGTCTATTTAATTTTTGTGAAAAAACATGCGATACATATGAATGTGTAAACTCCGAATCAATCAGAACATATGCAGTTTGAGCACAAATTGAGAGTATACCTGACACAACGGTCTCGGTATTCTGCACATCTCCCGATACGAGTGCGAACACTCGGCCTTGCCTCATAGGCTCTTTTCCAGGAGCTTTAGGATTAGGTTTTGGTGCAACAGTTGATGCTGTGGCGCTGGCTGCAACTTTACTATTGCCCTGAGGAGTAGAAAGGCAATCTTTGACCATGTGGCCCACCTTGCCACACCTGTAACAAGCACCTGAAATTTTATAGCAAACCCCTTTATGTTTCTCACAACACTCAGAACATGGTGGTATGGAACCACTTCCCTGACTGGAACTGGTTGTTGACCCTGTATTTTGCTTTTTATTCAATGAACTGTTCTGGCCTTTCTTAAACTTGAAGCCTCGTCTCTTACCACGCCACTCGGTCGCTGGTGTTTCAGTCTGTTTCAGTGCCTCGATATTCGACTCAGCCATTATTGCTCGGTCAAGAACATCTACATATTTTAGTAGTTTCAGAACATTGATTCTGTTATGGATTTCAACATTAAGGCCGCCCTCAAACTTCCTGGCCTTTTTTGTAATCGATATCCACCATGTGTGGTGCATATCTGGTGAGTTCAGGGAATTTCGATTCGTACTCAGCTACGGACATAGTGCCTTATTTCAGTTGTTCAAATTCAGTCACTTTTCGGTCCCTGACACACTGTGGAAAGTATTTCTCAAAGAAGGCTCCCTTAAACTGAGCCGAAGTCATAGCAGTATTGGTGTCACGGACAAGTATCCACCACCTTCTGGCCTCTTCTTGTAAGGTGAAGGTAGCCAGTAGCACTTTGTGTGTTTCAAAACACGGAAAGACTTCAAACAATTTCTCGGTCTCTAGGACCCATGCTTCGGTCTTTATCGGTTTGAGGCCTCCTTGGAATGACGGTGGTTTCATTTTACTAAACTTCTGCATTGGAGCAATTATAACATCATTCATATTCGGTTTCGGCTGTACTGGAGGAGGTGGGGGCAGTTGGTTCTGTTGTTGCCTTAAGGCCTCAGTTAGCAGTTCAACTGTTCTTTCTAGCCTTGCCATTCTGGCCTCAGATGATTCAGGTTCATCAGCATTTCTTGCGTTATCCATTTCACTATAGACAATTATGGCAATTATAAACATAGACAGTTGCATACTTAACATATTAACACATTAGCACGTATATTCATGTCATGGCCACACACACTTTTCAATGCTCATGCAATGCCCTATTCACTTTTCTAGGACATCCTATAGCTCATTTGGACACGTGTGTGCGGTATAACTCGTGGTTTGATATCGCTCTGATACCACTCTATCACGACCCAAACCCGCCCCTATGGGTTTAGCACCGTAACCGGCCAGTAATCCTTGATTAGCGAAGGCCTGCTTAACAGTAATAACAGTAATACAGAGTATAGGGGCTGGCGGAAGCCAAAACAGTAATAAAAGATGTCCAATGAGCTGTGATAGTCTATATGCAAAAAGACTTTTCATACATATTCACATTCAGAACCAAAACAGTATATACATACATATACAATCATCTAGGGCAGTGACTTAATCCCTATTAGAACAGTACAGTACAGGTACAGTTAGTCTATACAAAAAAAACAGAGACAGAAAGGATGAATCTAAAACACCCCAAAAAGCCCTAGCTTGAAGGACTTGGAACCTCTCAGTGAGGCACAGTGGTTGGCTTGACAAAAAAGGAGTTAAACCCAAAGCTCCTAGCTCCGATCCGGTGCCTGGACACCTACATATATATATAAACAGTGAGCTAAAGCCTAGTGAATAACAGTTGTGTAAAGAGGTTAAGAATGAATGTCCTTTCAGTCATTAAATAGTCATATCAGTTATTTAGAAATCATAGCAGTTATATGTGGTATATCCAATAGCAAATAGTACAGTAGGTCTTAACAGACCGAACAGTCAGTTGATGGCCATCATATCAGTAAACAGTAGTGGTTCCAAACATGAGAACCGACAGAGATCTCTGTGACAGTAGCAGTACAGTACAGTAACAGTAAATTACTTTGGATGCCACGAATACAGTTCGCAAATAGGACAAGCATTCATTCAGTAAGAAATATCATTTTAGAAAGCAGTGCAGTTAATCATTTAGAAAATATTCATGATTGAATATATCTTCACAACATTGCTACTCACAGAGTACTGGGCTACAAATAGGCTAGAGCGTCCTCGGATGCCAACCCTACACAGTTACAGAATGAACACACACTAAGTTACACGTTCGGGAAACAATAACTTAGTCCTTATCTTGACTCGGTGTGGTTCTATAGCATTATCTTCATTAAGATGCCTTAAACTAGGCCTAGGAATGCCTAGGATGGAATGAAGATGCAAGGATGCAAAGATGCACTTTAAAACACTTTTCAAAATTTTCAGAAAACAGGGGTCTCGTTCGAGCGTGGCTTTATACGCTCGAGTGGACATGCAGACAAAGGAACTACACTCAAGTGTGACTTACCTCGCTCGAGCGGACTGCAAAAGTACTGGATGCATGAAATTCACGCTCGACGGGTACTCGACCCCCGCTCGAGCGTGAGACACAAGTCTTTGCTCGAGCGTACATTCCCTCGCTCGAGCGGACTGTAAACACATGCAAAATACTGGATACACGCATTTCACACTCGAGCGTTACTTTTCCTGCTCGAGCGGACTACATGAACTCAGTGTGTATGCTCGAGCGTAAAGTTTCTTGCCCGAGCGTGGATCCAAAATCTGTAATTTCCAGATTTGTCTCCAAGCATGAAACTCAACATTTAAAGCATCAAATTCGATCCTTTTGGGCTAATTTTTTGGAAAACACTTTAAAACTCATATTATGACATGTTTCAAAGATCAATTTGCAAAATCAAAACCCAAAGGTAGTTCAATTGAACCCATTTCCGAACAAAACTTCAAGAACATGATGTACATGCAACATGTAAGTGTTCAATTGAAATCAAAGCTTCAAATACTTGATCAAATGAGCCAATCCTTCCAAAACATGATGAATTCATGAACTATAACCCAAATATGGACATGCATGTGAGGATTCTATGAAAACAACCTCAAAATTCAAGAATGTAAACATGCATGCATGATACAAGCTCACTATTCCACATTTTAAGCCATAACTTGGCTCTAGACTTCAGCATTCTTCTAAACCATGCAAGAACCAACTCAATTCATAAACAAGAAGGTAAAAGCTCTACCTTAAGTCTTCAATTTCAAGAATGGAAGCTCAATTGTGCAATCTACTCTTCAATTCCTTTAAATTTCCAAGAAATTCTTGATGAAACCAAAGCTCTCCTAACTCTCTCTCTCTCTCTCTCTAGTCGGTTTGGTCTCTCAAAGATGAACAAAAGATGTAACCAACATGAATGAGGTAGAAAAGGGATGGTCTAGTGTCAAGCCACTAAGTGGCAATCTTGTAATAAATCCAAACTATTGTAATTTAACACTATTTAATCTAATTTAATCATACCAAATCAAATTTCAACTAAACATACCATAAAATCACATAAATTCTAATTAACATAAAACACCAATCAATTTCGGATTCGGCCGCCGATAAGGCCTTCAATTTACAGTTCGAAACTTAAAACATGAACAAATCAATTAATGGCAAACAGATAGAAATGCATTTAAACTAATACACTCAGGCAATTAGTTCAGAATTTCAATCTAATCAGTTACTTGATCATGTTCAGTCACAGTTTAGCAGTGATCAGTGGTATTATCAGTAAACAGTAGTGAGGGTTGTCACACTCGTTCCTGTGATAGGAACAAGTAGATTTGCTACAGCTACAGCTGCAATTGTTATAGGAATTGTTGTCGATAGTTTTAGATAATCTCTTAATAGCTGTCGATATGTTTAGAAAGTTAGATATGCATAGTTTTGGATGGTTTAAACTTTTTGTACAGTTTAGAATTTAAGGATATAGTTTTCGAATGTTTGGAATGTATAGACAATTGTTGAATGTTTATAATTTATGGATATAGTTTTTTTTTTTTATGTTTCAGACAATATTTTGGTGGTTGATTGATATTTGGTGATGCTTGTTTGTAATATTTGTTAGATTGTACAAAATTGGTCAAATAGAACCTACTGAATTGCGCCATAAAAAAAAGATGTATATTATACGGCAGGCATAATAAGTCATCGTATTACATATTTTACGGCGCACAATCGGTGTCGTTATTTGTCTCACCAATTAACGACGTGCAAAAGTAGTCATAGAAAAAGTAACAACGACGCACAAAATCTGCCGTTAAATAGTTTTTAACGGCATACTATAGCATGTCGTAGAAAAAGTAACAACAACGCACAAAATCTGTTGTTAAATAGTTTTTAACGGCGTACTATAGCATGTCATAGAAAAAGTAATAAAGACGCACAAAATTTGTCGTTAAATAGTTTTTAACGGCGTACGAAGCATGTCGTTGAAAGTGAATGAATTTTCATGACTGATCATAATATGACACGCGCTGCACGTCGTAGAAAGGTTTTTACGACGTGCATTGCGCGCCGTAAATACTCTTTTTTTGTTGTAGTGTTACTTAATTCCAACTGAATTTATAAACACTAAATATAAGTATCGATATACACTATTATAAACTCACTACTGCTACCACTATCATTACCACTATTATCGCTATTACCACTGCCATCACCGTTACTAGTACCACTACCACGACCACCATCATATCACCTTCATCACTACCACCACCACCACCGCTATCACTGTCACGACCCCAAACCACCCTTAGTAGGATGGTGCCGTGATGGCCAGTAATCCGAGATTGCCGAAGGCCACTTACAAAATTCACACACAATCAGAGTATAAATATATGGGGCTAACATGTGCGGAAGCAATAATTTACAATACAAGTGGTCCATAAGAGCAGTGCATAAGTCAAATGGAATGGCATACATCTTTACATAGCTTTAAAACTTGAATACAAATAAAATGAAGTACAAAAATACATATTATATCTTGATAAAAGGCTTCTCAAGCCGACATGTTCAAAATACATAAGCTTCAAGATTGCCGACATAAACAAAATACATGAAATACAAGTCAAGAAACAAAATCTTCCGGATTGGCGACATCCTCACTGCCGACATAACATACATACAAAACACACACATCTCGGCGTAGCCAACTTCTTGCTTGTTACCTACATATATACATAGTGAGGGTGAGCTAGGATACTCAGTGAATGGTACAAGTAATAAAGGTTTTAAATGAATGATACCCGAGATCTTTTCAAACAATACATAGTATATCTTTGTCAAAACCATACATAACATAGCTTAGCTTGACTTGAAATAAAACATCGGTCGAACCTTGGTCTTTCAAAACTTACTTACTTACTTAACATACGTCAACTTAAAACATGGGGCGTTGACATTCTAGCAAAACAAAAGCATAACCTCGGCATCGAGTACATCCGTTCATAGTCCGTCGGTGGCCGATATCTTAACAAGGGTGCTACTTAGGCTTAACGTCCCCTAGCACGAAAGGACGGTGCTACCTAGGCTTAAAGTCCCCTAGCACGGAAGGACCCTCAAAACAAGATGTGCAGTTGCATTATAGTCCCTTGACACTAAGGACTTTCAAAACAAGGGAATAATCGACCCGGAATCGATTAGACAAACCTACCCGCACAAGGCAGTCGGTGGCAAGGGAGATATCTCAAACAAGGGTGCTCCAAAAGTTTAGAGTCCTCTAGCACAAAGGACCTGTGTTACAAAGGCCCGTAGCCCCTTTAACACGAGAGTACTGCGAAAGTTTAGAGTCCTCCAGCACAAGGGACCTATGTTACAAAGGCCCGTAGCCCTTTAACACGAGAGTACTGCGAAAGTTTAGAGTCCTCCAGCACAAGGGACTTTCAAAACAAGATGTGCAGTTGCATTATAGTCTCCTGGCACTAAGGACTTTCCAAGAATGTCATCAAAACAAAGCTTACTTGATACATAAAAATAGGGGTGATCATTCATGCTTGATCAAATACTTTTATCAAAACGAAACAAGGCTTTATCAAATCTTTATAACATAACTTTATTAAAAATACCACTCACATAGTTCTTGGGACGTCGGGATCAAGGCAAGGGTCCAAGTCCTACAAACACATGGCAAAATCTACTGAATGTACTTCTCAAAACAAGTCTTACATGCATGTAAATGATCTCGGAAAACATGCTGGAAGTCAAAACACTATTTTACATGTCAGGAGACATGCTGGGTACCAACCAGGTCTTTGCCGAGGTCCCACAGCTCCTGGTCGAGGTGTGGCTACCTAGGCTTCGGCGTGCGGCTGCATGCCGAGGTGCGTACAAGACAAACTAAAGGTGTAAGTGATCATGCAAGGTACGCCAAGGTGAGATACGATACTTGGCCTAAGTGTGAGGTCTAGGTGAGAGTGATCTCGGCGACTACACTTGGGAAAGTGAGGTCTAGAGATCTGGGTTTCCACCCGTGAAGAACAGGAAGAACATGAACATGAAGATCATGAAGAATATGAATGCTAAAATCATAACTTCTTTATTACAAAAATCTGGGATTTCATGCTATGAGTTCGAAAACATGGACCTGGGTACCCATACTTGAAAATCATATGAAAACAAACACAAAAACATGGATCTTGGCATGAACTTTCGGATCAAAACATGACTTTTCTTGAAGAACACATGAATACTATTTTCTCTTTCTAAAACCGAACTTCAAAGCAATGCATGGCTTACAAATCATATTCAATCATGCAATGCAATAACATGAACATAAAGAACAACATGAGCAGATCAAGAATCTAACCTTAGAACACGGATCTAATGGTTCGATCTCTAGGGATCAAGCTTGGAAATCTACTCTCCCTCAAGAACTTCTCTCCCTCTTCTAGAGCTTCTCTCTCCTCTTCAAAACAAAGATATAGAAATGATAGGTTTCTCTCTCTGCCGGCTGACTTAACACTCAGCTCGGACACGTGGCAATGGCTGGTTGGTTCTCCTCATAAAGGTGATAGATTGACAAGACATGTGTAAGACAAAGTGTATCTAACAAGCTACCCGGTAAGGCACTCCGGCAAGTGATGACATCAGCTAAGGACAAAGCTTCGGCAACTAAGGTGACAATGACCTCGGCTAGGAAGGACAACACTTGACTAAGCTGTGCCACACCTTGGCCTAGATGCGCCACACCTCGGTCTAGGTCATACCACTCCAGGACAAGGTCACTTAGGTGCAAAGGTAACATTTCGGCCTAGATAATACACATTTCGGCCTTGGTGATGAACACCTCGGCCTAGATAATGACATCTCGGCCAATATGTCAAGGTGAAGGTGGAGGTCAAACAAAGGGGTTCCAAGATGATTCTAGACTGAAGATGACCTCGGCTTGGAATGATCTAGGCGTATCATAACTTAGGTTTGAGACACCAAGGAAGGAACAAAGCATGTACACAACACTTAGGCAAATCACATAAACACAAAACAAGGCATGGACCTTACTTAGGCAAAACAAGTCATAAGCATACAAATGCAAGCTTAACGAGTCGTAATCATACAGATGCTCATGAACATGAATAAGACATGAATAGGGGTTGTTACAGTAACTTAACATGGCAAAACATATAAATGCATGCAAACATGACTAAGCCATAAATATGGGTTGTTACAATCACCATCATTGTGCCACCATCATACCATACCACCACCATCACAATATAAAAATTAAAATATACAATTTGAAAATAATAAATTTTAAATTTGATCTTATACATATTAAACAACTTATTTTTAGTCTAGCATTTAAATTTTTGTCAACAACTTTTTCAACTTAAAAAAATTAGTATTCAATTTTTAATACTTAATTTTCAATATTCAGTTTTCAGTTTTATCAAACACTACCTGAGTGTATTACATGTGTGTTAAGAGTAATTTATCAGTTTAATATACGAGTAATGCTATACTTACCGCCTTTTTTATACCATGTTTAATAGATCACGTCATGTGTTAGCACATCATTTGACATAAATATAAGTTCCGGGATCCATTACACTAATAACAAGTTAACAAATAATGTGATGCATTGAAAGTGATATAAACAGGTGGTAAGTATAGCATTACTATTAATGTAAATGCATAAAACATTAATAGTTTTATCATATATAACTAACAAAATGAATTTGAATTCATGCAAGTCAGATCTATGATGAATCCCGTGTGCTCGCTAAATTATCTAGTTCACATTTGTGAACTAGATTTGTAGTGATTCTTTTCAAATTTAAAATATTGTTAAATTTTCATAATTATTTCACAACTCTTAAATGATGCAATTGGCATCCTCTATTATGATCATAAAATAGAGAGGATCTTAGTCCGAAAACAATCACATTCAATGGGCCTTTTATTAAATCCTAAATACAAACAAACTAGCCAACTACTTTTCAAACTAAATGATGTGACACTGTTAAAATATTTAAGGTAACCTTTTGTCTTATAATTTTTTTTTAATTACCAATCAATCATCACTTATGCATATTGAGTCTAAAATGTAAATCTAAAAAATAGAATTATATATCATTTTCTTATCAATTATCTCATTATAGTGATGTTTTTTGTGGGGACATATTTTTTGGGCAGCAACATGTGGCCGAGGTGGCACCGAAGTGCCAGCTGAGGTGCCACGTGTCCTTGACTTGACGCCGAGGTAATCTCGGCTAGGCCGAGGTTATCTGCGGAGATACCGAAATCCGAGATAAGCGGATAAGTTACAAGAGTCCTAGAATGAGGGAGGACTTCAACCTGGGTAAGGATAAAGCCCTTAGGGAGTTTATCTTTATCTATTTAAGAGTCTTGAATAGACATTGAACCAGAGTCCATTGAAGCTAGGCTTCTACAGGGATTAGGTCAGTGTTTGTTATAAAAGTAAGGCACCCTCGTAGGTCTAAGGTACGCTTTTTGTATTCTGAATAGTGAGTAAAGCACTTTTGCTATCTTTGAGAGATAACTGACTTAATCGTCGGAGTTCCCCCGGGTGGAAGAACCACTGCCGAAGTCTTTTTCTTTCTGTGACAGGTCATTTGGGCGCAATTTGTTTTGCCAGTGTTCTCCAACTGAGTACCTGTTTGACAGTGTGGTCAGAAAACAGCACACACAATTTGCCTCGTCTGTGGGAAAGAAAGGAGAATAGATGGCCAACGACGGACATAAAGAAAAGGTTGGGGACGACATCCCTATTGGGAGTGGTAAGCACATTGACACTAGCGTAGAGGATGATAACTGTAATGATGAAACTCGGGATCAGAATCCTAGAGAGAAAGATGTCGGCAAGGAGGGCGATGTACCAAAGAAGTCAGACAGGGGTGGGTATTATAATGAGGACAACCTCCAGGTATGAAAGGATAGGTGCCTATGGAGGGGTGGCGAGATGAAGGGACTAGCGAACAAATTGGCAGACCTGCAGTCGGTCGTCAATTTCATAATGCAGAACAACGTCATGCAACCACCGTTTCTGTTACAAGACACGCCGATTCCAGCGGCCAAACACAATGCCCAGAAAGGGAGGCAAAAAACAGTTCCTACAGTCCCCCAGTACACCAGGACCGAGGAACACTCTCGCCGGCCTTCAAGGGAGGTCGGTCGAGGATAGTCAAGAAGGGGAGATTCTCAGAGGATGCATTGTACCAAGGAAGCTGACCCTAAAGAACATCGGCATGTTCAAGGGAAGGAACTGTGTTTCGACGCAACTAATGAAGAAAGGTCCAAGAGGACTCATAATGATACTGGGAGTGGCGCACCGAAAGGCTGAAATCCGTTGATAGCCGAGTTCCTGAATGGACCAAGGAGGATCTGAGGGATTATCTCCAGAGGAAGGGACAAGATGCCGAGGTAACCTCTCCGGTCAAGCCAAGAACGCCGTTCTTGGTGGAGTTAGACAAATTTGAGGCCCCGAAAAGGTTCCATATACCGAGGTTCCAAATATACGATGGTAAGTCGGACCCTAACTTTCACGTTGGCTTGTACCTGAACTCAATGGCATTATACACCGGGAATGAACCATTGCTCTGCAAAATGTTCCCCTCATCCTTTGGGGAGATTGTATCGGACTAGTTTCAGAAGTTGCCGAAAGGAACTGTGAAAAGTTGGAAAGGCTTGGCCGAGATGTTTGTGGCCAGGTTTGTGACAAACAAACTACAGCCATTGAGGGTGGACGCCCTGATGGCTCTGAGAATTGGCAAGGACGAAAGCCTTAGGGCCTATGCCAAAAGGTATTATGAGGTGTTCAACCGGATACCAGGATACAACCAAGAGGTGGCAGTCGTGTCTTTTAAGAACGGCCTGAAAGATGATTGCCTGCTTCGAAAATCATTGGCAAAGACATTGCCAAAAAGTATAAAGGAACTTATGGCCAAGATAGAAAAGTATGCCAGGGCCGAGGAGGACACGCCGGGGACAAAGGCGTCGAAACAAGAGAAAAAAAAAGGTTCGCTGAAGCGAGGCCGAGGTAATGGTGGATACAATAAGCAAGAAATAGGACTTAGGGCTGCACAGTCACAACTATATTCCGAATTCTGGTCTACAAAGTCTTGGAAAGAATTCAGAATCAGCCCTATTACAGAGCACTAGAAAAGCTTCCTGGTGAATTTATGGAAAGAAGTATAGGGAAACATTGTGCCTACCACAATGAGGATGGACATTTGACTCAAGGGTGCAGAGCCCTAAAGGCACATCTGGAAGGCCTAGTAAGATAGGGTCATTTAAGAGACCTGATAGATGAAACCAGGACAAGAGAAGAGCAAGCGAGACTGCCTCAGGCACCGGCAGCACCACCTCCACCAGCACTGCAACCGCAAGTAGGCAGACCTCGAGTGATCAATGTGATTCACTCGAAGGTGAATGAGAACGAGATACGGGGGGAAACTCAAAAAGTAAAACATCTCCAACATGTGTATTAGGTCCGACAGAAGAGACCTAGGGTAGACGAGTGCCAGGGACCAGTGGTGTCCTTCACTAAAGATAACCTAGAGATTGTGCAGCATCCACACAACGATGCCTTGGTGATATCCCTTCAGATTGGAGAGTGCCAAGTAAAGCGAATTCTAATCGACCAGTGTAGCTCTTGTGACATCATGTATGTCAGATGTTACAAGGAGCTTGGCCTGCACCAAGGTGATCTAGAACAATCCAATGGTCCAATGGTCGGGTTCAATGGAACGCCGACGTGGCCCCTGGGAGCAATGAATTTGGAAGTGCAGACTGGCACCAAGAAGGTAAAAACTGAGTTCACAATAATTGACACTCCCTCCCCTTACAATGCTATCTTGGAAAGGCCATGGCTACATGCAATGGGGGCTATTCGCTCAACATTGCACCAGCTATTGCGATTTCCAACAGAGCATGGAATTGAGGAGGTCAGAGAGGATCAAGTACATGCAAAGAATTGCTCCATGGCAGCAATGAAATCCACCTGCAACATCTGCAACATACGAGAAACAGAAGCAGTAGAGATTGAAGATGAGAACATGAAGGTCCTTGAGGACATCAGCAAGGAGCCAGCTGAAAAAAGTGAGGAAGCCCTGAAGAAGATCTTAGTCTAGCAAGGGGATGAAGAGCACTACTTCCTTCTCAGCTCAGGATTGGCCGAGGAAGAGGAACAGGAGTTAGAGGCATTCCTGAGAGCAAACCTTGAGGTGTTTGCATGAACACCATATGAGATGCCTCACATTGACCCCGAGGTCACTTGCCATAGACTTAATGTGGACAAGTCGGCCAAATTGTCATCCAGCGAGCAAGGAAGCCAACATTAATGCATGTTGAGGCAGTAGAAGAGGAAATGGATAAACTTCTGGAGACCAGAGCCATTCGAGAGGTAAATTACCCAACATGGTTATAAAACACGGTGGTTGTGAAGAAAAAGACTAGGAAGTGGAGGGTCTGCGTGGACTTCACCAGCCTGAACAAGGCTTGTCCCAAGAACAGTTTCCCACTGCCCAAAATTGATCAATTGGTGGATGCCACTTCAGGGCATGGAAGGATGAGCTTCCTGAATGCTTATAAAGGGTACCACCAGATAGCCATGTACCCCCCAGATGAGGAGAAGACTGCATTTATCACCCCAAAAGGGCTGTATTACTGCAGAGTAATGCATTTTGGGTTGAAAAATGCAGGAGCAACTTACCAGAGATTGGTGACTAAGATGTTCAGACATCTAATTGGTAAAATTGTGGAGGTATACATTGATGACATGGTTATGAAGACCAAGGAACCTGAAGATCATCTAGCCGACCTAAAGATAGTCTTTGACATCCTAAGGATATTTCGGCTTCGACTCAATGCATCGAAGTGTGCATTTGGAATTGGGTCAGGAAAATTCCTGGGATACTTGGTCACCAGAAAGGGCATTGAGGCAAGCCCGGATCAAATCAAAGCCATTCTGGAGTTAGAGAGCCCCAACGTCAGCAAAACAAGTGCAGATGCTGACTGGAAGAGCTGGAGCCCTAAGCAAATTCATAAGTAGAAGTTCTGATAAATGCAAACCTTTCTTCAGTTTAGTAAAAAAAGCCACAAACTTCTTATGGACAGAGGAGTGTGAAGTCGCCTTGGCCGACTTGAAGAAATACTTGACCACAGCTCCAGTTCTCTCAAATCCAGTACCTGGAGAGGAGCTGTTTTTATATTTGGCGGTCTCAAAGCATGCAGTAAGTGCAATAATAATCAGGGAAGATAAGGGAGAACAGAGGGCAGTTTACTACGTAAGTAAAACCCTAGCAGATGCAGAGACCAGATACTTGCCTTTAGAGAAGTTGGCACTGGCTTTAGTAATGGCCTCCAAGAAGCTAAATCACTACTTTTAAGCCCACAAGATTGTGGTATTAACTAAGCATCCTTTGAAGTCCCTGTTGCAGCAAGGAGATCTGACAGGTAGGATAACCAGATGGGCAGTGGTGTTGAGCCAATACGACCTGGAATTCAGACCCAGAACAGCAATCAAAGGCCAAGTCTTGGCTGACTTCGTGGTCGAGTTCACACCAGGCGCCATCACACATCGGGCTCCGTTGAGCCAAGGTACGCGATGCCCAAATGAACAAGAAGAAACCCAGTTGGGGATAGCCAAACAGAGAAAAGAAGAGAAACTCAGTCCTTGCAGTATTTACATCGGTGACTCATTCCACCTGTTTGTTGATAGAAGTTCAAACCGACAAGGAGCGGGGGCAGGAGTAGTGCTGGTATCACCGGAAGGGCAAATGCTGGAACAATCCATTCATTTGGGTTCTAAGGCCTCAAACAACGAAGCAGAGTATGAAGCATTAATCGTAGGATTAAAATCGGCTGCAGTAATGGAAGCCAACAAGGTAATGGCCTTCTGTGACTCCCAGTTTGTCGTCAACCATGCAACAGACGAATATGCAGCCCGAGATGAAATAATGATGGCCTATGTAAAGGAGGTGGGCCGACTGATGGCATTGTTCCAAAACTGTCGACTATAGCAAGTCGGTCGAGATGAAAACATCCATGCTGATGCCTTGGCTAACCTGGCTAGTGCAATAAAACCAAGAGAGGCAAGGACAATAATGGTTGACTACTTATCAGGTCCAAGTGTAGAACTACTGAACACAGAATATGAAGTAATGTGTGTTGAGATGGGACCAAGTTGGATGGATGCAATAATAGTATTCCTTAAAGAAGGGAAATTGCTAAACGATCATAAAGAAGTACACAAGATCAGACTGAAGTCGGCAAGATTCAGTCTGACAGCAGAGGGGCATCTCTACAGAAAATCTTTTACTGGTCCCCTTTTGAGATGTGTGCATCCTTCATAAGTTGAAGATTTCTTATATGAGATACATGAAGAAGTATGTGGAAGCCACACTGGGGGCAGGTCACTTGCTCATAAGGCCATTACTAAGGGGTACTAGTGGCCCTACATGCAGAAAGATGCTGAAGCCTGTGCCAGAAAGTGTGAGAAGTGTCAGAGGTTTGCACCTTTGATACACCAACCAGCAGCAGACTTGAACCCAGTGTCCAGCCCTTGGCCATTTGCCCAATGGGGCATGGATCTTATTGGACAACTGCCTCAAGCAACTAGACAATGGAAGTTCCTACTAGTGGCAATAGATTACTTCACCAAGTGGGTTGAAACTGAACCCCTTGCAAAGATTCAGGACACTGATGTGAAGAACTTCATATAGAAGAACATCATCACCAGGTTTGGGATCCCAAGAGCAATAATAGCAGACAATGGAACACAGTTTAACAGTAAGCTAATCAAAAGCTTCTGTGCAAAGACTAAGATCAAGAATTACTATTCTACCCCAAGTTTTTCCCAAAGTAATGGACAAGCAGAAGCATCCAACAAAGTTATCTTGGATGGGATCAAGAAGAGACTGGAAGCAGCAAAGAGAAAGTTGGTGGATGAGTTGCTCAGTGTACTCTGGGCATATCGGGCTACACTGAGAAGATCAACTAGGGAATCCCCATTTGCCATGGCTTATGGCACAGAGGCAGTAATTCCACTGGAGGTCGGCATCCCAGGGATCAGAACCTAGGGAGTAGAGAATGGAACTAATGATGCTTTTTTAGCCGGAGATCTGGACTTATTAGAAGAAAGAAGGGAGAAAGCAGCAATCCAGTTGGGGGCATACCAGCAGCAGCTTGCCAAGGCTTACAACAAAAAGGTCAACCCACGAGAGTTTCAAATTAGGGACTTCGTCTTGAGAAAAGTTGTCGGTAACAAGAAAGATCCCAAGGAGGGCAAACTTGGCCCAAATTGGGAAGGATCTTATAGAATCATCTCGGTCTTGGGCAATAGGGCATATCGGCTTGAAGACAGTGAAGTCAAAGAATTGCCAAGACCTTGGAATACTTGTAATCTGAAGTTTTTCTATCATTAAGATTTCTTTTTGTTTTTAAGCTTTTACGTTATTAGCCGAAGTAATTAATAAAATCTTAGCTCGATTTTTAATCTCAAACTTGTGTAAAACAATTGACCAGTCACTTAGCGATGTTTCTGATTGAAACATGACGAATGACTTAGACTTATTATATGGCAGAGTTGAATTATACTTGCATATAATAGAGTTGAACTAAGTCGGCGATGTTTCTGAATGAAACATGACGAATGACTTAGACTTATTATATGACAGAGTTAAATTATACTTGCATATAATAGAGTTGAACTAAGTCGGCGATGTTTCTGATTGAAACATGACGAATAACTTAGACTTATTATATGGCAGAGTTAAAATTTACTTGCATATAATAGAGTTGAACTAAGTTGGATTCACCTAAATTTACTATATCAGCAGAATTAAAACTTTGAATGACACTAAGTGTATATCAGTTAGATTAACAGAGACCAAGATTGATAACCTTGGCCAGTCTTTGATCGAATCAGATATCAGCGACAAGATCATACGTCCATACTTAATGTGAACATAAGTGAAACTTAAGTTCACATTAGGGAGCAGAGAGTTGGAGAATAATACTTGGAAGTTGGAAATCACAAGATAAAGTTGGTTTAAACACTTGTTGAAATTTTAAAATTTACAAGTTAAAGTTAAGCCGAGGTCATGTTGAAAGGAAATTGGTTTAACACTTGTTGAAATTTTAAAATTTATAAGTTGAAGTTAAGCCGAGGTCATGTTAAAAGGAAATTGGTTTAACGCTTGTTGAAATTGTAAGAAGAATTTACAAGTTGAAATTAAGCCGAGGTCATGTTGAAAGGAAATTGGTTTAACACTTGTTGAAATTTTAAGGAAAATTTACAAGTTGAAGTTAAACCAAGGTTATGATAAAAAAAAGTTGGTTTAACACTTTTTGAAATTTAAAAAAAAAAATTTACAAGTTGAAGTTAAGCCGAGGTTATGTTGAAATAAGTATCTACGTACTTGCCGAGATTACTATGGAAGACAGAAGTCTTGTTAACTAAAAGTGAAGTACCAAGATAAGCAAGTCAGTGGATATATCCGAGGTATCTTATCCCAAAAAGAT
Organism: Camellia sinensis; assembly: GCF_055761805.1. Lineage (NCBI taxonomy): Eukaryota > Viridiplantae > Streptophyta > Magnoliopsida > Ericales > Theaceae > Camellia > Camellia sinensis. The sequence goes on from NC_138974.1 coordinate 65,129,077, forward strand.
TGCACAGTTAAAGTGTACTCTGAAGACATGCAAAATATTCTAAGTATGGAAGCATACAAGATAGTAAAAGAAAGACAAGCATTCAAACACTTAGTAAAAACACGAAGAAGTTGAACTTGCATTCAAAGATAAAAAATGGCACTTCGGCCTACAAAGGGATTACTTGTTCGGATCACAAAGGTGGCACGTCGGCCAAATTAAAGCTAACATTGCTTTAAAAGTAAGAAAAAAAGTACAAGGTACAAGAAATAAAGAAAAACATCAAAATGGACTACTCAGTGCCAATAGTTGGTTGTGTCCCACCTCAGAAGACAATTGTGAGCCCTTCTCGGCAGCCTTCTCAGCCTCGAGCTCGGTGTCGATCTCTTGTAGAGTCTGATCAATGCTCTTCTCGGCGATTGGCTCCTCAGAGACTGTCTTCTGGGAGGAGGCACCTTTAGAGACTTCATCCTCCGCATCCTGAGTCAAGTCTAAGACTTGCTTATTCAGAGTAGGGGACTTGGCCTGAGCGTCATCAGCCTTCTCAGACTTTTCAATCTCAGCTTCCTCCTCAGAATTAGCCTCATCCTCGGATTAGCTTGGAGTAGGGAGGAATGGCAGGACGAGTCGACTTTCGTCTTTAAAAGGAGAATCCTCGGGGACGGCCAACTCCTTCAAAGCAGCCATCCAACCTAGGGTATAGCCCTTGTTGCATGCTTGTCTAACTTGTTTCTTGTAGTCTTCTTTGATGTCGGCCGCCCCCTCGGCATACACCTTCTCATCCGCCGCTTTGATCTTGGCTTCTTTTGTGGCCAAGGCAGCAATGAGTTTGGCCTAGGCCTCAGCGGTCTTCGCTTCGGTCTCTTTCTTTTCAGCCTCGAGGACCTTAGTGACGGCCTCAGCAGCTCCTGCCTTCTCATCAGCCTCTTCTTGGGCTTGTTTGGCTACCTTGGCCTGATCTATGAGTGTCTTCATCTTGGCCTCGGCTCTGTTGACGGTCTTCAACAAATTAGCAGCCTCCTTGGTCTTGTTGACTGTCACGACCCAAACCCGCCCCGAGAAGGTTGGCATCGTAACCGGCCAGTAATTCTAGATTACCACAGGCCTTTCTGTACAAAACATACATAACCGGGGCTTGCGGAAGCGAAAACAAAACACTGATAGTCCAAAGAGCTGTGCATTTATATGAACATACATTACATGCCAAAAATGTTAATTTACCCACTACATTACATCACATATAATCAAAATTCATGTACAAAAGATAGGCTCACGCCACATGTACAACCAAAACCAAGCTTCCTAACGGCCTTCTAGGCCTAGCCCCAACTCGGAGGCACCAAAACACCGGGTAGGCTTCAAAACGGCGGCTCGGCTCGGACTCCGCCTAGGCTTGACTCCCAGAGTGCTCACCTATAAATACATATATACAAACAATGAGCTAAAGCTCAGCAAGTAACATTAAAGTAAAGGGGTAGTGAACGAATTCCACATTTCATATATCCATAAAATAAATCATTCATAAACATAATCATCTCATATCAGAACATACATAATGGCATACTCCATAGAACATAACATTTGTCGTCCAACGACTAGAGTAACCGGTCTGAGACACCGATTAAACACATACCGAGATCTCGTAAACTGGTCCACTTAGGACTATCTATGGATGCCATACTAGATTCGCAAACTGGACATTCGTTCACAGAAAACATTTATCATTTCAAAACCATAGCATAACGTAGCACTTTTAAACGTAGATCATACTAACATATCTTTACAGAAATGTTACTCACAGTGGGTTTCCAAAACCGGTTGCACGGTCTTCGCCTCTTGACCTGCAATTATCAACATTATAACACATTTCTTCAATGCACATTATCATTAAATCACTTAATTCATGCCATACTATTCTTCTCTTATTACATTTCATGTTCATGAGGTGCCAAATGATGCCAATAACATGATAAAATCAAGTAATTCATGCCATATATGAACTGAATACAACCTTCAAAATTTTCCTGAAAATAAGTCCCCCGCTCGAGCGCCGCTTTGCCCGCTCGAGCGGACTGCACAATTTTCCAAAACTGCTGGGAGGCCGATTTTCACGCTCGAGCGGACTGCGCGAAAATCTGAAATTCTAAGCTCTTCCAAAGCTTTAACCTTTCCTTTTTGCAAAACCACTTCAACATTTATGAAATCCAAGTCTCAAAAACACTTGAAACACAACTTGAATTAAACATTATAGCTTCTAAACAAACCCAAATGCATCATATACAAAATCCAACCTTGATTGAAGATGAAAAATCATAAAACATGTTCATAAAAGCTTCATTCTTAAATCCATGGAGGTTCTTCCTCAAAATATGACAAATATAACCATAAATCATCTATTCGTGCCATGCATGCTCAAATTAAACATATTTCCCCTTTCAATCCTCTTATTTAACACGAGATCATTGATGTATCAACCTTATTTCAGGAAATTAGAGAGGAATCCTTACCTTAATCACTTAATTGTAGAAGATTTAGCTTGACTCTCTCTTTCCTCCTCTTCTTCCCCTTTCTCACGAATTCTCTCTCTCTTTCTTTTCCAGATTTTTTCTTCTCTTTTGTTTTTGAGTCAATGAGTCAATGAAGGCCCTTATACTTATCTATATATCACTTATAAACAATTGTGCCAAACTTTGAGCCAAACATGGCCTAACGAATCAGATGAAATTCAGTTCTCAATTTATTTTCCCAAATGGCTCTAAAAATTCCCGGTATCACATAGGCGTGCTCAATTTCGTTTTCTGAACCCATTACGGTCATCAATTTCAGTCCCAAAGTTCTCATCTCAACAAATATTCTTCTAATTCAAACAGATATTCTTCAATTAATTCGCGTGAACACATAATTAATTACGGATAATTGTGACATGTATTTCGGGGTCATTACATTGACCAACTCCTTCGTGATGTCGAAAGCTTGCATCGCGAAGGAGTGGACGTGCTGGATTGCCAAGAATAAATTGACAAAACAAAAGTTAGTGAAATTCTCTAAGTATGGAAAAACAGAGAATGAAAAGTACCAAGTGTTAGGGGCTTACTTGAACAGAGTGTTGCAACATTAGAGCAAATTTTTCATATTCGCTGACCTCGGCGTTGTGTTCGAGGTCTTTTGGCAGAAGCAAGGTAATAGAGAGGGTGACGTTCACTTCGATGTCAGTTGCGCTATCGCCGACTCTGACTGGCTTGTCCTCAATGGTAATTGGAGGGGCCCAGGGGGCATCAAATTTCATAGACCCCGAGGTCGTGGCTGACTCTGACCTCGACTTCTTTTACCAGGTGGATTCAGAGGGAGCAGCCTCTGCGGGCCTCTTTTCGGCGGTAGAGGCACTCTTTTTCGCTTCGACCATCTTGGATATCAGCAAGGTATCCTCAGAATCGATTTAAGTTGCCGTTGTCTTGGCTTGGGCTTTCTTCAGCCTTTTTGGCTTTGGTTTGGGCTGAGATTGCGGAGATGGAAATTGGACGGTAGTGACGTTCGGGGTGTCGGCCAGAAGATCTTTAGCAACTGCCTTTTTGCGACCCATTTCATCGGAGGAGATGGCAACGGTAACTTTAGTGCCAAGGTGAATTACTGGTAGAGCTATTGGTGGATTTGCTGGGTTGAAAGATGACGCCTTAACACTTTGGCATCTTCGGCTTCGAGTCTTGCCTGCTAGTGCTTGCAGTGGAGCTCGACGTTGGCGCTGGCGTTGCGAAGGTGGAATCAGTTGTGGAGCTGAGGTTGATGGCTGTTCTGCTGGATCAGAGGTAAATCCCTGATCTGGCCGAGGTGAAGAAGTTGTTGCAGGAGTTGTAGCAGAAGAAGGGGACTTGCTCTTTTTAGGGATGTCAGGCAAAGTCGATCTGTAGGTTGGGACGAAATCCAGAAGCAGAGGAGCCTTGCGCTGATTAACAGGCAAGTCTAGTAGCCTCTTGAAATCTTTACTGGGAAAGAAGTTTTTTCGGAAGTCCTTTGGTGGCTGGGGAAGAACTGCAAAACAAAGTAAACAGACGTTAGAGCATACAAAAATATCAAAGTAAAAAAGACTTGAAAGCAAGTAAAGGTGACACTTGGCTCTTACCATCTCCCTCTCTGAAAACCGTTCGACTTAGGGGATAGAGGTGAAGGTCATCATCTGGTTGAAACTCCCAGTTGCCCGAGACGATGAAATAATCGTCTCCAGCACCCTTGTTTGAGTTTGGGGGGTCGGCAACGAGTTTGTGTTCTGTCGACCTCGGCTTAAGGTAGTAGATGTAACATTTTTCTGACTTGAGGCCACACATGGTGTAGCAGTACTGGATATCGGCGAGGGTAACCCTAGTATTCTCTCTTTTGGCTAAGGCAATTATACCATTGATAACTTGGAAGGAGTTAATGGCAAGCTGCATTGGGTTCAATTTGTAGTAGTGTAGGACTTCTTGGAAAAAAGGTGTCAAAAGGGAACCTAAGTCCACACTCTATAAAGGCAACCACTGGGAAGGGCATGGAGTCATCTTTGGGCATGATGGAGTCTTCCTCCCCTGCCAACTTAAGATGAACGTCGGCAGGGATGGGAAACTCCTGCCTAAAGTATTCTAACTTAGTTAGGGTGTTTACCCTCCACCTGAACATACCCATGATGTCGGCTAGAGGGACAAGGTGTCGGATTTCAGAAGGAAGTGTTTTTTGTCTAAGGTTTAAAGGACCTCGGCAAAACCTAAACGTATGCTGGGGCAAGGGTTTTTGAAGATCTAAAGGAATTTGTTTCAATTTTTCCTAGAGTTTGGAGTTCTAAAGCAAATCCCAATCCTAGAGTTACAAAAACAGGAGGGTTAAAGGCAAGAATCTGGAAAAAAATAACAAGAAAACAGAAACAAGAACATGATTCAGACTCAAGAAAACGAGCAAGAATTCAAAGAACACTGAGTAAAGTTTGTGCAGGTGAGCAAGGCCAAGAACAGTGGCAAAATAAACAAGTGTATGAACGATATGTGCATAAAGGTCATGAATCAAAAGCAGATTGAATAAACACAAAATTACAAGACAGAACATGCTCAAACATGTGAATGATGAAGTTTAAATCACAGATAGAGACTGTAGAACATGAATGTGTTCGTCATGGCAAGTAAACAGAGGCAACAGAGTATGAAAAACTAAATAAGGAGAAAATAGTAACTCACCGACGAGAATGGAGCCAGTGTGAGGTACGTCGGAGTTGAACGCAGGTGGTACGAGTGGCAGAACGTCGAAAGCCTCGCCAGAGGGAAATAATGAAGTAGTTGCAGAAAGTTTCAAGAACGAAAATGGAGGATTAGGGAGAAAAAAGTTAGAAAGAGAAAGTTTCAGCGAAAACGAAGATGTGAAGTGAAAAGACGAAAAAAGGGAAAGGGATTTTTTGTCAAAACATGGAGAACGCGGCAAAATGGTATTGAATGTGTCTTGGACAACGTGCCTGTCAGGCGACGCACGCAAATATGACGCGACTTGATGGCGCGTGTCAGGTACGGTTCGATAGAGAAGGGACGCGTGGCAAAAACGGTTGAAATATCGTGCGTGACAGCTCATACGCGTGTGAAAACTCTTGGAGTTCTTAATTTAATGAAGCAATGATCTTGGCTAGGAAGACGATCTCGGCTAAGAAGATGATCTCGGCTAAATAAACTTGAACAAACTTGGTTCTTGGTTTCTAAAACATTGAAACAAATACACAGAAGTGTTTATCATATGGAAGCCGATGTGTGATAACCTCGGTAATGAATGATAGAGTAAGTTTAGCCGACGTGCTATAGGTTCAAATGATATAGGTTCTATCACCTCAGGATGTCGAGGTAATAGAACTTAGGGGGCAGTTGTGGGGACTTATTTTTTAGACAGCAACACGTGGCCGAGGTGGCACCGAAGTGCCAGCCGAAGTGCCACGTGTTCTTGACTTGATGTCGAGGTAATCTCGTCTAGGCTGAGGTTATCTACAGAGATACCGGAATCCGAGATAAGCGGATAAGTTACAAGAGTACTAGAATGATGGAGGACTTCAGCGTGGGTAAGGATAAAGCTCTTAGGGAGTTTATCTTTATCTATCTGAGAGTCCTGGATAGGCATTGAGCCAGAGTCCATTAAAGCTAGGCTTCTATAGGGATCATGTCAGTGTTAGTTATAAAAGTAAGGCACCCTCGTGGAACTAAGGTACGCTTTTTATATTTTAAATAGTGAGTAAAGCACTTTTGCTATCTTTGAGAGATAACTGACTTGATCGTCAGAGTGCCCCCAAGTGGACGAACCACTGCCGGAGTCTTTTTTTTCTGTGATAGGCCATTTGGGCGCAATCTGTTCTGTCAGTGTTCTCCAACTGAGTACCTGTTTGATAGTGTGGTCAGAAAACGACACACACATCTTTAATTCAATATGAATATGATTGCAAAACAAAACAAATCCACCATTAATGATAAGTAATTATAACATTTTCTCCGAACAAATATTTAATTTCAAAACCAACCTATAAATGCACTAAATGAGTTATTTGACCTTGGGATTTAGAAATTCCATTATCTAGATTACTACTATCTTATATAATTTGCATTTTATGGGATAAAACAATTAAATAAAATTATTTGAATAGAGATTTAAACATTTTAAGATAACTTTTTGTCTTATATTTTTTTTAATTATTAATCAATTATCACTTAAACATACTGAGTCTATAAAGTGGATATAAAAAATTAGCCTACATCATTATCTTATCAATTATCTCATTATGGTGATGTCTTTAATGCAATATGAATATGATTATAAAACAAACAGTGATATTATATGCATCAATTAGTGTACTAACTAGTGTACCACCACTAATTATGATATTATTATTGACTCCATTCATTATACAAATTATAAATACCAAAAATTTCTTAAATTATACCATATTATCAATTAATACATTAATTAATATACTAATTAATGCATATAGTATTATTCTAAAATAAAACAAATCCACTATTAATGGTAAGTAATTGTAACGTTTTCTTCCAACAAACATTTAATTTCAAAACCTACTTATACGTGCACTAAATGAGTTATTTGACGTTGAGATTTAGAAATTCCATTATTTGGATTACTATTTTGGGACTTTTCCCAAACTAAGTTAAAATAGTAACTTATTTTTTAAAATAGGCTTAAATTAGGCTAAAATGTGGTTACAAACCACACTTTTACCGTTTTGTGGTCCTCCCGTAGAAAATTTGTTAAATCGTAAAAGCGTGGTTACAAATCACGAACCACGCTTGTAAGTAAATTTTTTTTTTTTTTTCCCCAGAAAACGTGGTTACGAACCACGCTTTGACTGTTGACCAAAGAAAGCGTGGATGATAACCACGCTTTTATCCCAAATGAGATTAATATTAAATATATATAATAATAATTTATAATAACAAATAATAATCAACTGTATAATTTTTATAATTTTTGTAAATATAAATCATTTTTATATAATTTTAGAAATAATTTTTACAAATTAAATTGAAACAACCACACATACGTATGTATATAACCTGTCCAAAAGTTAAAATGATAATTATTTTTTACCCTTAAATGATAATTATTTTTTATTTTTTATTTCTTAACCAAATTAATTTTTAATTTTTTTAAAAAAAATTCTAAAAATCAAACTATACCTAGCCTAAAAATCTTTTGACAAGTCATTTTTTACATTGATAACTTATTTAATTATTTGTTAATTTTACGACATTTTTACCATCTGAGGTATGCTTGGTAACCATTTCGTTTTCAGTTTTCAATTTGTATTTACAAAAATTTTAAAAACTATCATAAAAACTTGTTTGATAATTTTTTTAGTTTATAAATGATTGTCTCAATTTGTAAATTTGAGGAAAAAACGTACATTCAAAAAATGATTTTACATTGGTTTTTAAACAAAAATTTAAAAATTTCACAAATAATTTTTTTTTCAATTAATTTTTTTTCAAATAAATTCAAGAAATGAGTTTTTTTTTGAAAAAAAAAATTTGCTAGTGAAATTTTTAAATTTTTGTTTAAAAACCAATATAAACTCATTTTTTGAATTTACGTTTTTTCCTCAAATTTACAAATTGAGACAATTATTTATAAACTAAAAAAATTATCAAACAAGTTTTTATGATAGTTTTTAAAATTTTTGTAAATATAAATTGAAAAATGAAAATGAAATGGTTACTAAACATGCCTCAGATGGTAAAAATGTCGTAAAATTAACAAATACTTAAATTAGTTACCAACGTAAAAAATGACTTATCAAAAGATTTTTGGACTATGTATGGTTTGATTTTTAGAATTTTTTTAAAAAAAATTAAAAATTAAAAATTAATTTGGTTAAGAAATAAAAAATAAAAAATAAATATTATTTAAGGGTAAAAAATAATTATCATTTTAACTTTTGGGCAAGTTATATACATACGTATGTATGGTTGTTTCAATTTAATTTGTAAAAAATTATTTCTAAAATTATATAAAAATAATTTATATTAACAAAAATTATAAAAATTATATAGTTGATTATTATTTTCTATTATAAATTATTATTATATATATTTAATATTAGTCTCAATTTTATAAAATAAAATTTGTATATATTAAAAATTATATATGTGAGTGTGTGAGTGTGGTGAGTGTGTGTGTGTGTGTGTGTGTGTGTGTGAGAGAGAGAGAGAGAGAGAGAGAGAGAGAGAGAGAGAGAGAGAGAGAGAGTGTGTGTGTGTGTGTGAGAGAGAGAGAGAGAGAGAGAGAGAATGAAGACTCTGGGTGTGGTTTTGTGTTGAAAACGTGTTTTCAAAACACGTATTTGCATTTGGGATAAAAGCATGGTTATCATTCACGCTTTCTTTAGTCAACAGTAAAAGCGTGGTTCGTAACTACGTTTTCTGGAAAAAAAAACAAAATTACTTAAAAGCGTGGTTCCTAACAACGCTTTTTTAATTAATAACCACGCTTTTACGATTTTATAAATTTTCTACGGGAGGACTACAAAAACGGTAAAAGCGTGGTTTATAACCACGAACTAGGTCTACTTTGGAAAATAAGTTGCTATTTTGGCTTAGTTTGGGAAAAGCCCCTACTATTTTCTCGTACAATTTGCATTTGGTGAATTACATTGACAGTCCCTATAGTTTGGATCTCATGTCGTTTTGATCCATGACTTTTCAATTGTGACATATTTAACCTTAAATTTTGAATCTTAATCTAAATAAGGACAATTGAATATATCATTACTCAATTTCAAGGGCAAAATTGTCAATTTTATAAAATATAAACTAATTTGACAAAAATAAATATCAAAAAAATATTTTAGAATTTTTCTAATCTATTTCTACCCATCAAAGATAAAATTATGTAAAATTGACAAATCTTTTACACATTTATTTATTTATTTTTACCAAATTAATTTTTATTATGTGTTTGGATGATAATCATGTAATGGGTGGTTGTCAGGCTTTTAATGTGTAATTGATATAATATATGAAATTTTTTTAGTTTTGGATTTCTTAATTTAATAGATTGATTTAATAATGATATCAAAGTTGTCACCATATTTGACTTTTGAAAAAATAGAAACTAATTTAATGAAAATAAAAACAAACACTCATTACATGATTATCATCCAAGCACATAATAAAATTAATTTGATAAATAAATAAATAAATAAATGTGTAAACGACTTATCAATTCTATATAATTTTATATTTGGTGGGTAGAAATAATTTTAAAAATTTTAAAAATATATTTTTGATATTTATTTTTGTCAAATTAGTTTATATTTTATCAAATTGACGACTTTGCCCTTGAAATTGGACAATGGTATCTTTAATTGTCCTTATTTGGAACAAGATTCAAAATTCAGAGTCAAATGTGTTACAATTGAAAAGTTTGGGATCAAAGTGATACGAGTTTCAAACTATAGAGATTGTTAATGTAATTCGTCCATTTGCATTTTTATGGGATAAAACAATTAAGCCTCGGTTTGGTTTTCCTCCTAGGCTTAAAAATCACAAAAAAAAAAAAAAAAGGTCAAAAAGTCAAAAATCACAAAAGGACAAAAAAAAAATCATTTCATAACCAAAAAAGCCAAACAAGAAAACCAAACAAACAAAATAGCCTCAGGCTAAAAAAATTAAAAAAAATTAAAAAATCAACTAAAAAAACAATTGCCAAACTACTCTAAATAAAATTATTTGAATAGATAAGCTTACCAAATTTCATCATATATTTAAATATATTTATCAAACTTCTAGAAAATATTACTGTAGTAACTTTCTCATTTGCTTTCTGAGGGATGAGTTTCTTTTGCAATTGTCAAGAATGGCATTTAAAAATTATGCTTTTCATAATTCTACCAAATTTTATTACATACAAGGGTTTTAAAAATAAAGACAATTATTTGTTGTATATTACATAATGGATTATGTACGGGAGGCAAATATTCGGTACCACCCATATTTCTTGCGTCTAAACTTCGCTTCGATCCGATTAACCTGCGAGCACAACGGCGGTGAGCTACTCGGCGGTACGTTGCCAGAAAACCCCTCCGACGGTCAAGTTAGCACACACTCAGAGATAGAGAGAGAGAGAGAGGAAGAGAGTTTCTCTCACCAGATGAAATTCCATCATCAGCATGGGGGGCGCAGTCATGCTTATATACTTTCTACGCTCACCTCTGCATCCATTCGCTTATTGACATGTGGAGCTGCTCTCCTATCTGTCAGCGCAAATTCAGCTAAACACCACTTAATCAAACCGCCAGTTGGCATCAGCGGGAATGGGCAGCCCGGCAGAATTATCTCGACCTCCTTCGACCGAGCTACTTAATGAGCCCAACAGTGCCACTCGCTGAGCTCCATCACAATCGAGCTCCGTAGCATTCCAGTACGGCCGAGCTCCAGATAGGTTAGGCCGATCCAAGGGAGACCTTTCCGCCGAGCTACATACGTGACCAATAAGCCCGGGTTGACAGACGATCATCTCGGCCGAATGGGACCTGGACCTCAACCGAGCAAACCAACTCTGGATTAGCCCAAGTTAGCTCGGCCCAAACGCACTCGGATCTCTTTTTAGCCTGGTCATTACCACGGCCCAAAGCTAGATTATGAAATCTCTCTCACAATTGCCCCTTAATTATGTCCGCATTTGCGTGACTGGAATTACATTACAAGGCCAGGCTAGACTTTTTGCTCGGTGGTTCACTTTTCTCGGTCTAGAAACCTCAAAGTTGGCAAACAAAGTCAGCTCGTCAACTCGCTTCTTGGCGAGTAAAATTAGCTCAGCAACTTCTTGAGTGAGCAAAATCAACTTGGCAAGGACCTTCAAAGTTAGCGAGGAAAGCCAGCTCAGCAACTTGCTTCTTGGTGAGCAAGATCAGCTCGGCAAGGAACTCCAAGGTTGGCGAGCAAGGTCAGCTCGGCGACTTTTTTCTTGGTGAGCAAGATCAGCTCGGCAAGGAACTCCATGGTCAACGAGCAAGGTCCGCTCGGCGACTTGTTTCTCATCGAGCAAGATCAGCTCGACAAATAACTCCAAGGTCGGCAAGCAAGGTCAACTCGGCGACTTTCTTTTTGGCGAGAAAGATCAGCTCAGTAAGGAACTCCAAGGTCAGCTCGCAAGGTCAGCTCAGCGACTTGCTTCTTGGCGAGCAAGATCAGCTCGGCAAGGAACTCCAAGGTCGGCGAGCAAGGTCAGTTCCGCGACATGCTTCTTGGTGAGCAAGATCAGCTCGGCAAGGAGCTCCAAGGTCCGCGAGAAAGGTCCGCTCGGCGACTTTCTTTTGGGCGAGCAAGATCAGCTCGGCAAGGAACTCCAAGGTTGACGGGCAAGGTCCGCTCCGCAACTTGCTTCTTGGCGAGCAAGATCAGCTCAGCAAGGAACTCCAAGGTCGGCGGGCAAGGTCCGCTCCGCAACTTGCTTCTTGGCGAGCAAGATCAGCTCGGCAAGGAACTCCATGGTCAACGAGCACGGTCCGCTCGGCAACTTGCTTCTTGGCGAGCAAGATCAGCTCGGCAAGGAACTCCAAGTTCCGCGAGCAATGTCCGTTCAGCGACTTTCTTCTTGGCGAGCAAGATCAGCTCGGTAAGGAACTCCATGGTCGACGAGCACGGTCCGCTCGTCGACTTTCTTCTCGGCGAGCAAGATCAAATCGGCAAGGAACTCCAAGGTCTGTGAGCAAGGTCCGCTTGGCGACTTTCTTCTTGGCGAGCAAGATCAGCTCGGCAAGGAACTCAAAGATCGCGAGCAAGGTCCGCTTAGCGACTTTCTTCTTGGTGAGCAAGATCAGCTCGGCAAGGAACTCAAAGGTCGCGAGCAAGGTCCGCTCGGCGACTTACTTCTTGGCGAGTAAGATCAGCTCGGCAATGAGCTCCATGGTCAACGAGCAAGGTCCGCTCGGCGACTTCTTGGCGAGCAAAATCAGCTCGGCAAGGAATTCTAAAGTTGATTAAAATCATCAACAAACCTCTTACCGAGTAAAATTCATCCAACAAGGAATTCCAGAGTTGATAAAATCATTAACAAACCTCTTGCCGAGCAAAATTCGTCCAGCAAGGAATTCCAAAGTTGATCAAAACCATCAATAAATCTCTTGCTGAGCAAAATCCGTCCGGCAAGGAATTCCAAAGTTGATCAAAACCATCAACAAATCTTTTGCCGAGCAAAATCCGCACTGCAAGGAATTTTGATCTTTTTGTCAAAAATGATTTTTAGTTGCTCCTTCGACCGCACTAATCCGCTTGGCGAGGCAAAAATACAACAATTCTCAGGAAAATTGTCTACTTGTTTCATTGTGCCAATGGCAAAAAGGGTTACAAAAATAGAACTAAAAACAAAACTTTAGATTGGCAGAGTTTGATGTTCTGAAAATGGATCGGCCATTTACATTCCGCGAGTTTTATGTCCCTTTTCCTCGGCCTTCTTATAGACGTCTTCCAAAAACTGAACTCCCTATATCTCTTCCATGGTGGTTTGCATGGCCATCATCTTGTCCGATTGCGTGAACCTTTCGCACTACTCTCTTATTCTCTACTACCGGACTTGTCGTCACGGTAGTTGCGGCTGCATCGTCTTCGACTCAGATGTGCTCATTAATGTGTTGCATGAGCAATTGCATGGTTGACGGTTGATTCATTGTGAGTGAGTCTCTCAGTCGATGTCCAACTGGAAGACCGCGCTTATACTGAATGATTGCAAGGTTGGTCGGGCAATCAAGGATCTCGTTGAAAGTCTCCCAATACTTAGTGTTATACGCCCTCAAAGAGTCGCCTGGCCCCATCTTTACTCTCAAGAGATGGTCAATTTTCTTGGGCATTTTAGCGTTTGTCTTAAATTTGGTGACAAATGCCTCTGCCAACTGTTGCCCCCCCTTGATGCTCTCCTCCCGCAGCCTCTCGAACCATTTTAGGCCTAACTCGCCCAAACTCGACGGAAAAACAAGGCACATGAGCACATCATTTCGCCTGTGCCCAGCCATAACCTGCCGGAAGTGGCTTGCGTGCATATATGGATCAGTCTTTCCGTCATAAAGCGTGAACTTTGGTTGACGGAACCCGGGAGGGAGCGATGTGTTCTCGATTTCTACGGAAAAAGAGGTGGCACTCAACCATGCCAACTCTCTGTCTAGTGGCGCGCGTGCCGCCAAGCGTGGTTGTGGCATGGCGACCTTTTCACTGGCTCGCCCTCTAGGGACTAGCCGCTGCAGTGCAAGCACTCTCTGCGCCTCTTGCCGGCGAGCGCGCTCCTCCAACACATCCCTTAAGTCTTTTGAACGGTCGGAGCGAGAATACCTCGACGCTGTCGTCGGGCGTGAGGGGTGGTAACTGCTATCCTGCATGCGAGATATCGTCGCCGGTGCTACGTAGTCTCCAGCACTAAAGCTTCTTGTGACAAAGAGTGAAGGGGTGCGACGTCTATTAAGACTACTAGAACGGCGGGAATGGGCGTGCTCACTGTGGTTTCCCACTCCAACAATGCCCTTTCCCTTCATCTGGTGTCTCATGGCCTCCATCTCCGTCGTCATTTTCTTGATGATGGTATCTTGGTCTCTTAACTTGTCTTCCAAGTGTTAAGTGTGTGAATCTTGTCGTCGGCGACGCTCTTTTGGAATGACAGAGCGCCCAAAACTCCTTGCGTGCTTGTGTCGCGTATCCCTAGGAAGTCCTTGTGCAGAGGTCTCCAAATCAACCATCATCAGAATGGCGGACAGGCCACCTTTGAGACAAACGGACTCTGGCGTGATGCCGTCGATGGCGAGTAACGGAATGTCGTCGTGGTTCGCCATAAAAGATGATCGGAGAAGCTTGGAGGGAAGGTTTTGTCTATCGATTTCCCACGACGGTGCCAATTGTACGGGGGGAAAATATTCGGTACCACCCATTTTCCTTGCGTCCAAGCTCCGCTTTGATCCGATTAACTTGCGAGCACAACAGCAGTGAGCTACCCGGCAGTGTATTGCTGGAAAACCCCTCCGACGGTCAATTTAGTACACATTCAGAGATAGAGAGAGAGAGGAAGAGAGTTTCTCTCACCAGATGAAATTTCATCATTAGTGTGGGGGGCGCAGTCATGCTTATATACTTTCTGCGCTCACCTCTGTATCCATTCACTTATTGACACGTGGAGTTGCTCTCCTATCTGTCAGCACAAATTCAGCTAAACACCACCTAATCAAACCGCCAGTTGGCATCGGCGGGAATGGGCAGCCCGGCAGAATTATCTCGACCTCCTTCGACCAAGCTACTTAACGAGCCCAACAGTGCCACTTGCCGAGCTCCATCACAACCGAGCTCCGTAATATTCCAGTACGGCCGAGCTCCAGACAGGTTAGGCCGATCCAAGGGAGACCTTTCCGCTGAGCTACATGCGCCACCAATAAGCCCGGGTTGATAGATGATCATCTCGGCCGAATGGCCCCTGGACCTCAACCGAGCAAACCAACTCTGGATTAGCCCAAGTTAGCTCGGCCCAAACGCGCTCGGACCTCTTTTTAGCTCAGTCATTACCACGGCCCAAAGCTAGATTATGAAATCTCTCTCACAGATCACATTTACAAGTGTTCTATGTGTATATTTTATAATTAATCTTGTATTTTTTACTCATTTTTAGTTATTTAGGTTCATGTCACTATTTTATAATGTAGTTTAAAATGTATTAGGGATGCTCAACGAATATTTTGATACGCCCAAATTGATCAAATCGAATCAATTCATCACATTTTTTACAGATGCATAATGACGAGCGGACGGTTGCGAATTAATTTTTTTCCAATCTACCTAGTTTTTGATGGATGACAGATTTATGATTCTTTTGGTCGCAACTAGAGCACCAAATCGCGAGCATCCCTAGTAATTTGTTAGATTTTGTGTTTTCAATTTATTTACATATTTTGTTTGTGTTTTCAACTGAAAAAATAGTTTAGATATTCTGTTATGTTTTCAATTTATTTTTAATTTGAAATCCTTTTATCAAATGGCAAATGTTGATATTTGGCATTTTTGTATAGAAAATATAAAACTTAATTTTGTCAATTTTTTAAAAATCAAATTAAATAGTTTTCAAATAAAAAAAATTTAATGAAATAGTTTTGATAATGCATGGTTTTCTTATATGTATTTATTACTAATATTTGACAATTTACTTGATAATCTTTTGGTTATGTTGAGTTGGATTGTTATCCAAAAACGAAATGTTAACAAATTGTTGTATTATGTTCAAAATTTGTATAAGTTTAAACCACCTATCCGATTTGTATCCATTCGCCAATCTACCAATTCGTATCCACCAATCCAGTGGACGGATGTAGACTGATTTTTTTCCAATCTGCCAAGGATTGGAAATTCCCCGACCACAACCAAACTGCGAACACCCCTAAAATATATATGTAGTTTTACCTCATTGATTTAGTTTTAAGTGTTATTAGTTTTTAAGATAGATTCAGTTTGAGGTGTTTAAACCTATTTCACGACAAAATGTTTTAATGGTTATTGTTGACGATAAAAACCTGTCATTTAGTTTTTTAGTTAATAATCGTTATCTTAGTGCAAACATTTAAATGATAGTTGTTCTTCCCTTTTGTCCATGCCTCGAGCTTGGGATCCGCATGTGAAATTCAGTTTTAGGTGTTTGAATTCACTCCATGACAAAAAGTTTAAATAATTGTTGTTGACAAAAATCTATCATTTATTTTTTAGTTACTAACCATTGTCGTACAACAAAAGTTTAAATGGCGGTTGTTGTCCCATTTTAGTAAGTGTCACTACTGGAAATTAGACTTTTAGTAGCGTTTAAAAAACACCGCTAAATCTATCAAAAAACCGCTAATTATTTTTGTGGCGTTTATACCAAGCGTCGAAGATGCGGCCGTCGCTGTACCTTTGTGACGTTTTAAAAACGTCATGATATTAGTATAGAAGGCGTTTTAAAAAACGCCGCTAAATGTCCTGCTATGCGCACACTGACGTCACCAACAATATTTAGCGACATTTGGAAAACGCCGTGGTATCTGTTTTAAAAAATACGTCCGTTAGTATTTAGGGTTTAGGAGACGTTTGTAAAAACGCCGTCATATCCCTTTCCCTTTTTTTTTTTTGAAATTGAGCTAATTTTATTTAATTGAATTTAAAAAATGCATGTAATAAAACTAACATATAAAATATTAACTCTCATTCAAATACCTGTAATAAAACTAACATATAAAATAATAACTCCATTCAAATAACAAATGAAACATTAATTTAGTTTTTCATTCAATTAATATCCAGTCACCATTACCCACAAAATAACATTTCCAAAATCCAAAAATCATGTTTTAACATTAATCACAAGCTAACATATATCTAAAAATCATGTTTTAGCATAGAAGTTGTAGTCATCGCTGGTCTACATGCCTGCATCAGAACATAAATTACAATCAGATTCACTAAAATAAACACAAATTGAAGAATTTGTAGCAAATACTTATAAACAATACTTAAAACTTGATGAAGCACTAACAAGAAGATTTTATCACATACCAAGAAACACTACAATTCCAAGAATATAAATGCAATGAAGCACTATGGCTATGCGTCAGGGATGAATGAGAAACAGTTTTATCCATTCATCATGATTAAAAGGTAAATCATAACGATATAAAAAAATAAAAAAGATTAGGGATTGATGAAGCAGGATACTTTTTATACTCATCTCACATGACTAAAAAATTAAAATTAAAATTAAAATAGATGAACTTGTGATCTTAGAGATTAGAGAACAAAATGATATTTCATACAAATCTCAACAAGCTTAAACATTAAGCAAACAAAGGGATTCATTGAAGATTCAAGAACAAAAGTGGATTTTTTTTTTCTCTTCTTAGACTTAAATTCATTTCTTTTTCTATCATAGCAAATTTCAATTATTCAAATTGATAAACCACCACTCTGGCATGAAAATATAAAAGAAATAGCATGTTCACTTTTAACTCAATCAAAGATTCAAGACTTCAACACCAGCTGAAGCAGAGATGAGGGCTATGAATGTCCTTGAAAAACAACAAATGGTGATTTAGTAAGTGGTCTAAGTTGTAGAAAAAACATAAAAATGTCTACTTGCACATTTTTTGTAATCAAGACAATCAATATAATAACCGAAATTATTATTTTTCTTGAATGTCATAAGGAGAATTTTAAAGGATATATATAGTTTCTATTTTTTTTCTTTAGAATGCTTTGGTACCTTAACTATCATGTATGACAAATAGGCCGGAATCATCATGATTGCAACTTCGCGGTCTGTGGAATGTCTGTTAAGAAAGAACAATATATATTTTCAACAAATGGTGATTGCAACTTCGCGGTCTGTGGAATGTCTGTTAAGAAAGAACAATATATAATCTTCAATTCATACCTGGATCAAGAGGTGATAATTTTTTATTTTTTTTTTAAAGTTTCAAAAAATAATTTTTTAAATTCAAACTAAACAAAACCTTATCTTTCTAAAAACACCAACAAAGATTGACCTTTTTTTGGCAATAAAAGACAAGGCTTTATAATACTAAAAGATTTTTGGGTGAATATAATAATAAAAGATGATAAATAATAATATTGATTATTTTAATAAACTTCCTAAGTTAAGCATGCCATTTGCACTTAAATTTTTTAGTATTATTTATGTGTTGAATCTAAATTCATGTCTTGGCCTCCCTGCAAATAAATTCTTGATTCCGTCCCTAGCCAACATCGACTGTGGCATCCCATTCTGCAGCTTGATATCAATTTCAAGAATTGAGTTCTCAGAATTCAAGGTGAAGTTGACCTTTTTTTGCTTCTCCTTGTGCTAATGATACTAATAAATATCCAATCCTCATACTCTTGTTGAATTTTATCCAGTAAAACATAGGAAGCAGACAAAGCTTGGGAAGCACCAAAAAAAAAAAAAATCGATAAAATGATTCCAAGGTTCCATTTTCTGGTTTTGAGTAAGCAGATGGCTTACCTCCAACTATCTTGCTTCCTTCTCAAGTGCTCCAGTACATATTTTTCACCAGTAAGATACTCGACCAATTCTTCAAGAGATAAAAGAAATAAAGAAATAAGAGGCTAGGAAAAAGGTAAGAATAGAAGAATATTAAGAGAAAGATTATGTAGATCTCTAATACATTAATGATTACTAGGAATGGCAACGGGGCGGGGCGGGGCGGGGCGGGGCGGGGCGGGGCGGGGCCGGGGACTACCCCTGTCCCCGATCCCCGAAAGTAATACCCCCCCGTCCTCGTCCCCGATCCCCAACAGGGACCCATAGCCCGGCCCCATCCCCGCCCCCGATCGGGGATCGGGGATCGGGGATCCCCGACCCCGGAAAATCCCCAGTTTTTTTTTTTTATGTAAAAATCTGTAAACATCAATAAACATTCTCAATCACCTGTATAAATTTTGGAATTTATCAGCTGGAATATCAACCCTAATAGCATCATTTTTATAATTAATTAGAACTCAGCCACAACAAACAAAAAAGAAAGAAAGATAGATAGATAGAAAGATCTTGAAACAACATACAAATTTGGATCCTGTAGCAACATTCATTTAACCTTTAACATCTGACATTTTTAACCTTTATAAAAGTAATATGGATTGAATTAATATACACTTTGAATACTTATCTTGACTGACTTTTGTAAGCAATAATTCAAAATATTCTTCCAATATGTTCTAAAACACATACAATTTATCTTATAACATAAATAAAAGCGATTCAAAAGAAAGCACAAAGGTGTGATGATCACAATAGACAGAGTATATATAATATTCATCATAGAAGGCAGAAACAGATTTTCACATACATGGCCAAAATTGAAGGGTGCTGATTCGGGTCCCATATCTGAATTGAATAGATTATTTATGGAAAAAAAATAATTTAATAATAATAGTTACACGATTTCATCATATTTACCTTTAAAAGAAATAGATGATTTATTAGTCATCTATTTTTTCTATAAAAAAAAATGATAAAATCATTAAATCAAATCAATTTTCTTTTTCTTTTATGAATAATCTACTTGTATAATTTTATTATAAGATAATCCATTAAAATCCATACACAAGTCTAAGAATTTTCCTTCATAAATTTTTACTTAAATTGAAGATCCAAACACAACATAATAAACTCATGTACCCAATAGGGCTCTACAGTAGGAGAGTCCATTCTTTTTAACTAAAAATATCACAACAACATACACCCATAATCCCACTTGCTAAAAAAGAAGAAAAAAACAACAAAAATACACACACGCACACACACACACACATATATATATATATATATATATATAGAGAGAGAGAGAGAGAGAGAGAGAGGTGGTTTGATGATCACTTGTTCTTAGAGGTAGAATTGGAGGAACAGGAAGATGGGCCTTTGAAGATTCCAGAGAAGATTTGTGGAGTAATAACTCCTAATCCAGAAGATCAAAATTCATGGCAAGACTCCAACTCCTGTCATTACCCAAATTCCCAAGACCCAGCGATTTGCATCAAAATAATCCCAAAACCCAGCAATTTGCATCAATAATATAGACAGATTATCAATGATATCAATAGATCAAATCTGATGTGAAAGATAATGATCAACAAATTATCAATAATTTGCAAGCACAAATTATCAGGGTTTGAAGGTAGATCTGCATAAAAAATACAACTGATTATCAATATAAAATAAATAAATTTAGAGAGAAAAAAAAACAGATCTATATTGTATTTTTTACAGATCTATACTCAGATCTAAACACTCAGATATATATATATATATATATAATATACATATATGTAAACCTAGATCGAAATCCCTAGAGAGAGAGAGAGAGAGAGAGAGAGATACCTAAAACAGAGATGGGAGGCGCGGTGGTAACGGAGAGAGGATCGTCGGTAACGGAGGGAGGATCGCCGGTGACGGAGGGAGGCGCAACGGTGACGAAGGGAAGAGAGAGGGACAGACCAGTGGCGAGAGAGAGAGAGAGATGAGCGTTGTGTGTGAGAGAGGCTTTGAGTGTGTGTGTGTCTGTGAAACTCTAACAAAGACAAGCATATGCATATATATATATATATATATCTAGGGACAAAAGGGTCATTTTAACTCGGGGACCATGCGGGGCGGGGCCGGGGTCGGGCCGGGTCCGGTTTTGAAACACATATCCCCGTCCCCGGCCCGGATATCATCGGGGATGAATTTTTGAATACCGTCCCCGGCCGGTAGGGGATATTTTTTGGTGAATAACCGCTGAATTCGGGGTCGGGGGGTCGGGTCACCGTCGGGCCGGTTTCAGATTGCCATCCCTAATGATTACCGTTTGTGTAATTTCGACAGTCGTGATGGCCTATCCTCAAACCAAATATGCAAACTATGTGAGAGAGAGAGAGAGAGAGAGAGACCTCTCATTCTCGAACCATCGGAACACAGGTTTTGAGATCAAACCTGTTAGTTCTAAGCGGCCTCTTCTTCTTGAACCATGGGAACACCGAGATCGATTCGACGCAAATAGAGCACGAAATACAAGTTTTGAGATCAGATCCCTGTATTTCTAAGAGAAATTAGCGAAAACCCTAACAAGCTTTGCGTTCTCGAGATCAGGTTTCTAATCATATAAACCCCAAGCAAGAACAAGAAATTGATACATACAGATTTTAATAGATTAGCATGACAGAAATCGATCAAGAAACACGACAAAGTGAGATCAAAACAAACTCAATTTAATACTTACAGTGAAGTGTAGAAATAGAACTAATAGTTTTTATTCGTCTATAAGTTCTCGCTTTCAAAGGCAAATCGCAAATCAATTAGAGGGAAATTGAAGAACACATAGATCCAAAGCCTAAATAAAATGATTACTGAGAAATCGAAGAAAAATCAGCAGATCCAAACCCTAGATGCCATTCTTGCAAACTTTCTCTCACTAAAAAGTAAAAACCCTCATCTCTCACTTACGCTTCTTTTTATGAGAGAGAGATTTTGTAAAATATTTTTTTTATCCGATATATAGAAAAACGCAACAGGCCTTCCGCTTTGTACGGGGTGATATGACGTTTTTTGAAACAAGCACCACCTTTTCTGCAGCGTTTTTAAAAACGTTGTTATATAAACGCTGGCATAACCAATATTTCTCATAGTGTGTCTGTGCTTGGGATCCAAAGGTTTGATTTAGTTTTAGGTGTTTAAGCTCACTCTCTAACAAAAAAGTTCAAGGAATTTATTATTACCAACAAAAAAACTATAATTTATTCTTTAGTTACAAATTGTTACCTTACAACAAATGTTTAAATGATAATTGTAGTTGCATTTTGTCGAGTGTCTTTATCTTGGGATTCAAGGTGGGATTCAATTTTAAGTGTTCAAGCTTACTTCACGACAAAAAGTTTATACATTTTTGTTTAGTTACTAACTGCTGTCTTATTGCAAAAGTTTAAGTGGTCTTATTGCAAAACTTTAAGTGGTAGTTGTTCTCCGTTTTTGGTAAGGGATGTGAAGGTGAAATTCAGTTTTGGGTATCTAAGTTCACTTCACGACAAAAGAATTTTAAAATATTGTTGTTGCTAATAAAAAATTACAATTTGTTTTTTAGTTAGTAACCATATTGTCTTACCACAAAATTTTAAACGATAGTTAAATTTTGTTTGTCTTTCATTTATTATTGAGTCATTGCGAAATTTAAGAGGTAACTAGAGTTAACGATCAGATATATTTAATTTGTGGTATAAATTTAAACGAAAAATATTGAATAAAGCATTCTTTCTTCTACAAAAAATCCCATTGGATCATACATGAATCGAGTCCATAATACAATATGAACAGAAAAAATTAAATTTTTATTGAGAAAAGTAAGACAAATTATTTATTTTATTGATTTATTGGAAATAAAAATGTCAACAGTGGTTAACATTGATTATGATATAATATATGTGATTTTTTTGTAGTGATGTTTTTGACTAAAATTTCATGTTGCTGACATAGGCCTCGTTTGGGAACATGTTAATTTAGTAATTTTTTGACTATTTGATTAAAATATGTGCTAAAAAAAACTAGTATGTTTGGGATGACTTTTTGTTTTTTACGAAAAGATGTGTAAAAAATAGAGAGAAAAGAGAATTTTTGACTTTTTGATATGAGTTGTTGATTTTTTAATTTTTTTAATAATTTTTTGACTTTTTAACTAAATGGGCCGCTTCCCAAACGCGACCTTAAGTCTCTCAAAACAAACAAGTGAATATTTCTGGCTGACCGTCCAGTTTTCCTGTCTATCGATCGGCCATCCACTGGCCTATTCGGTTAACAATTTTGTAAATATCTATATAATAAGGGAGAAAGGATTTTGAAAATGTATAAAATGTATGTGAGATACATTTCAATTTAACAGTTGAGATGAATCTGAAGTTTATATCAACGGTTCAGATCAATAGATCTCCCACCCAAACAACTCTTTGCCCAAACACATCTGCTCTACGCATTGTCTCTCATCCTCCTCCTCATCCCAAAGCCCTTTAATGCCTTACCTCTCTCCCTCTGTACCTGACCACCGGCATTTTCTTCACACTTTTCTTCTCTATGGCTTACTACCTCCTCCATCGTTAGTGCGATCAGATCCGATCCTCCACCCCTCTCCACGTCGTCACTTTCTCCGAACTCCCTGCCATCGTCTCCCTCATCACTTCCTTCATCTACCTCCTCGGTTTTTTCGGCATTGGTTTCGTCCAATCCTTCATCACCCGTGCTTCTCACGATGCCTGAGATGTCGACTACGACCACTTCATCCTCAAAGAAGATCGCTGCCTCCTTTCTTGCTCCTCCTTCGCCTTCGCCGTTCTTCATTGCGCCGTCCCCCTCCTGTGCCCAAACTGATGGATCTGCCGCATGTGAATCGTCAAATCGGTGTGATTTGGGTTTGATATTTTTTCCCCTTCTCTCTCTGTTCTTCTCTTTCATTTCACGAATACATATATTTTTAGGGTTGTTAATAGCATTCTTGGGTTTGATTGGTGCATTTGGGTTTGATATTTTTTTTTCCTTTTCTCTCTGTTCTTCTTCATTCTAATTTGGGTTTGATTCTAATTCCTATTATTTTTATTTTTTATTTTTGTTCAAATTTTATGTTGTATTCATATTTGGATTACTCATTCGAACTGTTCTAATCGATTTGATAGTACAATTAGCTCATTCGGACTTTAATTTTCTAATCAATTGATCTTGAAAAGTTTGAGAATTGTATATGTACATAATCATAGATCAGGAGAAGAGGAAGAGGAGTGGGTTTCTTGCTCTGTCATTTTGGACTAATGTTTTTGTATTTTTGTATTTTCTTGCTCTGTCATTTTTGAGAATTGTATATGTACATAATCAACTATTGACTAATGTTTTTGTATTTTTGTTCTGTTTTGTTTTTGCGATCCAGTTGGGTCTGCAGTTGTTGCTTTGTTTTGCTTTTTCTAATCTAACCGATGTGAATCGCAGACAGAAAGAAATGTAATGTGCTCCCTCCTCTGTATAGAAAGCTAGAAACTAAACCAAAAAAAAAATTATTGTTAGTTATTTGCCACTGAGTTTGCAGTGTTTACTACATGTTTTGTTCATTGTTGGCGGTGGTTTAGTTTTTCATTAACCTTTCATCGACCAACACAAACTCAGACAGAGGGGGGTGGTGGTGGGATGGGAGAGGAATGGCATATATACTAATAAGTTTTACTTCAAGAAAGAAGTTCAGGGACTTTAACGTTTTTGTCGGGTCGTTTTCTTAACTTTTCCTTTATACTATATTCTAATATTTGAAGTTTGCCTCTGCCACTTCCCTTTTCTCATTTTCATAGATTTTAAACATGATAGTGTTAAGCATTTTCAGTGTGAGAAGTATTTACAATATTTTAGGTGAACTACATCCATTTTGCCGATTTATGTATTGATCATTCAAAAAAAAGAAAAAAGAAAAAAGAAAAATCAGATCATAGTTATGATTGTCAAATTAATTTGATTTTTTTGTGTGAATAATCTATGTAATATAGAGAAAGGTTTTTGAATATATCCAAAATGTATGAGAGATACAATTGATTTTAACGGTCCTAAGTCCATATACATTTAGATCAATGGTCTAGGTGCATTTAGTTCCCGCCCGTTTGAGCTCATCTCTCCCTCTCTCCCACGTCCCCAAACAACACTCCTCTGCAACTCCCTCTCTCCCACGTTTTCACTACTGCTCATCACCACAGCCATTGAACAGGAAGACTGAATTCAGCAAAAACCCAACCTTTCGATAACCACCCTCCCTCTTTGCTACGCTACTCCTCATTCCCTTACAACCCTTCGAACTCGACTCCCTTCGCTATCCACGCTACCGACGCTACTCTCACAAGGTAAGATTGAGCCTTTCCACTCGATTTCTGCCTCTCCTCCTTCTCTCTCTCTCTTTTTCTTTTTAACTAATTTCTCTCTCATGGTTGTTCTGATTCAAACAGGTTATTTTAGGGTTTTGTTTACGGGTTATATATATTTGTAATTTCTACCAAATCTGTTCATGTTGTGGTTATCTTCCTCATAGAATGCTCTATTCTAAGCATAAATCGGGGTCTCTTGCTCCACTGCAGCCAAGAATAAGAAATATATTTGATGTTTTTGATTTTGTTTTTGATAGATTGGGGTAAATAGTATAATGGTTTCTTAATGAGTAGGGGTGAGTTTGTGGTAGTGGTAGGCTGGTGGTGATGGCAGATGTGGGGGTGGAAGGTGATGGTTGTGATATGTGCGTTGGAAGTGGTGGTTGTGATGGTGGTCA
This sequence comes from Camellia sinensis, assembly GCF_055761805.1. Classification (NCBI taxonomy): domain Eukaryota; kingdom Viridiplantae; phylum Streptophyta; class Magnoliopsida; order Ericales; family Theaceae; genus Camellia; species Camellia sinensis. The sequence goes on from NC_138974.1 coordinate 65,154,374, forward strand.
CCAAGTATTTGATAAAAGTCTTAGCCGGACAAAAAGTAGTTTGTGCGATGTCATGTGGTGTGGCTACCAAGCTGCAACCGTAACTGTGGTCCATTGCATGTTAGTAACTGGGAATTCAATAGAAATTCAGGGTAATTATTTTACTTTTTTTTCTTCTCTCTTATTGATTTCTTTTTCTCATCTGCCTGATTCTTTTCCATGACAGATTGACCAAGTAGAAATCTAATTAGAAATGCAATGATAGGTTGCCAGCCACATCATTAATAAGGCTGGGCCTTCTATTTTTCTATCATCTCTTTATTATTATTATTATTATTATTATTATTATTATTATTATTATTATTATTATTATTATTATTATTATTTTTCTCTTTGGGTTTTTAATAATTAGTTTTTTGTAATACAATATATATATATATAAATATATATATCTATATAATATGGGAGAAACGTTTTTGAAAATGTCCAAAATATCTATATAATAGATTGAGGTAAATAGTATAATGGTTTCTTAATGGTAATGTTTTTTTTTGTTTTTTTTTTTTCCAGTTAAATTCTCAACCTTAGAACTTTCTTTATTTTTTTAATTATGTTGTATGTGTATTATTTATTTATTTATTTATTTATTTTTGTTCTAATTCTCAACCATAGAACTTTCTTTTGTTCTAATTTATTTATTTAATTCCGACTGTACGAACTTTACTCTCTTGAATTGGATGTACTTACATTTGTTATATATTATTGCTGCGTGGTTTACTTTATAGATTACCTACTGGATCTGTTTGAATGATTTTGATCGATTCTGGTGTTTAACTGACTATCTTTAATTGAGTCCTGTATGAATAGGATTGCTTTAACGGTGGTCTATGATAAAAAATTTAAAACAAATTTTTTTAATTTTTTTTTTGATTGATTATTTTCCGTCTCTTGCAATTCGGGTTTGAACTATGTATAATATTTTGTTTTGCCTCTGATTTGGAGATATTATCTGCTTAATTTTATGGTTTCTTTGTGTATGTGGACTATGTATGTATGTATTTAGTTCATTTGTGAGGATGTGGGGGATTGCAAGGCAAAAACCTGGAGCTGGAGGATTTCCTGTTCCGGTAGGTCTTTCAATCGTATGTTTTGATTTTGAAAAAGGAAGATTTTTTTTTGCATCTAATAGATAGTATTTAATTTCAGATTTTAGAACAATCCTTGCAGAGGATACAGCAGCCTGCAGTATCCGCGTTGAGATGTTATTCATCTGCTACCAAAGAGGTAGTTGTGGATTATGTTCATCGTGTTGTTGTTCAATTTGTTCATTTTTCTTTGATGCTTATTTGGTTGTTTAGATATGTTAGAATTAATTTTATTTCATGAGCTGATTTTTCCTATTTTGAAAATCATGAAAACATTAATTAGGTTATTGAAAACTTAACTTCTCACTTTATTTTTTATTTTTTAAATTTATTTATTTATATAGTTATTTATTTATTGTCAAATACCATGACCTGATTCTAACATATTCCTTTTTGGTAATGTTTATTGAGATGTTGGTAATGTTTATTTATTGAGATGTTGGTAATGTTTTTTTTTTTTTTTTCCAGTTAAATTCTCAACCTTAGAACTTTCTTTGTTTTTTTAATTCTGTTGTATGTGTATTTTTCATTTTGAGGGTAAGGGAGTAGGATATCCAGAAAACGACATTCTATACACAGTATAGCCATTATGAGTTTCTAGTGATGCCTTTTGGGCTAACCAATGCACTAGCTGTGTTTATGGATTTGATGAACCGAATATTCTGTGAGTTCCTAGACCGTTTTGTGGTCGTCTTTGTGGACTACATTCTAATTTACTCACCCTTTGAGGAGGAGCATGAGGAACACTTGCGGGTAATACTTGAGTTGCTTAGAGTCCACAAACTGTTTGCTAAGTTTGGGAAGTGTGAATTCTGGTTTAAAGAGATTAAGTTCTTAGGCCATATGGTATCTGGGGAAGGGATGACTGTAGATTCATCCAAGATAGAGGCAGTGCAAGATTGGGTGCCACTTAAGAATGCTTTCGAGATCCGTAGTTTCTTGGGGTTGGTCGAGTATTATCGTAGATTTATAAAAGATTTCTCTAGGCTAGTTTTACCGTTAACTAGGTTGACAAAGAAATGGATTAAGTTTGTATGGAGTGAGACTTGTGAAAAATCTTTTCAAGAGCTGAAGGTTAGACTTATCACTGCTCCGATGTTGATTATCCCGGAGAGGGGTTTGGGTTATTCGGTGTATTGTGATACCTCATGGGAAGGTTTGGGTTGTGTTTTGATGCAAGAGGGGAAAGTAGTAGCCTATGGCTCACAACAGTTGAAAACACATACCCTACTCATGACCTAGAGTTAGCGGCAGTGATTTTTGCCTTGAAGATTTGGAAGCATTACTTTTGTGGAGAGAAGTTTGAAGTGTTTTCTGATCATAAGAGTCTGAAATATCTGTTTACACAGAAAAACTTGAATTTAAGGCAAATGAGGTGGATAGAGTTTATAGAGGATTATGATTTTCAGTTACATTATCATCCCAGGAAAGCCAGTATAGTGGCCGATGCCTTGAGTAGGAAATCAATTAGCAGTGTGGCTTGTATCGCCATTTGGGAATGGGAGATGTTGGGTGCCATTGGGGAATTTGACTTGCATCTTGGCGGGTCCATTGAGTCTGCAGTCTTATTTTCAGTTGTTGTACAATCCGCACTAGTGAACCGAGTGATAGAAGCACAGAGGAGTGACCTTGAGGTAGAATCCCTTTGGGAGAAGATTTCCAGTGGGAAGGTAGAAAGAGGCTTGAATGTGTACTCCGACTTGAGTGTTAGATATCTTGACCGTCTCTTCGTGCCGGAGTCTTACCGGGAGGAAGTACTCCGAGAGTTTCATCATTCACGCCTTGCGATGCATCTGGGAGGCACGAAGATATATCACGACCTTAGCCGCCAGTTTTGGTGGAGGGGAATGAAGAGGGATGTGGCCATGTTTGTGTCAAAGTACCTTACTTGTCAACAAGTGAAGGCTGAGCATCAGATGCTAATGGGTTTGTTACAACCTTTGCTTATAGCCAAGTGAAAGTGGGAGTATGTCACGATGAATTTTCTTGTGGGCCTTCCGAGGACTCAACGGGGTAGTGATGCGATTTGGGTGGTAGTGGATCGGTTGACCAAGTCGGCGCACTTTATACCTATGTGCGTGAGTGACTCAGTAGATTGCCTTGCCAACATTTACATTAGGGACATAGTGAGGCTGCACGGGGTCCCTGTGACGATTGTTTCGGATAGAGATCCGTGTTTTATGGATCGGTTGTGGCAGAGCCTATAGAGTGCCTTGGGCACGAGATTGACCTTTAGCACTATGTATCATCTTCAGACTGATGGGCAGTCCGAGCGTACTATTCAGATACTTGAAAATATGCTTCGAGATTGTGTCCTTGACTTTAAGGGGTCGTGTGAGAGACATCTGTTCTTAGTGGAGTTTGCCTATAATAACAGTTTGCAGTTGAGTATTGGCATGGCACCATTTGAAGCCTTGTAGATCTCCTGTGTGTTGGGCCGAGGTGGGTGATGCACCTATGCTGGGTCTAGAGTTGGTCCGAGAAACGACGTAGAAAGTTGCACTTATGCGTAAGAGGTTGGTTACGGCTCAGAGTCGCCAGAAAAGTTATGCCGACTGTAGGAGGAGACCTTTGTCTTTTGAGATGGGAGACCATGTGTTCTTAAAGATATCACTTAGGAAGGATTTGATGAGGTTTGCAAAGAGTAGGAAGTTGTCCAATCAATTCATTAGGCCTTTTAGCTTACCGTTTGGCCTTGCCACCATAACTTTTTGGGATTCATGATGTGTTTCATATTAGCATGCTTTAGAAGTATGAGCTAGATCCATCGCAGATGTTGGATTGGACCAACTTAGAGGTAGATGAGGATGCCGCGTATGAGGAGAGACCGATGAGAGTCTTAGATACCAGGGACCAAGTCTTGCGACGCAAGACAATTTCCTTAGTTAAGGTTTTGTGAAAACATCACGGGGTTGAGAAAGCAACTTGGGAATGTGAGTTAGAAGTCCGTGAGAATTATCTGGATCTATTTGTTGATGTTTGAGTATGTAATGAAATTTTGTTACATTAAAGAAATATGAAAGCATTGTATATGTTTTGAGAATATGGAAACATTGTCTATGTTGAATATGTTTTGGAGACATAGGCTTAATATAAACATTGTATATGTTGTTTAAGCTTTGGAAATACGAAGTTATCATAAATATTGAATATGTTTTGGAAATATGAAATATATATTGAAATTGGTTAAAACTACTGGAAATGTATATTGGAAATGTATGTTAAGATGTATATTGAGAACTTGTTCATCATGTTATGGGATTGAATGACCGGTAGATGGGTCATGGTGTTGAAAATTGAGTTGTAATCATTGTGGAAATTGGTTAAAACATGGTTTTGAAATGTGATTTGTAATTTCGGGGACAAAATTCCTTAAGGGGGGAGGTTATAGTGTTTCTGGTTTAGACCCGACCCATTGTGTATCCCGGACTTGGGTTTCATAGCCTCGTATGGTTGATTATGTCTTTTCCCTATTACTCTTACTTGAGTTTGACTATTAGGTTATATCGAGCATGTTTGGAACAGGTTGGTTGCGTAGTTTTCAAACTTTTGTTGACCAGGATTTTGGTCCTCCGCCCGAGCGGCACTTCTTGCACTCGAGCGGGATTTGCAAACCCTCAGTACTTTTGCAGGTTTGTAAAATTACTGGGAGGTTGTATTCTATGTTTGAGCGACGTTTCCGACGCTAGAGCGGGTGGGCACTCGAGCGGCATTTTCTCACGCTCGTGCCTTGGTCTATTGTCTTAAAACTACTGGATGCACATATTTTGCGCTCGAGCGCCACTTCTTGCGCTTGAGTGGAACAACTTATTGTGTCTGACACTCGAGCGTCACTTCTTGTGCTCGAGCGAACTGTGCGTATATCAGATTGAGAAAGTGACTTTTTACATCACTTTTCATACTTCTTTTTCCTAAAAACCCTAGATCAGGACCTCTTCTCTTTAAAACACACACCCTTTCTTTATATTTTCACCTAGTTCTAGTGATCTCTCTACCTACTTACCTTTGTTAAAAAGAGTGAGCATCTCAAGATCTCCATTTTGACCTGAATAGAGTTGGGTTTGAGCATCTTTGAAGTTTCATCTTTGCCTTGCTCGTCTTCTCTCTTTGAGGTAGGGATTTTCTACACTTTCATATGATTTTTAACTTAGTTATTTGTTGTTGTGTAACTATGGTAGGATTTGGGAATACTTTGGACAAACCTAGGATTTGGGATTTAGAATCAAAATAATGGTTTCTAAGTGAATGTAATATAAATGGTTATGGGGTTTGAAAATGAGGTTATATTGAGAGAAAATAGTCAATTTTGCTATTTGAGTTGAAACTTGGGAATGGGGGAAATTTTCCTTAAAATGGTTCAAAGATTTATTTTGTATAAGTGAATGAAATTGGTATTGTAAATGTGGAATTGGATGGATGTCGATATAAATGATGGAGTTGGACATGTATTACCTCACACCTATGGAATTTGAATGAATTATCTATCTTGAGATTGAATATCTATTTAGAAATATATGTATTAGGCTATCAGTAGAGGATAGCTATGATTATTGTAGAAATTGTATGTGGATTAGATAAATTGAAACTAATCTATTTTTAATATCATTGAATATGACGGTGTTTCAATACATTATATATGTATGATGTTTGTGAGGAGATAGGGAATGCACTCCGTTGAATTAAGTTGGCCTGGGTGTTCAGAGTAAAAGTCCCGAAAGTACTGTGTATACATGGGTGCTTATCCTGCTGACGAAAATTTCGTAAAATGACAAATTAAAGTGTTTGGATAATGATTGTCTTGAATGGTGAACCACTGAGTTGTAGTCTCACTTGGGTTGTTCGGATAATAATGAATGTGACTCATGAATTGAGATGAAATGAACTAACTTGAAATGAATTGAGATATAGAACTTGGCATATCGTAATTTTGTACAATATTGATGATCATATTACGGGCATGGTATAGTGTAGACTCAATTTCTTCACGCCCCCTTCAGAGAGCTCGAATTGGTCCTACAGTTCGGATTCCTGTCACGGTTCTGAATCTAGTCTCACAAAGTGCAATGTGAAACTGATAAACACCAAAGAGTCTAATCCGGTAAATCATTTTGAAAAATCAGATTTTAAATCAAATAATGCCAAAACTAGACTGCTTTGCCAGATTACAGAGTCGCCACCTAAATATTTTATTTTGAAAAATTTAAGAAACCCTGACTTGTGCCAAAGGCCACGTGTTCTTCATCACCAAAGTTGCCTTGGCTCAAAAACTTGGGTACGAGAGGGAAATGTCCTAAAATGAGCACCCCCACACACCCGATCAAAGATCGGCCTTTACTAAACATGATATATTGTTTTGTAAACATATGTGTTCTTGTTCTGGTTATTAGCTATCTTTACTATGTGACGCACACAAGCAAGTATAGACTAAATCACAAGAATTAGAACGAATTTAACTCATGTTTGTTTTCGAAAATGGTTTGAAAATGCCATCCTCAAGTGGGCAAAGGCGCGGATTTGCCACCCTCAAGTGGGCTTAAAACATGATGATTTGTCACTTTGCAAAGTGGGCTTGAAACTCACATTTGATGAATTTGTTCTAATTCAAGCAACAAAGCCTTCATCCACAGGCATTCATGCAGTTAATCATTTAAGCACATAGCTTCATGGTAAGCATGCGAAACATGGCATCACTCACACTTATGGAAGTATGCTAAAGCGTAAAACTTACAGTGTACTCCAAGCCAAAACAAAGCTAGTTAGAAATATGCATGATCCTAACTATGTAAAATGCATAATGCAACACATGCAATAGTGCAACTAATAGGCTCGACTATTTAAGATGGCATATGAATGCAACAAATTGATAACATGCTTTGAAACACGTATTCAAACAGGTATTGAAATATAATGCGGTTTGAATGATGCGCCGAGCCCGGTGCATACAATACAAATGAATGGATGCAAATATGCAAGCATAAAGTATGCTAATCAAAACGTGCCCTAATCTAATCATCGAAAGCGGATAAATAAAAGGGAGAAAGACGTGGAGTTGAAGACATGCACACACATACACACGCTTATTACAACATTGCGTCTTCACGAAGGAGGGTCCGAATAAATAAGCTAAGCTAATCTAAGCTAAACTAATTATTACAAAACAACTAATTAACTAACTTGGCTAATTAATTATAACACAATTAAATAACTAGCTATGCTAAGTTAATTAAAATATTACAAAACAGATTACAAGTTAAACTAATTAATTACAACACATGTATTAATCAGCTATAACTAGCCAACAAAGCAATGAATTGGCCTCGCGGGTGAGGGAGACATGCATGCTCGGTTGCTTCTTTCCCGAAAATCCATCGCCTTGCCACCGGTTGCCTTTGTTTTCGCCTTTTCTGTTTTCTGAATATCGAACTAACTTCCAAACTGCTTTTGCTCCAAAACAGGAACATTTTTGCACCAAAAAAGGACTATTGGCCAGTCAGCCACAAAAGGTGGCTGTCGGCCACAAACACTAGCCGGTCGGCTACCTCAAGTGGCTGGTCGGCTACCCATTTCTCCAAAATTCTGTTTTTGCTGCAACAGAGAGCAACAGAGGCAAAGCAAAGTATTTTTCAAGGAATGTGTGTACTGCCACCCTCCTTATCATTTTTCAAGCTCAAAGGAGTTTGGCACTTGGCTCTCAAGCCACCAATCAAGCATCTCAATGCGTGATGGCCAAAGAACCAAGTTTGTACAAGTTAATGAATGCGCACATAAGACTCAAATGGCCACCACCCTATCATGCATGATCAAGGGTGACAGCGACCAAGAAACATGACACGTTTCATCACTTTGAGTATGAAACGTCCCAGATTTCTTGTGTTTGGATTAACGTCTGATCCAAACACATGCAATGTAACAAAATATGATTATCTTGTTCATATTTTACATGGTTCATTTTATTTACTCATTTTAGATTACCAATTAATCATTTAATCGATTAAGTTCAATGTGATTGTCCTCTAATGCAAGAGAGATCAACCAAAGGATGGTTTAAGACAAGAGGGAGATCATGCCTTTGGCTAGGAGGAACCATTAAAAGGGGTTAAAGCCATTGAGCAGAAGCTCTATCTTAAGCTTAAACACAATCATAAGGTGAACCAACCCTCAAAACAAATGGAAAAAATGGAGAAATTAGGGAGGTTGCAGACTTTTTAATGTTGAAATGGCATGCGAAAGATGCTAAACAATGCAAGTAACGCATGCACAACATGTTCAAAGCTAAAAGCATCAAAACTAGTGAATAGCATTGCACTAGAGGCATGCAATATCAAGCTTAAAGGACCAAACCAGCTCTGGATAGAGCTTAAACATGCCAAATTAGTGACCAAAACATGCTAAGATAGAAGCATAAAAGATAAGAAAATCATGCGCATATGTTGGCTCGCAAGCAAGGCACAAAGCACAACTCTCAAAAGCAATGAAAGAGTGAGATATGTGAGAGTGTGACAGAGATATATGCACTGAAATCACATGTCAAATGATGCTATGGCATGCAATCATCTCAAGCAAAACATGTTCAAAAGCCTAAAACACTAAACTAGTGAAGGCATTACACTATAACCATGCAATATAAATGTCACGACTCAAACCCGCCCCTGTAGGTTTAGCATCGTAACCGGCCAGTAATCCGTAGATTACCAAAGGTCTTTAAACAGATAAGCATATAATAAAGGGTTGCGGAAGCAATTATACAGAATAGACAAGGTCCAATGAGCTGTGATAACATACATGGGACAGAAGATTTCAAAAACTTGTATATACATAAGCGTCTCGGTCGTAAGACATCAATATTTACAACACATTTACAAAAGTGTAATTCCCAGGAACTGGCTTTACAAAACAGATAGAGACTAGCATAAGTATAAAAACAGTCATGGAACTAGACTTCGATCGGAACCTCCTCGGGAGGCACAACGGTTGGCTGACAAAAACAGAAATGAAGGCCATCAACTCTGGCCCTGATCACGCGCCGGCTCACCTACATACATAATATAAACAGTGAGCGAAAGCTCAGTGAACAATAACAGAGTAAAGGGGTTTCAATGAATGAGTCCATACAGATTCAGAAATCAGTATTCAGTTTCATATCAAATTCATAATTTGTCTGGATCATATACAGAAATCATGAGATATGCTTAAGTATACGTTATACATCCATTAGCATTAACAGAGAAGATACAGAATAGATGCAGACACGTGAGGGTTACGAATAACCAGTTCCATAAAGGAACCTCCAGATCCGGCTAATAGAGAATAAACACGCTGAGCCCCCATGACGGGGCCTCCGGTACGGGTAACAAAGTGCAGACAGATTAAGTTCCATAAAGGAACCTCCAATACCGGGTAACAGCCAACAGATATCACATGATGCTAAGGATGTCACGAATACATAACAGAAATTGGACAATCATTCATTGTACAGAATATATCATTTCAGAAAATAGATCTTATTTTATTACATAGAAAATAAATATAGTTGAACATAACTTTACTAAGTTATTACTTACAGTTGGCCTTGAGACAGATAGACGGAGCGGATTGGTCAAACAGTACGCGGCACGTGACCTACATAACGTATAATAGACACACACTTGAAACACACGTTCTAATTGTACATAACTTGTGTTGTTTGCTCTTAGTGTGTTTCTAACCCTTAATCCTTATTATGGAGTCTCAAACATGGCCTAGGAATGCCTATGATGGAATGAGGATGAAAGAATGCATTGGAAAACATTTCTTAAAACTTGCTGAAAATAAGGTCCACGCTCGAGCATGGCTTCCCCCACTCGAGCAGACATGCAGACAATGAAGCTCCGCTCGAGCATGACTTTCTCCGCTCCAGCGGACTGTAAACTCTTGGAAAGTGCTGGATGCATGATTTTCACGCTTGACGGACGGTCGACCTCCGTTTGAGCGTGAGACTCAGACCTTCACTCGAGTGTAGATTCCCCCGCTCAAGCGGACTACAAAACATAAGAACTTCTAGGTATATGCATTTCACGCTCGAGTGTGAACCTCGACGCTCAAGCGGAGCACATGTACTCAGAGTGCACGCTCGAACGTAAAGTTCCCCGCTCGAGCGTGGATCAAAAATCTAGAATTCCCAGATTTGACCACCATGCTCAAATTCAACTTCAAATGCATCAAACTCAATTTTCTGGGCCCAAAACTTTGGAAAACATCTAGAGACTCATAAAACAACATGTTTAAAGCATCATTTCAAGAATCATGGCCCAAAAGGTACCAATTGTGCAAAATTCAACATGAAGCTCGAGGATAATTTATGAACACAATACACATGAATTTTTCCTGAATCAAACACTCCCAAAACATAATCAAACTTGGTAATTTAATGGAAAACATGATGAATGACCAAAACGTAAGTGAGGTTAACACATGCATGAAAGAAACCTTTGAAATCATGCTCAATTTGCAAGGAAATGTACATGCATGCATGGTATGGTCCAATTCTAGTACAATTCTCATATGAATTCACTTAGTTCACTAACAATCTTGTTGGATCTAACTCAATTACTCAATGAAGAGCTTAGTCTCTTACCTAGAGGCTTCAATCTCCAAAAATTAAGGTTGAGGCTCTTCAAATCTTCTTCAATTATCAATAATTCTTAGCACCTCCTTGAGTTGAGCTCAATCTCCAATTCTTGAGCCAAATTCCCCTACTCTCACACTCTCTCACGTTTTTCTCTCTTAGAATGGGCTCAAGTGTGTTCAAGATGAATAAAAGAGGTGAGTGTCACTCAATTAGCCTAATAAGTAGTAATTTATTCAAAAGTAAACAAATGGCATTATTTTAACCTGGTTTAATCGTTCCGAACCGAATTTTAATTAAACCTACCATAAAATTCTATAAATCCTAATTAGCACATAAATCAAGTCAATTTCTAATTCGAACACTGATAAGGCTTTCAATTTGCAAACCGAAACTAAAACGTGAGCAGATCTTTCTACGCCTAACAGATATAAACACAACAATGCAACACACACATGCGTTTTAATTTAGAATTTCACCTTAATTGCTAATTAGGGATAATTAATCATGGATTAACGTTAATCATGGGTCGGGGTTATTACAATAAAGCTCAAAAGGGACAAACAGTCTAAAACAGTCCTAAAATATCTTAAAAGGAGTTCTAAAACATACTTGAAGTAAGCTAAAAAAAGCAAGAATGAAAGGCCAACACATGGCACAAACTAGTCTATTAAGCATAGTTGCACTACAAGCATACAAGGCAAGACTCAAGTGGCCAAACCAGCTCAAAACAGAGCTAAAGCTAGTAAAAAAAGTAGCAAAAACATGCTGAGATCAAGTCACAAAATAGTAGAAAAACATGCTCACATGTTAGGCTATCTACACATGCAAACAAGACACAAGGAGGGGAGGCCACCCCCTCCTATTTTGGACCTCAAAACATGATTTTTACCACTGAAAATTCTCTAATTTTCAATGGTTAGAAAGGCCAAAAAGTTTGATGTAAAACGACTTTGAAAAATGGCACAACAACTTAGCAAACAAGCTACAAAAAGAGTGGACCACCCCTAACTCCAAAAAGGGCATAAACCACCATTTCTAAACCTTAAAAATAGAGGTTTTTGTAGTTGAAAACCAGGCCAAAAACAGTTTGCAAAGGTGGCAAAACAAGTGAGCAAAATAAGCTAAAAAGGGATAAGTTCTATACCTTTGAAGCAAAGCACACAATAAGCACAAATCTGAGCTTGAACCACCATTTTAGAGCTCAAAGGAGGCTCCAAGAGAGCTTCAAGCAACCTCAGCCCAAGGATGAACCACTTTGGTTAAGGGTTAGTACATTAAAGTTGGAAGTATACAAACTTTTAAGCACAAATGCTCAAAAGAAAGAGAAATCTAGAGAGAGAGGATTATAGAGAGAGAGAGAGAGAGAGAGAGAGAGAGATTTTAGAGAGAAAGACTCCCAAAATTTCTCACCTTCCAATATGAGAGAGATGGCCTCTATATATAGCAATACACAAGCCTCAGGTCGAACTATCTGATTTAGAGACAGCTGGAGCAGTGTAGGACAGCTGGAGGAGAAATATCTGCAAATTCTGAGCTTTCTGGACATTTTTGGTTGACCGGCCACATTGTTGGTCGACCAGTAACTAATGGTGGCAGACAAGGGTCAGTTTTGGCTGACCTATGGCCGGCACACTCCCCCAGTGGCTGACAGCAAAAACTGGTCCCTGTCCCCGACTTCAAACAAGTATAACTCCTTCATTTGGACTCATTTTTAGGTCATTCTTGAGCCTAAACTGAAGTCCTGGAAGTCTTATTTCCAATGGTGGAAGCCACACATCAAAATTCCAAGTGCCCTAAGATATATCCCTCTTTTAGTGAAGACTGCTCAGTTTCAGTCCAATCGGATTAATGCCTAACTTCAACCAGCCATATCTCCCTCATCTGGACGCGGCTTTAGGAGATTCTTGAGTGTAAAATGAAGCACCAGAAGTCCAATTTCCAACAGTGATGGCCTCATATCTGAAATCCAAGTGTACAAATGGATAGGCCCGATTTAACGAAGGCTGCCTGACTCTCTCTCTTAACGGTTCATGTTCATCTTCTCCTCCAACTAAGTTTCTTCCCTCTCCTCCCATTTTCTTCAAATCAAACCCCTAAACAAGATGTTTTAAAGATTTTTCAAATAGTTCACCTCTCTTTCATTCATTCCACTTTGTCCTTGCTTGGTTTACCGAAAAATGCAACATTTAACGAAATGCGAGCCTCGAAACACCGTAGGAACTTTGTTTCAAAAATATTTTGAAAGAGAGGGTTTTAAGGTCTAAAAATATTTTTGGTAAAAAACGTTTTGGTCCAAAAATGGGGTGTGAGGTTTGGGATTTGACGCTCTCCTTGCCAAAGAAATCAAATCTTTGCACTAGATAGCCTGCACTATCAAGTAAACAATCAGTGGGGCCCAAGTCTTAAGGGCAGTCAAAAATAAGGTGTCTACATATAGGCATGTCATACTTATATCTTTGTTAATAGGGATGGCAATTTAAACCCGGCCCGACGGGGACCCGACCCCCCGACCCCGATTTGAATGGTTTTTCCCCGAAAAATATCCTCAACGGGGAGGGGATGGTATTCAAAAATTAATCCCCGATCAGTTTTGGGCCGGGGACGGGGATAAGTGTCTCAGCCCCGTACCCGGCCCGTCCCCAGCCTCGGCCCCGTTTCCCCGATACAAAATTACTATTCTATCCCTATATATATATATATATATATATATATCAAACCCTAAACACACATAACCTCTCATTTCACTGGAGTCACACCGTCCCTCTCTGTCTCTCTCCCCGCCTAGCTCCCTCGTCTCCCTGCCGATCTCGCCGATCTCCCTCCTCCTCTCTCTCTCCCCGCCGATCTCCCTTCTCTACCCGCAGATCTCTCGCCGATCTCCCTCTTCCTCTTCCTCAGTTCGACCGGCGAACGAGACCCTCCCTCCTCTCCAAACACTGTCGTAACCACAGCCCTGAGAGGCTGGCCACGGCGGCTCTGTTCGGGCTCCCCGCCGATCTCCCTCCTCCTCTCTCTCTCATCGCTGATGTCATGCTTGTGTTTGTTCTTGACCTCTCTCTCTCTCTCTGTGAATATTTCTGATTTTTTATTTTTTATTTTTTATTTTTTGCATCTGATTTCCCATCTGTATGATTTGTTGGGTTTTGGATCTGTATTAATTTTTCCGATCTGTGCGATCTGTGAATGTTGTTGTTGATGATGAAAATCTATGTTTTAGATCTGTGAATGTTTCAGATCTATGTATGGGTGCGATTTGTGTGAATGTTTCAGATCTATGTTGAATTTTTTTTTTTTTTTTGACCGGGGAATCTTCGGGGTTGGGGATCCCCGATCCCCGTTAGGGGGCAGGGCGGGGGTGGTAATAGGTTCCCCGTCGGGGATCGGGGGCGGGGCCGGGGAAATTTTGACCATCGGGGATCGGGGACGGGGAGTGTGATCCCCGGCCCCGCCCCGCCCCGCTCCGTTGCCATTCCTATTTGTTAAGATCCATATATTGTGTTAGTTTGTTTCTACTGGGCTTTGGCACACCCTACTTGGGAAAAATTATTTTTAGGTGCTGGTGATATGCCTCCGCCAAGGCAATAGTTTGGAGGGACTTTGGAGCAAAGGCTTCATTTTGTTGTATATTTTTTTTTTTATAGCCACGACCTTTATTTTTATTGAGCTAGTTTTACTTTTGTTGTAACCAAGCCATGACTGAGAAAGTTGTAAGTGTATAGGGCATTTACTTTTGCTAAACTCTTTTGTACTATCAACTCTATGAAATGCAAGAACATTACATTCTGATTCATACTGTTATTCATGTATGTTCTTGGTTAGATTTATGATTTATTTCTGGGTGTAACAGATGACTTGGTAAATTTAGTGAAGGCACAAAGCAAGGAACTAACTGTTAACCACACTGTTGGCACGCACAGTTACACAATGAGCAAGCTATTGCACGACTGTATGAAATATAGGGAGTGGACCCACCTATCCACTTCTCCGTTTCGGAGTGATGCTTATGGAGCTACCGAACAATAGGGAGATGCTTATAAGTATTCCCACAGACCAAGGCATTATCATGTGGCTGCAGGCAAAGAAAATAGACAAAGAAAGGAGTGGAGGTGTAACTCTTGTGAGTTTGTTGCGTAATAAAGGACTTCGCTTTTAAATCTACTCAAGCAACAACTCCAACGACTTTGTTTATTTTTACTTGAACGTTGTTGTGTCTGTTGACCATTTTTTCTTCTTTCCCTCTTGGTTGTATTTTACTATTGCTGCACCAACTGAAGACTGGGACATGTAACTGCTACATGTCAACACTAGACATGGTGGTTTGGTTTATTAATTTAATTTTTTTTTTATTTCAGTTTGTTTATTCACATCGTATGGAGTTATGCAAAAGGTGTATTGTCTTTGCTGGTTTTTTGTGTTGATTGCGCAGAGGAGATGGCCTAGCTGGCCAAGTAAACAGTTTTTTGTTTGAAAAACCTGTTTGTGGTAACCATGATTTGTATAGGATGTGATGCAATGTTAATTTAATTTTTGGTAGGCAAATTTTTTCCCCAATACCCATTATGAACAGCTTTGGAATTTTTGCATTTCAGATTTTGGTATGTGTGTTTGTGTACACATGAATATTTGTAAAGTTCTGTTTGACCAATTACTTAGATAGCATATGCGGTAAGGCTTTCCATTTCTCCATTTGGTTATTTCCAATGTTATGTGTATATTAAAAAAAAAATTTGTTTATCCCAAGGACTTTGTATATAATGTAGGGATGACAATTTGAAACCAACCTGACGGGGACTCGACTCCCCAATTCCTATTAGAAGGGTTTTTTTTCAAAAAATACCCCCGATGGGTCAGGAATGGTATTTGAAAATAAATCTCTGACCATTTTTGAGCCGGGGACAGGGATACGTTCCCCGGCCCCAGCCTCGGTCGGTCCCCATCCCCATTTTCCCAGAACTGAAATTACCGTTATACCCCTTTATATATATATATATATATACACATATATAAACCAAACCTTACCTCACAGACAATACAAACTGTCTTTCATCTCATTTCTCTCCGCGCCCATCTCTGATTTCCACTGTCGTCGATCGAAGCACCACCAATCTCTATCTCGTTCTCATCTTTCTTTCTGTGATGATGATGACGACTCAAATCTAGAATCTACTGCCCTCTTCCGCTTCAGATCTGGACTTTGCCACCTTAGATTTGGTTTCGAAACTACCTCGGATCTGCCTTTCTTTGCCTCATCTCATCTCTCCTTCAATCTCGCGTCACTCATCGTTTGGTGAGCTTTTCAGATTTACAGATGGGTTAGACTACGTTTTAATGGTTTTCTTCTCTCTCTCTCTCTCTCTCTCTCTCGTTTCTGTTTGTTTTTTTTTTTTTTTTTTGTAGTACGATGAAATCCTTGGCAAAGGCTCTTTAAAGACAGTGTAGGTAAATTTAAAATTTATTTTCTTCTATTTTACAGCATAACAATTTTAGGATTTCTTCCAAATTTGAAGTTTTTTCTAGTCTTCCCTGATGGTATTTGATATGGATTTGTCAAATGCCCATTTTAGATTTGTTCACAACTTGAAAGTTTCTGGGGTTTTTTGAAGATGTGTGAAAATTCTTGTTTCAGATTTCTTTGAAAATTTGGATCATTGGGGTCTTTAGAAGTAATTTGCAAGTGGGTATATGATAGATTTGACATTCTGATTTGTTTTCATACTTGTTGATTGATGCAGTTACAGAGCATTTGATGAGTATGAGGTTTTATAATTCTTGGGTTGATACTTCTTGGGTTTTGTACTTCTTGGATTGATACAATTATAGAGCATTTGATGAGTATGAGCAATTGACATTCTGGGTTCTCTCCTGGGTTTTCTCCCATTCTGTCTTCTTGGGAAGATGGTGATGTTGAGGATTTTTCAAGGTCGAGGAAACCCAATCCCCGTTATGGGGCTGGGGCTGGGGCGGGGGCGGGGGCGGGGGCGGGGGCGGGAGCGGGGGCGGGGGTGATTGGCTCCTGTCAGGGATCGGGGGTAGGGACAAAGAGTTTTTTATATTCAGGGATTGGGGACGGGGAATGTGATCTTGAGCCCCAGTCTAGCCCATTGTCATTCATCATATAATGCCATCTTTACAACAAATGAACTTGTGCTAACCTATTGTGGTCGTATTTTTACTAGAGATGAACGATGACGATGACGACGACGACGGTGCACGGATGAATCAAATGTTATATGATTTCGCTGCGCTCGCAACATAGTGGCAGAATGAATTGAACTATGCTTATGTTGAAGTGCATAGAATTCCATCTTGATAGGGCGGACATGGATTGCACAGTGGCTTATTCCGATATGAATTGTGCATGCCCAAACATGTGTTCACTCGGTTATGTGCTACATTGGTAAATGATTTCCAGTTGTGTGTACCTGAGCTTGCGCACGGCTTGCACGTTGAGGAGAGTTGCAATATGCATTTATGTGCTTAAAAACCTGCCAAACAGGCAGCTACAAGAACAATTCCAACACTCTGGTGAAACAATTTCACGGTATTTTCGTAATGTATCAAAAGCAATGAAAAAGTTCACCATCGCTCACTGCAAGCCCCCCTCTCAGTTTCATACGTACAAGGATCCCTATCTGCAGTCCTAACCACAATATTTGCCGTTCAAAGTGCACAAAACTATTATTCAACGTTTTGGATTATGTTCATATGAAGATGCGACTTTGAAGATGCAATTACACATTCAATTTATTTGTTGATATTAATGTGCGACTGTCGCTTACGTGATGTGTATGATTGCTTAGGTGCCTTGGATGAGACACACATGCTAGCATGCATAAAGGAGTCAGAAGCAGCCCTGTATTTCAGTCGAAATAGGTGCCACTCTCAGAACATTTTGGTGGTGTGTGACGTTAACATGTGATTCGTGTTTGTATCTTACAGGTGGGAGGGCATCATGCATGATAGTTGGGTTTTGAGCAATGTAACCGAGGATGCAAAATAAAATTTCCCTACTCCACTCGATAGTACGTACACCCAAATCCATATTTTTGTGAATATCTTTTGATTTGCTCAGATACAGTTGGTGTGAATTGAAAATTTATGTTATGATGGATTATTATCTTTTGGTTTATATGAAAAAATTAAATTAGGTCACGATTAATAACAATTGTTTTATTTTTCTCAAAAATCAACTAAGAAATATGACTTGATGTTGGAAGCATATAAAAAATATGACTTGATGTTGCAACGAAAAAAATATTTCTTTCATAGAGCGTGAAAAGTTATTGCAATTTTTGTACCTTATCAGGTTCCATTTGATTACCCATACACTTGTCTATATAAATGTTATGAACATTTCGTGTTTGATAGGCTGCTATTATCTTGTAGATATAGCAATAAGAAGGGCGCCCTAGCACTATACAAAGGCAACCGATACAACAAACCGGAATTTCAAAGGCACAATTCAAGAAACCATAATGAGTTGTTCAACTGTGCACACTCATCTTTGCGAAGTGTGATTGAGCGGGTGCTTGGTAGGCGCGATGGAGATTTCTTAAAGATATGCCTTGGTTTGATTTTCGTAAAGTGCAGGTGCCATTGGTTGCAGTATCCGTGGCTTTACATAATTTTATATGCAGAAATAGTCAAGACGATGAGATAGTTGTAGCTGTCACCAATGTGACAAAGTATGCTTATCCGGATATGCCTGACCGAGATGATTTGGCTACCCTTGACGATGCCCTGATATCTGGGGACGACGACATTGAGATGGCGCAGGTGTGGGCTCAAATCAGGGCAGAGTTGGTCCAAATTAGCCGTAATGCTCACTAGCTGCAAATGTTAAGCGATGCATGTCAATACTATGCTATGTTTCAGGAAATTGGAGAAGACAGCTTGTGTATTTTTTTTAACTTTAAGTTTTTATATGGTGGAAGCTGTTGGTAGCAGAGTTTGGTTGGAGTTTTACAGATAAGTTTTGGCATTACTTTTTAATGGAGTTTTGCACAGAGAAGTTCAAACCAATTTTATTTTCAAGTTTGAAAGAGTTCATTAAAAAGTATTGCAAAAAGAGTGTATAGATGTAATTATCAATGAAATTCTGAAAACATGTTGGCAGTGATTTTTGAAAATTTTTGTAAAACATAAGATTCACAAAATTTCACTCTATGTGGTTCAAATTTTCTACATTCAAATTTCTTTTTTTCTTTTTTTTTTTTGTGGGTTTTTGTGTTTCCGTGTTCTATTATATGTTTTCTATAAGTGAATACATTTGAAGTCATCAATTTTCGTGTTTTCGTGTTTTTTTCTAACAATTTTTTGATTACACTAGAACTACAACAGATGTACTGCATTGATGAACAATATTTTTTATATTGGAAAAATGCTTCAGAGCTCGAAATTTCTGAGGCTCAAGTGGCCCAAATTCAAAACGACGTCGTTTAGAATTTTTTTTGCTTCTCTTTTATCTCTGAAACAAGGAGAAGAGTGAAGAGAGAATAGAGCAGAGAGAAGAGGGAGGAAGAGAGAAAAAAGAGAGAAGAGGTGATGGCGGTGTGACGGAAGTAATGGCGGCACGACGGAGGTGATGGCGGCACGACGGAGGCGATGGCACGACGATGATGGCACGGCGGTGGGTCTCTTCCTCCCTCTTCTCTCAACAGATCTATGTGTGTATACACATATACACACATAGATCTGTCTCTACTCTATCTCTTTCCTCTCATCTCCTCAATTGTTGTGGGTTTGTTTTTTATTTTGATTTGTTTTTGGATTTGGTGGTTTTTTTTTTTATTTCGATTTTTTGATTTAGATTTTGATTTTTTTGAAGAGTAGAGCGGAACAGATCAGAGAAGGAAGAAGAGGAAGAAGAGAGGGGGATGGGGGAAAAAGGAGAAGAAAAAAGAAAAGAAGATGCCAAAACGATGTTGTTTTGGCACCTCAAGCCATTCGGGCCACAATGAATTCGGCCTACGTAGCGGGACTGCTTATATTATTGCTATTTAAATTTGTAAAGATTTTTTTCACACAGATTATATTTTTTCAGTGTTTTTATGGTTTTTTTTTTTGATCAGCAAAGAAAAATTTCATTAAACAGCATGAAATTAAAAGTACAGGAAGATGACATGCATTGAGAGAGATTCGGCAGTATAAAAATATCCCTACTACTGCTACTCGCATCCATACAACCAACCCCCAAGCCTCTCGATTTTTTTTTTTTAACCAAAAAAGCTAAGAAGAACTTAACTAGAGAATTTAAAATACAAGAATCCTCACATACTCAACCCACCAAAAACACCCACGACTAACTAAATGAACTTACCCATCACCCAAAATAAGCTAACAACACTAAACCACTCCTCTGCAGCTACAACTCCCAACACGCCTCTGCTGCGTGACCTGACCCAGCACGCCTCTGCTGCAAGAAACAATACACGCCTCTGCACTTCAGCTACCCACTCGAAGCTGCTGTCCACGCCACCTCTAGGCACGCCTCTACCAAGGAGACACCATAGCCACCACTGGGAACACCACCCACTGCCGAATACACCGACAGAAAGCACCCCTGCTGCAACACCCACGGCTGGGAACACCACTCACTGCCGAATACACCCACTGCCGACAGAAAAACACCTCTACTGCAACACCCACTGCCCGGGAACACCCACTGCCGAAACCCACCCACCCCAGGCCTTCTTCTCGCTCACACCCAAAACCCACACCTATGCCTCTGCTGCCAAACTCCACAGACCAACACCCATTGGCAAACTCGACAAAAACAACACCCAACTTCACCCTTCAAACTCTCCCTCGAGGAGGAGCGCACGAGTGCCAACCGGACAGAACTGTATCACCTACAATACCCTTGTTTCTGCCAAAAAACGCACCCCTCAAACTCCTACTCGCCAAAAGCACTCGAATGAAATCCCTGGCTGCCACTGAAGAATCGGCTCTTACGTGTATGTAATAGTTAAATGAATTAGCATAATAAAATTATTCAAGGTGTACCAAACAAAACATAAGCGATACAAACGAATTCTATTTTTCTGATAAGTGAATCTTGAAAAGCCAAATCAAACAAACTGATTATATTTCACAAATCATAAATTAAACATTTTCGTTAAATATTTATTTTTTTTAATGAGAAATTATTTTGGAATACCAAATTGGTGAAGTCTAATCTTTGCTTTGTTTCTATATATTTGTTGGGAAAAATCTGAGTTTTGCAAAGAATTTGGTATGGATGTGGTCATTGAATTATAATGAACATTTGACAAGAGTTCGGACATATATATAATTACTAGGGAAGTTGTGAAAAAAATTGCCTGAAATGATTTTTTGGGAAAAAATTTAATATAATTATTACATTCCACAAATTTTAACATAATTCACCAATGAAATTATAAAAAAAAAAATTCCTTTATAACTATTTTTTTGAGTTCGAAAACTGGTGAGATCCAATTTGTACATTTTTTTTAAAACCATATTCTTACATATCAAAATCGGTTAAGTCCATTATATTATATCCGTACCAACATTATATGATGCTAACAACCCTGTATTTCCCCTCCTTATATGTTGCTACACATGTCGAGCCTCTTGTCTTTATCACTTCACCTGAGAGCATGTTAGGTAAAGTAACATGGTGGTGGATATAGAGTTGTCTACATTAAAGGGTAAAAATGTCAATTTACCTATTTTGCCTTTATTTATATTATTTTTTCACATCTTTTTGTAAAAATGAAAAAATTCTTTCTAAACATACTAAAAAGCTAAAAAAACTGTGTATTTAGGCTTCGTTTGGAAAGAATGATTGGATTGGGTTTAGGATTATTTTAGTCACAAAAAGACAAAATAGGCTTTTTAGCCTAATAAAACAAAGCATCATATCCAAATCACAATCATTATATTATTTCCCTAACAAAAAGTCAAAAAAGCCAAAAAGTCCTTTCTAAACAAGACTTTTTAACACTAGAATAAAATAGTCAAAAAGTTAAAAAGCCAACCCACTTCTCAAACCAACCCCTAATCTATTGCGAATTTTAGTGTGGCCATCCAATAATAAGAAACTGTGTATTTACATTACTCAATATATAAACTTCGAAAGGGTTGTTAAAGCAATATTGCAACCACCAATTTAGAAAGAGAATGAAAAATCAAGGAAGAGAAAGAGGTGGTGGACGGTGGTGGTGCTAGTACCATGTCCAATATAAGGGCACATAAGTCCTATGATGGAACTGGGCACTACCCTTCACTCTAAAGGCTTCTCCATCACAATTGCATACACCTTCTTCAACTCTCCCAACCCTTCCAACCACTCTCATCTCATCTTTCGCCATATCCCAAACGGCCTAACCGACCGCGACACCTCTTCCGGAGATTTCCCAACTCCTGTGTCAACTATTAACACCAACTGTGAAGCTCCACTTAGAGAATGCTTGGCTCAAATGATGAACCAAGGAGAGAGGAAGAGAAATGAAGTGGCCTGTATTATCTATGTGTCACGACCCAAACCCGGCCCTATGGGTTTAGCACCGTAATCGGCCAGTAATCCGAGATTACCGAAGGCCTGCAGAACAGTAATCCAATAAAACAGAATACAGAGCCTGGCGGAAGCCAATACAGTAAATAAACAATGCCCAATGAGCTGTGACAGTCTGTATGCCAAAAAGATTTTTCATGCATTCATATAATCACAACAGTACAGGCTATACAAGCATTTACAGACATTCAGTACAGGGATCTAATCCCTTGATAACAGTACAGTACAGCAGTGCAGTACAGTAATACAAACAGTAACAGGGACTAGCGGGGGAAAAGACACCCCAAGCCATAGCATGGCGAACTCGGAACCTCGCAGTGAGGCACGGTGGTTGGCTTGACAAAACTGGAAAACCCTGACGCCTCAAGCTTTGATCCGGTGCCTGTACACCTATATATATATATGAGCAGTGAGCTAAAGCCCAGTGAATAACATAAAGCGTAAAGGGGTTTAGAATGAATGTCCTTACAGTAATGAAAACAGTTCACTTCAATCAGTATTTCAGTTGCTCAATACAGTAAACAGTCATATGTGGTACATCCATTAGCATATCAGTAACAGTAGGTCTTAAAAGACCAAACAGTAATGATGGCCATCAGTCAGTAAACAGTAGTGGCTCCACGAGGGAATCGACAGAGATCTCTGTAACAGTAACAGTAAACAGTAGGTGCTAAGGATGCCACAGTACAGTTCAGAAATAAAGGACATACATTCATTCAGTAATACCAGTTCAGTAAACAGTTCAGTTCAGTATTCAAAGATAATCAGTTGAACATATCTTTACACAATTGTTACTCACAGAGTTCGGGCTACGGTATGCTAGAGCGTGTCTCCCCAGTCGCCAACCCTACACAGTTCACAGGTTGAACACACACTAAGCTACACAGTTGGGAAATATCATAATTTAATCCCTAATTGCCTCGGTGTGTTCTACATCTATATCCTCAACAAGATGTCTTAAACTAGGTCTAAGAATGCCTAGAATGAGATGAGGATGCAAAGATGCACTTTTAAAAGCAGTTTCAGATTTTTCAGAAAACAGAGTCCCGCTCGAGCGTAGGTAACTCCGCTCGAGCGGACATGCAGATAGAATTACCCGCTCGAGCGTTCTGCAAAACAGTCAAAAGTGCTGGATGGGTGAAATCTCCGCTCGACGGACGCTTGACGCCCGCTCGAGCTTGAGACACGTGATTCCGCTCGAGCGCCCAATCCTTCGCTCGAGCGGACTGTAAAACAGTGCAGAGAGATGCTGGATGCTCGGATTCCACGCTCGAGCGTCTCTATCTCCGCTCGAGCGGGAGTGCGAAATCTGGAAATCCCAGATTGCACCTCCAAGCTCAAACTCAAGTTCAAA
Source organism: Camellia sinensis (assembly GCF_055761805.1). Lineage (NCBI taxonomy): Eukaryota > Viridiplantae > Streptophyta > Magnoliopsida > Ericales > Theaceae > Camellia > Camellia sinensis. Next base: position 65,177,998 of record NC_138974.1, read on the forward strand.
AGCATCAAAACCGATCCTCTTGGGCTAATTTCTGGAAAAACACTTGTAAACACATAGAATAACATGGTTCAAAGCTCGATTTGAGAAACCAAAGCCCAAGGGTGTTTAATTCAAACCCAATTTCAAACCAATATCGAGAATACGATGAACATGCAAACATGCATGAATTCAAATCATTTCAAAGCTTCAAAACATGCTCTAGTGAGCCAATTTATCCAAAAACAAGTTGAAAACATGGACCAATACAAAGTTATGGACATGCATGCACTCTTTTACCATGAAACCCACTCTCAACTTAACAATTCAAACATGCAAGCATGAATTATGCTCTATATCAACATGCATGAACTAAAACATGACTTAGCTCTACAATTTAACATGGACCATGCAAGAATTAGTTCAAACACAAGAATGAGAAGATGAAATCCTTACCTAGGTTCCTTGAATGCAAGTCTAGAGGTTCAATTATGCACTTAAGCTTTCAATTCCTCCAATTCCAAGCAATTCTAAAGATGAATCAAGTTGGATCACTCTTTTCCTCTTACTCTATCTCTCTCTAGTCGGCAATGAGAAGGGAAATGGCTGAGGAGATGGTTTTTGATTCAAGTGTAATGAGCTCAAAGGTGTATGAGGTAGTGGGCACTTAAGGCTAGTTTGGTAAATAAGGCCAACTTAAGCAATTGATCAGGATTTAATCTAATTTAATCACACCTAATCAGTTTTCAGATAAATATACCATAAAATCACATTAATTATGATGATCATAAAACATCAATCAGTTTCGGCTTCGGCCGCCGATAAGGCCTTCAATTAGCAGTTTAAACAGAACACGTGAACAGATCAAAGAAACAATCAAACAGATAGAATACCAATTAACACACATACTCAGTCAATTCAGTTCCAGTTTTCAGTCAGTCGGTTCAGTACTTTAACCAGTCCAATTATCAGTCATAATTAGTTCAGTTTAACGGTAATCACTGTTTATCAGTACACAATCAGTCATTAATCGGTAAACAGTATGAGGGTTGTTACACTATGACACACTCATGCATGCCATTGAGACCGTCGCTAATCATCTGAAGATTCCGACCATGGTGTTGCAAACCAGTGGTGCTTCTGCTATGGTTGTTTATGGTTCCATGACTAGCCTCCATGAGGCCGTCTACTTTCTTTTGCAAGGTATATATACCTTACAATTAACCCACTAACTCACTCTCTCTCACGCACCTTATTAAGGTTAAGGGTATTCACTTGATTATACAATATGTTTTCATGATCACTTGTTATCTATGAATTTTTTAGTTTGTTTGTTTATTTGTTGATCATCTTAGGTTTCATTTAGGATGTGGGTTGGTTTTTGGATTTTTAGCTATATCTGCGATTAAAAAGTCTCGTTTGGATGAGCTTTTCAATTTTTTTGACTTTTATGAGAGAAAAACATTTTATTTTATTGACTTTTTAGTATATTTTATCTTTTTGTGATTATTTTAACATTTTTAGCCTCAAAAATCCTCATGCCAAACAAGGGCTTAGATTGTTGGCATGAACTCATTTTATTAAAATTTGAACACCCAACCCATTGGATGAAAACAATTTTTGATAATATTAATAATGATGTTGTCATGCGAAAAATTCGTAATTATGAAAAATTGTAGAAGGCAATTGCAAAATTCAGTATATCTACATTTTTATGTCAAAACATTAGTGTATATATATGGTTGTGCACAGGCTATATTATGAAATTACAATCCATGCGGTTGAGAGATTTTTTTTTATTTTTTAATAATAATTATAAATAATAAATAGAAGAAGAAGAAGAAGACGAAAAAGAAATGAAGCAATTTTGGCATCATAACTCTTATGCGGGGATTTTCAAAAATCATAAAAGGGTTCTAATATAAAGTTTCACCAATTTAGTTTAAAAAAACAAAAAAAATAGAATAACAATACGTAAAGGAAATTATACATATCTCAACCACGATGACAAAACAAGAAGAAAATAGCAAAACAAAAACTAACTGACAAACATTAAGCAGACACAAGCCCTGACCGCCTAAATCTCCTAATCAAACACAACCTAAAAGAAATAATGGCAAAACAAAAACATAGCTAGACAGAAATGTAGAAGTTACTCCACAAAAGAGAAGAAAAAAAACACTACTGCTATAATGATAACAACACGGCTATCTGAAAATTTTAAATAAATTAGTAATAGTTATTAACAAGTATAATCTTATATACGGAGAATTCTATGCCCTATATACACTTTATATATTGCAAAAAATTAAGATTATTCACTAACCATAAACTCCATATATCCAGATTCTAAATTGTAGGACCTAGTCCCGGGACTCCATCCCCTGAGGTTCAAAGACCTACCCATCTCCAAATCCGACAGTGTAGAATCCCTGCTCCAACTTCTTCTGTTCATTGTCTGCAACGAAACAACATCCTTTGTCATCATCTGGAACACCTTGGACTTCTAGAGAACCCGACATTGTTCGAACTCCAACACCACCATCAAATCTCATTCTTCCCAATCGGCCCTCTATTCAAAATCTCCTCACCCTCTTCGAGCACTTCCTTACTTGAGGAAAATATCAACTGCATTTGGCTTGACAAGCAAGCCCAAAACTCTGTTCTATACAAAAGCTTGGGAAGCTTAGCTTTTGTGAACGAGACAGAGCTAGCAGAGATGGCTTGGGGGCTGGCTAATAGTGGGCAGACATTCTTGTGGGTGATTCGACCCAGTTCAGTTCATGGGTCTGAATAGATCGAGCTATTGCCAGAAGGTTTTGATGATGTGATTGGTGAGAGAGGATGCATTGTGAAGTAGGCACCCCAAAAGGAGGTGTTGGCTCATGGTGGAGTAGGCGGGTTTTGGAGCCGCTGTGGGTGGAACTCGGTCCTAGAAAGTGTTTCGGAGGGGGTTCCGATGATATGTTCGCCGTGTTTTGGAGACCAGAAAGTGAATGCGAGGTATGGTAATAGTGTGTGGAAGGTGGGTCTGGAACTAGTGGGGGATGGATTGTTGAGATGGGAGATAGAGAGAATGGTGAAAAGGCTTATGGGAGGGGAAGAATGGAGGGGATGAGAGAGAGCTACTAATTTGAAGAAAAAGGTTAAGGTTTGTGTTAATGAGGGTGGTTCTTCCTACAATTCCTTGAATGACTTGGTAGAATTTATTTTGTCTTTGTGATTCCAATATGACCATTTCATGATCTTACATTCAATAAGAAGTTGGTTGTTTCATGAAGACTCTTGATTTTAATAGTCTCAGAGTTTATTTACTTGTTGCACGAGAAAAAAGAAGACTTTAGAGAGGCAAAAGAGCAATGATACTAATATTAAATCAATCACATAATAATTTACTGGAAATGGAATGAGTAATTTTATGGGTAATGTTAGGGATATCAAATTTTTTATCAAATAAATGACCAAATGTCTCATATGGGTGTGGAGTCTACTTTTTTGTGGATCCTACACCTATTCGAGATATTTGGTCATTTGTTTGATAGAAAATTTGGGGCCTATAACATTTTCTGTAATTCTACAGTTATTACTTTTTTATACCATATTTAATATACAATCTTATTTTTTAACACATTACTTAACATAAATATGAGTGGTGAGACCTATTACACCAATAATATGTTGACACAAATAGTATATTAACATGATATAAAAAGGTGATAAATATAGTATTATTGAAACGTAATAGATACTAGTTGGCATTAAATTCAATTATGACAAGGTTCACTATAGCGATCTCGGTTTTCCCTTCATTGTTTAATTGTATTCCAGACTCGGTTCCGTGGATATGTTGTTGCCTTATTCTCATTTCCATCCTTTAATCTTTGTATTTGAGTCTTGGGTTGTGTTGGGCAGGTTTGGAACAGGTTGGTTGTGTTCGGAAACCAAAAGTTGATGCCCAGATTTTGGCCTCCACGCTCGAGCGGGACTCTTGACACTCAAGCGAACCCTTTTGTTTTTTCTTCTTCACTTGAGCGGGCGTTTTTACGCTCGAGCATGATTTTCCATCTCTCAGTATTTTGTTCTGTAGGTCATTAGACGCTCGAGCGTCCACTTTTACGCTCGAGCGGGGACCATCGACTGCAAAACTTCTGGAAGTGTGCATCCGGTGCTCGAGCTGCACTTTTGACGCTCGAGCGTGAGTCTGTGTTTGACGCTCGAGCGGGGAATCCCATGCTCGAGCGGACCTGTTTGTATATCAATCCGAATTTCGACTTTGGGATCACTTTTTCGGTGCCTATTCTCTCTCTAACTTTTCAAAACCTCCATTAGAGAGCTCCTCTCTCTAGATTTCAACTTTTCTATGAGGTTTGATCTAGTTTGAGTGATCATCTTCCTTAGTTTCTTTGCAAAAAAGTGTGGGGTTTGGCTTGTTCTTCATTTTGATCAGAAAATCTTGGGATTTGGAGCACCTTCGAAATTCTTCATCTTCTCCTTTGGGTCTCTCCATTTGAGGTAGGGATAACTATTCATTTTTATGATCTTTAACATAGATGTTAGGCATTTTGTATAAATAGTTTGATTTGGGAGGTTAGGGTTTGAGATTTGAAATATTGAAAAAAGGGGTTTTGTTCCTTTTGAACTATATATGTGTATATGGGTCTTAACATGAGGTTGTGAATGTTTATTAATGATATTTGGACCATTGGGTCAATATTGGAAAAAAAAAATGAGAAAATGCCATATTTAGGTTTTTATTGGGTCATTAGTGTAATTAATGACTTTCGTTATGAAATATGAAATTGGGATGGAAATGATGAAGTTGGCTTAAGATGAGATCGAATGGTGAAGTTGAATATATTAATCGCTCATTTTTTTTTTGAAAATGTTGATAATTTATCTGTTGATGCATTTATTATCTGTTTAGAAATAATTGTTTTGGGCTATCGGTGGAGGATAGTCTTGATTGTTGTAGACACTGCATGACGATTAGGTGAATCAAAACTAATCGATTGAATATGTCATTGAATATGACGGTTTGAATAATACATCGAATTTGTGTATTGATTGATCATGTATATGATAATTGTTTATATACATTGTTTTGTGTGGGAGAAGATATGGGATGTACTCCACGGTTTAGGAGGAGATAGGAGATGGACTCCTAAACCAGATATTATTTGGGAAGAGATAGGGGATTGACTCTATTAATATAGCGAATCTGTGTATCATTTGTGAAGTATGGAAGTGTTTTATTATGAGTTGCCATCTCATATGAATTGTGAAGTATGGAAGTGTTTTATTATGAGTTATAATCTCATTTAAATTGTTGATATTGGAAAGGTTTCTGACATGAGCTGTAGTCTTGTGGGAATTGTTTGGCCAGGTTCTGAGCCATGTTTATAAATCGGAATTGCTAAGTAAAGGAAAATGAAATGAAACATGGACATATCTGTTATAGAATTAGGTTGTGTCGTATGTTGGTTTATATTAGTTAAACATTTATCAAATGCTAATGTTTTAGTTATTGCTCATATTATGTTTAGTATATCTCTACTGGGCGTTGGCTCACCCTATATGGGACATCATTTTCAGGTTCAGGTGATATGCCACATCCAAGGACGTAGCTTGGGAGGCTTTAGGCTGAAAGCTCTTTTTGTTGTTCTCTTTTGTATATTACATGTATATCAAGTCATGGGCTTACTTTGTGTAAAGAGTTAGAACTCTACTTTTGTTGAACCCAAGTGTTGACTTGGAAAGTTGTAAGCCTATACTTTTGTTGTCAACATGTAATATTTCTTGTAAGAATACTCTGATGTTGGTAATATGATATCTCTTTTTGTATCATGAATGCATGATTTTGGGTTTATTTTTGAGGGCGTTACATTCACATTCAAAAAAAAATCATTAATACACTTTTCATGAATTTTTATTTGTTTTTAACGAGCTTTGCTACATGCTCTGATTTCATTACTTCCAATTACACTTTTAATGAAGTAACAAACAATTTTGAAAGGAGAAAAGAGAGTTTGAACAAAATTGATTGGTTAGTGTTATTTGTCACCTCATTAGAGATGTAATTGGGGGTAATGAAATGAGAGATGGAATATTTCTCATTTTTAAATACTACAAATTTATTGTCAATGAGTAAATCAATTTTCCCTGAATATGATTTAATTATAATGTAATTGATTTCAATTATTGAACATGTTAGGTAATTCTTTTTTATATATTTTCTAATTATTAATCAATCATCTGTTTTACATAGGGGTGGGCGCGGGTTGGTTGCGGCCACGGAACCTCAAATTCGTCATCCGTCTACCAGATTGACGGATAAGAGAAAATCAACTCGCATTTGTCCGCCAATCGGGCGAATGTAGATTAAGTGGATTGGCGGATGAAAGCGAATTAATTTGACGGTTTAATATTTTATAAATTTTCAACATAATTCAACTTGTGCACTTCCTCAAAAACAAAAAAAAAAAAAAGTATTACAGTCAATGACTTAAAAAAAGTATTATAATCACTGCATGCCTCATCCAAAGAAAGAAAGTTTGAAATTTTAGAATATTACAATCGTTGTATGCCTCATCCACATATTATAATCACGGCATGCCTTATCTATATAAAGTATTACAATATCCGATTCTTAAAATATAAAAACAATTCAAACCACTAAAACCATGAACAGAGCAGTAATAGACATTGTATGCCTCTATATTGTTACATTTATATCTACTTTTTAAAACAAAAACTAACCAGCATATATTATTTTTTTATTTATTATTTTTAGAGTTAGATTTAAAAACAAAAAAATATAGATAAAAAATATATTTATTTTTTTCCATTCAGAAAATATATTCAAATTGAAAACTCTTTTTCAACAGAATATATTTAATAAAATATTTAAATTCTTTTTCAATTGAAAACACAAATAAAATATCTAAATAAATTGAAAACACAAAATCTTACAAATTTGCTAGGGGTGCTCGAAGTTCGATTACAGCCAAAAGAATCTTAAATCCTCCGTCTGTCCAAAACTAGGCAGATTGAAAAAAAACGCATCCGTCCAAAATGTAGCGGATTAGTTTAGTTTGGGTGAATTGGTATTTATTATTTTTAGAGTTAGATTTAAAAACTAAAAAATATAGATAAATAATACATTTATTTTTTTCAATTCAAAAAATATATTCAAGTTGAAAACTCTTTTTCAACAAAATATATTCAATAAAATATTTAAATTCTTTTTCAATTGAAAATACAAATAGAATATCTAAATAAATTGAAAACACAAAGTCTTATAAATTACTAGGGGTGTTCGCGGTTTGACAGTTCGGTTGCGGTCAAAGGAACTTCAAATCCGCCATCTGTCCAAAACTAGGCATATTGTAAAAAATCAATCCGTAACCGTTCGTTCGTCATCATGCATCTGTCCAAAATGTAACAGATTGGTACGGTTTGGTCAGTTTAGGTGAATCGATATATCCATTGTTCATCCCTAGTTTTACACATTATTGAGTTTAAAAAATAGACTTAGGTCTCGTTTGGCAACATTCAATTTTAGCTTAAAAATTAAAAAGTCACTAAAAAAATTAAAAAGCCAACAACCTATACCAAAAGGTTAAATCTTCTATTTTCTCTCTATTTTTTCTGTATCTTTTCGTAAAAATAAAAAAAATCATTCCAAATAAACTAATATTTTTACTTTATATTTTATTTAAAAAATTAAAAATTATTAAAACAATATGTTCTCCAGCGATATCATAATTTTTCTAGTCTTATTTACACTTCACCTCAGGTTTGTTTGTGTTTTTGTTTATGGACATAACTTTGGAGTAATTAGAAAGTGTAAGCCCCACTACATGTTATGACTGTTTGGTAAAACTTATAAATTATCTATTTTAACTTTAAACTTAATTTAAGTTAAAATATTATATTACCAATGTTAGGTAGTTTAAAATTTTGTAACTTAAATGACTCAAATTACTCAAAACGATGTCGTTTTGACAGATTTTAAGTATAAAACGACGTCGTTTTGATAAATTTGAGCTATTTAAGTCACAAAATTTTGAGCAACTAAACATTTTTCATATTATATTTAATACAATTTAAGTTAATCACAACTTTCCTAAGCGGGCCACTGGCCCGAGATAGCTTCTTTGTTGTGGATATTTCAGTTGGGACTTGGGACATTAGTGTAGAGATTTTTCGCACGTACTAGAAAGTTCGTCAGCATTTACCTCCAAAAAAAAAAAAAAAAAAACGAAAGGTCGATAAGCCGCGAAAGTACTGGAAGAATCCCTTACGTGCTATAAATGCCAAACACGTCCCTTCCCTCTTGTAGCAGAACATTTACGAGTAAAAATTTATCGGTATCCATGCAGAGTACTTAAGGCTTCCACAAATCACATTCTTTAATTCTTTCCTAGCAGCAAGTAAGATGTCGATGATCCCAAGCTTCTTCGGCAACCGACAAGGCAGCAGCATCTTCGATCCCTTCTCTCTCGACCCCTTCAGAAACTTCCCATTCTCCGAATTTTCCCAGGAAAATTCCGCAATCGCCAACGCCCGCGTGGACTGGAAGGAAACTCCGGAAGCTCACTTGTTCAAGGCCGATCTACCGGGGCTGAAGAAGGAGGAAGTGAAGGTGGAGATCGAGGACGACAGAGTTCTGCAGATTAGCGGAGAGAGAAAGGTGGAGAAGGAGGAGAAGAACAATACTTGGCACAGGGTTGAGCGCAGCAGCGGAAAGTTCATAAGGAGGTTTAGGCTGCCGGAAAACGCGAAGATGGATCAAGTGAAAGCTTCCATGGAGAACGGAGTTCTGACTGTCACGATTCCGAAGGAGGAAGTGAAGAAGCCTGAAATCAGGTCTATTGATATCTCTAGTTAGAATTGAGTGCCTATATTGTGAATCAGTCATGTAGTAGGGTGTGTGATTGATGTTAAGAGTGTCTAACCATTTGTTCGTGATGTAATTGCTATGCTTACTTTACGATTTAGTGAGGATTTTCAGTGTTTTGTTGAATTATTTGTGCATTTATGTTTGTACTCTGTACCGAACAACAATCAGATTTCAGAAAATAATAAAAATTCTTGATTGATGCAAGTAATGGCGAATCACTTTTTGTTTGCTTTATTTTCAATATCTCAAATAAATTTCTTATAATCTAATTTAATCTTAAAAAAAAAATTACTATCTATCATAAAGATTAGTTTAGAAAGTGGGTTTGTTTTTAATTTTTTTTTTTTTTTATTATTTTAGTTTAGAGTGAAAAAATTTTAGTTGGGAATGATTTTTTTGGTTTTTTTAATTTTTTGTAAGAGAGAGAATTTAATGATTATAGGTTGGATATAAATATTTTATTGGAAAATGTTTGGTAACTCAAAATTTTGTTGTTCAAATGGCTTAATTCTGTCAAAACGACATTGTTTTACACTCAAAATTTGTCAAAGCGACGTCGTTTTGAGTGATTTGAGTCATTTAAACCATAAAATTTTAAGGAAAATTTACCCATAAGTCCTAATTTTTGAAACGTTGAACCATTTAGTCCTAAAAGTTTTCTTATGCTCCATTTAGTCCTATTTTTTACATCAACATGATGTGAATGATGTAAATGATCTGATGAACCATTTAGTCCTAAAAGTTTTCTTATGCTCCATTTAGTCCCATTTTTACATCAACATGATGTGAATGATGTAAATGATCTGATGTTTCATTCTATAATTTCAAAATTTATTGAAATCTGATGAACATTAGATGTTTTTCATCCTATATTTTCAAATATTATTGAAATTTGATGAACATTAGATGTTTGAAATCCAATGTTTGTAACATGAGTCTGATGTTATTAACATTGTATCTGATGTTATTAACATTGTAATGGGACCTTTCAGTCTATAAGAAAACTTTTAGGACTAAACAGTGCATAAGTTATTAATTTGGGATTTATTGGTGCATCCCCCAAATTTTAAACTACTTAGCATTATTGTATTTTATTTTTTTCAATTAAAAGAGTTCCAACCAAACGAAATCATAATGATTTATAACGTGGTGCAATGAAGTAGATTATATATTTTAAAAAACATAAAAAAAATTAAAATGTCATTAAAGTAAAAACAATTAACACTATTTACTAAGAAAAATGATCAAGACCTTGTTTCCTCCCATCCTTTTTGACCTTCTCTTTTTCCTGATTGGCTAATTTATTTTTTTTTACTTCTCTTCTAATTATCACCTACCACGTATGTGTGGGATGGTGGGGGTTGATGATTGAGGGGGTCTCAATCACAGCCCATTTACTAATCAAGTGGACGGGAAAAAAGTCAATATACACAGTGGGCAAAAAGACTAAAAAACTCATGCTGACATGCACAGAAATTAAAAAAAAAAAAAACTCTCAGCTATGCAATCCCACGGACATGTACAGAAAGCATGTCAGTACTCAGAGGGTAAGAAAGTAATTTTGGTATTTTATATAATATTTTATTACATATTTTTTTAATAAAAAGTCAAAAAAATTATCTTAAATAATTATCTTTTTTTTTCCTGTATTTTTTTAAATATAAAATTCAAAAAATATATTATATAGCTTCTCTCAAACAACTTGCTGGTACTTCCAAAACAACCCTAATTAAATTTAAGACATAATTGAATGGTGAATAAATGTTTCTTTTAGGGGAATTAGGATATCAACAATGATAGAGACCACCAATTTTGGAGCTTTAAAAAGACCACTAATGACATGACACTCAATAAAAAAAGAAGAAAAATACGACACCAAGGCCAAAACATCAAATCATTCCTGGTGGAGCCCACTGTCACATCATTAGTGATAGCACTAATTAGTGCTCTCACTCATTTTCCATTAGGATATATCTCTGCAGAAATACAAACGTCTTGTTTGGTAAAGGTTTAAATAGTTAATTTTAGGCTAAAATTTATAAATAAGCAAAATAAGCTAAAGTAATCAGTTTTCGTTTGAGAATAGTTAAAATAGTCTGACTTTTTGTTTTTTTGGTTATTTTAGCTTGGTTCTTTTAGTCTCGTTTGATTTTTATTTTTGATTTTGTGAGAGAAAAATAGTAATGATTATAGTTTATATGTGACATTTTGTCTTATTAATTTATGTAATTAATTTTGTCTTTTGTATTTTTTTTAGCCAAAAAATCAAAACCAAACATAGTTTTAATAAAATAAAATATCACATCAAATTCACAACTAATTAATTTTTTTCTTTCACAAATAATACATCTAACTATAAAAAAAAATTAACCATCTTTCTAATCAAAAAAATTTTAATCTATTAAAATAGTTAATAATTAAACTACATACTCAAATAGTCAACTTTTAAATCAGGCCAATATAATACGTGCAAACTGATTCCAAAGGAGAGGAACAACCATTCCAGAGCTTTCGCAACACAACGAGGCTGTACACTACTCAATTGCTTCTGGCCGGAAATCATCTCATTTTTAGTTTATATTTATAAACTTTTTAAAAATTATCAAAAAAAATTTGTTTGATAATTTTTTTAATTTATAAATAATTGTCTCAGTTTAATTTATAAACGTTGATTTTTAAACAAAAATTTAAAAATTTGGCTAACAATTTTTTTTCACTTAATTTTTTTTCAATTATAATGTGTATGATTCTATTGTCATAAATAATAAAAAATAAATATAAATATTTTAAACCTGAATAAACATATTTTTTAATTTATGTTTTTAAAATTTTTCAAACATTTTGTGTGGGAGCCGAATAATAGGAGACGCAGATACGCCGAGTACATATTTGGCTAATTGGTATGTATTATACTCGCTCCCATCTCGTACATTCTGGATGCCGAATAACTTAATCGGCCATAAAGATCAGTTGGGCGACAGGCCGATTGAAAGTTAGAATACGACAAAATGGGGGGCCGAGTGAACAATCACATGATAGGTCAAAAGTGGGCCCTACCTTGAAGACCAAGAGCGTATATAAATAGAAGAATAACAACCAAAGAGAGGTATGTGAGAATTAGTATGTTTTACTTAAGATACAAGTAACAAAGAGAGCATACACTGACTTGTCCGTCAAAGTACTAATTCCGGCACCCCCGACCGGAATGTTCATTCCTTTTCAGGTTTTCAGTTGAAGATCTCGAGCGTCCCATTGGATCCAAGGAGTATTTCCAAACAACTTCCCCACAATTGGCGCCGTCTGTGGGAATACTCAACTACATCCATGGCGGACGTAACGGAAGATCCTTCGATAGTCGCTGACGAAACCACACCGAGAGATTACCTCACTCCAACAAACATACTGGGACCGGAGAATATCACCGCAAGGCGTGCCTTGAACTTCAACTTAGTGGCCCATACCTCACCCTCGACTTCAGCACATGAGACCATGCAAGCGATCATGGAACAGACAAAGCAAAACGAACAGAGGTTGGAAAACATGATCGCTGAGAACGAGTGTCTCCATCAGGATTTGGCCTTGAAAGTGGCAAAGTCCAAAAAAGCTGTACGCCAAGATCCGGGACGACCTGTGAGGGAAAATGGTTGACGACTTTGAACCCGAAGACGAGAAAGTGACAGTGATTCTGACTCATTATCCCCAGAACCCAAAAAGAAGGGACGAGTCAAAACCACTAGCTCCTCTGAAGAGAGTCCACATGCACGCCATAAACGAAGACGAAATGGTTCAGATGAAAAGGACCAACATGACCCCTTTGTGCGACGGATCGCAAAGGCAATACTACCCAAAAAGTTCAAGGCTCCATCATTCACCCTATACGACGGAATTTTGGATCCCACTGACCACATCCATCATTATAAGCAAGTCATGATGCTGCATATAGACGACGAGGGTCTTATGTACCGAATATTTCCGAGCAGCTTGGGACCATTGGCCGTCAGATGATATTACAAGTTGGAACCGGCGTCAATTAAGAGCTTCCATCAATTACAAAAATCCTTCAAGGCAAGATTCATCACCAATGAGGTCCAGCCGAAGCAAGCCGACTCTCTCTAGGTAATGCAAATCCAACCAGGGGAAACCTTACGAGCGTATTTGGCACGCTATTGGAAATGCTTCAATCTTGTAGATGACGCCTACAACGACTCCATGGCCATCACCGCCTTTAAAATGGGGTTGTATCCTGATAGTGCCCTTCGCAGTTCCTTGACTAGAAGGCCCCCCAAAATAGTCTGGTCATTGATAAAGAAAGTCGAGGAATACTGCAAAGTGGAAGATGACGCTTTGCGGGTTAAAGCCGGGAACAAGGCCAACAAGATGGTCCCTTCTGAGATTGTTCAGCCGATAAACTCTGTGCCATCACAGAGCCCCGAATCACAGAGTCGGGCTAAACGAGACAAGAGACGGGATTCGCGCCGAACAAATGACCAATGTTCCCACTGAGCTAGTGAACAACTTCAAGTAGATAGCAGGCGCACAAGGCGCGCGGACAAGAAATATACGGAGTTGTCAGAACCGATCGGCACGATTATGTCCAAAGTCCAACACATTCCGTTCTTCAAATGGCCATCCAAAATGGTGGGACCTCCCGACACGAGGAGACGGGATATGCGGTGCGAGTATCATAAAGACAACGGCCATGATACAGAGAGTTGTTATGCATTGAAGGATCACCTAGAGGAATTGGTACAAGATGGTCAGCTTAAGCAGTACGTTTGAAGAGACAACTCTACAAAAGCAGTAGCTTTACGGCACGATTCACCTCCACTCGGCGTAATCCATATGATATATAGCCTGTAGACGTCATCCGCAGTACATACAATTCAGTCGCATCCTGACCTCCAAAAACAAATCACACCAGCAAAACGGCCCCATGAAGCTCTAAACATTACCTTCGATGATTCTGATTTGATTGGCGTAACACTCCCCCACATTGATCCATTGGTCATCGAACTACACGTAAACCGATTCACCGTTGAACGCGTTCTCATAGACCAGGAGAGTACTTCGGAGGTCATGTATTACAAGACCTTCATCAAGCTCGGGTTCGCCAAGTCGGACTTGTCTCCAGCTCCTTATTCACTATTCAGCTTCAACGCTAATTCGGAGTTCCCGTTAGGAAAAATCACACTTCCAGTTCGTGCGGGCTCCCGATCAGTGGATGTGGAATTCTTGGTTGTCAAGCTTCCTTCGCCGTATAATCTCATTATGGAGCGAACTTGGTTGCATACCATGCGGGCCGTGCCAAGCACCTATCATCAACTGTTCTGTTTCCCGACAGAGCACGGCATTGAGCAAATTCATGGTTCCCAGAAATCAACACAAGCATGCTATCTCCTTGCCGCAAAGACACCAAAAGAGTTAGAAGTAAATTCAATTGAGGTGCCGGATCGAGAGAGCCTCGACGATGTTAGGCGACTCCTAAGTGAAAAGGCCACGGAAGCCTTGGATCGAGTTGACATTGACAGGAATCCAGACAGGTTCTTCATGATCGGCGCCTCCCTAAATGAAGCCGACAGGTAGCAGCTAATTTCCTTCTTGCTTAATAACCTTGATGTATTTGCGTGGACACCATATGAGATGCCGGGTGTGGATCCATCTGTTTCGCAACACCGTTTAAATGTTGACCCTAAATGTAAGTCAATTATTCAAAAAAGCCGGCGGTCAGCCACAGAACACACTGCTGCCGTTGTTGAGGAAGTTAACCGGTTGCTTGATGCCGAGGCAATCTGGGAGGTTACCTATCCTACATGGCTGTCGAACACTGTGGTTGTCAAGAAGAAAAATGGGACTTGGCTTGTTTGTGTAGATTTTACGAACTTAAATAAAGCTTGTCCCAAGAATTGTTTTCCTCTCCCCAGAATAGACCAACTCGTGGACGCCACCGTGCATCATCAACGTATGAGCTTCCTCGATACCTATAGAGGCTACCATCAAATTTCCATGCATCCAGAAGACCAAGACAAAACTGCATTCCTCACCCTAAGAGGGACCTATTGCTATAAGGTAATGCCTTTTGGGCTGAAGAATGCAGGGGCAGCGTACCAAAGACTAGTCACTGCCATGTTCAAGGAGCAACTTGGTCGAACTATGGAAGTGTACATTGACGATATGGTGGTCAAGTTTAAAGAAGAGCAAACTCATCTGGCCGATCTGGAAGAGGCATTCAGCATTTTACGCAAGTACAAAATGAAGCTGAACGCTTCCAAGTGTGCTTTTGGGATCAGATCCGGCAAATTCCTTGGCTACATTGTCAACCACTGAGGAATCGAAGCCAACCCGAGGCAAATCACAACAATCTTGGAAATCAGCTCCCCTCATTCGGTGAAAGAGGTTCAAAAGTTGATGGGGATAGCCGCCGTACTCAACAGGTTCATTAGTCGTTCCACAGATTGCTGCCGACAATTCTTTCATACTCTACGACAGGGTAAGGCTTTTGAATGGACCTCCGACTGCGAAGCCGCTTTCAACGGCCTGAAGCCCTACCTCCGATCAGTTCCACTCTTGACAACACCTTTGGCAGGTGACCCGCTCGTTTTATATCTGGTAGTTTCCGACCGGGCCGTCAGCGCCGTACTGTTAAAGGAAAAGCTTGGGGAGCAGCAGTTAGTGTATTATGTGAGCAAGGCAATGGTTGACGCCGAAACACGTTACCTTCCGTTGGAAAAACTCATCCTAGCCCTCGTCATAGCAACAAGAAAGCTGATGCATTACTTTTAGGGACAGACCATCGGGGTACTAATGGACCACCCTCTCTGGTCGGTACTCCGTAGTACAGAAGCATCAGGGCACGTTTCAAAGTGGGCTCTTGAACTCGGCCAATATGATATTCAGTTTCTGCCTAGAACCTGAATCAATGAGCAAGTGCTTTCCATACTTTGAATTTGAATGTGAGGCTAGAACCATTGGAAATCTTGTTTTTGGGGCTTCAATTTGGACACAAGAATGACCTAGAACGGAGTCACGATGAGAGAGTTATACTCGTTTGAAGTTTTCATATCTGTGTTGGAAGCAAGTACGCTCGAGCGAACTGCGCGAATTCATCAGCTTAAAAACGTGATTTTTAGCTCATTCTTTGCATTTTCCTTTTCCTTCTTCATTCCTCTCACCCTAGGTCCGAAAGCCCTAGGGTTTTTACCTTAAATAACTTTCATCTCCCTAAGTTTTGGCCAAGATCTTCTACCAAAAAGTGAAGAACACATGAAGATCAACATGTTCTGCCGATTGGAATTCGGATTTGTGAAGGAATCTCAACAAAGCTTTGCTCTCTTGCTTGATTCTTGAGGTAGGGATCCTAGTTCTCCTTTAATACTTCCGTAAATAGATAGATTTGTGGTATTTTGAGTATATACATATAAAACCCACATTTTTGAGCATATAGTGTACATCATGATTTTTGAGGGTTTGGGGTTTGAAGTGTTGGGGGTTCAATTGTTGGGTTAATAAGGTGGATTATGAACCTTAGGTGTTTAATCAATGGGAAGATTGGAATAAAGAGTAGTGGTTTAAGAAGTTTGAAAATTTTCTTGAAATTCTTGATTTTCTTGAAAACACTTAGTTGATTCATGATGATAAACAATGATTTTGCCCAAATTGAAAGTAGAATCATGAAATTGGTAGGTTGAATTATATATATACAAGTTTAATTGGATTTTGGAGGTGTTTGAAAATTATGTTAAAAATTAGCAATTGAACCTTTGTTATGGATATTGTAAATTATGTTATAATGTGAAATGAAGATTGGAGAAATGATTTATTAATGATATGGATGACATGATCCTTGGGATGAAATGATGAAATAGAGGTTTAAGAGTTCACCTTGAATTATGTTGAATAGTGTTGGTTAAGTTGAATAGTGTTGATTATGTTGAATTGTGTTGATTATGTTGAGTTGTGCTGAATAATGTTGAACCGAATTGTATTGGACTATGATGAATTGTGTTTGAATCATGTTGAATTGCGTTGAGTTGAGTTGTGTTGGGTGGTGTTGTGTTGGTAACCACCGGGGGGGGGGAGGAGTTGAAAGATGATACAGAATTTGTGATAAGATGATGAAGTGAAGATTTAAGAATTTTATTGTGTAATTAGAAAGTGATTTTATACTTCAAAACTAAAAGTCCAACTTTATATTTAACAATAGTTATGGAGTTTCATTTTGGAAAATGAGGATACTTCAATCAATATTAAATTTATGAAACTAAGTCTACTTTGGGTTGAGATGAGTGTGAATAATGATAAATGGGAGATTGTGAAATATGATGATGTTATATGAAGGTGTTGTATCAAAGAAAATTAAATGTTGGAGATTTAATTTATAACCATGGGTAGTAATTGACAACCAATGTGTTTTAAAAATTAAATTTGAAGACTTGATGATAATACGGAAAAGTAAAGAAATAGTTTGAACCCAAGAATTGTAAATACTTTAAAGATGAATATTTGCCTCTATGGAGGTGTTGTTATATTTTTGTGTGACAAAACAATGAATGATTTAATGGATAATGAAAAAGGTCGTGGAACATGTTTGTACTTGTTATGTGAATGTAATTTTAATATATGGTGGATGTACATTGAATTAATGTGTTACAGAAATAATGGAAGATGTGTTGGCATTGTCCACTAATTGTAATGATGGATTGTGATGTTATCTTGGGGTTCGTTTCCCACCGTATTTGAGTCGGCAAAGCATGGCACTTGAGATAGGTTCCGCCTTCCTTCCGGAGTAGTGCCCAGTAAAGCATGTGGTATGTTGAGGTTCTGCGTTCCTTCCGGATGGTGATCGGTAAAGCGTGAGGTTCTGCGTTCCTTCTAGCTGGTGACTGGTAAAGCGTGTGACTCATGGAGATGACTTGTGATTGGATCCGGTATTTGATATGAAATCAATTGAAAGAATGGAAATTGAAGTGGTAATTGGATTATGAATTGGTGATGGTGAACTTAATGAATTAGTTACGACAATAAAGGTAAATTATGAGTATTGTTCTGTAAAATAAATAAGAGACTGAATTGAAAGGGGTTTGTTAACCTTGTGTTACCTTTAAATGAAATTTGAAAGAGTAAACAACGGTGTGAATTGAGTATAGGAGAATTGTTAGTGAATCAAAAAGTAAACTTGAACTTGAAGTTATGAAGTTCTAAATAAATATAATGAGTAGAAAGGAAGAATGAAAGAAAAAGAGGAATATTAAAAATGGAAACTGAATGAGAAATATTTTGGGAATTGGTTAATAACTTTTAATGATGTTGTTTTCTTAAATACTGTTGTTTCACAAGGGTCTATGTTTTTCTAAGGTTAATGGATGATTTTAATGGTTGAAGGTTTTTCTTGAAAATGTTTAAATAGTTTTTGAGAAAAAAGGTACCTTACTTATGGTATTTTGAAATTATAAAATGCCATCCTACTATATGGTATCACCTTGCATGCAAGATCATTTCTATCTGTGTGTTAGTCATTGATTGAGAACTATGAGACTCCTAGTGGGCCTTAGTGCTCACCCCGTTGTTGTTTTATCTTTTTACAGGAAGAAAGTTTGGATTATTTGATTGCAGATCTATGGAGTTGTTGAGTCCCTTTGTATAACTTCATAATAGATGTAAAGGAAATGGATTTTGTATTTGTATTTATTTATTTGTAGCACAATGGGAGATTGTCATGTATTGTTGTCATTGTAATATTCATCGAGAGAGAGAGAAAACTTGTATGATTGTATTCCCGTTACTCAAGGGTAATGGATATTTATAATAAAATAAAATAAAAAGGACCTAAATTACAGGCTTTGGTAATGTTTCCGAGTAATTAAAATTGGGGCGTGACAGCTAACCTCTCAAGAATTTGATCAATAAATAGCAAAGGAAAATGGTCTTTCTTAGTCATGGAATTCAATCTCCTATAATCAATACACACTCGCCACCCAGTAGTTGTTCGTGTGGGGACTAACTCTCCTTGTTCATTCTCTACAACAGTGATGCCCGATTTCTTGGGCACCACTTGTGTGGGACTCACCCACTTGCTCTCCGAGATGGGGTATATAATACCCACATCTAACAATTTCAAAACCTCTTTTTTCACAACCTCTTTCATGTTGGGATTAAGTCTCCATTGTATTTCCCGAGAAGGTTTGGCATCCTCCTCTAAATGTATATAATGCATGCACACGGAGGGTCTATCCCCTGCAAATCAGCCACCAACCACCCTATAACACTCCGATGTGCCACGAGAACACTAATTAATTGACTCTCCTACTCTACAATTAAATTGGATGCCATGATGACATGTAAAGTATCCTTAGGCCCTAAAAATGCATACTTGAGTGTGGCTGGGAGTGGCTTCAACTCAAGTGTAGGTGGTGTGACTAAGGATGGTATGACAGGCTCTCTAGACAGAGAAGGAAGGGATTCAAACCGGGCTTTCTACATAGGAAAATCCGGTGGAGAAGAAGAATTAAATAAGGCATTCATCTCCTCAACTGACCTGTCAATATCAAAATCCTCAAACCTAAAATGAGCTATACAAGCCTCTAGAGGGTCCTCTACAAGAATGAAAGATAAAGACTCCTCCGCAATCTCATCCACAACATCCACAATTAAATACTCCTCTCTTTCATGGGGTTGTTGGGATACTTGGAAAACATTGAGTTTCACTTGCATATTTCCAAATGAAACATCCATAACCCCGATACGACAATTTATGCATGTATTGGCCGTAACCAAGAAAAGTCAACCTAAGATTACCGGCATTGGTTTCCTAGAGCTTGCTACAGGTTCCATATCTAAAACCACAAAATCAACAAGAAAATAAAACCTATCGACCTTTGCTAGCACATCCTCAATCATGCCACGTGGCACTTTGAGGGACTAGTCAGCCAACTGGAATGTAACAGTTGTGGGCTTCAACTTGCCAAGCCCGAATTCTTCGTACACAAAGTACAGCAACAAATTGACATTAGCCCCTGAATCTAACAAAGCTCTATCAATAAAATGGTCCCTTAAAATGCATGCAATGGTTAGGGCACTCGAGTCTTTAAGCTTAAAGGGTGTGTCACTCAATAAGATGGAGCTTACTTGCTCTGTAAGTATGACCTTTTGGGACATGGGTGTCCTAGATTTATGTTTTGCATACAAAGGTCCTTCAGATTTAGCATAGGAGGGTACTTGCTTAATCACCTCCAACAGGGGAAGGTTGATTTTTACTTGTTTAAAGACCTTCATCATCGCTTTCATGGATGTCGCATTCTTATTAAAAGGAGACAGTGTATCAAAGCATTGGGAAAAGGGTGCCTTTGGCACGTATGGTGCCTTAGACTCATGTGAAGTACTAGAGACTAAGTCATCCCGCTTAGGTGTCTCTCCCTCACCCTTGCTCTCTTTGGGTTGACCACCGTGATCACACTTCTTAGCCTTAGTTGCATCAGACGCAACTGGCCGAGGCTCTAACTCCCTCCTACTTCTCAATGTAATCACCGCTTGCACCTACTCATGGTGCTTTCCATTCCCACCCAACTCCTCTGCCCCATATTGACCCTTAGGGTTGGTCATAGTCTGACTCGATAATTTTCCCTTCTCTCTCTTATTTATGTTATTAGCCATTTGACCTAATTGGGTTTCTGTCTTGGCAATAGAATGAGTATGGGAGTGAACTACTGGTGCTAACCCCTTAAATTCTGAGAGAACTTCCAATACTTGAGTCTCAAAGGAAGAGTTGCCTTGAAGAATAGGCGGGGGTTGTGGTTGCTCGTACGGTTATGGAGGTTGATAAGGTTGTGGAGGTTGGTAGGAAGATTGGTTGGAAAAGTTATTAAAATTCTGCCTTGGTGGTGGAGGATTATGAGAAGTGCCTTGTGAATGAGGTCTCCATGAAAAATTGGGGTGATTTCTCCATCCCAGATTATATGTGTTGGAATATGGGTCATTACCCGAGTTAGAGAATCCCTAAGCCGTATTCACATGCTCTTGGACGAATTTCAGAAATTGTGATGCTGAAGGGCACTGAATCAAGTCATGAGCCGACTTGCACAAATAACATATGCGTTGTGAAATTGAGGCTAATCTTGTTGTATAGAGGCATGTCCCATAACTAATAATTGATCCATTTTTGACAATGCCTCTACTTGTTGGGCTAACTCTAAGTTTTGCCCTACCTCATAAATGCCCCCTCTTTTCGGGGCTCCAACTACTAGTTTCCGGACTTGCCGGGCTCTAAAGACATGGTGAAGGGAATTATCACTTAAGTTCTCAAATAATTGCCATGCCTCAACGTCATTTTTGGACATGAATGTCCTACCACAAGAAGAATCCACCATTCGGCGGTGAGGCTTAGTTAAGCCATAGTAAAAGGTCTGAACAAAATGCCAATCAGACACTTGGTGGTGGGGACACTATTAGAGAAGGTCACAAAGTCTCTCACATGTCTCATGAAATTGTTCGCATCAATTTGAGAAAAATTGGTGATGGCTCGCCTGAGTTGGTTTGTCTTATCAATGGGAAAATATTTCTCCAAAAAATTCTGTTGTAATTGGTCTCAAGTTGTGATGGAATTAGCAGGTAAGGAGTTTAACCAATGTTTGGCTTTATCTTTCAGTGAAAATGGGAACAGTCGCAAAATGACGGCCTCATTGGTGAAATTCTAGATCCTCACTGTAAAGCAAATTTCTAGAAATTCATGCAGATGTTTATAAGGGTCATCATGAGCTAGTCCATGGAATGATGGGAGCATTTGGATGGTACTGGACTTAATCTCATAATGAGCAGCAGTCGTGTCCGGTAGCTAAATGCATGATAGTAATATATATGCAGTGGGTGTGAAGTAATTCTTAAGAGTCCAGTTGGGCCCATTTAGGCCATTAGAATTCGCTATCTCAATTGGTCTGAGGTATGGGTATAGATATTCAAGCCTGGGAACACGAGAAGAGGCTCTAAGTTTCCTGAGAGTTCTGTCGAGTTCAAGGTCCAAATTCCATAATTCAGGGGCGACAAGAACGGCGCCAGTGCATACACTACTCACACACATATACACACACTAAGTTTCAACTCTGTGTACTAAGTTATGAAAACAGAATACCAAAGGAGAAAATACTCACAGCGGTTAAACGAAAACGCTTTACTCGTCTTAGGGTGCTTGACGTGTAAACTGTTGTCTCCAATCCACTTAAGCTCTTTCTTTCTTTTTAGCACTTTGGTGCTCTATTTGTGAGTATTTGATTCTTTTTTCTTTTTTTTTAAACACTTTGATGCTGCTATTTTTTTATTTTTTTTTTTGAACTTGGCTGCACTTCGCTTGCATTTTTGTGACGGCTCTAATTGCAAACATTTTGCACACACAACAACACAAAAATATAAAATCCTAAACTAAAAATAAAAACAGAAATGTAACTTTAAATTATTTAATTTCGCTAGAAGTCCCCGACAACAGCGCCAAAATTTGATAGGTCGTTTCACACACCAAAATTAAACACTAAACTATACCAAATTCCTTAGAATAATGGCAAGTCCAGGTATCAATTCACAGGGACAATTGTGAAATTAAACTAATTTAAATGCTAAATTCCTAAATTAATTTTGATGAAAAAGATGATTGTTCATAAACTAATAATAATTAAATTAAATAAAGCGATTAAAATTGAAATTGTAATTACTGATTGTGGAAAATCTAGGGTAATGAATTCATCACTAGTTACATAAATAAGGCTTCAATTTGAGACTCAATTATATTACAGTTCGAACAGAATAATATTTCACAACTACAAGCTCGAAACATTTATATAAAAAAAAAATCATCACGTTCAATGTACAAGTACAAACCATTTCAAGTAGTACGAATCATTCACTCTAAACCAAGGTAACGACATGACTCATCCCTTGTAGTATGGTTCGTCTCATACCTTAAATATGAAAGAATAGAAAACTATTGTATGGAAAGTATTCAACAATCACAAAAAGAAGAATACTTAAAAAAATAATAAAAAAAATATATTTGAAACTTCTTAAACATCATACAATTCGTTCAAACCTTTACATAATCAAAAAGCAAAGAGAAAACCTAATTACATAGCTAGGGTTTCATCAAAACCCTAGAAAGGAGAGTCTAGCCACTCATGGAGGAGTTGGAAGACGTAGAGGTAGAAGAACCATCCATGGAATAGCAAGCTTGAGAATTCTCTCTTCCAAATCCTAGCCTTTTCTATCTCTTGGAATTTTTTAAAACCCTATTCCAGTCTATTTTCTATCTTTTTATACCTCTACTGTCTTCCAAACAGGTTTAAAACAGTGATACAATTTATGAGGGATGGCTGCACGTGCGGGAATGGTCACCGCACGTGCAGGAAGCGGTGTCACACGTGCGGTAAAAACCATCCACACGTGCGCGAAGCTGAGGCTCTGCTCGACTGCGAGGTAAAGGCCGCACATGCGAGAATGGGCCTCCGCACGTGCAGGAAGCAATTTTCTGCTCATTTTATGCTCTTACTATGTACAAACCTGATTGACATTAAACAGGTAAAAAATGTATAGTTTGTCAAGCAAATAAAGTTAAGAGATTTTAATTGACGGCCTCAGTGTTGCACAATTCGACCTTAATCATCCAATTCTCTTTTTTTTCTTTTTTTTTTTGAACGATGCCCAATGCTCTCTCTTGTCTCTCGAATCTCTCCTTATATATTTCGGTACAGTATCTATATATAAGTTTCTTATAATTTTTGTTTATCTTAGCCTCGAATTTTTATTTTAATTTTTCCCATCCAAATGCAATTTTAAAGAGTTTTTTCTTTTATTTAAATAATACCCTAAACACAAAAATTAATAATTGTAATTCGATATTTTATGTGAATACTTACATTATCTTTGATAGATTGTTTTAAAAAATAGTTTTGATTATTATCCCCATCTATTATTTGATTTTGTTTAAACTTTCTTCTATTTACAAGTAACAACACAAAAAGAAACAACGGTGTTGATAATGGTAAGTTTTGGTGAGGTGAATTTGAGTTTTAGTGTGAGGAAGAAAAAGATAAAATAATTGAAATTTGAAAAAAAAAAAAAAAACAAAAAGATAATAAACTTGAATCTAAAGAACACATATAAGGAATTAGGGTGTGCCATGAAAAAAATATATGTTTTACTTTAAAATTTAATGTGTGTTATCCTTATTAATAAATTAAAATTAAGATATAATAGAAATTAAAATTTTAATTAAGTGTATTGAATTATTTTTTAAGTGCAAATAGAATCACCTTAATTTTGGAGTAATCAGGAAGGATAAGCCCACTACATGTATTGGGCCGAGCTAGCTTCTTTGAGTGTATTTATTTTGAGGGATTATTCCATGAGATTAGACTATTAGTCCATTTGGACTAATAGTCTATTTTTTTGTTCAATTTTTTTGCTCCGGATTAATAGTCCCTTCGTACTATTAGTCCCTCGTATGAGAGATTATTGTATCCTAAAGGGGTGGAATTATTTCTATGGAATTGATATCCCATGAAACTAATGTGTGAAGGGGTGAGATTATTTCCATGGAGACTAATGTGTGAAATATCTATTTCACCCTCACGCTATTACTTAATAAATAATTAAAAAATGGTAAAATAATCTTTTGAAGATGTATAAATTATTTTTTTTAGTGTTGCTAATTTAAAATTATATATTAAATAAAAAATATAAATTATAAATTAAATTTAATT
The DNA here is from genome assembly GCF_055761805.1 of Camellia sinensis. NCBI lineage: Eukaryota > Viridiplantae > Streptophyta > Magnoliopsida > Ericales > Theaceae > Camellia > Camellia sinensis. Next base: position 65,202,610 of record NC_138974.1, read on the forward strand.
ACAAATAATAAATTAAAAATTACGGCCTTATAATTTTTTAGTATTGTTAAAAAATTAAATTTATATATTAAATAAAATTATTTTTTTAGTGTTGTTAATTTCAAATTATATATTAAATAAAAAATATAAATTATAAATTAGAAATTATAAATTATAAATTTAATTCAATTAAAAATAATAAATTATAAATTATGGCCTTATAAATTAAATTTTTTTAGTGTTGTTAAAAAATTAAATTTATATATTAAATAAAATTATTTTTTTAGTGTTTTTAATTTAAAATTATATATTAAATAAAAAATATAAATTATAAATTTAATTTAATTGAAAATAATAAATTAAAAATTATGACCTTATAAATTAAAAAAATTTAGTATTGCTAAATTATAAATTACAAATTTAAAATTATATATTAAATAAAAATTATAAATTACAAGGATAAAATAATCTTTTGAACATTTATCTTTATTCAGTCTATCAACCAAATATTAGATTCATTAAAAATAGTTCAATTCAGATATAACTAAACAAACTTAAAATACATATCCAATACAAACAAATAGTCCACGAATAATATATCTTAAAATTAACAGTCCAATAAATTATAATCCTCATCATCTGATCTGTCCGAATAAACACACCCATTGTGAATATTTCAGTTGGGATTTGGGACATTAGTCTAGAGATTTCTCGCACGCACTTAGAAAGTTCGTCAGCATTTACTCCCCAAAAAATTCGTTAGCTAGCGTCGATAAGCCGCGAAAGTACCGGAACAATCCTCTATTTGCTGTAAGTACCAAACACGTCCCTTCCCTCTCGTCGCAGAACATTTACGTGTAAAAATTTCTCGGTATACAGAGTACTTAAGGCTCCCACAAATCACATCCCTTAATTCTTTCCTTGAATTCCGATCGCATATCAAACCTCGCAGCAAGTAAGATGTCGATGATCCCAAGCTTCTTCGGCAACCGACAAGGCAACAGCATCTTCGATCCCTTCTCTCTCGACCCCTTCAGAAACTTTCCATTCTCCGAATTTTCGCAGGAAAATTCCGCAATCGCCAACGTCCGCGTGGACTGGAAGGAAACTCCGGATGCTCACTTGTTCAAGGCCGATCTACCGGGGATGAAGAAGGAGGAAGTGAAGCTGGAGATCCAGGACGACAGAGTTCTGCAGATTAGCGGAGAGAGAAGTGTGGAGAAGGAGGAGAAGAACGATACTTGGCACAGGGTTAAGCGCAGCAGCGGGAAGTTCATGAGAAGGTTTAGGCTGCCGGAAAACGCGAAGATGGATCAAGTGAAAGCTTCCATGGAGAACGGAGTTCTGACTGTCACGATTTCGAAAGAGGAAGTGCAGAAGCGGGAAATCAAGTCTATTGATATCTCTGGTTAGAATTTAGTGCCTATATTGTGAATCAGTCATGTAGTAGGGTGTGTGTTTGATGTTATTGAGTGTCTAAACCTTGGTTCGTGATGTAATTGCTTTGTTTACATTACAATTTAGTGAGGATTTTGAGGGTTTTGTTGAATTGTTTGTGCATTTATGTTTGTACCCTGTCCTGAACCGTAATAAGATTTCAGAAAATAATAAAAATTCTTGATTGATGCAAGTATGGCGAATCACTTTTTGTTTGCTTCATTTTCAATATTTCAAATAAGGGGTTGTTTGAAGTGTCTTAAATAAGTATATTTTTTGTCTTTTTAGATTAAAAAATTAAGGAAGAAAATATGGATGTTTGGGTTAATTTTTTAACTTTTTATGAAAAAATGTGTAATAAAAAATTGTAAAAATTGATTTGTATGAAAAAATTTGGATTTGGAGTTGTGCAGCTGTAATTGTTGACTTTTCGTGAATAGTGTTAACTTTTTAACTTTTTGAATAATTTTTTGACTTTTTTATTTTTTTACAATATGTCAAACTTGACCTAAATTTCATATACTCTAATTTAATCTTTTAAAAAAATTACTATCTATTTCAATTATTTAGAACATCGTGTAATTAAGAATATTGTATAAAGAATTTAATTAAATTTAAGACGTAATTGAATGGTGAATAATAAATGTTTCTTGTAGGAGAATTAGGATGCATCTGTGTGGAAACATAAACGTCTTGTTTGGCAAAGGTTTAAATAGTTAATTTTAGGTTAAAATTTATAAAAACAAAAATAGGTTTAAATAATTAGTCATCGTTTGGAAAGAGTTAGCTTAATTTTTTGATTTTTTGACAATTTAGTCTCAATTTTTTAGTCTCATTTGATTTTTATCTTTGACTTTTTTTTTTTTTTAATTTTTGTAAGAGAAAAAGTGTAATGATTATGGTTTGAATGTGACATTTTGTCTTACTAGTTTATGTAGTGAATTTTGTCATTTTTTGTTTTTTTAGTCAAAAAGTTAAAATCAAACATAGCTTTAATAAGATAAAATATCACATCAAATTTATAATTATTTTATTTTTTTCTCTCATAAATATCACATTTAATTATAAAAAAATTTAATTATCTTTCTAAATATAAAAATTTTAAACTATTCAAATAATTAAAAATTAAAATTTAAAATAACCTACTAAAATAATCAACTTTACAAACAAAGCTAAAATAGTACTTGCAAATTGATGTTATTGAGAGTGTCTAAACATTGCTTCGCGATGTAATTGCTATGTTTAGTTTACCATTTAGTGAGGATTTTGAGTGTTTTGTTGAATTGTTTGTGCATTTGTGTTCGTACTCTGAGGCAATTTGGAAAGTTGGTAAAATATTTAGTTTTTTTAATTTTTTTACACAAAAAAATCACAAAAAAATTAATTTTTTTTTTTTAGCAAAAAAGTTAGTTTTTTTAACCAAAAAAAAAAAAACTAAAACAATTAAAAAAAAATTAATTTTTAACCAATTTCGCAAAACACCATTCTGTACTGAACCGTAATAAGATTTCGGAAAATAATAAGTATGGCGACTCAATTTTTGTCTGCTTCAGTTTCAATATTTCAAATAAATTTCTTATAATCTACTTTAATCTTTTAAAAAAAAATTGCTATCTATTATAATGATTTATAACATCGTGCAATTACGTATATTATATAAAGAATTTAATTAAATTTAAGACATAATTGAATGGCGAATAAATGTTTCTCTTAGGAGAATTAGGATATATCTCTACAAAAATATAAACGTTTTGTTTGGCAAAGGTTTAAATAGTTAATTTAAGGTTAAAATTTATAAAAAGATAATATAAGTTAAAATAATCAGTCTTTGTTTGGAAAGAGTTAAAATAGCTTAGTTTTTTTAGCTTTTTTAACTTGATTTTTTTAGTCTCTTATAGAGCATCTCCAACCCATACATCTCTATTTCTCTAATATAGAGAAACAAAATAATATTTTTTTATTCAAAAAGTGGATTTAGAGGATCTTATTATTTATGACAACTCCAATCATACATCTTTATTTCTTCAAAAATTTGAACATTTTCTCACTTTTCTTTCAAATTTTACCCAATTTTTCTCCAAATTTTAAATTATTTTATTTAATTTTTTGTTAAATATAATTAATATTGGTCTCATTTTAAAAGTATTGTTAATATCTTTTTAATGAAACTAATTTTATAAATATTGAATATACATATTAAGTTATAAAGACAAAATTAAAGATAAAAAAAGAGTGAATAGTATTTTAGAGTGATCCTCCATTTTTTCATCCTCTCTCCATATTTGGAGGATCAATTTATCCTCCTCCCAAATGAAGGAGGATATAGAGGATGGGTTGGAGTTGTTTTTAGGAGAGGATCCTCCATATTTGAAGATATGGAAGATGGGTTGGAGATGTTCTTAGTTTTTGTTTTTGACTTTTTGATTTTCATAAGAGAAAAAATGTAATGAGTATGGTTTATATGTGATATTTTGTTTTAATGATTTATGTAGTCAATTTTTTCTTTTGTACATTTTTAGCCAAAAAGTCAAAACTATACATAGGTGGTGTTTAGGAAGTTTGGGACTTGGATTTTTTTTTTTTCTTTCTTTTCATAAAAAGACAAACTTTTTGCAAAATAAAAAAAAACACATCCAAACAAAATATCACATTCAACCCCATAATCATTTCATTTTTTCTCTCGGAAACATCACATCCAATCACAAAAAAACCAAACTATCTTTCTAAACACACAAAAAATTTCTCCAGTAATATCCTATAACTAAAAAAACCTACATTAAAACTCATTTCTCAAACACCCACATAGTTTCAATAAGATAAAATATCACGTTAAATCCATAATCATTTCATTTTTTTTTTCCTCGAACAAACATCACATTCAATTATAAAAAAATTCAACCATTTTTCTAAATATAAAAATTTTAACCTATTAAAATTAAATCCATAATCATTTCATTTTTTTTCTCTCACAAGTATCACATTCAATTATAAAAAAATTCAACCATATTCCTAAATATAAAAATTTTAACCTATAAAAATAATCAAAAACTAAAATAATCTACTACAATAGTCAACATCCCAAATAAAGCCAAAATAGTACATGCAAACTGATTCCAAGGAAGAGGAGCAACCATTCCAGAGCTTTTGCAACACAATGAGGCTGTGCATTACGAAATTGACTTGGTTTATGTGTTATTTGAAATTTTTAGAATACTATGGCGGGTTCAATTGAAATTTGATTCGGAGCGATTAAATTAGATTGATCAATGTCCAATTGAGTAGCTTAAGCGCTAATTTAATCAAGCCACTAATTAAGCATATATAAGGCCTATACACACCACTTGAGCCATCTTTTTCTCATCATCTTTGAGCCTTCAAGAGACAAACGTGAGAGAGGGAGAGATAGGAGAGATTGAGCTCAACCAAAGAATTTGCTAGAAATTGAACGAATTGGACTTAAAACAACAAGAATCAAGCTCCTAATTCTCACATTGACAAGCTAAGGTAAGAATTCAAGCCTTTGATCTTGTTCTTGAGTTGGTGAATTTATGAATTCTAGAGAACTGAGTGGTTTATTGTGAGAAATGAGCTAGAAGGAAGGAACATAGATCATACCATGCATGCATGTTCATTTGAGCACAATTTGAGGTTGTTTTCAAAGAATCTCCTCTTGCATGTCCTTATCTTGATCTTCTTCTAAGAATTCAACATGTTTTTGAGTTACACACCTCATTGGATCATGTTTTAAAAGCTTGGAACTTGCACCTTTACATGCATGATATGTGATGTTATATTTTCAAAGATTTGGGTTTTGTTTTGGACAATTGGCAAGCTTTTGGGCCTTGATTTTGTGAAATGATTTTAAATTTAACAAAGTTTCACCATTTACAAGTATTTCTTATAGTTTTTTCAAGTTTTTTCCCCAAAAGACCATGTTTTATAGTTTCGAATTTGAGTTTTGAACTGAGTAGAGCAATCTGAAAATTCCAGAATTCTACTCTCCACTCAAGCGGAGCGACGAATTCTCCGCTTGAGCGACCATTCTGCGATCTTGCACTTCTGCTCGAGCGACCAGAAGTTCGCTCAAGTGTGAAATGCAAGCTCCCAGAAGTTTCATGTTTTTGTAGACCGCTTGAGCGACAAAAGTTGCGCTCGAGCAAAGACTTGAGTCTCACGCTCGACGGACATGAGCGACCCTCGAGCTTGAAAATCACACAACCAGTACTTTTTCAAAGTTTGCAAACCGCTCGAGCGAAGGAAGTTGCGCTTGAGCGGCCATCATGTTTACATGTCCGCTCGAGCGAAGAAAGTTGAGCTCGAACGGGACCCCTGTTTTCAACAAGTTTGGTTAAGTGTTTTCAGGCACATTTTGGCATACTCATTGCATCCTAGGCATTCCTAGGCTTAGATTAAGACATAATAATGAGAGTGAAGGCTAAAAACACACTAGGAACAAAATGAAATGAGTTATGTACAATCCAAGCGTGCGTTTCAATATATGTATCTGTTTTGATTGGTGTAGGTCATGCGCCGTGAGCGGTTAATCCATTGATTTGCTACCAAGCTATCTGTGAAGCTATCTATGAGTAACAACTTAATAAAGCTATATTCAATATGAAATACTTTCCGAACATTATGATATGATATGAACTGTTTTTGATTGATACAAAAAGCTATTATGTGATTACATGAATGATGATCCACTTCTTTGAAATGTTTATGTGGTATCCTTAGCAGAGGCCCTTGCCCAGGGGAGACAATACCGTGGCCCAGGCCCTTGCCCGAGGGAAATAATACTGTGGCATAAGTCCTCGCCCGGGAAAAACAATACTGTGGCTCATGTATGAAATATGTTACCCGGTACCAGAGGTTCCAATGTGGAACTTAATAAGCTTGTCCAAAGAGATATGTTTGATGCTAACGGATACACCACTCATGATATGAATACGTTTCTGATTATGTTTTTGATACGAATATAGATATGCTTCTGTTCAATAAGAGATTTGGAGTTATGTTTGTGATGGACATCATTCATTTAAACCCTTTACTCTATTATTATTAATTGGGCTTCCGTTCACTATTTATATTATGTATGTAGATTTCACGACCCAAACCCGGCCCTATGGGTTTAGCACCGTAACCGACCAGTAATCCGAGATTACCGAAGGCCTGCAGAACAGTAACACAGTAAAACAGAGTACAGGGCCTGGCAGAAGCCAATACAGTAAATAAATAATATCCATTGAGCTGTGACAGTCTGTATGCCAAAAAGATTTTTCATGTATTCACATATACAAGCAGTACAGTCTATACAAAATTTACAGTTACACAGTACAGGAACCTAATCCCTTGGTAACAGTACAGTTAGCAGCTGACAGTCTATACAGTAGTCCAACAGTGTGGGGACAGACGGGGGAAAAACAAAACACCCCAAAGCCATAGCATGGCAACTCGGAACCTCGCAGTGAGGCACAAAGGCTGGCTTGACAAAACTGGAGTCTAACCCGCGCTCCTAGCTCCGATCTGGTGGCTGAGCACCTACATATATGTATAAACAGTGAGCTAAAGCCCAGTGAATAACATAATGCGTAAAGAGGTTAAGAATGAAATGTCCTTACAGTAATGAAAACAGTTCATTAAACAATACTTCAGTCATATGTGGTACATCCATTAGCATAGCAGTAAACAGTAAGTCTTAAAGACCGAATAGTAATGATGGCCGTCAGTCAATAAACAGTAGTGGTTCCGCGAGGGAACCGACAGAGATCTCTGTAACAGTAGCAGTAACAGTATACAACAGTTGCTAAGGATGCCACAATACATTTCGGAATATAGGACATACATTCAACAATTAACAATAAGTACTTTAGAAAACAGTTTCGTTAAACAGTCAGAAAACATTCTCAGTTGAACATATCTTTACACAATTGTTACTCACAGTGTTTGGGCTACAGTATGCTAGAGCGTGTCTCCCTAGTCGCCAACCCTACACAGTTCACAGGTTGAACACACACTAAGCTACACAGTTGGGAAATATCATAATTTAATCCCTAATGCCTCGGTGTGTTCTACATCTATATCCTCGATAAGATGTCTTAAACTAGGCCTAGGAATGCCTAGAATGAAATGAGGATGCAAAGATGCACTTTTAAAAGCATTGTCAGAATTTTCAGAAAAACAGAGTCCCGCTCAAGCGTAGGTTTCCCCGCTCGAGCGGACGTGCAACAAAGGTACACGCTCGAGTGTCAACTTCCTCGCTCGAGCGTACTGTAAAAGTACTGGATGGGTGAAATCTCCGCTCGACGCCCGCTCGAGCTTGAGACGCAAGACTCCGCTCGAGCGCCCAATCCTCCGCTCGAGCGGACTGTAAAACAGTGCAGAGAAATGCTGGATGCTCGGATTCCACGCTCGAGCTCCACTTTCCCCGCTCGAGCGGAAGTGCAAAATCTGGAAAACCCAGATTGCACCTCCAAGCCAAAAACCAAGTTTTAACAACTCAAAACTCGACCTCTTGGGCTGAATTTCCAGAAAACACTTGTTAACACATAGAATAACATGGTTCAAAGCTCAATTTGAGAAATCAAAGCCCAAGGGTGTTTAATTCAAACCCAATTTCAAACCAATTTCACGAACATGAAGAACATGAAAACATGCATGAATTCAAATCAATTCAAAGCTTCAAAACGTGCTCTAGTGAGCCAATTGATTCACAAACAAGATGAAAACATGGCCTACACTCAAGACATGAACATGCATGTGACAATTTGCCATGAATTCAACTCAAAACTCACCAATTCAAACATGCATGCATGAATTATGTTCCATTCCTACATGTATGAACTAAAACAAGACTTAACTCTACAATTGAAGCATGAATCATGCAAGAATTAGCTCAAACACAAGAATGAGAAGATGAAATCCTTACCTAAGTCTTGTATTCAAGGTTTAGGAGTCCAATATGACAATTTACACTTCAATTCCAAGCAATTCAAGCCAATTCAACAAAATGAACTTAATTTCTCTCCCTCTCCCTCTCTTGGTCGGCTAAGGCAAGGAGAAAGCTGAGCAAATGTGTTATGTGGTCAAGTGTAAGGCTCAAATATGTTATATTGAGTGGGCCACTAAGGGTGGCAATTTGGTAATTACGGCAAACTTGCAATTAACTCAGTTTAATCTAATTGAATCAAACCTAATCAGTTTTCAGATAATTATACCATAAAATCACATTAATTATGAGGATCATAAAACATCAATCACTTCCGAATTCGGCCGCCGATAGGGCCTTCAATTAGCAGTTTAAACATAAAAACACGAACAGATCAAATAAACAATCAACAGATAAATGCAATTCAAACATACACACTTAGTCAATTCAGTTCCAGTTTTTAGTTAGTCAGTTCAGTACTTTAATCAGTTCAATTATCGGCCATAATCAGTTCAGTTCTCAGTCATAATCAGTTCAATTTAACGGTAATCAATGTTTATCGGTAAGCAGTGGTGAGGGTTATTACAGTCTCCCCTCCTTATAAAGAGTTTAGTCCTCTAAACTCGAGTTACCTTCATTCTGGAAGAAAACAGGGTTCAGTGGAAACAGTTCAGGATATCTTTTAGCCATGTCCTCTTCCCTTTCCCAAGTGGCATACACACCACCATGGTTCTGCCAGTCAACTTTCACTAGCGGGATCTCTTTGTTTCTCAGTTTCTTGATCCATCTGTTTATAATCTGTATAGGCCGTTCCTAGTAAGTGTAGTCATCACTCAACACTACCCGAGTAGGCTCAATTACATGGAAGGGATCCCGGAGATAATCTCTTAACATCGAAATGTAGAAAACGTTATGCATATGCTCCATTTTAGGAGGAAGCGTAACATGATACGCCACCGGATTAATTTTCTCAATGATCTCATACGGTCTGACGTATCTTGGCACTAACTTGCCTTTGACTCCAAAACGAGTCTGGCCCTTCATTGGTGTCACTTTCACAAAAACGTGATCACCCACTTCATACTCTCTGTCCCGTCTTCTGACATCAGCATAACTCTTCTGTCTGCTCTGTGCAGTTTTCAACCTCTGTTGTATCAGTTTCACTCTCTCGGTTGTTTCATACACAATCTCGGGCCCAAGCAAAGGCCTATCTCTGACTTCTGCCCAGCAAATCAGAGATCTACATTTTCTACCATACAATGCCTCGAAAGGCGCCATACCAATACTCGAATGGTAGCTGTTGTTGTAGGTGAATTCAGCCAAAGATAAATGGCTTGTCCAGTTTCCCTGAAAATCAAGGACACACATTCTCAGTAAATCCTCCAGAGTTTGGATGGTCCTTTCTGACTGTCCATCCGTCTGAGGATGATAGGCACTACTCAGCCTCAATTCAGTACCCAATGCAGTCTGTAGACTTTGCCAAAATCTCAATGTAAACTTCGAATCCCTGTCAGAAACAATAGACACAGGCACTCCATGCAGTCTCACAATTTCATCAATATAGATTGTAGCCAATCTGTCCGCATTATAGATTGTCTTGACAGGTAAAAAGTGAGCAGATTTGGTTAGTCTATCAACAATAACCCAAATTGAATCCATACCTTTTCTGGAGCGAGGTAACCCAACGATAAAGTCCATCGTGATATGCTCCCATTTCCACTCTAGTATGGGTAGGGGTTGCAATAACCCGACAGGTCGTTGATGTTTAGCTTTGACTTGCTAGCAATGAAGACATTTGGACACAAAGTCGGCAATTTCTTTCTTCATTCCCGGCCACCAGAAATTCTGTTTCAGATCTTGGTACATTTTCGTATTCCCCGGGTGGATAGACAATTTTGAATTGTGGCCCTCTTGCAGAACTCTTCTTTTCAGCTCAGTATCATTCAGTACACACAGTCTTTCTTGAAATTTCAGTACATTGTTCTCGAATTTGAAATCCGGTCTCGGCTTAGACTCTCTTTCTTCGATGATCTTTTTCAAGAAGTCATCATGTTGCTGTTTCTCTTTAATTTCTTCCATCAAGGCTGGTTGAGCAGAAATAGCGGCTAGCGTTCCACCTTGTTCTCTCAAAACAACTTCAATTTCAAAATTTTCAAGGTCACCAAGCAGCTCTTTCTGTCCGGTGAGCAAACAAGCTAAGTTGGCAATTGACTTTCGGCTCAATGCATCGGCAACAGTATTGGCTTTTCCCGGATGATACAGAATCTGTAGGTCGTAGTCTTTGATCAGTTCTAGCCATCTGCGCTGTCTCATATTTAGTTCCTTCTGTGTGAAGAAATATTTTAAGCTCTTGTGGTCGGTGTATACTTCACATGTCACCCTGTACAGATAGTGACGCCAAATTTTCAGTGCAAATACTACTGCGGCAAGTTCTAGGTCGTGGGTCGGGTAGTTCTTTTCGTACGGTCTCAACTGTCGGGAAGCATAAGCAATAACTCTCCCATTCTGCATTAAAACACACCCTAAACCCTTATGAGAAGCGTCACTACATACAGTATAACCATCCGTACCTGAAGGTAAGGTAAGAACCGGTGCAGTCACTAATCGAGTTTTCAACTCCTGGAAAGCAGATTCTCTTTGGTCAGTCCAGTCAAATGATATCCCCTTTTGAGTCAGTTGAGTAAACGGTAAAGCAATGTTGGAGAAATCTCTGAAAAATCTTCTGTAATATCCAGCCAATCCCAAAAAGCTTTGGACTTCAGTCACGTTTGTTGGTCTAGGCCAGTTCACTGCAGCTTCAATTTTCTGCGGATCAACAGAAATTCCATTTTTGCTAACAACATGCCCCAAAAACATAACATGGTCAAGCCAAAATTCACATTTAGACAGTTTAGCATACAGTTTCTGTTCTCTTAGGGTCTGCAGGATAAGTCTCAGATGATGTTCATGTTGTTCTATACTCTTGGAGTAAATCAATATGCCATCAATAAATACTACAATGAAGTCATCAAGGTATGGTTTAAAAATTCTGTTCATGAGGTCCATAAATGCAGCTGGTGCATTCGTGACTCCGAAAGGCATAACTAAAAATTCATAATGGCCATACCTCGTTCTAAAAGCAGTTTTATCAATGTCTTCCGGTTTAACCTTCAGTTGATGATACCCCGATCTGAGATCAATCTTAGAAAACACTTGTGTACCCTGTAACTGATCAAATAAATCATCAATGCGCGGTAATGGGTATTTATTTTTCACAGTTACCTTGTTCAATTCACGGTAATCAATGCACAGTCTCAGCGAGCCATCTTTCTTCTTTACAAACAAAACCGGTGCACCCCATGCCGAAGTACTGGGCTTGATAAACTTCTTGTCTAGCAGTTCTTGCAATTGCACTTTCAGCTCCTTCAGTTCAGTTGGGGCCATTCTGTAAGGAGCTTTCGATATCGGCTGTGTACCCGGAATCACATCGACGGTAAATTCAATCTCCCTATCAATCAAATTCCCTGGCAGATCATCTGGAAATACATCTGGGAATTCCCTGACTATAGGAATACAATTCACATCAGTCTTAACACTATCATCAGTAGACACAGTCAACACAAAACGCAGATATCCTTTACACCCCTTTCTAAGTAATTTAACGGCTTTCACTAACGAAATCAAATACGGAGGAGGTACTACTCCACTCCCATTAAACACGAATTCAGGCAAACCAGGTGGGCGGAAAACAACTTGCTTGGTCACACAATCAATAGTGGCATGATATTTTTGTAACCAATCCATCCCCAATATTACATCAAAATTATCAATATTCAATGGTAGTAAATCAATAAACAGATGCATATCCCCAACAATGATTTCACATGCGGGGTACATATAAGCACATGTCATGGATCCTCCTACGGGTGATGATACGGCTAGCAGATAGTTCATGGGTTCTAAGGGTCTATTCAATTTCCGTGAGAAAGCATGCGATACATAAGAGTGAGTAGACCCCGAATCAATCAATACATATGCATTTTGTGTACAAATAGAGAGGATACCTGACACAACGGTTTCAATATTTTGCACGTCTCCCGGTACTAGGGCGAATACTCGGCCCTGCCTCATGGGCTCCTTCCCGGTAGCTTTGGGGTTAGGCTTTGGTGCTACAATTGACGCTGCTGCGCTTGGCGTAGCTTTGCTACTAACTTGCGGAGCAGAGGGACAGTCTCTAACCATGTGGCCCACTTTGCCACATCTGTAACAGGCTCCGGATATTTTGTGACAAACCCCTTTGTGCTTGTTGCCACATACAGAGCAGGGTGGAATGAACCCACTCCCTTGACTGGGGTTAGTTGTCGACCCCGTATTCTGTTTCTTGTTGGCCGGGTTGTGCTTGCCTTTCTTGAATTTAAAACCCTGCCTCTTACTACGCCATTCCGACGTTGGTGTTTCAGTTTCAGTGCTTCAATGTTTGACTCGGCCATCAATGCCCGGTCGAGAACACCCACAAAAGTCGGTAGTTTCAAAACATTTATTCGGTCAAGTATTGCAACATTAAGGCCACCCTCAAATTTTCTGGCCTTCTTGTAGTCAGTGTCCACCATGTGTGGTGTATATCTAGCAAGTTCAGTAAATTTTGTTTCATATTCCGCAACGGACATCGTACCTTGTTTCAGTTGTTCGAATTCAGTCACTTTCCTATCCCTGACACACTGTGGAAAGTACTTTTCAAAGAAGGACTCCTTGAACTGAGCCCAAGTCATAACAGTATTTGTATCGCGGATCAACATCCACCACCTTCTAGCTTCTTCCTGTAGGGTGAAGGTAGCTAACAATACTTTATTCGCTTCGGAGCACGGAAACACTTCAAATAGTTTTTCTGTTTCCAGAACCCAAGCTTCAGCTTTTAACGGTTCAAGGCCTCCCTGAAAGGATGGCGGTTTCATTTTGCTGAACTTCTGGGTCAGAGCAATAATATCCCCATCATTCATATTCGCATTAGGTTCCGGCTGTACCGGAGGAGGAGGTGGGGGCTGTTGGTTCTGTTGTTGTTCAAGTCTAGCAGTTATCAGTTCCATCATTCTTTCCATTCTTTCCATTCTTGCCTCGGTAGAGGAGGATTCAGGTTCATTTGCATTGTCCATTTCACTATAAGCAGTTATAACAGTTTTAAACATAAGCAGTCATTTGCTTCACAGTTTAACACATTAGCAGATATTCAGTTATAACATAACCACACGTTTTTCAAGGTCATGAAATGCCCAATCACTTTTCTAGGACATCCTATAGCTCATTTGGACACGTGTGTGCGGTATGACTCGTGGTAAAGTATCGCTCTGATACCACTCTGTTACGACCCAAACCTGGCCCTATGGGTTTAGCACCGTAACCGACCAGTAATCCGAGATTACCGAAGGCCTGCAGAACAGTAACACAGTAAAACAGAGTGCAGGGCCTGGCGGAAGCCAATACAGTAAATAAATAATGTCCATTGAGCTGTGACAGTCTGTATGCCAAAAAGATTTTTCATGCATTCACATATACAAGCAGTACAGTCTATACAAAATTTACAGTTACATAGTACAGGGACCTAATCCCTTGGTAACAGTACAGTTAGCAGCTGACAGTCTATACAGTAGTCCAACAGTGTGGGGACAGACGGGGGAAAAACAAAACACCCCAAAGCCATAGCATGGCAACTTGGAACCTCGCAGTGAGGCACAAAGGCTGGCTTGACAAAACTGGAGTCTAACCCGCGCTCCTAGCTCCGATCTGGTGGCTGAGCACCTACATATATGTATAAACAGTGAGTTAAAGCCCAGTGAATAACATAATGCGTAAAGAGGTTAAGAATGAAATGTCCTTACAGTAATGAAAACAGTTCATTAAACAATACTTCAGTCTTTCAGTCAGAACAGTTATTCAGTCATATGTGGTACATCCATTAGCATAGCAGTAAACAGTAGGTCTTAAAGACTGAACAGTAATGATGGCCATCAGTCAATAAACAGTAGTGGTTCCGCGAGGGAACCGACAGAGATCTCTGTAACAGTAGCAGTAACAGTATACAACAGTTGCTAAGGATGCCACATTACATTTCGAAATATAGGACATACATTCAACAATTAACAATAAGTACTTCAGAAAACAATTTCGTTAAACAGTCAGAAAACATTCTCAGTTGAACATATCTTTACACAATTGTTACTCACAATGTTTGGGCTACAGTATGCTAGAGCGTGTCTCCCCAGTCGCCAACCCTACACAGTTCACAGGTTGAACACACACTAAGCTACACAGTTGGGAAATATCATAATTTAATCCCTAATGCCTCGGTGTGTTCTACATCTATATCCTCGATAAGATGTCTTAAACTAGGCCTAGGAATGCCTAGAATGAAATGAGGATGCAAAGATGCACTTTTAAAAGCATTGTCAGAATTTTCAGAAAAACAGAGTCCCGCTCAAGCGCAGGTTTCCCCGCTCGAGCGGACGTGCAACAAAGGTACACGCTCGAGTGTCAACTTCCCCGCTCGAGCGTACTGTAAAAGTACTGGATGGGTGAAATCTCCGCTCGACGCCCGCTCGAGCTTGAGACGCAAGACTCCGCTCGAGCGCCCAATCCTCCGCTCGAGCGGACTGTAAAACAGTGCAGAGAAATGCTGGATGCTCGGATTCCACGCTCGAGCTCCACTTTCCCCGCTCGAGTGGAAGTGCAAAATCTGGAAAACCCAGATTGCACCTCCAAGCCAAAAACCAAGTTTTAACAACTCAAAACTCGACCTCTTGGGCTGAATTTCCAGAAAACACTTGTTAACACATAGAATAACATGGTTCAAAGCTCAATTTGAGAAATCAAAGCCTAAGGGTGTTTAATTCAAACCCAATTTCAAACCAATTTCATGAACATGAAGAACATGAAAACATGCATGAATTCAAATCAATTCAAAGCTTCAAAACGTGCTCTAGTGAGCCAATTGATTCACAAACAAGATGAAAACATGGCCTACACTCAAGACATGAACATGCATGTGACAATTTGCCATGAATTCAACTCAAAACTCACTAATTCAAACATGCATGAATGAATTATGTTCCATTCCTACATGTATGAACTAAAACAAGACTTAACTCTACAATTGAAGCATGAATCATGCAAGAATTAGCTCAAACACAAGAATGAGAAGATGAAATCCTTACCTAAGTCTTGTATTCAAGGTTTAGGAGTCCAATATGACAATTTACACTTCAATTCCAAGCAATTCAAGCCAATTCAACAAAATGAACTTAATTTCTCTCCCTCTCCCTCTCTTGGTCGGCTAAGGCAAGGAGAAAGCTGAGCAAATGTGTTATGTGGTCAAGTGTAAGGCTCAAATATGTTATATTGAGTGGGCCACTAAGGGTGGCAATTTGGTAATTACGGCAAACTTGCAATTAACTCAGTTTAATCTAATTGAATCAAACCTAATCAGTTTTCAGATAATTATACCATAAAATCACATTAATTATGAGGATCATAAAACATCAATCACTTCCGAATTCGGCCGCCGATAGGGCCTTCAATTAGCAGTTTAAACATAAAAACACGAACAGGTCAAATAAACAATCAACAGATAAATGCAATTCAAACATACACACTTAGTCAATTCAGTTCCAGTTTTTAGTTAGTCAGTTCAGTACTTTAATCAGTTCAATTATCGGTCATAATCAGTTCAGTTCTCAGTCATAATCAGTTCAATTTAACGGTAATCAATGTTTATCGGTAAGCAGTGGTGAGGGTTATTACAGTAGATGACCAGGCGCGTGACCAAACTCAAAATTAAGGACTTGGCGTATCAATGTTCTCAGCCAGCCATCGTGCCTCCAAGGAGGTTCCTTTTTGTGAGCGAGTCAAGTTTAAATGGCTTGAGTTTAAGACCTTGTCTTCATTTGGGTGTAGAACAAGTTTTTTGTTATCTGTATATTGGGCTAAGTCCCTTTTGGCTATATTTGTAATGAATATGATGAAGACTACTACATTATGATGTCACGTATATATGTATAAAGTTTTAAAAAAAAAATTATGTCCCATATAGGTCTCCACAGCTCAATGGACTATGTATGTTTCTATATTTGTTTCCGCAGTCCCTAATTATAAGTTATTTTGTTTAGAGGCCTTTAGTAATCCAAGGATTACTGGCCGGTTACGGCACAAAACCCATTGGGGTAGGTTTGGGTCGTGACACTTATAGGTTCAAAATTGCACCACGTATCTTTTAAATTAAGAATCAAAATTTATTTATTTTTTTTTTAAATTAATGGTCGTAAGTTCAAGAAATTATTTAGTCTATTGTGAATTTTAGTGTGACTATCCAATAAGAAACTGTGTACTTATATTTCTCAATATATAAACTTCAAAAGGGTTGTTCATACAATATTGCAACCACCAATTTAGAAAGAGAGAGAATGGAAAATCAAGGAAGAGAAAGAGGTGGTGGAAGGGTGGTGGTCCTAGTGCCATGTCCATTACAAGGGCACATAAGTCTTATGATTGAACTGGCTATTGCCCTTCACTCTAAGGGCTTCTCCATCACAATTGCACACACCCTCTTCAACTCTTCCAACCTTTCCAACCACCTCCATCTCACCTTCCATCCTATCCCAGACGGCCTAACCAATCGCGACACCTCTTCCGGAGATTTCCCAACTTTTGTGTCGACTATTAACACCAACTGTGAAGCACCAATCAAAGAATGCTTGCCTTAAATGATGAACCAAGAAATGAGGATGGGGAATGAGGTGGCCTGTATCATCTACGACACAGTCATGCACGCTACTGAGACCGTCACTAATTATCTGAAGATTCCGACCATAGTGTTGCGGACCACTGGTGCTTCTGCTATGGTTGTTTATGGTTGCATGACTAGGCTCTATGAGGCAAGCTAGTTTCCTTTGGAAGGTATATATACCCTACAATTAACCCACTAACTCACTCTCTCTCACACACCTTATTAAGGTTAAGGGTATTCACTTGATTATAACCCGGGGGGGGGGGGGGGGGGGGAATCATATATACAATATATACTAATGATCACTTGTTATCTATGAATTTTTTAGTTATTTTGTTTGTTTGTCGACCATCTTAGGCTTCATTTGGGATGTGGAGCTTTTGACTTTTTAACTTTTTAGCTATTTTTGGATGAGCTTTTTAATTATTATTTTTGACTTTTGTTAGAGAAGCATTTTATTTTATTGACTTTTTAACATATTTTGTCTTTTTATGACTATTTTAGCCTTTTAGTCTCAAAAATGTTCATGCCAAAAAAGGGCTTAGGTTGGCATGAACTCATTTTATTACAATTTGAACACCCAACCCACTGGATGAATTTTTTTTTATAATATTAATAATGATGTTGTCATGCAAAAAATTCGTAATTATGAAAAATTGTAGAAGGCAATTGTAAAATTCAATATATCTACATTTTTATGTCAAAACATTAGTGTGTGTATATATATATATATATATGTGTGGTTGTGCACAGGCTGTGTTATGAAATTACAATCCATGTGACTGAGAGAATTTTTTTTTAATGATAATAATAAATAAATAAATAAATAAATAGAAGAAGAAGAAGAAGAAGAAGAAATGAAGCAATTTTGGCATCACAACTCTTATGCGGGGATTTTCAAAAATCAGAAAAGGGTTATAATATAAAGTTTCACTAATTTAATTTTAAAAAAACAACAAAAAAGAATAGCAGTACATAAAGAAAATTATACATATCTCAACCATGATGACAAAACAAGAAAATAATAGCAAAACAAAAACTAACTGACAAACATTAAGCAGACACAGGCCCTTGTCGTCTGAAGAATACTAATGTTGTGTTTGGTTGGGGGATTTGAGGAACGATTTGAAAAGAAAAATGAAAAAATTAGATAAAATGTGAATAAAAAATATACGTACATTTTTTATTCACATTTTACCTAGTTTCACACACATTTTCTCTTTTTTCTTTCTAAATTCTTTCCCAAATCTCCTAACCAAATACAACGTAAAGAGAGATAATGGCAAAATAAAAAACATAGCTAGACAGAAATGTAGAAGTTACTCCACAAAAGAGAAGAAAAAAAACACTGTTGCTATAATGATAACAACAAGGCTATCTGAAAATTTTAAATAAATTAGTAGATTTAGTATAAATAAACAATAGATATTAACAAGTATCATTTATCTTATATAAGGAGAATTCTATGCCTTATATACCCTTTATATATTGCAAAAAATTAAGATTATTCACTGACCATAAACTCCATGGCCCCGTTTGTTTTGGGTTATAGCAAGGGGATTAGGATTACTAGTACCTTGGGATTAGTATATGGGGTGTTTGTTTTGAGAGTTAGCCTTGGGACTATTAATACCTTGGGACTAACTAATACCTCGGTATTACTAATACCTTGTTTGTTTTGAGAGATAGGGAGGGTATTACTAATACCTTGGTATTACTAATACCCTTGGGGAGGGGATTCATAGTGAGGAGGTAGAGATGGTATTAGAAAAATAGTGAGGGGATTAGAAATTTTTTTATTTTTTTTATTTTTTATATATTGGAAATTTTTTTTAAAATATAATTTTTAATTTTTTATATTTTTTATTTGTTTTATTATTTTATATAAAAATAATTTAACAATTCCTCACTACTAATCCCCTCACTATCAATCCCCTCACTACTAATCCCCTCACTATCAATCCCCTCACTAACAATCCCCTCATTATTAATCCCCTCACTATCAATCCCCTCCATTCTATCTCTGAAAACAAACGACCCTCACTAACAATCCCCTCACTATTAATCCCCTCACTATCAATCCCCTCCATTCCATCTCTGGAAACAAACGGGGCCCATATGTCCAGATTCTAAATTGCAGGACCTAGTCCCGGGACTCCATCCCCTAAGGTTCAAAGACCTACCCATCTCCAAATTCGACAGTGTAGAATCCTTGCTCCAACTTCTATCCATTGGCTGCAACAAAACATCCTCTGCCACATCTGGAACACCTTGGACTCCCTCGAGAACCCAACAATGTCTGAACTTCAACACCACCATCAAATCCCATTCTTCCCAATCGGCCCTTTGTTCAAAATCTCCTCACCTTCCTGGAGCACTTCCTTACTTGAGGAAAATATCAACTGCATTTCCTGGCTTGGCAAGCAAGCCCCAAACTTTGTTCTATACATAAGCTTGGGAAGCTTAGCTTCTGTGAACGAGACAGAGCTAGTAGAGATGGCTTGGGGGCTGGCTAACAGTGGGCAGACATTCTTGTGGGTGATTCGACTCGATTCAGTTCATGGGTCTGAATGGATGGAGCTGTTGCCAGAAGGTTTTGATGATGTGATTTATGAGAGAGAGTGCATTGTGAAGTGGGCACCCTAAAAGGAGGTGTTGGCTCACGACGGAGTAGGGGGGTTTTGGAGCCACTGTGGGTGAAATTTGGTCTTAGAAAGAGTTTCAGTGGGGGTTCCGATGATATGTTCGCTGGGTTTCGGAGACCAGAAAGTGAATGCGAGGTATGTTAGTGGTGTGTGGAAGGTGGGTCTGGAACTTGTGGGGGATAGATTGGAGAGAGGGAAGATAGAGAGAGTGGTGAGAAGGCTTCTGGAAGGAGAAGAGGGGGAGGAGATGAGACAGAGAGCTACTAATTTGAAGAAAAAGGTTGAGGTTTGTGTTAATGAAGGTGGTTTTTCCCACAATTCCTTGAATGACTTGGTAGAATTTATTTTGTCTTTGTGATTTCCTAAATGACCATTTCATGATCTTCATTCAATAAGAAGTTGGTTGTTTCATGAAGACTTTGGATTTAAATAGTCTTAGAGTTTATCTACTAGTTGCACAGGAAAAAATAAGACTTTAGACAGACAAAAGAGCAATGATACTAATATTAAATGAGTCACAGAATAATTTACTGGAAATGGAATGAGTAATTCTATGGATAATGTTAGGGATATCAAATTTTTTACCAAACAAATAACCAAATATCTCATATGGGTGTGGAGTTTACTTTTTTGTGGATCCCACACCAATTTGAAATATTTGGTCATTTGTTTAGTAGAAAATTTGAGACTTATAGCATTTTCTGTAATTCTACCGTTATCACTTTTTTATACCATATTTAATATACAATCTTATTTGTTAACAAATTACTTAACATAAATATGAGTGGTGAGACCTATTACACCAATAATATGTTAACACATGAAGTAGTATATTAATGTGATATAAAAAAAAATAATAAATATAGTATTATTGAAATGTAATAGATAGTTGGCATTAAATTCAATTATGACAAGGTTCACATTCAAAATAAATCATTAATACACTTTTCATGAATTTTTATTTGTTTTTAAAGAGCTTTGCCACATGCTCTGATTTCATTACTTCCAATTACACTTTAAATGAACTGGCAAACAATCTTGAAAGGAGAAAAAAGAGTTTGAACAAAATTGATTGGTTAGTATTGTTTGTCACCTCATTAGAGATGTAGCTAGGGTGATGAAATGAGAGATGGAGTATTTCTGATTTTTAAATACTACTAATTTACTATTAATTTATCGATGAGTAAATCAATTTTTAATATGATTTAATTATAATGCAATTGATTTCAATTATGGAATAATTGATTTCAATTATTGAATATGTTAGGTAATTCTTTTTTATATCTTCTCTAATTATTAATCAATTAACTGTTTTACATAGGGGTGGTCGCGGGTCGGTTGCGGCCACGGAACCTTTAATCCGCCATCTGTCCATCAGATTGGTAGATTGGAGAAAATCAATACACATCCATCTGCCAATATAGCAAATATGGATTGAGCAAATTGACAGATTGACAGATTGTCGGATGGATGCGAATCGATTTGGTGGTTTAAAATTTTATAAATTTTCAACATAATTCAACTTGTGTACTTCCTTAAAAAAGAAAAAAAAAGTTATTACAGTCAATGACTTTAAAAAAAAAGTAATACAATCATTGGATGCCTCATCCGGAAAAAAAAAATTTGAAACTTTAGAATATTATAATCGTTGCATGCCTCATCTACATAAAGTATTATAATTTGTGATTCTTAAAATATAAAAACTATTCTAATCACCAAAATCATGAACAGATTAGGGGTATAAAAATGGCCTGCGGCCCGTTGGGCGGCCCGAAACCCGCCTGCAACTCAAGATGGGCCCGGCTCGTTTAGGCTCGCTTGGGCCCAGGCCTGAGCCTAGCCCGAGCCCTTGGGCTAGGGCCTAGGCCATTGTTTTGAAGCCCGCCCTAGCCCATGGGCCCGACTCATTTGGCCCCGCCCATCGGCCCGCGCGGGCCCGCCAAGGCCCAATGTATTTTTTAATGAAAAATAATAAATTTTTTGGTAAAAAAAATTTAAAAAACAAAAAAAAAATGGTTAGGCCTGCCCAAGTCCGAGGCCAAGCCCAAGCCCATTGGGCTGGCCCAAGGCATGGCCCACTGGCCCACCCAAGGCTCGAATACCCCTGGGCTTAATTTTTTTAGCCCGTGGGTCGGCCCAGCTCAGCCCGAATTTTGGCGGGAGCCCGCGAGGCCCAACATGGACCCGACCTAACCCGAGCCCGGGTCGGACTGGGCTAGATTTACACCCCTAGCAGTAATAGAGATTGTATGCCTCTATATTGTTACATCTATATCTATTTTTGAAAACAAAAATCAACCAACATATGTCATCTTTTTTATTTATAATTTTTAGAGTTAGATTTAATAACTAAAAAATATAGATAAATAATACATTTATTTTTTTTAATTCAAAAAATATATTCAAATTGAAAACTCTTTTTCAACAGAATATATTTAACAAAATATTTAAATTCTTTTTCAATTGAAAACACAAACATAATATCTAAATAAATTGAAAATATAAAGTCTTACAAATTATTAGGGTTGCTTGCGGTTTGGAAGTTTGGTTGAGGGTAAAGGATTCTCAAATCTGCCATTTTTTCAAAACTAGGCAGATTGGAAAAAATCAATCTGCAACCGTTCGCTTGTCATTACGCATCCGTCCAAAATGCAGCGGATTGGTTCGATTTGATTGGTTTGGGCGGATCGATGTATCTGCAGCTCACCCATAGTTTTACACATTATTTAATTTAAAAAATATACTTAGGCCTAGTTTGGGAAGACTAAATAAGTGTACTTTTTGACTTTTTATGAAATATAGGTTGGGTTTGGGTTGAGTTTGAAGTGATGTGTTAGAGAGGTGATGTGACTTAAATAAGATGATGTGACTTAAATAGGATAGTGACTTTTTGACTTTTTATCTTTTTTGTCTCATGCCAAACTTGGCCTTAGTCCTCGTTTGGCAACATTCAATTTTAGCCTAAAAATTAAAATGTTACTAAAAAATTAAAAAGCTAACAACTTATACCAAAAAATCAAATATTCTATTTTCTCTCTATTTTTCATATATTTTTTTCGTAAAAACCAAAAAATCATTCTAAATATACTAATTTTTCTACATTATATTTTATTCAAAAAATTAAAAATTATTAAAATAATCTGTTCTCAAAAGAAACTATATATATAGTGGGTGTTTGGGAAATTACTATTTTGGTAGGTTATTTTAATTTTTGGCTACTTTAGTAGGCTAAATTTTTTATATTTGAAAAGATGATTGGATTTTTGTGTAATTAGATGTAATGTTTGTGAGAGAAAAAATGAAATGATTATGGATTTGATGTGAGAATTTGTCTTATTAATTATTTTAGCATATTTTATCTTTTTGTGAATTTTAACCTAAATCAAACTAAAATTCCATTTCCCAAACATCCCCTTAATTTTTCTAGAAATATTCACACTTCACCTCAGGTTTGTTTGTGTTTTTGTACATGGATATGGACATAGTTTTGGAGTAATAAGGAAGGGTAAGCCCAGCACATGTAGTACTGGGCCGAGCTAGCTTCTTTGTGGATATTTTAGTTGGGATTTGGGACATTAGTCCAGACATTTCTCGTACGTACTAGAAAGTTCGTGAGCATTTACTCCCAAAAAACAAACAAACCTAACGTCGATACGCCGCGAAAGTACTGGAACAATCCCTTGCTATAAATACCAAACACGTCGCTTCCCTATCGTCGCAGAACATTTACGTGTAAAAATTTCTCGGTATACAAACAGAGTACTTAAGGCTCCCACAAATCACATCCCTTAATTCTTTCTTTGAATTCCGATCGCATATCAAACCTCGCAGCAAGTAAGATGTCGATGATCCCAAGCTTCTTCGGCAACCGACAAGGCAGCAGCATCTTCGATCCCTTCTCTCTCGACCCCTTCAGAAACATCCCATTCTCCGAATTTTCCCTGGAAAATTCCGCAATCGCCAACGCCCGCGTGGACTGGAAGGAAACTCCGGAAGCTCACTTGTTCAAGGCCGATCTACCGGGGATGAAGAAGGAGGAAGTGAAGGTGGAGATCGAGGACGACAGAGTTCTGCAGATTAGCGGAGAGAGAAATGTGGAGAAGGAGGAGAAGAACGATACTTGGCACAGGGTTGAGCGCAGCAGCGGGAAGTTCATGAGGAGGTTTAGGCTGCCGGAAAACGCGAAGATGGATCAAGTGAAAGCTTCCATGGAGAACGGAGTTCTGACTGTCACGATTCCGAAAGAGGTAATGAAGAAGCCTGAAATCAAGTCTATTGATATCTCTGGTTAGAATTTAGTGCCTATATTGTGAATCAGTCATGTAGTAGGGTGTGTGTTTGATGTTATTGACAGTGTCTAAACCTTGGTTCGTGATGTAATTGCTATGTTTACTTTACAATTTAGTGAGGATTTTTAGAGTTTTGTTGAATTGTTTGTGCATTTATGTTTGTACTCTGTACTGAAACGTAATAAGATTTCGGAAAATAATAAAAATTCTCGATTGATGCAAGTATGGCGAATCACTTTTTGTTTGCTTCATTTTCAATATTTCAAATAAATTTCTTATAATCTAATTTAATCTTTTAAAAAAATTACTATCTATTTTAATTATTTATAACATCGTGCAATTAAGAATATTGTATAAAGAATTTAATTAAATTTAAGACATAATTGAATGGTGAATAAATGTTTCTTGCTGGAGAATTAGGATATATCTCTGTAGAAATATAAACGCCTTGTTTGGCAAAAGTTTAATAGTTAATTTTAAGTTAAAATTTATAAAAAGGTAAAATAAGTTTAAATAATTAGTCTTTGTTTGGAAAGAGTTAGCTTGATTTTTTGATTTTTTTGACTATTTAGTCCTGATTTTTTAGTCTCGTTTGATTTTTATCTTTAACTTTTTTTATTTTTATGAAAAAAAAAATGTAATAATTATGATTTGGATGTGACATTTTATTTTATTGATTTATGTAGTTAATTTTATTTTATTTTTAGTCAAAAAGTTAAAATCAATCATAACTCTAACAAGATAAACTATCACATCAAATTCATAATTATTTTATTTTTTTCTTTCTTAAATATTACATAAAATAATTAAAAATTAAAATAACCTACTAAAATAATCAATTTTCCAAACAAAGCTAAAATAGTATGTGCCAATTGATGTTATTGAGAGTGTCTAAACATTGCTTCTTGATGTTATTGCTATGTTTACTTTACGATTTAGTGAGGATTTTGAGTGTTTTGTCGAATTGTTTGTGCATTTATGTTTGTACACCGAGGCAATTTGGAAAGTTGGAAAAATATTAGTTTTTTTAATTTTTTAGGTTTTTTACACAAAAAAATTCAAAAAAAAATTTAATTTTTTTTAGCAAAAAAGTTAGTCTTTTAACAAAAAAAACTAAGAAAGTTAAAAAAATTAATTTTTTACCAATTTGGCAAAACACCATTCTGTACTGAACCGTAATCAGATTTGGGAAAACTGTAAGTATGGCGACTCACTTTTTGTTTGCTTCATTGTCAAATAAATTTCTTATAATCTACTTTAATCTTTAAAAAAAAATTGCTATCTATCATAATGATTTGTAACATCGTGCAATTACGTATATTAGATAAAGAATTTAATTAAATTTAAGACATAATTTAATGGTGAATAAATGTTTCTCTTTAGGGGAATTAGGATATATCTCTGCAAAAATATAAACTTTTGTTTTGGCAAAGGTTTAAATAGTTAATTTAAGGTTAAAATTTATAAAGATATAATATAAGGCCCCGTTTGGGAACTTATCTTTTTAGTCAAAAAGTCAAAAAGTTACATTTTTAACCAAAAAGTCAACAATTCATACAAAAAAGTCAAAGATTCTCTTTTCTCTCTACTTTTTGTATATCTTTTCGTAATTAGCAAAAAAGTCATCCCAAACATATAAGTTTTTTTTACCTACTTTTTTAGCCAAATAACCAAAAAATTACTAAATTAGCCTGTTCCCAAACGAGGCCTAAGTTAAAATAATCAGTCTTTGTTTGGAAAGAGTCAAAATAACATGGTTTTCTTAGCTATTTTAACTTGATTTTTTTAGTCTCCTTTAGTTTTTGTTTTTGACTTATTTGATTTTTGTGAGAAAAAAAATATAATGATTATGATTTAGATGTGATATTTTGTTTTAATGATTTATGTAGTCAATTTTTCTTTTGTACATTTTTAGCCAAAAAGTCAAAACTAAACATAGTTTCAATAAGATAAAATATCACGTTAAATCCATAATCATTTCATTTTTTTTTTCTCTCACAAACATCACATCCAATTATAAAAAAATTCAACCATATTCCTAAATATAAAAATTTTAACCTATTAAAATAATCAAAAACTAAAATAATTTACTACAATAGTCAACATCCCAAATAAAGCCAAAATAGTACGTGCAAACTGATTTTAAGGGAGAAGAGCAACCATTCCAGAGCTTTTGCAACACAATGAGGCTGTGCATTACGAAATTGACTTAGTTTATATATTATTTGGAATTTTTAGAATATTATGGTGGGTTCAATTGAAATTTGATTCGGAGCGATTAAATTAGATTAATCAATGTCCAATTGAGTAGCTTAAGCGCTAATTTAATCAAGCCACTAATTAAGCATATATAAGGCCTATACACACCACTTGAGCCATCTTTTTCTCATCATCTTTGAGCCTGCAAGAGACAAACATGAGTAACCAAAGAATTTGCTAGAAATTGAAGGAATTGGACTTAGAACAACAAGAATTAAGCTCCTAGTTCTCACATTGACAAGCTAAGGTAAGAATTCAAGATTTGATCTTGTTCTTGAGTTGGTGAATTTATGAATTCTAGAGAACTGAGTGGTTTATTGTGAGAAATGAGCTAGAAGGAAGGAACATAGATCATACCATGCATGCATGTTCATTTGAGCACAATTTGAGGTTGTTTCAAAGAATCTCCTCTTGCATGTCCTTATCTTGATCTTCTTCTAAGAATTCAACATGTTTTTGAGTTACACACCTCATTGGATCATGTTTTGAAAGCTTGGAACTTGCATCTTTACATGCATGATATGTGATGTTATATTTTCAAAGATTTGGGTTTTGTTTTGGACAATTGGCAAGCTTTTGGGCCTTGATTTTGTGAAATGATTTTGAATTTACCATGGTTTCACCATTTACAAGTATTTCTTATAGTTTTTTCAAGTTTTTGGGCAAAAAGACCATGTTTTACAGCTTCAAATTTGAGTTTTGAACTGAGAAGAGCAATCTGGAAATTTTAGAATTTTGCTCACCACTCGAGCGGAACGACGGATTCTTCGCTCGAGCAACCACTTTGCGATCTTGTACTTCTGGTCGAGCGACCAAAAGTTCGCTCAAGCGTGAAATGCAAACTCCCAAAAGTTTCATATTTTTGCAGACCGCTTGAGCGACAAGAGTTGCGTTAGAGAGAAGACTCGAGCGACCGTCAAGCGTCCGTCGAGCTTGAAAATCACACAACCAGTACTTTTTCAAAGTTTGCAAACCGCTCGAGCGAAGGAAGTTGCGATCGAGCGGCCCCTCACATGTTTACATGTCCCCTCGAGCGAAAAAAGTTGAGCTCGAGCGGGACCCCTATTTTCAGCAAGTTTGGTTAAGTGTTTCCAGGTACATTTTGGCATCCACGTTGCATCCTAGGCATTCCTAGGCTAAGATTAAGTCACAATAATGAGAGTGAAGGCTAGAAACACACTAATAAAAAAATGAAATAAGTAATGTACAATCTAAGCGTGTGTTTTAATAAATGTATCTGTTATGATTGGTGTAGGTAATGTGCCGTGAGCAGTTGATCCATTGGTTTGCTGCCAAGCTATCTGTAAAGCTATTTATGAGTAATAACTTAGCAAAGCTATGTTCAATATGAAATACTTTCCAAACATTATGATATGATATGAATTGTTTTTGAATGATACAAAAAGCTATTATGTGATTACATGAATAATGATCCACTTCTTTGAAATATTTATGTGGTATCCTTAGTAGAGACCCTCGCCCAGGGGATATAATACTGTGGCTTATGATCATAGGGCCCTTGCCTAGGGGAGACAATACCCTGGCCTAGGCCCTTACCCGGGGGAAATAATACCGTGGCACAGGTCCTCGCCCGGGAAAAACAATACTGTGGCTCATGTATGAAATATGTTACCCGGTACCGGAGGTTCCAATGTGGAACTTAATAAGCTTGTCCAAAGAGATATGTTTGATGCTAACAAATACACCACTTATGATATGAATACGTTTATGATTATGTTTTTTATACGAATATAGATATGCTTCTGTTCAATAAGAGATTTGAAGTTATGCTTGTGATGGACATCATTCATTTAAACACTTTACTCTGTTATTATTAACTGGGCTTCCGCTCACTATTTATATTATGTATGTAAGTGATCAGACACATGACCAAACTCAGAATTAAGGACTTGGTGTATCATTTTTCTCAGCCAGCCATCGTGCCTCCGAGGAGGTTCCCTTTTGTGAGCGAGTCAAGTTTAAATGGCTTGAGTTTAAGACCTTGTCTTCCTTTGGGTGTAGAACAAGTTTTCTTTTATTTGTATATTGGGCTAAGTCCCTTTTGGCTATATCTGTAATAAATATGACGAAGACTACTGCATTATGACGTCACGTATATGTGTATAAAGTTTTAAAAAAAATTTATGTTCCATATATGTCTCCACAGCTCAATGGACTATGTATGTTTCTATATTTGCTTCTGTAGTCCCTAATTATAAGTTATTCTGTTTAGAGGTCTTTAATAATCCAAGGATTACTGGCCGGTTATGGCACAAAACCCATAGGGGCGGGTTTGGGTCGTGACACTTATAGGTTCAAAATTGCGCCACGTATCTCTTTAAATTAAGAATCAATTTTTTTTATTTATTTAATTTTTAAAATTAATGGCCGCAAGTTCAAGAAATTATTTAGTCTATTATGAATTTTAGTGTGACCGTCCAATAAAAAACTGTGTACTTACATTGCTCAATATATAAACTTCAAAAGGGTTGTTCATGCAATATTGTAACCACTAATTTAGAAAGAGAGAGAATGGAAAATCAAGGAAAAGAAAGAGGTGGTGGAAGGGTGGTAGTGCTAGTGCCATGTCCATTACAAGGGCACATAAGTCTTATGATTGAACTGGCTATTGCCCTTCAATCTAAGGGCTTCTCCATCACAATTGCACACACCTTCTTCAACTCTCCCAACCCTTCTAATCTCACCTTCCACCCTATCCCAGGCGGCCTAACCAACTGTGACACCTCTTCTGGAGATTTCCCAACTTTTGTGTCGACTATTAACACCAACTGTGAAGCACCAATCAAAGAATGCTTGGCTCAAATGATGAACCAAGAAGAGAGGATGTGGAATGAGGTGGCTTGTATCATCTACGACACACTCATGCACGCTACTGAGACCGTCACTAATCATCTGAAGATTCCGACCATAGCGTTGCGGACCACTGGTGCTTCTGCAATGGTTGTGTATGGTTGCATGACTAGGCTCTATGAGGCAAGCTACTTTCCTTTGGAAGGCATATATACCCTATAATTAACCCACTAACTCACTCTCTCTCACATGCTTTATTAAGGTTAAGGGTATTCACTTGATTATAAGGAAAAAAAAAAAATCATACATACAATATATACTAATGATCACTTGTTATCTATGAATTTTTTAGTTATTTTGTTTGTTTGTCGACCATCTTAGGCTTCATTTGGGATGTGGCGCTTTTGACTTTTTAACTTTTTAGCTATTTTTGGATGAACTTTTTAATTATTTTTTTTGACTTTTGTGAGAGAAAAGCATTTTATTTTATTGACTTTTTAACATATTTTGTCTTTTTATGACTATTTTAGCCTTTTTTGTCTCAAAAACCCTCATGCCAAAAAAGGGCTTAGGTTGTTGGCATGAACTCATTTTATTACAATTTGAACACCCAACCCACTGGATGAAAATATTTTTTGATAATATTAATAATGATTTTGTCATGCAAAAAATTCATAATTATGAAAAATTGTAGAAGGCAATTGTAAAATTCAATATATCTATATTTTTATGTCTAAACATTAGTGTATATACATATATATGTGGTTGTGCACAAGCTGTGTTATGAAATTACAATCCATGTGGCTGAGAGAATTTTTTTTTAATGATAATAATAAATAAATAAATAAATAAATAGAAGAAGAAGAAGAAGAAATGAAGCAATTTTGGCATCACAACTCTTATGCAGGGATTTTCAAAAATCAGAAAAGGGTTATAATATAAAGTTTCACCAATTTAATTTTAAAAAAACAACCAAAAAAAAGAAGAAAAACAGTACATAAAGGAAATTATACATATCTCAACCATGATGACAAAACAAGAAAAAAATAGCAAAACAAAAACTAACTGACAAACATTAAGCAGACACAAGCCCTTGCCGTCTGAAGAATACTAATGTTGTGTTTGGTTGGGGGATTTGAGGAACGATTTGAAAAGAAAAATGAAAAAATTAGGTAAAATGTGAATAAAAAATATACGTACATTTTTTATTCACATTTTACCTAGTTTCACACACATTTTCTCTTTTTTCTTTCCAAATTCTTTCCCAAATCTCCTAACCAAATACAACGTAAGGAGAGATAATGGCAAAATAAAAAACATAGCTAGACAGAAATGTAGAAGTTACTCCACAAAAAAGAAGAAAAAAAACACTACTGCTATAATGATAACAACAAGGCTATCTGAAAATTTTAAATAAATTAGTAGATTTAGTATAAATGAACAATAGATATTAACAAGTATCATTTATCTTATATAAGGAGAATTCTATGCCTTATATACCCTTTATATATTGCAAAAAATTAAGATTATTCACTGACCATAAACTCCATATGTCCAGATTCTAAATTGCAGGACCTAGTCCCAGGACTCCACCCCCTGAGGTTCAAAGACCTACCCATCTCCAAATTCGATAGTGTAGAATCCTTGCTCCAACTTCTATCCATTGTCTGCAACAAAACATCCTCTGCCATCATCTGGAACACCTTGGACTCCCTCGAGAACCCGACATTGTCCGAACTCCAACACTACCATCAAATCCCATTCTTCCTAATCGGCCCTTTGTTCAAAATCTCCTCACCCTCCTTGAGCATTTCCTTACTTGAGGAAAATATCAACTGCATTTCCTGGCTTGACAAGCAAGCCCCAAACTCTGTTCTATACATAAGCTTGGGAAGCTTAGCTTCTGTGAACGAGACAGAGCTAGTAGAGATGGCATGGGGGCTGGCTAACAGTGGGCAGACATTCTTGTGGGTGATTCGACTCGGTTCAGTTCATGGGTCTGAATGGATGGTGCTGTTGCCAGAAGGTTTTGATGATGTGATTGGTGAGAGAGTGCATTGTGATGTGGGCACCCTAAAAGGAGGTGTTGGCTCACAGCGGAGTAGGGGGGTTTTGGAGCCACTGTGGGTGGAATTTGGTCTTGGAAAGTGTTTCAGCGGGGGTTCCAATGATATGTTCGCCGGGTTTCGAAGACCAGAAAGTGAATGCGAGGTATGTTAGTGGTGTGTGGAATGTGGGTCTAGAACTAGTGGGGGATGGATTGGAGAGAGGGAAGATAAAGAGAGTGGTGAGAAGGCTTATGGGAGGGGAAGAAGGGGAGGAGATGAGGCAGAGAGCTACTGATTTGAAGAAAAAGGTTGAGGTCTGTGTTAATGAAGATGGTTTTTCCTACAATTCCTTGAATGACTTGGTAGAATTTATTTTGTCTCTGTGATTTCCTAAATGATCATTTCATGATCTTACATTCAATAAGAAGTTGGTTGTTTCATGAAGACTTTGGATTTTAATAGTCTTAGAGTTTATCTGCTAGTTGCATGAAAAAAATAAGACTTTAGAGAGGCAAAAGAGCAATGATACTAATATTAAATGAGTCACAGAATAATTTACTGGAAATGGAATGAGTAATTCTTTGGATAATGTTAGCGATACTGTTGGCTTTTTTGGCTTTCGAAGGTTACTTTCGTAATTATGAGCGTGCCAGAAAGGGTCAATCAGTCCTTACAGAATTGTAATTGCCAAACAATTATTCAGACGATTGTGTTATGGTTCTTTCGGCCTCAATAAAGAGGACTTTTACTAGTGGCTTACTGGTAATTTGACTTCAGAAAACTTGAGCATAAGAACAGTTAAATAAACTGAAGTATTTCATTAGTATGAAAAACTTACAATGATCTTAGTTCCGTAGAGAATTACAGCGGCAATATACTCGACAATTACTCCTATAAATGAAGTGCAGCGCAGAAACTTAAAGTACAGGAATATAAAGGATAGGAAATAACACTGGAATATGTAAAGTGATTCTTTTGATTTTTCTTCCTCTCTTCTTTGAAGTCCTTCTTGCTATTTATACTTTCGGAAGATAACCATCGAATTGTACTTCAAACCGTCGAACTGCCCCTCCGTAATCGCTGATCATGCTACCTTATAAGTAGGTCCACTATGCCTTCACTTGCAGTTAGGCTTCCCCCTTATATTCGAATTTGAATGTGAGCAACCATTGAAGCCACGTCACTGTACGTCTCTTTGTTGATCCGCTACTACTCAGATCTTATAACGACCAATATTAATTGCCACGTGTATGATCAGGATCGAAGACCTATCTGGTCTCCCCATATTACCCTCACTTTGCCACGCGTCGAATTGTTACTGGCTTAGTACAAAATGTGTAGCCAACATTACCCCCCGCACTAATATACCCAAGACTTGGTGATATTAGTGGATCAGAGTCCCTTTTCCCACGTTTTAGAACGTGCATGGGTTTTGCATCTTCCTAGAAATGCAACTGTCTCACACCATCTGTATTAATATTCTCATCTTGATCCTTTAAGTACTTCCACTGTCTTATTATTCGAACAGACTGATACATTTCATGGCCAAATTAATCCTTACCTCCAATGATGAAGCATACGAAGAGTCATATGTCGATGCTATTCCTCGTCGAAAGCATGCATTTATTAGCCACCTTTACCCACCTTTCTATATTCAGGTCATGGACGCCTTTGCCAATTACCGAGCTTTGGATTACGAACACATTGCTCTTAATCCTTCGATTCAGAAGGCTACAAACAAAGACATAAGAATTTTCCCCTCTGACCTACCTTTACAGTTCGAACAATCTGTTCTCAAACCTCTAATTCGTAAAATTGCAAACATGGATTTGAGCAACTCTTCTTCACAAATTTCTGTATGGGATAAAGCTGCAACTTCTTCCTCTTCTGGAGGTTCTGACTGGACAAGCTGGTCAGTACCTAAGACTTATGATTTAAAGGAGCGAATCAACCACCATTTTGTTGAGTTCACTGACCCTTTAGAGTTTCCCTCCTATGCTCGAAGTTCAGTTGTTTACCCTTATGTGCCCATTGACCATTGGCGTAGTCTGGAGGAGAATCATCTTGTAGCATGGTATACATCTTTCATGCCTACAAAGATAGTGCACTCTGCTCCTCGCCCAGAAAAAGCACAAGGGTATAACCCATCATTCTTAGCCCAGAAGGCGAAGATCTGTTCTTCTGACTGGCTTGATTATATTAATGCCTTTGTTCCTTCTGCTCCCGTATCATCCTTGAAGACAGAAGCGTCCACACCTTCTTCTTCGTCTCCCGAAATTGATTCTCCCCTACCAATTCTTTCCTAGGCAGAAAAATTGAAGATTGCCCTATCCACGGACACTACAAGAAATTGCAATTTTCACAACACAACAAAATATGTTGCTAAAAGGCAAAACTTATCGGCAAAAAGTTTTGCCGACACATGGAGCTACGTTGGCAACCCGTAGATAAAAGTGAGTCGACAAAACTTTTTGCCAACGAAATTATCATTACGTTAGTAAAAGTAATGCCTTTAGCGACAAACACAGTTGTCGGTAAAAGCCTTCATCCATCGTCGGCAATTTACCTTGCGTCGGCAAAAAATATACTTTTAGCAACACAATATGAGTCGGCAAAAGTAAACTTTTAACAACACATTTACCGATGAATTGTTTGTCGAGAAAGCTTTACTTTTTAGCAACAACAAATTTGCATCGTCAAAAATAATTAAAAATCTTTTATATTTTTTATAAGATCTATTTTACAAACAATTGATTGTGTTGCTAAAAATGCAAAAATCGCTAGCATATATATACTACACATATGACAATAATTTTCTACAAAATTCTCTCCTATGATCTTTATTATAGCACTAACACCTGGGTAGAATACTAGTTGTAAATTCAACTTCTTTGAAAGCAACAACACAATTTTACAGTAACAAAAAGTATTACAACTATATCACCATTACTTTCTACAACTACCCAACCAAATATTATAGTATAATCTCCTTTACAACCCGTAGGAGTTGGTACTAAACTAATGGATATAATAGTAAAAACATCAAAGAGGAATGTATACAAAAAGTATTGAAAACTGTAGGATGATCCACTTCCTGACACAGCATAGCGAAAAAAGTTCCAAACACTACCAAACTTCAAAGCCAAACCATTGAGCTTCAAAATCACCAACGAGCGTGAAGTAACCCTGTCCATTATGAAGCAGCCAATAAGTATTACTAAGATGATACAAGTAAAACCAATCATAAAGCAACAACAAGAGCATTTTTATTTTTTTTTTTTGGGTAAGTAAGTTATAAATTAAAAAGATTTACAAGAGGTAGCCAATTGCAATTGCATATACTTATGAATGAATATAAAAATTTATCCTACAAAAAAATTAATAAAATAAAATAAAAAATTGAACTTTCATATGCATCTAAACATTCAATATTGCAATGGTTTATAACTTTCTTCAGTTTAGGTCATAATCAAAATCAAATGAGTTCGTACCAAAAACAGCACAAAAGACAAAACTAGAGAGCTAATGAATCATCGAAACCAAAAATTAATGGCAGAACAAACCATGAAAGTATCCAACAATTATCGCAATAAATCAAAATTTAAAACGATGGCAAAACCTGGATGATGTACTCACAAGCAAAACAGGCAATAAGAAGATTGAATTGCCAAAGAAATGGGTTCTTAAGCCCTTAGCAAGATTCCCAATTGCCAAGATGGCTTCAACTGCAACAGCTATGTTTACATCTATAATAAGCTGCAAAAGAAAAATAATAATAATAATAATAAGTGAAACTATTTAACAGTCAAGTATAGAAACAATAATCCTAATAGAAGCAAATATGAACGGAGTCACTCTAAACATCTTCCTCATAATCATCATCTTCATAATGTCAAAACACAATTACCATCTTCCTCATCATCACCATCTGTAATGCAAGGAGTCACTCTGATCATCTACATCCTGCTCATAGTAATCATTAGACAACATTTCATCAGCAGGGACATCAATTTGACCCCTTCAAACCTTATCTGCTTCCCTCTGCCCATCATCACCTTCTGGCCCTAATCTATCTTCTCTTTCATCTAATGAATCTTCTTCAGATCCATCCTTGTTTTTATACTCGGATCCACTTTTCGACTCCTGCCCAGATTCTAGTTCAAATGCAATTAAGGTTTCAGACAAATGGTATCACATTACTATTGATCAACATCCCAAAAACCCTAAATAGACTGGCTTCACATTCTCTAAGTCACTTTGTGAAATTTATGTATCTTGCTCCCTACCTATCCATGTGGAATTTGTACATGAGGAGGAATCCATTGTCCCAAAAATCCTCCCACCCACAAGGAAAAGGAAAAAATTTTAAATTTAAAGAAAAAAAAAGAACCAGAGCAAGAAACTGATAACAAAAGAGTGACTTAACAAAGGAAATAATACCATTATTAAGAAACCTGAAGAACATCTGCAACATATATGAAACTCTCAACTACAGGACAATTAGTTCAAATTCTTTCATAAGCAAATGTAATAAAATATCATATGCACATAGTTTGTACATTCTACAGTGTCATGAACAATTCTATTAATTAGCGCACACTGCCGACAAAATAGCATATCCACAATATAGAGATGTAATTGTCACTGTAACTCCTAATGGTAAGTTGAACGAAATGTTAATTATTGAAATAATACAAGT
This sequence comes from Camellia sinensis, assembly GCF_055761805.1. NCBI lineage: Eukaryota > Viridiplantae > Streptophyta > Magnoliopsida > Ericales > Theaceae > Camellia > Camellia sinensis. The sequence continues at coordinate 65,238,454 of NC_138974.1, forward strand.
GGAGATTAGATTCATATCTAAAAGAAGTTAGAAAACTTGGGAAAATTTGGGGCAGATTCTGCAGAGAATGCGTGTTAATATCAAAGACAAGCTAGTCTGTGTACATACAAAGAAATGAAAAGGCCTAAAAAGTTACTGAAAATGAAAGAACTATAGTGCACTGCCATAAATAACAACATGTACCAGTCAGACTATAACTAATATCACATTCTTTTGATTTAAGAACAAACAGTCTTTTAAGAAAGAATAACACTGAAGAAAATATGTGAGAACCAATGAACATCACATTGCAAGAAAGCAACCCACTTTTAGATTAAAGGTGGACAAAAAAATGCCTGCAAAAGAAGGATGTTGACTCTGCATACACCATTATAGTACATAGCATAGCACTTTATTTGGAATGCCTACAGGTTTATGTTCACCATGGTTTCCACAATATATTCCAGCCTATCTGTTGTTGCAGGCTACATATAATCTACGTATACATATATTTATCAATTTTTTAAGTTCTTCAAAAAAGCAATTTCCACCATTTGCCAGCCATAGCAGTTCTCTTTCCAGAAGGCTGCAAATTTGATGTTCTACCATTGTCTGCAGTTGCACCATCTTGGTGCCTACTTGCATCATCTGGTTCACCATCACTTCTATAGTGGCCATCCATCTTGATTTCAAAATCTTTATCACTAGAAGTCCTCTCTACATCTTCATTTCCAACCATTCCATGCATTCTCTCCATGGTCTGTCCCTGGCCTTTGTCATCAAAGGCACTTTGCGAAACCGTTTCATTAAAGTAATTCCTAAAAAAAGCCATGTTTCCTCTCACATGGAACACACTTCAATTAGACTTTACTATCACTTCTATTTACAAGGAAAGTTCTTCAAATAGAAAGCAGTAAACGATCACTCAATGCAAGAGACTGTTAATTCTTTAACTATCACCTAAAATTCCCTCCAATGTTTGAGCAACAAACAAAATTTAAATTAGGTCAGTCAATGAAACCTCATTAACCACTTTTACAATTCTAAATAAGCAGAAACTACATCTAAACAAGCTTAGGCAATCAAATAAGCAAATTGATATTAAATTCTAAGCATTTCATGAACCAAACACTATATGACATCAAGTGAGACTTGAAATTCAAGTCAAACACATAAAAATCTTCACAATACTGATAAATTCAAATAAAACCTAACCCGAAAGGAGTATCAAAAATGGTTCAAATGAGGCAAAGACCTAAACAAGACATTTCTAGCAAAAAATAGAACAAGGTTCAAGCACTCTGCTCCCGAAATTCGAATTTCAAGACCAAACAATCAAAAGATTCAACGAAATCCGATCCACATAATTGAAAAACTTTAAAATGTCAAAAATAAAACCAATTCTACAGTGAAAACAATGGATCGCTCACTAGACTAGCGAAATCTATTGAAAATGAAACGAAAACTTCAACCAAAAAAAAAAAACTCCATTAGACAAGCCCTAACAACGAAAAGCTCTAAATTTAACATCACAACCCCAAAATTGGCAGTAAAATGAGACAATCGATTGAAACAAAGAAGCTGATGATTCATCCAAGAACAGACTCACCTTTCTAGAGAGAGAAAGTGACGCGAATTAGGTCAAGATTGAAATTTCGCCACTGCCGAAGAGAGAGCACTGTTTCCAGGTTGAAATCTCGCCGTTGCCAAAGAAAGAAAATCGTGGAGGGAGAGTGATGAGGAGCTTACCTATCTGGAAAAAAAACAAAGGGAATTTTGAGAGAGAACACTCCACCGCCTCGATTTTAGAGGCAGATTAAAAAAATAAAAAATAAAAATATTAAAACTAATTTGAGAAGTATAAAAATTAAAAATATATTTTTAAAATTTTAAAAATTATTTATGACCTCTTAAAAGATAAAATTGTATAAAAATAATAATTATTTTTTTTATTTTTTGACCATATTTTTTTTTAGCTTTTTAGAGAAAAAAAATTCTGAAACAAGTTTATGAAAATAAAACCAAACATATTGAAATTGAAAATCTAACCACATTTTTTAGAAAAGTTTAGATTATCTCAAATTAGTTATCTCAACTTAAGAGAGTGTTTGAGTTTGATGGGTTCATTTTGTGATCTAATTTAATAATCATTTTAATTTTACAATTCAATAACTAAAATATCTAAAACTCTTTGAAAGTTATAATAAAAACACAAATCACTAAATCACCTTATTTCAGCAAAACTTTTACCAACGAATAGTGTTACCATCGCTAAATGTTTACTCTTTGCCCACATCAACTTGCCGTTGCCAAAAGTAAGCACACTAATAGCGACGCTTATTGTGTTGCTAAAAAATAAGTCTCGTAGCTAAATTTTTTGAAATTTTGGCACTAACCAATAATTTTTGTGCCTAGTGATTTATACGTTTTTTTAGCGATGAAAATAAATTGCGTAGGTAAAGGTCTATTTTTACCAATGAAATTGATCACTGTGTCACCAAAAATATAGATTTGGCTATGAAAAATTGACGTCGTCGCCCAAAGTAGTCGCCAAAAGTGCAATTTGTTGTAGTGGGAGAATGTCTTTCCACCCTATAAACCTCTGCCTTCTCCTACCCCAGCTGAGCGGAAACAGGCTCAACTTCTGCTTGCAGCCTTCTTTCACTTGCCCTTTAATGTTCTCGAGGACGAAGTCCCTCTCAAGAACCTTCGATGGGCTTGTGACATCATGACTAGGGGTCATGTCCTTAATCCCCTTGCTCAGGCAGAACTTCATATGTTTCTGGACCAACTTCCATTGCTTCTTCACTGGTATCGTAATTCTATGGCTACTACACAATCTTTAGACCAACTTTCGTCCCTTCGAATTCATGCTCAGTACAAAGCAGAAAACTTTATTGAAGAATTCAATGATTTCAAGAATAAAGATTCTGCGTATTGAGATGACTTAGACATTGATGAATTGGAACAAGGGTTAAGAGAGGTGGCCTTCGAAATAAAGGCTGAAGAGCTCTACTATGAAGTGAGATCACATCAACTTATGCAGCCAATGTTAGAAAATTTAGAAGATAGAATAAGGAAAGAACAAAAGTTCATTGATCATTGTTGGACTAAATTTCATGATCTTGTTATTTATTCCATTCCTTATTTTTATGAGCTCGAGTTTATACCAAGATAGGGTCAGCTGATGTAATTGCTCTGATCTTAATATAAACAAAATTTGTCTTTGTTTGACCCTGTCTTCACTTGTATTTTACTTGTGTTTTAAAAGTCAACTCAGAGCTTCGAACTTCGAACAATTTCATCCTTTAAATCTGGACTTAATTGTTTTAAATAAAACACTAAATGAGCCAATTGTAACCTTTCCAATTTGTGGAATAGAGTTTTGGCTGATTTTCAATTGGAAACAGTGCTTCGAATCTAGCAATCTTACATTCAAAACCTGTTTTGACCATAGTCAACATCTAGTCATTGTCATTATTGCTTTTGATGTTTTGAACACCAAATCTCATCCTTAAAGAAACTCAAGTTTTGCTTCGAAGGACATTACCTTTGTTAAAGAAACTCAAGTTTTGCTTCGAAGGACATTATCTTTGTTAAAAACTCTAAAAACAGGTCTTTAAGCCCTTTTAAAATAAATACTCGAGTATTTTTATTTTTTGGGTAGGGCAACCCACTTCGAAGCTGGCTTCTCTGTTTTCGAAGTCGTTTGACTCAGCTTCGAAGCAAAATATCTTACTTCGAAGCTAGCTTTAACAACCGGGCTTTGTTTTTCCCTCCAAAAGCATCAATGTTGAAGGAAGCTTTTGTACTCGTACTTTTAATACTTAACAGCTCATGTAATATATTTTCAAATACGAGGGCTTTAAAAACCCTTTTGTTTTGTGTTCTGAAATCACATGCTCTTCTAATCGCACAAACCCCTCTTATTACCAATTGTCGGCTTCTCTCTACTTCCTTTCCCGAAGAAAAGCATACCGTCAATGGCTTCTCCTTCAGTATCAGTCGTAGAGCGTATGAGCCCATCTGTGGCCCTGAAGAGGATTATTGATGCGGAATGCGGAAAGTACAAAGCTGGGGAGAAGAGCGCTATTGATGGACGCATCTTTGTCCCTCGTCGCCATGTGCAGTCAGACTATGTGCTCGGGCCCATATTCAAAGAAGTCCTCACTGAACTCCCAACCCTGTATCCCCGACTGGAAAACCAATGTCTTCTCTATGAAGGTGGTCTTGACTGGAGGAACTGGAGGATGAATCGCCCCCACCGATGCTGGCCCACGGTGAGACCAGAGTGGCAAGAATGGTATGATCAGGTTATTCCTGCTAGGACCCTGGACCTCCAAGAACTCTGCCTCCTCGATGCTCTCAGACTATCTAGGGTAACTATTTCAGAGGACCCTTTCCTTGTTCCTGCTGCTCTATGCTTTTGGAATCCTGTCTTTAACTTTTTCCAATTTAGATGTGGGATGATGGCCCCTACTGTTCTTGATATTTGTCATTTACTGGGACTATCTCCCATTGGCACCCCTTTTGGACCAGATTATCCTGATTTAGCAGTCCCTTTCTCTCTCCCCTCCCTTAACTCATCTTATAGTGATTTCGCTAGGGCTGAGAATAAAAGAGAGGGCCCTGTGACTGACAGGGAATTCTTTTCTTTCTTATTGTATTGGCTTTGCAAATTCTTTTTTTGCACTTCCTCTCAGAGAATTATGCTTGAGTTTGCCCCTCTTGCCAAAGCCTTTGTCTTACAGAAAAAGGTGGCCTTAGCCCCACATGTTCTAGGGCACGTATATAGAGTTTGCTCCCTTTTTTGTGAGAAACCCTTAGATGCTAATCAAGGGGGGCCATTCTGGATCCTTCAGTTTTGGCTTTTCGCCTATTTTACTGAATTACAATCCAAATGCCTTAAATTTTCTGAGGCAGACCATCTTACTCATGGCATAAGGATGGCCAATGCTTCACTTTACCCTTCTACCTTTGCCTTTTACTTCTCTTTCTTTCACCAGCTTCCAGTCTCCCTTCCTACTTATCGCTTTCGTCCCTTCGAACCTTCCATTGGTCCATCTTGGTTGAGGAATTTTCTAAGTGACCAGTCTTGTACTTCGCTTGCTCACAAGGATATATGGGCTTCCATTCTGATTCCCAGAGAGTTATTTATCGGGACTTTGAACCCGAAGGCATACAAATGCATTGCTGAACCTTACTGTCCAGCTCAGTTTGCTAGACAATTTGGCCTTTCACAAGGGGTCCCAATACCCCTCTGTAGCAACACAAACCTCAGCCTCACCAGAAGGGATTTGAAAGTCCGAAAATCCAGGCTAGAAGAGGCAACTTTGAAATTTGTAGATGACTTGGCCAACTTTGAATACACCCCTTTCATTCCTCACGGTACCGTGTTGAAGAGGTACTAAAACTGGTGGGTGACTAATATGGAGATTTATTTGGCCATTCCACCTTTAAGCCTACTAACAGTGTTAGATGTGACCAAGCCCAAAGAAACTGGGGAGGTCACTTCTTCCACTGTTTCAGAATTGGCACATGCTGCTCCTGCTGCTTCAATTCCTCCCAGAGTCACTCGGGCTGCCTCGAAGAAAGGTATACCCTTGTCTCTTCTCCTTTTGTCTTTCATAATGCATTTTGCCTTATCTTTAATTCTTCTTTTGTGGAGGTGGTCAATCACAAAAGAAAAGAAGCCTATTTGAACTCGAGAAGGAAACATCCAATATTCAAGGGGAAGAAAAGGAAGAATCAGATGAAGAGGAAGAGTTATTTTTGAAAAGAAAGAAGAAGGCGATCGTCTTTTCATCCGACCCGATAACTGCCAGAGAGTCAGAAGATGAATTCATTTCTTTGGAATCTAGATCGCAGCCTGAAGAACTTGAGGGAAAAGTTGAGAAAGAAATTGAGAAAAAACAGACCCTGCCAATATAGAGGAAAAGAAAAAGAAAGATGACTGTTTCTCCTTCCGATATGGTCGAAGACTCTGATTCTGAGACAATCGCCAAAGCCATAGAGAAGAGAAAAAAGGTGTCTGCTTCCGCTCCTATCTCAGTCAAAGATACCATCCATAAAGCAGCCGTCAAGACAATAGAGCAAGAACATCCTAAAGCCATGATTGTCTTTGAAAGAGCTGAGAAGAGACAGCAGCAACAGTTTCTGAGAGATGAACCTGCTGCTGCTGACATATTACAAAGGGAAACTGTAAGAAGACAACAGACTGCTAGAGATTACACCTTTCGCAGTTCCCCCATTATCGCCGATACTTCTGGAGCAGGTAATTTTATGCTTTTGCGATTTTTCCTCTGTTAGCCTTTGGTATCGAGGTTTAATATTGCCTTACATTTCTTCCTCATGCAGCAGCAACTTCTGAGCTCATCTTTCTGATGGAACCTCTCTCAGTTTCATTCGAGGCAGATCAGATGCAGGATGTAGGGATGTCACGACCCAAACCCGGCCCTATGGGTTTAGCACCGTAACCGGCCAGTAATCCGAGATTACCGAAGGCCTGCTTAACAGTAAATACAGTAAAACAGAGTACAGGGCCTGGCGGAAGCCAATACAGTAATTAAACAATGTCCAATGAGCTGTGACAGTCTGTATGCCAAAAAGATTTTTCATGCATTCATACATATACAAACAGTACAGTCTGTACAAAATTTACAGTTACACAGTACAGGGACCTAATCCCTTGATAACAGCACAGTTAGCAACTGTCAGTCTATACAGTAATCCAAACAGTATGGAGACAGACGGGGGAAACAAACAAAACACCCCCAAAGCCATAGCATGGCAACTTGGAACCTCGCGGTGAGGCACAAAGGCTGGCTTGACAAAACTGGAGTTACCCTGACGCTCCTAGCTCCGATCTGGTGCCTGTACACCTACATATATATATGAGCAGTGAGCTAAAGCCCAGTGAATAACATAAAGCGTAAAGGGGTTTAGAATGAATGTCCTTACAGTAATGGAAAACAGTTCAATTCAATCAGTATTTCAGTTGTTCAGTACAGTAAACAGTCATATGTGGTACATCCATTAGCATAACAGTGACAGTAGGTCTTAAAAGACCGAACAGTAATGATGGCCATCAGTCAGTAAACAGTAGTGGTTCCACGAGGGAACCGACAGAGAATTCTGTCGCAGTAACAGTAACAGTAAACAGTAGGTACTAAGGATGCCACAGTACAGTTCAGAAATAAAGGACATACATTCATTCAGTAAATAATACCAGTTCAGTAAACAGTTCAGTTCAGTATTCAAAAGATAATCAGTTGAACATATCTTTACACATTTGTTACTCACAGAGTTTGGGCTACAGTAAGCTAGAGCGTGTCTCCCCAGTCGCCAACCCTACACAGTGAACAGATTGAACACACACTAAGCTACACAGTTGGGAAATATCATAACTTAATCCCTAAATTGCCTTGGTGTGTTCTACAACGATATCCTCATCTAGATGTCTTAAACTAGGCCTAAGAATGCCTAGAATGGGATGAGGATGCAAAGATGCACATTTAAAAGCATTTCCAGGATTTTCAGAAAAACAGAGTCCCGCTCGAGCGCAGGTTTCCCCGCTCGAGCGTACAGGCAAACAAAGGTACACGCTCGAGCGTAAACTTTCCCGCTCGAGCGTATTGTAAAAGTACTGGATGGGTGAAATCCCCGCTCGACGCCCGCTCGAGCTTGAGACATGACTCCGCTCGAGCGCCCAATCTTCCGCTCGAGCGGACTGTAAAACAGTGCAAGATGCTGGATGCTCGGATTCCACGCTCGAGCGGCATTTCCCCCGCTCGAGCGGAAATGCGAAATCTGGAAAACCCAGATTGCACCTCCAAGCTCAAAACCAAGTTCAAAAGCATCAAGACTCGACCTCTTGGGCTAAATTTCCAGAAAACACATGTGAACTCATAGTTAAACATGGTTCAAAACTCAATTTGAGAGATCAAAGCCCAAGGGTGTTTTATTCAAACCCAATTTCAAATCCATTTCAAGAACAATATGAACATGCAACATGCATGAATTCAAACCACTTTGAAGCTTCGATTTGATGTTCTAAAGAGCCAATTCTTTTCAAAACATGATGAAATCATGGACCATTACAAAATTATGAACATGCATGTGAGGAAACATGAACTTACAACCTCAAAACTCAAGAATGGCAACATGCATGCAACAATCAAGCTTCAATTCAACATCTAACCCATGATTGGCTCTAAACTCCATCAATATGACATGAACCATGCAAGAATCCACTCAAAACATGAACAAGAAGACAATGGAGCTACCTTAAGTCTTGTATTTAGGATAGGGAAGCTCAATGTGGAATCTACACTTCAATCCAAGCAATTCTTCAAGATGAATTCCAAGTTCTCTCACTCTCTCCCTCTCTTGGTCGGCTAGAGCAAGAAAATGGCTGAGCAAAATGTTGCCTAAGTGTATATTGAGGCTCAAATATGTTATATTGAGTGGGCCACTAAGGGTGGCAAAATGGTAATTAAGTCCAACTCTTTAATTAGCTTAATTTAATCTAATTTAATCATACCTAATCAGTTTTCAGGTAAATACACCATAAAATCACATTAATTACGAAGATCATAAAACATTAATCAATTCCCAGTTCGGCCGCCGATAAGGCCTTCAATTAGCAGTTTAAACATATAAGCATGAACAGATAATCATACAATCAAACAGATAGAATGCAATTCAGCTAACATATACTCCATCAATTCGGTTTCCAATTTTAGTTAGTCAGTTCAGTACTTTTACCCATCCCATTATCAGTCACGATCAGTTCAGTTTTAACGATAATCGATGGTTATCGGTAATCAATCAGTCATAAGTCGGTAAACAGCATGAGGGTTGTTACAGTCTCCCCTCCTTATAAAGAGTTTAGTCCTCTAAACTCGAGTTACCTTCATTCTGGAAGAAAACAGGATTCAGTGGAAACAGTTCAGGATATCGTTTGGCCATGTCATCTTCCCTTTCCCAAGTGGCATACACGCCACCATGGTTCTGCCAGTCAACTTTCACTAGCGGGATCTCTTTGTTCCTCAGTTTCTTGATCCGTCTGTTTACAATCTGCATAGGCCGTTCCTCGTAAGTGTAGTCGTCACTCAACACTACACGAGTAGGCTCAATTACATGAAAGGGATCCCGGAGATAGTCTCTTAACATAGAAATGTGGAAAACATTATGCATGTGTTCCATTTCGGGAGGGAGCGCAACTTGATACGCCACCGGATTGATTTTCTCAATAATCTCATACGGTCCGACATATCTCGGCGCTAACTTGCCTTTGACTCCAAAACGAGTCTGGCCTTTCATCGGTGTCACTTTCACAAATACGTGATCACCCACATCATACTCTCTGTCTCGTCTTCTGACGTCAGCATAACTCTTCTGTCTGCTCTGTGCAGTTTTTAGTCTCTGTTGTATCAGTTTCACTTTCTCAGTTGTTTCATAAACAATTTCGGGCCCAAGCAAAGGCCCATCTCCAACTTCTGCCCAACAAATTGGAGATCTACATTTTCTGCCATACAATGCCTCGAAGGGCGCCATGCCAATACTCGAATGGTAGCTATTGTTGTAGGCGAATTCAGCTAATGGCAGATGACTTTCCCAGTCTCCCTGAAAATCAAGGACACACATTCTCAGTAAATCCTCTAGAGTTTGGATGGTCCTTTCTGATTGGCCATCTGTCTGAGGATGATAGGCACTACTCAGTCTCAGTTCAGTACCCAGTGCAGTTTGTAGGCTTTGCCAAAACCTCGATGTAAACTTCGAATCCCTGTCAGAAACAATAGACACAGGCACTCCATGCAGTCTTACAATTTCATCAATATAGATAACAGCCAATTTGTCCGCATTATAAATCGTCTTGACAGGTAAGAAGTGAGCAGATTTGGTTAGTCTATCAACAATAACCCAAATTGAATCCATACCTTTTCTGGAGCGAGGCAATCCGACGATAAAATCCATCGTGATATGCTCCCATTTCCACTCTGGTATGGGTAGGGGTTGCAATAGTCCGGCAGGTCGTTGATGTTCAGCTTTGACCTGTTGGCAATGAAGACATTTGGACACAAAGTCGGCAATTTCTTTCTTCATTCCCGGCCACCAGAAATTCTGTTTCAGATCTTGGTACATTTTCGTATTCCCCGGATGGATAGACAATTTCGAATTGTGGCCTTCTTGCAGAACTCTTCTTTTCAGTTCAGTATCATTTGGTACACACAGTCTTTCTTGAAATTTCAGTACATCATTCTCAAATTTGAATCCCGGTCTCGGTTTAGATTCTCTTTCTTCGATGATCTTTTTCAAGAAGTCATCCAGTTGCTGTTTCTCTTTAATCTCCTCAATCAGCGCCGGTTGAGCAGAAATAGCAGCTAAGATTCCACCTTGTTCTCGTAAAACAATTTCGGTTTCAGATTTTTCAAGGTCACAAAGCAACTCTTTCTGCCCTGTAAGCAAACAGGCTAAGTTTCCAATCGATTTCCGGCTCAATGCATCGGCAACGGTATTGGCTTTTCCCGGATGGTACAATATCTGTAGGTCATAGTCTTTAATCAGTTCCAGCCATCTCCGCTGTCTCATGTTTAGTTCTTTCTGTGTGAAGAAATACTTTAAACTCTTGTGGTCGGTGTACACTTCACATGTCACCCCATACAGATAGTGACGCCAGATTTTCAGTGCAAATACTACTGCAGCAAGTTCCAGATCATGGGTCGGGTAGTTCTTTTCATGTGGTTTCAGTTGTCGGGAAGCATAAGCAATAACCTTCCCATTCTGCATTAAAACACATCCCAAACCCTTATGAGAAGCATCACTAAATACAGTATAACCATCCGTACCTGAAGGTAGGGTAAGAACTGGTGCAGTCACTAATCGAGTTTTCAACTCCTGGAAGGCAGATTCCCTTTGGTCAGTCCAGTCAAATGATGTCCCCTTCTGAGTTAACTGAGTCAATGGTAGAGCAATTTTGGAGAAATCTTTGACAAATCTTCTGTAATATCCAGCCAATCCCAAAAAGCTTCGGACTTCAGTCACATTTGTTGGTCTAGGCCAGTTCACTACAGCTTCAATTTTCTGCGGATCAACAGAAATTCCATTTTTGCTAACAACATGCCCCAAAAACATAACATGGTCAAGCCAAAATTCACATTTAGACAGTTTAGCATACAGTTTCTGTTCTCTTAAAGTTTGTAGGGCAAGTCTCAGATGATGTTCATGTTCTTCTATACTCTTGGAGTAAATCAATATGTCATCAATAAATACAACAATAAAGTTGTCAAGGTATGGTTTAAAGATTCTGTTCATGAGGTCCATAAATGCAGCTGGTGCATTCGTGACTCCAAAAGGCATAACTAGAAATTCATAATGTCCATACCTTGTTCTAAAAGCAGTTTTATCAATGTCATCTGGTTTAACCTTCAGTTGATGATACCCCGATCTAAGATCAATCTTGGAAAACACTTGTGCCCCCTGTAACTGATCAAATAAATCATCAATACGCGGTAGTGGGTATTTGTTCTTTACAGTTACCTTATTCAGTTCACGGTAGTCAATGCACAGTCTCAGTGAGCCGTCTTTCTTCTTTACAAACAAAACCGGTGCACCCCATGGGGAGGTACTGGGTCTAATAAACTTCTTGTCTAACAGTTCTTGCAATTGCGCCTTCAATTCTTTCAGTTCAGTTGGTGCCATTCGGTAGGGAGCTTTAGAAACTGGCTGTGTTCCGGAAATCACGTCCACGGTGAATTCAATCTCCCTGTCAATCAAATCCCCTGGCAAATTGTCTGGAAAAACATCTGGAAATTCTCTGACTATAGGAATGTAATTCACATCAGTTTTAACATTATCAGTAGACACAGTCAGTACAGAACACAGATATCCTTTACACCCCTTTCTAATTAATTTAACAGCTTTCACTGACGAAATCAAATACGGAGGAGGTACTACTCCACTCCCATTAAACACAAATTCAGGCAAACCCGGTGGACGAAAAACAACTTGCTTGGTCACACAGTCAATAGTGGCATGATATTTTTGTAACCAATCCATCCCCAATATTACATCAAAATGATCAATGCTCAATGGCAGTAAATCAATAAACAGATGCATATCCCCAACAATAATTTCACATGCGGGGTACATATAAGCACATGTCATGGATCCCCCTACGGGTGATGATACGGCTAGCAGATAGTTCATGGGTTCTAAGGGTCTATTCAATTTTCGTGAAAAGGCATGCGACACATATGAATGCGTAGACCCCGAATCAATTAATACATATGCATTTTGTGCACAAATAGAGAGAATACCTGACACAACGGTCTCGGTATTCTGCACATCTCCCGGTACTAGTGCGAACACTCGGCCTTGCCTCACAGGCTCTTTCCCCGTAACTCTGGGGTTAGGCTTTGGTGGAGCGTTTGATGTTGCGCCGCTGGCTGCAGCTTTGTTATTGCCCTGCGGAGTAGAAGGACAATCTTTAACCATGTGGCCCACCTTGCCACACCTGTAACAGGCTCCTGATAATTTGTGACAAATCCCTTTATGCTTGTTACCACATACAGAGCAGGGTGGAATGAACCCACTCCCCTGGCTGGAGCTAGTCATTGATCCCGTGTTCTGTTTCTTATTGGCTGGGTTGTGCTTGCCTTTCTTAAATTTGAAACCCTGCCTTTTACCATGCCATTCAGTTGTTGGTGTCTCAGATTGTTTCACTGCTGCAATGTTTGACTCGGCCATCAATGCCCGGTCGAGAACACCCACAAAAGTTGGTAGTTTCAAAACATTTATCCGGTCAAGTATTGCCACATTAAGGCCACCTTCAAATTTTCTGGCCTTCTTATATTCAGTATCCACCATGTGCGGTGCATAACGGGCAAGTTCAGTAAATTTCGTCTCGTATTCTGCAACGGACATTGTGCCCTGCTTCAGTTGTTCAAACTCAGTTACTTTCCTATCCCTAACACACTGAGGGAAGTACTTTTCAAAGAAGGACTCCTTGAACTGAGCCCAAGTCATAACAATGTTTGTTTCACGGATTAACATCCACCACCTTCTAGCCTCTTCTTGTAGGGTGAAGGTAGCTAACAGTACTTTGTTCGCTTCTGAGCACGGAAACACTTCAAATAATTTCTCTGTTTCCAGAACCCAAGCTTCAGCTTTTAGCGGTTCAAGGCCTCCCTGAAAGGATGGCGGTTTCATTTTGCTGAACTTCTGGGTAAGAGCAATAATATCCCCATCATCCGCATTCGCATTAGGTTCCGGCTGTACCGGAGGAGGAGGTGGAGGAGGTGGGGGCTGTTGGTTCTGTTGTTGTTCTAGTCTAGCAGTTATCAGTTCTATCATTCTTTCCATTCTTTCCATTCTTGCCTCGGTAGACGAGGGTTCAGGTTCATTTGCATTGTCCATTTCACTATAAGTAGTTATAACAGTTATAACAATTGTAACATAAACAGTTGCATATTTAAACAGTTATCACATTAACGTGTATTCAGTCATAACATAGCCACACACTTTTCAAGTTCATGAAATGCCCTAATCACTTTCTAGGACATCCTATAGCTCATTTGGACACGTGTGTGCGGTATAACTCGTGGTTAAGTATCGCTCTGATACCACTCTGTCACGACCCAAACCCGGCCCTATGGGTTTAGCACCGTAACCGGCCAGTAATCCGAGATTACCGAAGGCCTGCTTAACAGTAAATACAGTAAAACAGAGTACAGGGCCTGGCGGAAGCCAATACAGTAATTAAACAATGTCCAATGAGCTGTGACAGTCTGTATGCCAAAAAGATTTTTCATGCATTCATACATATACAAACAGTACAGTCTGTACAAAATTTACAGTTACACAGTACAGGGACCTAATCCCTTGATAACAGCACAGTTAGCAACTGTCAGTCTATACAGTAATCCAAACAGTATGGAGACAGACGGGGGAAACAAACAAAACACCCCCAAAGCCATAGCATGGCAACTTGGAACCTCGCGGTGAGGCACAAAGGCTGGCTTGACAAAACTGGAGTTACCCTGACGCTCCTAGCTCCGATCTGGTGCCTGTACACCTACATATATATATGAGCAGTGAGCTAAAGCCCAGTGAATAACATAAAGCGTAAAGGGGTTTAGAATGAATGTCCTTACAGTAATGGAAAACAGTTCAATTCAATCAGTATTTCAGTTGTTCAGTACAGTAAACAGTCATATGTGGTACATCCATTAGCATAACAGTGACAGTAGGTCTTAAAAGACCGAACAGTAATGATGGCCATCAGTCAGTAAACAGTAGTGGTTCCACGAGGGAACCGACAGAGAATTCTGTCGCAGTAACAGTAACAGTAAACAGTAGGTACTAAGGATGCCACAGTACAGTTCAGAAATAAAGGACATACATTCATTCAGTAAATAATACCAGTTCAGTAAACAGTTCAGTTCAGTATTCAAAAGATAATCAGTTGAACATATCTTTACACATTTGTTACTCACAGAGTTTGGGCTACAGTAAGCTAGAGCGTGTCTCCCCAGTCGCCAACCCTACACAGTGAACAGATTGAACACACACTAAGCTACACAGTTGGGAAATATCATAACTTAATCCCTAAATTGCCTTGGTGTGTTCTACAACGATATCCTCATCTAGATGTCTTAAACTAGGCCTAAGAATGCCTAGAATGGGATGAGGATGCAAAGATGCACATTTAAAAGCATTTCCAGGATTTTCAGAAAAACAGAGTCCCGCTCGAGCGCAGGTTTCCCCGCTCGAGCGTACAGGCAAACAAAGGTACACGCTCGAGCGTAAACTTTCCCGCTCGAGCGTATTGTAAAAGTACTGGATGGGTGAAATCCCCGCTCGACGCCCGCTCGAGCTTGAGACATGACTCCGCTCGAGCGCCCAATCTTCCGCTCGAGCGGACTGTAAAACAGTGCAAGATGCTGGATGCTCGGATTCCACGCTCGAGCGGCATTTCCCCCGCTCGAGCGGAAATGCGAAATCTGGAAAACCCAGATTGCACCTCCAAGCTCAAAACCAAGTTCAAAAGCATCAAGACTCGACCTCTTGGGCTAAATTTCCAGAAAACACATGTGAACTCATAGTTAAACATGGTTCAAAACTCAATTTGAGAGATCAAAGCCCAAGGGTGTTTTATTCAAACCCAATTTCAAATCCATTTCAAGAACAATATGAACATGCAACATGCATGAATTCAAACCACTTTGAAGCTTCGATTTGATGTTCTAAAGAGCCAATTCTTTTCAAAACATGATGAAATCATGGACCATTACAAAATTATGAACATGCATGTGAGGAAACATGAACTTACAACCTCAAAACTCAAGAATGGCAACATGCATGCAACAATCAAGCTTCAATTCAACATCTAACCCATGATTGGCTCTAAACTCCATCAATATGACATGAACCATGCAAGAATCCACTCAAAACATGAACAAGAAGACAATGGAGCTACCTTAAGTCTTGTATTTAGGATAGGGAAGCTCAATGTGGAATCTACACTTCAATCCAAGCAATTCTTCAAGATGAATTCCAAGTTCTCTCACTCTCTCCCTCTCTTGGTCGGCTAGAGCAAGAAAATGGCTGAGCAAAATGTTGCCTAAGTGTATATTGAGGCTCAAATATGTTATATTGAGTGGGCCACTAAGGGTGGCAAAATGGTAATTAAGTCCAACTCTTTAATTAGCTTAATTTAATCTAATTTAATCATACCTAATCAGTTTTCAGGTAAATACACCATAAAATCACATTAATTACGAAGATCATAAAACATTAATCAATTCCCAGTTCGGCCGCCGATAAGGCCTTCAATTAGCAGTTTAAACATATAAGCATGAACAGATAATCATACAATCAAACAGATAGAATGCAATTCAGCTAACATATACTCCATCAATTCGGTTTCCAATTTTAGTTAGTCAGTTCAGTACTTTTACCCGTCCCATTATCAGTCACGATCAGTTCAGTTTTAACGATAATCGATGGTTATCGGTAATCAATCAGTCATAAGTCGGTAAACAGCATGAGGGTTGTTACAAGGGACTACTCAGACCATACTTTCATTTTTAGGGTCTGCACTTTCTACACTTTTCCTGAGGCCAAGCATTCCTGCACCTTTTCCTCTTGGTTTGACTCCCTATCTTTCTTACTTGACTCTTGACTTTCCTCAATTTACTTCTTTACCGAGTCTTGCTCCTGTCTCTCCTTCCAAGGAGATTCCAAGTGCTACCTTGTCTTTGATGGGTGCTGACAGCTCCCCAATTCGTGATTTACCACCTTTACCTAGCTCCAGCCCTCCTTCTCTTGATTCATTAGTGACTAGGACCATGGAGACCATCAAAGATGCTCCACCCATTTCTCCTATTGCTATGCAATCTTCTGTGTCTCCCATAGCGACTCTCTCTGCTCCCCTCATGTCTACTGATGAGATTGATATTTTTGAAGCGAGATTAGCTAGTCTTTTTGACATCACTTCTACTTCTCCGACATTCGATGAGGAGGCTGAGCCATTAGTTTTAGCTGATTCTTTGCTGGAAATTTTTGAGAGTTCTCCTTCCTCCAGCAGCCAGCCTTCTGTGCCTTCGTTAGATTTGGACACCTGTCTAGACTTGCTAATTTCTTTTTCGAGGATTCCTTTCGAAGCTCTACAAAGGCCCATAATTAAAAATGGGTTTCTTCAATGCTGCAAACTTGCTGAGCAGTTTGGTATGGATGTCTCTAACCACCTATCCCAGGCAGCAGCTACCATCGATTTTTACATCAGCATCTGTCATGCTGCCAAGGCCGCAGATGAGAAATTGGTCAGAGATCAAAGTTTTGTTTCTCAAGTGCATATTGAAGTATCGACGCTTAAAGAACAACACTCCTCTGCCTCTCACTTCCGAACTCAACTGCTGGAGAGGAAAGCTCAACTCGAAGAGGAGCTTTCTGCAGTGAATCAAGCCTTACTCCGAACTGACCTCAAACTGCAAATCACCAATCAAGGATTGGCTGATCAAAAGAAAGATATGGCTGCAGCTATTCAACTGTTTTCGTCGTTTACCAATAGGAAATCTGTTGTACAAAAACAGCTAAAACATTGTAATGATTTTTGGGCCAACTTGTGGCATAATGTACTTGACTCTTTATAAAACACTTCCTTGTTTACTATTTTATGTTCTTGTACTCAGTATTTATTTTATTCCCTGTGTTTCCCAAATAGTTGGAAAATAAGGTTTTAAATATCTTTCACACCAAATCACCTTCATCGAAGCCAATGTGTTTGACTTTCTTGTTATAATTTTTGGCTGCTTTCTTCTTCTGAAAGAGAATGCTATTTAATGCTAAAATTCTAGCTTCATCTATATCTTCTAATTCCAAGCACATACTTTGATAGTACTGCTCAGGATCCAACTGGTCTTGGCATCTTACCCTTAAGGATTTAACATTGATCTCCACTGGTAACACTGCATCATGCCCATAAACTAAGGCATAAGGAGTGACTCCTGTGTTTGACCTTGGGGAAGTTCTATAAGCCCACAATACATCTAACAATAAGTTGTGCCAATCTCTCGGATTATCTTCCACAACCTTTTGTATTCCCTTTTTTAAGGACTTGTTAGATGACTCAGCTTGTCCATTGGCTTGTGCGTAATATGGAGTGGAATTCACAAGGCTAATCCCGAACTCAACCACAAAAGACTTTACCATTTTCCCATAAAAAACAGTCCCATTATCGACCGTTATCGTTTGTGGGATGCCAAATCTATGGATCAAATCTTTAATGAACCCAATAACCTCCGCCTGATCTACAGCTTTATATGGTTTGGCTTCGACCCATTTGGTGAAATAATCAGTAGCCACCAAAATAAAACAATGATGCTTTGAAGAGGGAGGGTGTATTTTCCCCATCATATCCATGGCCCATCCTCTAAATGGTCAAGGCTTTACTACTGCATGTAGATCAGTTATGGGCACATGCCTTATCGTACCATGCTTTTGACATGCCTGGCAGCCCTTTGCATATTCTATGCAGTCTTTAAGGATAGTTGGCCAATAATAGGAATGTCTTCGAAGCAGCCATCTCATTTTTACACCAGGCTGATGTGCACCACAGATACCTTCGTGAACTTCAGCCATAGCCACTAACGCTTCTTTTGGCCCTAAACATTCTAACAATAGACCATCTCCCCCTCTTTTGTAGAGATCATTGTTATATATGATATATTGCACGGATTGCAATTTAACTCTTCTGCTGGCTTTCGAGGATGGGCCAGCCAAGTATTGTATTATTGGATGTCTCCAATCCTGTTCCTGCAGATCATTATAATTGATTTCCAGGACCATGTTCCTCTTACTTAAAGGTGGTATAAGTTTTTGGTATGTCGTTTGGCTTACATCCCAATGAGTACCATCTTTTCTCTTGAAATTTGAAGCTTTCTGCGCCACATCGTTAGCTTTATTATTCAAGAATCTCGGGACATAAGTTACATTTACTATTTCAAATTGAGAGAGCAAATGTAATGCGACGACATAATATGGTAGCATACTTATACTTTGACATTTAAAAATCCCTTTTACTTGGTTAACGACCAATTGGGAGTCTCCAAATATGTCAACTGCATGTACTTGTAATCCAATAAGAATTTCCAATCCTACTATCAAAGCTTCATATTCAGCTTGATTATTAGAACAAGCAGTTTCATCTATTCTGAAACCATCAATTCCCCGTGGTGACTTGATTACTATACCAATTCCAATTAGGCTATTGGCTTTCGATCCATCGAACCACATTTGTCATGGCTCGACACTAGCCATACTGAGTTCCATTATTTCTGGACTCTCTGTTTGAGATAGATGGTCTGCCAAAAAATTGGCTAAAACTTGTCCTTTCACTGCCCTTTGGGGCACATATTCTAAGTGAAATTCTGACAGGGCTAATACCCATTTGCCAATTCTTCCCCTCAACATAGGTCTAGATAACATGTATTTAACCAAATCTGTGGTTGCAATTACCAAGACAGTTGTAGGCAAAAGATAATATCTTAATTTCATTACAGCAAAATACAATGCAAGGCAAAGCTTTTCTACAGCTGAATATTTACATTCGCAAGAATTTAAAAACCTACTAAGGTAATACACAGCTTGCTCCTTACCTTCCTCACTGTCTTGGGCGAAAAAAGCTCCCAATGAATTTTCTGCTGCGGCTATGTACAACTTCAAAGGCTTAACGCCATCTGGTGGCATTAGTACCAGAGGGTTGGCCAAGTAGGCTTTGATTCCATCGAAAGCACTTTGATGCTCCGTTGTCCACACAAATTCCTCTTCATCTTTCAGCCTTAATAAAGAAGAAAAAATTTTAGTTTTCCCTGCAGTGTTAGAAATGAATCTTCGAAGAACATTAACCTGACCAAGAAACTTTTGTAATTCTTTCTTACTTGATGGAGGTCTGGCTTCAATGATGGCTTTGGCTTTATTCTGGTCGATCTGTATTCCTTTCTTGTGTACTACATAGCCCAAGAAGTTTCCAGATGATACGCCAAAAGCACACTTAAGAGGATTAAGCTTCAATTTGAACCTTCTCATTCTTTCAAAGGCTGCCTCTAAGTGAAACAAATGTTCCTCCATGGATTGGGATTTAACCACAATGTCATCAATATAACATTCCAAATACCCACCAATAAGGTCATGAAAGATAGTGTTCATAGCCCTCTGATATGTGGCCCCAGCATTCTTCAGGCCAAACGGCATTTTAACCCATTCGAAGGTCCCAATATTCCCAGGGCACCTAAATGCTGTCTTGTGAACATCTTCCTCCGCAATGCAGATTTGGTTATAGCCTGAGTGTCCATCCATCATTGATAAAATGTGATGTCCTGCTGAGCTATCTACCAACAAATCTACTATAGGCATAGGATATTCATCTTTTGGAGTTGCCAGATTTAAGTTTCTAAAATCAATGCATACTCTCATTTTGCCATTTTTTTTTACTACAGTTACAATATTAGATAGCCACTCAACATACCTGGCTGTTCTGATAAAGCCTGCCTTGAGTAGTCTAAGAATTTCTTCCTTGACTTTCTGGATCACCTCTGAACCCATTCTTCTTGGTTTTTGTTTGTATGGCTTGAAGTTAGGCTTCATGGGAAGCCTATGTTCCACTAATGACCTATCCAATCCTGGTAGTTCATTGTATGACCATGCAAAACAATCTTTATATCTTCTCAGAATAACCAACAACTGGTCCTTATCAAGAGAACTCAACCAAGCACTTATATAAATGGGTTGTTGTACAGAATCTTCCCCTAAATTTATTTCTTCTAAGGGGTCTTGTATCTGAGTACGTACTAGAACCCCTTCTTTGATCTTCTCTGACTTCGCAGGAATCTCCTTGCTGTGTTCTGCTTCCAGGCTCTTTGATTCCTCCTCTTTATTCTCCTCCTCATGGACAAAATTTGTCCAAAATGATTCTTCTTCCTGTATTTCTTGGACTTTTGTTTCTATGTCCAATGCATAGTATTTATCAAGAGTTAAAACTCTGGCTTGTTGCTGCTCCCGCTTGCAGCCAATCATCATGACTTCTTCCTCCTGCTCTCGAACTTTCTGGACTATTGACTTTATATCCAATATTGAAAATTTGATTAAAGCCAAAGACCTGGCTTCTGGTGCTTCATCTTGCTGCCTATAACCAGGCATCATTGTCATCTTTAACCTCTAGCTCTTCACCAGCACTCTCCTGGACTAAATGCTTTAGGTGTGCTACTTCCTTATCAGCCGTTTCTTCGGTTGAACCATCGAATTCCATCAGTATACTGAGCGGTGCCACGCCGTCAATATACAACTTGGCTTCTCGAAATTAGCACAGGCTATGAAAGGTTAAGGATCTGCATTAATTTCCTCCGTCTTCCCATTGCCTAGAGCTATTATCATTTTTTGATGCAAAGAGGAAGGCACACATTTATTAGTGTGGATCCAATCTCTACCAAGTAAAGCATTGTACTTCGCATTGCTATCGATGACGAAAAACGCCGTCATGCAGTCCTTGGTTCCCACACTCAGGTTGATGGGTAGAATTCCCTGGGCCATCTGCTTGTCTCCGGCAAAACCAGCGATGGTTGTACTGGTTAGGATCAAACTGGGATTCCTCTTTCCTAATTTCTTCAAGGATGATTTCGGTAATAAGTTCACCGCCGCTCCATTATCCACCAAGACTCGGTTTAACTGAACCCCATCGAAGAAGGCCTTAATGTACAAAGGCTTAAAATGCTGCGTCATGGAATTCGAGGGATATTCGAATGGATACAAGAGGTTAATGCTTACCACTTCCTCGCTCTCATATTCAGCTTCCATTGGGGTAACCATTTCGAAATTATCTTGCACCATACTCGCTTGTGAATCTTCACTAGAGATCGGAATTGGATCAGATTCCTGCCCTTCTTGATTCTCATCTCCAGCTTGGAATTCCTGTGGTAGTATGCGTACCATGTTCACTGATACCGGGGGAAACGAGCCAAAATGGATGGATGGCTGGCTGTACCTGTTTCCCCTTTTGGTCACCTTGGTCAATTTCTTCAGAAACATCCTGTATGATGCATTCTGGTATTTCATTGCTAACGGGTCCCTTCGAATGATTTTCCTCAGCTGGCTTTCCAACCAGAAATGTTTGCTCAGCCATGAAGGCTTTGAACATTTCTTCTTCCACCATTTCTTTCTTCTGGCTTACGCCACTATCTTCTTCCGTTTCGCTACCACTCTCCATCAGAGCTTTCTCCATCCCTGCTAGACTTTCCTTCTCTCTGGCCTTTAGTTCAGAATGAACCTTGGCCAACTGTTCTCTGTTGTGGTCCGCCTCGTTCTGTATAACTGGCTTTGAATTATGGTCTGACTTTCGATTCTTCTTTTCTCCTATCTAGATCATCGAAGAACTCTCTCCACTTTCTTTCAGGTCTCTCTAGTATTGGGTGTACCTACGCTAAATTTTTCTCCTTTGTGATCTGGAAATAACGGGGACCATATCTGGTTCCCTCGTTCTTGGGTGTTTCAGCAATACCCAGTTATTGGGGGCCACCAAAGGAGGCTTAACCATCCACTTTGATTTCCAAAATTCCTTTGGGAAGGCATTTCCGTAGGTTTGTTTTGCATCACAAACCAATCTGGGACTCCAGGTACCCACAAACTTACTAACCCAGACGTTGAACCGCCTCTTTCTTCTTTCGAGGTCACCTTCGAGGCTGGCTGTGAAGACAATTGTTTGGCCCTGTCTCCAAGCTTTGAGCCTGATTCAGGTTCTCGGTGATGGTGATCATTTTCTGTCCTTCGTGAAGCTGGCCCAAGGGGCCAATTCCTGGCTTTGATACCAAAACCTGAACTCTTCTCCAGCCTTCTTTCAGAATGACTACTCTCCAACCTGTAATAGTTAGCTGATCTGGACTCATAGAAGGGCCTCTTGCCTTTAGCATACATTCTATCAACTGCAGGTTCAACCACTAATGGCTGCTGCCTAACATTAGCCGGATACGGCCTTTTGTTATAAGCATTGGTTGGTCTGGGACGCCTCTGCATATCCCTGTAATACTGCTTCCCATCGACTGGAAGGCCTTTCAACCACTTATAACTCAGTCTGCACCTGGGACACATTCGTTGCATTACGGCTGCCTCTAGGGAGTCATCATCCAGTGCTTCTTCATCAGAGTTTTCCTTCTGATGTGGGAAATCTCGTCCCATGGCTGGTGGACTTCTAAGGTCTTTTTTGGTTGCTGTCTGGTTGGCCACATGCATCTGTACATTGACTTCCTCCAATTCTTTCAGAGACAAGTTCTGAAAGTCTGACATAATGACATTGGCTGCCACCTCTCCAATTTCTGGAAATGGATTGCTATCGATCCCCATGGCTTTTTCAGCTTTGGCTGGGAACTTCAAACTCCCCTTTCGAATTTGTTCTTGGATCCTGTCTCGAAAAACAACACAGTTTTTAGTCGAGTGAGACCAAGAATTATGTCATTTGCAATATATTTTTCCTTTAAGTTCATCAAGAGATGGAATTTTAACACCCTTTGGTAACTTAAGGAAGTTGGCCGCAAGCAAATGATCAAAAATGTCATCTGCCTTAGTTAAATCGAAAGAATATTTCCTGTGGAGATCTTTCTTTTTAAACTGCTGGTCAATTGTTGTATCTTTATGGATTAATGCTTCACAGATCATAGGCTCTTTTCCCACAATCTCTGCTGCATCAATCTCATAATTAGGATCTTTGTAGTATGTCATATATGATGCATTATTTCGATCCTGTTCCTCTTCTAGTAATGCTTCATATCTAGATACTTTATAAGTCAGTTCCACTAAATCTCTAAACTCTGTTGAATCAAACTTCTTTCGAAGCCTGAACTCTAGGCCATTTTGGGCCAATCTTACAAATTCAGTTTCTGGCAAGATTACTCTACATTTATTTCGAGCCCTCTTAAATCTGGAAATAAACTGAGTAGCCTTCTCTTCAGGCCTTTGACTCAATCTGGCCAAGTTTACCAAGGAAACTTCTGGCTCTGATTGGAAGAACTGGGCATGAAATGCCTCTTCCATTTGCTGCCAAGTCTGGATGGAGCCAGGTGGAAGGTTAATATACCATACAAATGCTCCTCCGGTTAGAGAATTTGGGAATAGTCTCAACTTTATATAGTCATGATTGGTAAATTCACCACATTGAGCGGCAAATCTAGCAATATGTTCTACTATGGATTGGTTTTCGTTCCCATGAAAGAGGACAAAATCTGGTATCCTGAAACCTCTTGGATATTCATGTACCCTATCGACCCATTCTGGGTATGGTTTTCTATACACAGGAGTCTGGACCCCCCGAGCCATTGGTCTACACAACTCCCTAACTATCTCAGTGATCTGGTCCCTGGGGACCATATTTTGCGCCTGCTGAACCACCACTGGGGGAATAAACATAGGATTTAGTGGACAAACTTGTGCTTGTGGTCCTCTTGGTCCATAAGGTGGTACATTTGGGACTGGCTGTCCCTGTGGTAGAGGGTGCTGTTGGGGGTGTTGGTAACCTCTTTGAGCCTGTCCTGCGAAAGGACCCACGAAAGGTGCTGGAACAGGTATTGTATCCCTTCCACTTGTAGGAAAACCTTCCAACCCCCCGGGTATAAATTCGAATATGGGATTATTGTACCCCCTGGTGCCAGGTATGGCTTCGAATGTGGGATTTGGAATCATTCTTATGCGATTTTCTTGTACCGGGCCAGATCCACCAATCTGCATGGCTTCACTGTTGAACATTGAGGCATTCTGGCCTGCTACAGGCCTCGAAATGGGTTCGTACCAAGACTGAGGTGGTAATCTTTCATGAATCTGATTACTGGTTTGACCATTAGAATGTCCATTAGCTTGCATAGGCTGTTTGTCTCTAGCCAATCTTTGCTAAGGGACATTCACCTCCTCTATGTGTCTTACATTCGTTGGTTGGTGGTTATTCATTCGATCCAAAAAGGATACTGCCCACCTTTCCATTGTGTTTATTAATTGTTATCCCATGGCATCTACCAAGCCGCCCCACGGATTGACTGGCTGAGTAGATGGGACACTGGATGGTCCAATTCCTTGGTCTCGTCCACTATTACGAACAAATGGTATTTGCTCTGAAGTATTGGTCTGTTCGACCATGGGTTCCGATAGGATAGGAGTCTCCACAGGATGTGTTATCACATTATCCTCTGGATTGGATGTCTCCACTTCTCCTTCCACGCCTTCTTCCAAACGTTCATTTTCTCCTTGTCTCCTACGTCTAGCCATTTTTTTAAAAGGTCCCACTGGGCGTGCCAAAAATATATGTTGGCTTTTTTGACTTTCGAAGGTTACTTTCGTAATTATGAGCGTGCCAGCAAGGATCAATCAGTCCTTACAGAATTGTAATTGCCAAACAATTATTCAGACGATTGTGTTATGGTTCTTTCGGCCTCAATAAAGAGGACTTTTACTGGTGGCTTACTGGTAATTTGACTTCAGAAAACTTGAGCATAAGAACAGTTAAATAAACTGAAGTATTTCATTAGTATGAAAAACTTACAATGATCTTAGTTCCATAGAGAATTACAGCGGCAATATACTCGACAATTACTCCTATAAATGAAGTGCAGCGCAGAAATTTAAAGTACAGGAATATAAAGGATAGGAAATAACACTGGAATATGTAAAGTGATTCTTTTGATTTTTCTTCCTCTCTTCTTTGAAGTCCTTCTTGCTATTTATACTTTCGGAAGATAACCATCGAATTGTACTTCAAACCGTCGAACTGCCCCTCTGTAATCGCTGATCATGCTACCTTATAAGTAGCTCCACTATGCCTTCACTTGCAGTTAGGCTTCCCCTTTATATTCGAATTTGAATGTGAGCAACCATTGAAGCCACGTCACTGTACGTCTCTTTGTTGATCCGCTACTACTCAGATCTTATAACGACCAATATTAATTGCCACGTGTATGATCAGGATCGAAGACCTATCCGGTCTCCCCATATTACCCTCACTTTGCCACGCGTCGAATTGTTACTGGCTTAGTACAAAATGTGTAGCCAACAGATACCAAATTTTTTACCAAACAAATAACCAAATATCTCATATGGGTGTGGAGTCTACTTTTTTGTGGATCCCACACCACACCAATTTAAGACATTTGATCATTTATTTGGTAGAAAATTTGAGACTTATAACATTTCTGTAATTCTACAGTCATCACTTTTATATACCATATTTAATATACAATCTTATTTGTTAACAAATTACTTAACATAAATATGAGTGGTGAGACCTATTACACCAATAATATGTTAACACATGAGGTCGTATATTAATGTGATATAAAAAAAAAATGGTAAATATAGTATTATTGAAATGTAATAGATAGTTGGCATTAAATTCAATTATGACAAGGTTCACATTCAAAATAAATCATTAATACACTTTCCATGAATTTTTATTTGTTTTTAAAGAGCTTTGCTACATGCTCTGATTTCATTACTTCCAATTACACTTTTAATGAACTGGTAAACAATCTTGAAAGGAGAAAAAAGAGTTTGAACAAAATTGATTGGTTAGTATTGGTTGTCACCTCATTAGAGATGTAACTAGGGTGATGAAATGAGAGATGGAGTATTTCTTAGTTTTAAGTACTACTAATTTACTACTAATTTATTGTCAATTAGTAAATCAATTTTTAATATGATTTAATTATAATGCAATTGATTTCAATTATGGAATAATTGATTTCAATTATTGAATATGTTATGTAATTCTTTTTTATATCTTCTTTAATTATTAATCAATCATCTGTTTTACATAAGGCTGGTCGCGGGTCAGTTGTGGCCACAGAACCTTCAATCCGCCATCCGTTTGTTAGATTGGTGGATTGGAGAAAATCAATACACATCCGTCTGCCAATCTGGCCAATGTGGATTAAGCTGATTGACAGATTGGCAGATTGATGGATTGACGGATGGATGCGAATCGATTTGGTGGTTTAAAATTTTATAAATTTTCAAAAAAAATCAACTTGTGCACTTCCTCAAAAAAAAAAAAAAAAAAAAAAAAAATTACAGTCAATGACTTAAAAAAGAAAGTATTACAATCATTGCATGCCTCATCCAAAAAAAGAAAGATCGAAACTTTAGAATATTACAATCAATGCATGCTTCATCTACATAAAGTATTATAATTTGTGGTTCTTAAAATATAAAAACAATTCAAATCACTAAAATCATGAACAGAGCAGTAATTAGGAGTGTAAAAATGGCTTGCGACCCATGGGCGGCCCGAAGCCTGCTTGCAACTCAAGATAGGCTCGGCCTGTTTAGGCTCGCTTGGGCCCAGGCCCGAGCCCAACCTAAGCCCCTAGGCTAGGGCCTGGGCCATTGTTTTGAAGCCCGACCCAGCCCATCTGTCTGCTTAGGGCCCAGCCCCAACCCCAGCCCGCGGGGCCTGCGCCAAGGCCCAGTGTATTTTTTAATAAAAAATAATAAAATTTTGGTTTAAAAAATTAAAAAAAAAAAAATGGTTAGGCCTGCCCAAGCCCGAGGCCAAGCCTAAGCCCATTGGGTTAGGCCTTGGCTTGCCCAAGGCTCGAATACCCCTGGGCTTAGGCTTAGGCTTGAGATTAATTTTTTGGCTCGTGGGTTGGCCCGGCTCTGCTCGAATTTTGGCAGGAGCTCGCGAGGCCCGACATGGACCCGGCCCGACTCGAGCACGGGCTGGGCCAGATTTACATCCCTAGCAGTAATAGAGATTGTATGCCTCTATATTGTTACATCTATATATATTTTTAAAAACAAAAACCAACCAACATATATCATCTTTTTTATTTATTATTTTTAGAGTTAGATTTAAAAATTAAAAAATATAGATAAATAATACATTTATTTTTTTCAATTCAAAAAATATATTCAAATTGAAAACTCTTTTTCAACAGAATATATTTAACAGAATATTTAAATCTTATTCAATTGAAAATACAAACAGAATATCTAAATAAATTGAAAACATAAAGCCTTACAAATTATTAGGGTTGCTCGCAGTTTGACGGTTTGGTTAAGGCCAAAGGATTCTCAAATCAGCCATTTGTTCAAAACTAGGCGGATTGGAAAAAATCAATCTGCAACCGTCCGCTTGTCATTACGCATCCACCCAAAATGCAACGGATTGGTTCGATTCGATTGGTTTGGGCGAATCGGTGTATCTGTAGCTCACCCATAGTTTTACACATTATTTAATTTAAAAAATAGACCCAGTTCTCGTTTGGCAACATTCAATTTTAGCCTAAAAATTAAAATGTTACTAAAAAATTAAAAAGCCAACAACCTATACCAAAAAATCAAATATTCTATTTTCTCTTTATTTTTCATATATCTTTTCGTAAAAACTAAAACAAAAAAGACTTAGACCCCATTTTGGAAGCAACCCCCACGACCCCCTCTGCCTTTCATTGGTCAAAAAAAATTTTTTTTTTTTCTTCTCCCCCACTCACCAACCCCCACGTGTGTGTGGGGGTGGTGGGTTGGGAATCTGAGGGGGTCTGTATCGCCATTGAAACTAAAAAATCATTCTAAATATACTAATTTTTTTACATTATATTTTATTCAAAAAATTAAAAATTATTAAAATAATCTGTTCTCAAACGAAACTATATATATAGTGGGTGTTTGGAAAATTACTATTTTGGTAGATTATTTTAATTTTTAGCTGTTTTAGTAGGTTAAAATTTTTGTGTAATTAGATGTAATGTTTGCGAGAGAAAAAGTGAAATGATCATGGATTTGATGTGAGAATTTGTCTTATTAATTATTTTAGCATATTTTATCTTTTTATGAATTTTAACCTAAATCAAGCTAAAATCCCATTTCCCAAACATCCCCTTAATTTTTCTAGAAATATTCACACTTCACCTCAGGTTTGTTTGTGTTTTTGTACATGGATATGAACATAGTTTTGGAGTAATCAGGAAGGGTACGCCCAGTACATGTGGTATTGGGCCGTGCTAGCTTCTTTGTGGGTATTTCAGTCGGGATTTGGGACATTAGTCTAGAGATTTCTCGCACATACTAGAAAGTTCGTCAGCATTTACTCCCAATAAAAAACAAAGCTAACGTCGATAAGCCGCAAAAGTACTGGAACAATCCCTTGCTATAAATACCAAACACGTCCCGTACCTATCGTCGCAGAACATTTACGTGTAAAAATTTCTCGGTATACAAACGGAGTACTTAAGGCTCCCACAAATCACATCCCTTAATTCTTTCTTTGAATTCCGATCGCATATCAAACCTCGCAGCAAGTAAGATGCCGATGATCCCAAGCTTCTTCGGCAATCGACAAGGCAGCAGCATCTTCGATCCCTTCTCTCTCGACCCCTTCAGAAACTTCCCATTCTCCGAATTTTCCCTGGAAAATTCCGCAATCGCCAACGCCCGCGTGGACTGGAAGGAAACTCCGGAAGCTCACTTGTTCAAGGCCGATCTACCGGGGATGAAGAAGGAGGAAGTGAAGGTGGAGATCGAGGACGACAGAGTTCTGCAGATTAGCGGAGAGAGAAATGTGGAGAAGGAGGAGAAGAACTATACTTGGCACAGGGTTGAGCGTAGCAGCGGGAAGTTCATGAGGAGGTTTAGGCTGCCGGAAAACGCGAAGATGGATCAAGTGAGAGCTTCCATGGAGAACGGAGTTCTGACTGTCACGATTCCGAAAGAGGAAGTGAAGAAGCCTGAAATCAAGTCTATTGATATCTCTGGTTAGAATTTAGTGCCTATATTGTGAATCAGTCATGTAGTAGGGTGTGTGTTTGATGCAAGGTTATAAATCGCGGTATCGGGTAACGTAACGGTATCGATCGCGGAGTATCGGTATCGATAGTATCGATCGGTACGTATCGGGAATCGGATGTCGCGGTGGTGAAATTTTAAAAATCATTTCAAAGGTTTTTTTACTTTTTCTTTCCCGTACCGGTCCGAACCGGTGAGTATCGGCCCGTCGCGGCTTGTGTAACGGCTTGTGTAACGCTTACAGGCCGATACGTACCGGGACTCGGCCGATACTCCTGCGATTTTTAATCTCAGTGGTATATCGGCCTGTATCCGTTGCGATAACCTATTTTTCCGATACGTATCGGCCGATACGTAGCGTATCGGCCGATATTTAGAACTATGGTTTGATGTTATTGAGAGTGTCTAAACCTTGCTTCGTGATGTAATTGCTATGTTTACAATTTAGTGAGGATTTTTAGAGTTTTGTTGAATTGTTTGTGCATTTATGTTTGTACTCTGTACTGAACCGTAATAAGATTTCAGAAATAAAAATTCTTGATTGATGCAAGTATGGCGAATCACTTTTTGTTTGCTTCATTTTCAATATTTCAAATAAATTTCTTACAATCTAATTTAATCTTTTAAAAAAATTACTATCTATTTTAATTATTTATAACATCGTGCAATTAAGAATATTGTATAAAGAATTTAATTAAATTTAAGACATGATTGAATGGTGAATAAATGTTCCTTGCTGGAGAATTAGGATATAGCTCTGTAGAAATATAAACGTCTTGTTTGGCAAAAGTTTAAATAGTTAATTTTAAGTTAAAATTTATAAAAAGATAAAATAAGTTTAAATAATTAGTCTTTGTTCGGAAAGAGTTAGCTTGGTTTTTTAATTTTTTAACTATTTAGTCTGGATTTTTTAGTCTCGTTTGATATTTATTTTTGACTTTTTTTTTATTTTTATGAGTGAAAAAATGTAATGATTATGATTTGGATGTGACATTTTATTTTATTGATTTATGTAGTTAATTTTTTTTTTTAGTCAAAAAGTTAAAATCAATCATAGCTTTAATAAGATAAACTATCACATAAAAACCATAATTATTTTATTTTTTTCTCTAATAAATATCACATTTAATTATAAAAAAATTTAATTATCTTTCTAAACATAAAAATTTTAACCTATTAAAATAATTAAAAATTAAAATAACTTACTAAAATAATCAGCTTTCCAAACAAAGCTAAAATAGTATGTGCAAATTGATTCCAAGGGAGAAGAGCAACCACTTTAGGAAAAATTCTTAGGTGAAGGGCACCAAGTGGCATGTCATATAGTGTCTTCAACCAATCGCAAATATCATGGCCTTTTATATTGTCTTCTCATCACCCAACACATAAATGTAGTCTCTATTTTCTCAACTAATGAGAGAAGAGAAAGATACCACATAACACCTACCCTATCTAGATTAAAAAATTTCTCTCATTTCAGAGCTTTTGTAACACAACGAGGCTGTGCACTGTCAAATTGCTTCTTGTTTTACACTTGATTATAGTTAAGAGAATAGATGAGAAAATATAATTAATTAAAAAATATAATAACATTTTTTTTCATGTTTTCCGATAAATCTTCAACATTCACAATAAAATAATAGATGAGAAAAAAAATCAATAGTATAATTCATTCATTGATCATAACAAAAAAGTAATAATAATAATGAAAAGAAAAGCAAGTATTAAAAAAATCAATGAAAAGAAAAGTACTAAAATGAATTATGAGAGGGTAATTTGTGTGGAGTATGGGCCGAGCTATGACCGGGTAAAGATTGAGCTGAGCTATGGGTCGAGGTAAATAGATTTCGAGGCCGGACCTTGTTAGCTCAGCTAAGAATGGTTGCGGTTAGCTTGGTTTAAGTATTTTGGACCGAGCTAGGCGTTAATCAAGAATGTGCCGAGCTGAGTGTGTCCAAAGGCCAGAAATAGCTTGGTTCTTTTGTTGTGCTACCGTGGTAAGACCATCTCCTTTGGATAAGCAGTGGGAAGGGTGTAACATGATAAGCCTTACCTTTCTGAATCCTAGGAAGGCTCTGCTAAAGATAGTAGAGTCCTACTAAAATTGTACAAACTATCTCACTTGATTGGTAGTGAGTAGGGTGTGTGATTCCTAGAAGGATTCTGATAAGGAGAGTTGGAATCCTATTAGGATTGTGCCAAACAGAATCTATAAAAGCTCATGACCAGACCTCTGCACAAGTATTACAACTTTGATTCTCGAATACATACAACTTTGGTCTATTTGTCTATTTTGCTGACTTAGGCATTGGAGAGATATCTGGTACACACCCGCCGGCTAACTCACGTTTATGTTTTCAGGGAGTAAAGTGACGATGTTTGGAGGAGCGCAAACTTGATCAATAGGATTATACGAGAAGATTATTTCGTGCTTGTACAATTTGCGCCGTCTGTGGGAAATTCACAAAGAATAAGGCCTTTTGATCAAGTTTTCCTCTCTAGTTGAAATCAATGGCGCACAATGAAGACTTGTCGCAATCTGCTATTGATGGGCAAACCCCGGAGGGGAGTGAGAGGCATGAAGGTCTACCCTCTGTCCCACCCATGGCAGAATTAGAACCCTAGCGACGGAACTCCCGGAGGGACACAAGGGAGAGACGGGGCACTAGTCCTCATCGCTCTCAAAGTCCTGATAGACAGAGGTGGAGGCTGGATCCTCAAGTTCTGGAGGATCGTGTGAGGGAGCAAGACGAGTTAATGAGGAGGATGCCTACAGACATGGAGACAATGAAGTGCCAGATAAAAGGGAAAAGGGTGGCGACAGGAGAGGGGCACAAAGGCAACATGCCCTCTCGCCACTCAGAAGACCGTGACAAACATACCACACCTTCACCAGCAGAAAGTTGGAGCCTTAGAACAGGCAATACTCAGTCAAGGATTTCCAGGACTCGTTACTCCCAGTCTGAGAGAATGAGAACTGAGAGGTCATATACAGAGGGAAGCAGCTATCGCCCCTCGCACACACACCAGACAACATCTAGGCACACGAAGTTGCCTAGATTAGCGGACTTACGGACAGTGCTGGAGGAGAGGGCCCGATGGAAGGAAGACACCAGGGCTCGCGACCCTCGTAGGGTTTCAGTGCTACAGTGATTGGCCCCTAGGACACATGGGAGTGTCGAGGTAGGGATGCCAATGCCGCGTCTTGCTTACAAACCAACAGATAAAGTATTAGCAAGGTTACAGAGTTCGCCGTTCGTTCCGGCAATAGAGAACGCACCACTACCTTCAGGCTTCCACCAGCCCAAATTTACTACTTATGAGGGAAAGACAAACCCCTACATGCACTTAAGCTACTTTCGCCAGGTTATGACAGTATACCGACGAAACGAGGCTCTAATGTGTATCCTGTTTCCATCCAACCTGGGCGACCTAGGTCTAACCTGATTCGAAAGGCTACCAGAAGGCAACATCACCTCATGGGCACAATTGGCAGAGGCGTTCGTGACTAAATTCAGAACGAACACCAAGACACCAGTAGAGATTAATCAGCTACTTTCCATTGACATGGGCAAAAAAGAAGCATTGAGGTCTTACAACAGTCGATATTGGGAGACCTTCAACCAGATTGGGGATTGCCCTACAAATATCTCCATTGCACAATACAAAAGGGGTCTACCAGTCAGAAACAAATTGAGGGACTCAATTACTATGATACCACCCCTCACGATGGAGGCCCTAATTGAGAGAGTACATCAACATATCCGAGTAGAGGAGGATAGCGCCCGTGCTAAAGCAAAAACTGGCGCAACAACGATTCCAGATAAAAAGACTACAGTGAAAGTCAACACGGTGGAACAACCAAGCAGGAATGGGCGCGGCAGGCGAGCCAACAGAGAGGACCCAGAAAAAAAGAACCTCAGAGTCCGCACTGCCATTACTATAGTATTCAATAAGCCTATCTACTGGATTCTCAGTGAGATACGTAATGAACCCTTCGTTTGGCGGCCAGCCAAGTTGGGAGAAGCACAAAAAGGCTATGACGAGAGGTCCCGATGCACCTTCCATGATGAAAAAGGGCACCACACTGAAAATTGCATGCCATTGAGGCAACATCTGGAGGAGTTAGTAGCAACTGGACACCTAGACCAATACATAGAAGGAGAGACACAGCCAGCCCCCCAGGACCTCAACAAACCGAACGAGATGTCAGTCGACGGTCCACCCCAAGGTATAATCAACATCATACATGGGATCATCGAACTTGAGCGGGTATGTGAACTCAGGGAGATGATAAAAAAGGATGAATACTTAAGAGAGGTATTAAGTGCACAGCCTACAATCAAAAATGGCAGAACAGAGGCTACGAACGTCATATCCTTCTGAGACAAGGATCTAGCAAGGCTACATTGCCCTTACAATGACGCGTTGGTGTTGACTTTGTGCATCAAAAAATTCAACATCAAGCGTATTCTGATTGACCAAGGAAGCTTATGCAAGATAATGTACTACGAGACCTTCAAACAGCTGAAATTTGAGGACAAAGACTTGGCACATGCGACATCTCCCTTATCGGATTCAACTCAATGCCAGAGTGGCCAGTGGGCAAGATAATCCTCCTAGTTAAGACAGGAACCATGACAAAACAGGTGGAATTCTCGGTATTGAAAGTCCCTTCTACTTACAACATAATCTTAGGGAGAACATGGTTGCATGCCATGCGATCAGTAGCGTCAACCTACCATCAAGCATTGCAGTTCCCCAACGGAGCCAGAGTAATTGAAGAGGTCTTGGGAGACCAAATTATGTCGAAATAGTGCTTCATCACAGTAAATGGCAGCGGGGCTACAAAAGGGTATGTACAGATGGTGGAAGAGCTAGAGAGCAATGAACTGTTTGCGAATGTTGGCAAGGCAGCCGAACAGAAGGGAGTGGAAGACTTGGTAGAGGTAAGGATAGATGAAAAGAACCCAGAAAAGTACTTTTTGCTCTGCTCGGCTCGTCTTTGTCCAGCACTGAGAGAATAGAGGTCATGGAATTCTTAACCTTTAACTTCGAAGTGTTTGCCTGGACACCATACGACATGCCTGGAATTGACCTAAACTTCATTTGTCACCAACTTAATGTCCACCCAACTGCCAGACCAATCATACGGCGAACTCGCAGATCGACACTCCACCACGCGGAGATAGTGGCGGAGGAAGTAGGAAACTTGCTAGAGGCAAGAGACGTCAGAGAAGTGCATTATCCCAAGTGGATCTCCAATACTGTAGCAGTGCCAAAGAAGAACGAAAAATGGCGTGTCTGCATGGATTACAAAACAGTCAACAAGGCATGCCCAAAGGACAGTTTTCCCCTACCACGGATAGACCAACTGGTAGACCTGACAGCAGGACACAATCGACTTAACTTCCTTGATGTGTACAGAGGTTAC
Source organism: Camellia sinensis (assembly GCF_055761805.1). Taxonomy (NCBI): domain Eukaryota; kingdom Viridiplantae; phylum Streptophyta; class Magnoliopsida; order Ericales; family Theaceae; genus Camellia; species Camellia sinensis. The sequence goes on from NC_138974.1 coordinate 65,273,180, forward strand.
CATCAGATCGCCATGTTTGAACCAGACCAAGTGGTCACATCCTTTACAACGCCTAGAGGATTGGATTGTATTGTTATAAGGTCATGCTCTTTGGCCTAAAGAATGCAGAAGCTACATTCTAACGGATGGTCACCAAAATGTTTGAACCATTGTTAGGCAGAATAATGGAGGCCTACATAGATGACATAGTGGTCAAAAACAAGGATGAGAAGGACCATCTCAGAGACCTAGATGAAATGTTCCAAATTTTGAAGAAGAACAAGTTGCGTTTAAATGTATCCAAGTGTGCATTCAGCGTAGGATCAGGCAAATTCCTAAGTTCCTGGTAACCAACCGAGGTATAGAAGCTGCCCCTTTCAGATCAAAGCAATCCAGGATCTTGAGAGGCCCAACACAGTCAAAGAGGTACAACATCTCACTAGCCTAGCAGTCGCACTCAACTGGCTCATAAGTTGGTCATCAGATAGATATCGACCATTCTTCCAAGCAGTAAAGGCCAAGTTTGAGTGGGATGAAGAATGCGACCGCGCTCTAGAAAGCTTGAAAGAATACATGACCTCTCCACCGTTGTTAGTAACCCCAGTGCCAGGAGAAGAGCTCTTTTTGTACTTAGCGGTTTTACAGCATGCAGTCAGTGCAGTGTTAGTCAGAGCGGAAGGAATCCAACACCTGCCGATCTTTTATGTTAGCAAAACCTTGCTGGGCGCTGAAACCAGGTACATACCTTTAGAAAAACTAGCATTGGCTTTGATGATGGCCTTAAGAAAGTTATCACACTACTTCCATGCCCACACCGTGATCGTCCTAACGGCTTTCCCATTAAAGGCCTTGTTTGAGAGGGGCAAATTTTTCTGGACGAATCTTAAAATGGACAGTGGAGTTAGGACAGTTCGATATCAAATTTCAATCCAGAATCGCAATAAAAACCCAAGCTTTAGCAGACTTTGTAGCTAAGTTCACTCCAGGAAGCCATCACATTTGCCCAGTCGATTTGATCGACGCAACCGGAGTATGAGGGAAAGTGTCGCGGGAATTGCGCAGCTCCCAATACAGGAGGCCCAACTACATGGCAAGCCAGGCAAGCTTGAGGACAGGAAGGAAGGGGCAAACCATGCTGTAGACGGGCCCCGAGGGCTTTATGCTGTGCTACAGTTCGGACTCAAATGTCACGGTTCTTAATCTAATCTCACAATGTGCAATGTGAGATTGATAAATCACCAAAGAGTCCAAATCTGGCAAATCGTTTTGGAAAACTGATTTTTGTAAAGAAGTGCCAAACATGGACTGCTTTGCCAGATACAGAGTCGCCAACTAAATATTTTATTTTGGGAAATTTAAGAAACCCTGACTCGTGCCTAAGGCCACGTGTCCGTCATCACCAAAGTTGTCTCGGCTCGAGAACTTGGGTACGAGAGGGAAAGGTCATGCAATGAGCACCCCCGCTCGCCCGATCGAAGTTCGGCCTTTACTAACATGATATCTTGTTTTTGAAAACACATGCGTTCTTATTATGGTTATTAGCCTAGAATTACTATGTGATGCGCACAACACACAAGTATAGACTAGGTCGCCTAAGTTGGAACAAGTCATCTCATGTTTGTTTGTTTGAAAATGGTATGAATGTGCTACTCGCAAGTAGGCTAAGACTTGAATTTTGCCACCCTCGAGTGGGCTTAGAAAACATGATTTTGCCACAATCAAGTGAGCTTAAAACTCGCATTTCAATTAATTGTTTTAATTCAAGTAATCTAACCTTCACCCACAAGCATTCAGGCAGTTATATCATACAAGCAGTTAGGCTCATGGAAAGCATACGGTCATGTTAACACCCACACTCATGCAAGATGCTAAAGCATAAAAGCTTACCTAGTACTCCGAGCCAAAACAATAGCTAGTTAGTAATCAATGCATGATCCTAGCTATGTTAAGATGCCTAATGAAACACATGCAAAATGTAACTAGAAATAGGCTCGTCCATCTAAGAATGGCATGTGAAATGCGGCAACTCGATACACATATTCAAGTTGGAATTGAAATACTATGCGGTTAGTATGATGCGCCGAGCCCGGTGCATGCAATACAGATGAATGATGCAAACATGCGAGCATAAGGATGCTAATTGAAATATGACCTAAAACTAACCATTGAAAGCAGGTAAGTAAAAGGGAGTAAGACGTGGGGTTGGAAGACATTCACACACTCACGCACACTTATTACAAAATTCACCCTCTCGACGGAGGGTCCGAATAAATAATACAAATCAACTAATTAATTAACTACCCTAGCTAAGTAATTATTACATAACTCTTAACTAATTTAAACAAATTAACTAAGCTATGAAACTAAAGAGGCTGCCATAGCTCCGCCTCGAAATGATTGAATGATGCATGCTCAATCGCCTCGCTCGGAAACCCGTTGCCATGCCACATGTTGCCTCTGTTTGCACTGTTCTGCACCTCTGAAAATTGCACAAGTCCCAAGGATGCTTCCGAACCACTCCCTGACCACTGTGAGATGTCACCGGCCAAAATATAGGAACATCGGCCATATGGAATTGGTCATCGACCATTTGTGAGGATCTCGGCCAACAATGTTTAGTCGATCGGCACTGAAGATGGCTGGCCGGCCATATCTTCTTGCATAATGCTGTTTTGCTGCAGCAGAGGACAAACAAAGCATGGCAATGCATTTTCAAGGAAATGTGTGCACAACCACCCTTCCTATCATGTCATGAACTCAAGGGAGTATGGTTCTCGACCCTCGGGCCATCAATCAGGCATGTCGATGCATGATGGCCAAAGGAGCCAAGTGTGCGATTCAATATAGAATGAATGCTCGCAGTTATTTCTCCCGACAACGTCTAGTCGATGCTCCAGATGAAGGATGGTGGTATAGCTGGATGTGCAATTTGTCTGCAGATTGCATTGCTTGGCGCTGCCCTTGGCTTAACCTGCCGGCAATGAGTTACAGCATGACCCGTCAACCTGGGATTCAGTTGATTGGCATGACACACTGTGTCTTCTATTTTCCGTTCCGGTTTCGGCGCCAGTTCGAACATGATCAGATTTGTCTGGAGGAGGGGATAGAGTACCCTGCTACATTTTCGGTCCAAGGTGCGCAGCTAGCTCGGTATGCCGTAGCATGGAGGACGAGAAAGCTTCTGGACCCCGCTCCCATTTTCAGTTGCACCCTCTCTAATGAGTGCTTAGATTGGCTCAATGAAGAGGCACAGATCGGGCCCAGCTTGGCATCAGCGGCTTCGATCGGCTCTTGGAGGGGACGCAGGAACACCTGACTATGCCCCGAATTTATTTGCTTTTAATCAGAACTTTCAAGTGTTCTTTATGAATGTAATGAAAAGCAACTTCAATTTTGTATTCAAGAGCAGGAGGACTCTGTATAGAAATCAATAAAATTGAAGGTTGTGGGTACTGAAAATTTTCCGTTTGGTCCAAAAAATGGTCTAAGTTGTAAAAAGATTAATTTGAGCAAAATCAACTTTTATTAAAACTTTTCAAAACCATTTTCGATATGGATCAGAACTGGACACGCCTGGGATTTGTCATTGAGATGTACAACCCCAGACTCCAGCAACTGGAAAGTTGCCCCTAGTTTGAATAGCACCACACCGGAGATCACAGTCGAACTCTTGAATGCTAAATAGACAAAGATGACTGAGATGATCAAATGGACAAAGTTGATCGGGGAAGTGATTATGGCTGGACTTCAGGACGAAGTTGCCTACGTATCCCAAACATGGGAATCAAGCCTTACGTAGTTCGGCTCAGGTTCACTCGTGTATTAACCCTCACCTTTTACGCTCTAACTTTTGCCTAGGCCGCCCTTTGCGGGTTTTCAACCTTCCGAGCTCAGTTTTTATAATTTCAAATTTTTCATGCTCTAACTTTTGCCTAGGTCTCCCTTTCGGGTTTTCGACCTAGCGAGCCACTCAGGGAAAATATTTCTTCAACTTGTCCATGTTGATCGGTTGGGAGAACTCTAGGCCATCTAGGTCCATCAAAACGATAGCTCCACTCGACCAGATAGACTTGATGATGTAAGGCCCAGTCCAATTGGGTCTGAACTTTCCCCTAGGGTCGTGGATGGGAGCTCAGTTGTCTTTGAGCACCAAATCTCCTTCTTTCAAATTCCTGGACTTAACCTTCTTGTTGAAAGCCCTGGCAATTCGTAGTTGATAACCTTGAACATGGTATAATGCTTTTAACCTTCTCTCATCAAAGAGCATGAGTTCCTCAAATCTGCTCTGCTGCCAATCTGCCTTAGCTATCTGACACTCAGCTAGTACTCGTAATGACAGAACTTCAATTTCGATAGGTAGAGCGGCCTCCATCCTATAGACCAAAGAATACGGAGTCGCCCCAGTAGAAGTTCGAATTGAAGTCTAGTAGCCCCACAGAGCAAATGGCAGCTTATCTGGCCAGTCCCAGTAGGTTTCCACCATCTTCTGCAAAATGTGTTTGATGTTCTTGTTGGCGGCCTCAACTGCTCCGTTAGTCTGTGGCCGATATGTAGATAACTTGTGAAAAGCCACGTTGTATTTTTTCAACAAGTCGATCACTTCCTTCTTGAAATAGGAACCATTATCTGAAATGATCTCGTTTGGGACCCCATAGCGACAGATGATGTTGTTCCTGATGAATTTCGCAACATGCGATGCCTTCAACACCGCATAAGATTGGGCCTCAACCCACTTTGTGAAATAGTCTATCGCGACCAGAATGAACTCATACCCATTAGACCCCTTTGGAGTGACAGCCCCAATCACATCAATCCCCCAAACTGAAAATGGCCATGACGAAGTCATGTTGTACTGCTTCGACGGCGGAATATTCATACGGTTTGCATGGATCTGGCATTTGTGGCATCGCCGGACAAAGCCAATACAATCCTCCTCCATGGTGGACCAGTAATAACCCTGTCTGAGGATCTTTCGGGCTAACATCACCCCGTTCATGTGCGCTCCGCACTCTCCTCCATAGATGGCCTCCATTAGGCGCTTCAACTCTTCAGCATCAACACACAACTTATGCATTCCTAGATGACCTCTCTTGTACAGTTTACCCCCGCAGATGATGAACTGAGCAACCATTCTTCGAATTGCCCTTTTATCCTTGGCATTTGCCCCTAGTGGATACGCCTCTTTTTCCAAGAAGTTCCAAATATCGTAATACCAGAGGTTCTCATCTTGAACCTCATCTATGGTAGCAATCAGCTCGTAGGCCGGTACAAACTTCTGGTCAATGATGATCGGACTCATCCGAACTCCGAAAGGGATGTCTATCATAGAAGGTAGAGTTACTAGTGAATCTGCGAACCTATTGTTCTCTCTTAGTAGGTGAATGAAGTTCAGCTTCTCAAACCGAGGAATCAGCAAGTCCAAGGTCTGGTGGTATATTCGTATCTTTTCTTCTTTGACTTTCCAATCTCCTTTTGCTTGAGATACAACAAGGTTCGAGTCCCCGATGACGTCCAACCGTTTTGCCCCTAGTTCCAGAGCTGTTTCTAGTCCAGCAATACATGCTTCATACTCTGCCTCATTGTTCGAGACTTTGAATCAGAGTTTGAATGCTAGAGGAATACGAGAATTATCGGGTACTATCAGTAACACCCCTATCCCATACCCGTATTGGTTTGACACTCTGTCAAAGTACATCGTCCAAAATTCTTCTTCGACATACAGAATGGCCTCGTTTGGGAATAGGTACTCAATTGCTTCATCCCCTTCAACTGGGTGATCGGCTAGGAACTCCCCTACCGCTCTCCCCTTCACTGACTTGCGCGTTACATACTTAAGATCGAATTCGGAAAGCAGAAGCAACCAACGAGCTAGCCTATCCGTAAGTGCCGGTTTCTCGAAGAGATATTTGATGGGATCTAATCTTGAAACCAACATTATAGAGTGAGCTAACAGGTAGTGCCGCAGCTTCCTGGTAGCCCATACCAAGGCTAAGCAAACCTTTTCCAGCGGAGTGTAATAGGTCTCGTAATCTAGCATCTTCTTGCTCAGGTAGTAGATAGCTCTCTCCACCTTGTCCTCAGACTCCTGTGCAAGCATGCAGCCCATTGTAGTTTCAGTTACTGAAAGGTACAAAATCAACAGTTTTCTCGGCTTAGGTGGTGACAACACGGGTGGGTTCTGTAAGTATTGCTTGATCTATTCAAAAGCAGCTTGGCATCGGCCATCCCATTGGAACTTCGTTCCTTTCTTCAGGAGACCAAAGAGTGGTTCACAAGTCAAGGTTGATTTAGCAATAAACCGTCTTTTGAATTGCACTTTACCCAAAAAGCCTCGCACCTCCTTTTCGGTCCTCAATGGTGGCATTTCTAAGATGGTCTTGATTTTGGAAGGGTCGACTTCGATACCTCTTTGTGTAATCAAGAACCCCAGCATTTTCCCTGCTGTAACACCAAACGTACATTTCTGAGGATTCAGCTGCAACCGAAATTCCCTGATCCTTTGGAAAAACTTTTGCAAGGCGGTGTAGTGGCCCTCTCTTTTTTTGGACTTGACAATCATGTCGTCCACGTACACCTCAACCTCCTTGTGGATCATGTCGTGCAATATTGTGGTCGCAGCCCGTTGATATGTAGCTCCAGCATTCTTCAGCCCAAACGGCATCACTCTGTAACAGTAGGTCCCCCACAGGTCCTGATCTTCGGGTGCCATCACAATCTGATTGTAGCCTGAAAAGCCATCCATGAATGAAAGCAATGCGTGCCCAGCAGTGAAGTCCACTAATTTGTCGATATGCGGCAGAGGAAGTCATCCTTCGGTCTGGCTTTATTCAAATCCTTGAAATCCACATATACCCGAATCCTGCCATCTTTCTTCGGTACTGGAACTATGTTGGCCAACCAAGTTGGGTATTCAAATACCAACAGGAACCCTGTGTCGATTTGCTTGGTGACCTCTTCTTTGATCTTGAGAGCCCAGTTCGAGCGGATCCTTCTGAGCTTCTGTTTAACAGGTCGGGCCTCGGGGTCAAAAGGGATCCGGTGCTGTACAATCTCAGGATTGATTCCAGGCATGTCTTTGTAGGACAACGCGAAAACATCTTTGAAATCTTTTAATAAAGCGACTAAGCGCTCGCGCTCCTCCGAAAACAACGTGGACCCGATCTGGACCAGCCGCAGGTCCTTCTCAGTACCAACATTAATTTGGGTGATTTCATCAATCAGCGGTTTTACAAACCTCTCATGCTCCTGATCTAGCAAATATTTCAAAATCGAAGGAATTTCTTCCTCGTCGTTTTCATCGAAGTTTTGAAAGTCTGAATTAATGCAATAAATCAAAGGCACAGAAAAATACTCAAAGGCCACAACCATTCCATTCTCATTAATCACTTCCAAGTCGCCTGATTCCTCTGTTACAACAGACTCAAAGGAAAAAGAAAAAGACGACCTAGACAGGACTGTGGCATCCGGCTTGTCACCCCTAGGAATACCGGACTCTGACTCAGACGAGCTGGAACCTGATTCCGACCCTACAGACTCGGTAGAATCAGATTCCAGCTTACTACCTGACCCGGTGCTGCTCGATAAGAATCCCTCGTACTTCCAGACGAGGGAGGGTGCAATGGACGAATCCAAAATGTTTGCAGATGGGCTTGCAGCCGCTTCATCCCCAATCATAGACACTGAGAGATCATCCCTCAAGCACTCATGTACGATCGGAAGATCTGAAAGTAGACTAGCCAGTGTTACCCCCATTTCAATCTCAGTGCTCTCAGAATCCACTTCCTTACACTGCTCAATCTCAGCTGATGGGTCTGTCTGCTCTTCGGCAACATCATCCCTGGACAACTATAGGTCGAAGAAGATCTCAAAACCCGGCAGGCGCCTCTTCTCGGCATTCAGCCATGGCCCTGGGAAGCCACAGAATGGAAAGTCCTCCCCCTCCCGGACAAAAGGTCCGTTCAGAGTGCCTTGGATAGACCGATGCATCAACTCAAAATGCTTCCCGGTCTGCTTGGCTCTGGCTCTCCCAGCCATTTCTTTGCCTCTCCTCACCCAGTCCTCTTTGGTGGGCAAATAACCCAAGCCAAAGGTATGCGGGTTATGCGACACTTCAGCCGATACTGCAATGCCTTTCCGGCCACTCTTTCCTAATCCCATCCCAGGGATATGCTGGAGCTTGTTCATGAGGTACACAGACTGTACACTGACATACTACCCCTCATCAATAGCCAAAATGTTCTGTACAACCCAGGCCTCGGCTAGGGTGAATCCTGATAGGAATACATCCTCCGTGCCATGCTCGATTTCCAAAACCGGTGTAGACACCTCTGGCGGCGAATGGATTGACGAATTCCCAAAAACTATGGCCACCCCTTTCCCATGGGGATATTTCAACATCTGATGCAGGGTAGAAGAGACCGCATTCGCCTGGTGCAGCCACAGCCACCCTAGGAGTAAATTAAAGGTTGCGGGAACGTCCAAGACATGAAAGTCAATCTTATGCTGTCCTGGACCAACCTGAGTTTGAATCTTCACGGTCTCCATCACTTCTTTGCTAGTATTATCGTAGGCCCTTATCACCTGGGCAGTTGGCACAAAGTCCGCAGGCTTCAACCCGATTGCATATGCTGTCATTGACGGGCACACATTGCTGGCAGATCCTGTATCGACAAGAACCACCGGTATCTATTTGTTTCTACACTCCACAGAGATGTAGAGTGGTTTGTTATAATTTACGCCCTCCGATGGCAGTTCCTTGTCGGAAAAGGTCAACATCGGGGAAGCCCCTCCCAGAAATGCCAATCCTACCAGCTGCTCAGGCATGGTGTCTATTGAGAGTTTGGCTTTGTCCATTGCAGATAGGACAGCTTGTCTATGAACTCATGAAGCCATAAGCAGTCCCCAGATGGAGATGTCTGCCTGTATCTTTGTCAACTGTTTCAACATAGCCTCTTCTTCAAGTAGCTTTTCTTTTTGGTTCTCCGTCTCCATGTCCTTTGCGGACGTCTCTAGCTGATCTAGGTGTGGGGGTTTGAAATACCGCCTGCTCCTAGTCATGTGATCAACTTCGCCAATGTACCAGGTATCATCCGCTGGTTACTCCCCCAGTCCTCATCTGTGTGGGCAAGACATAGGTCGTCATCTTCCCACCACATGTCATCGGCAGCCGACAGACACCTGTCCGACTCCGTCACAACTATTCCTGTTCCCACAGCACATTCCATTCATGTGCCCGCAGCACGCTCTGTTCCTGTGCACACAGCACGTTCTGTCCCCGCAGGGGCCTTGGCTTTCCTGACTCTCTCAGAATCCTCGGTCCTTTCCTGCTCGAACTATTTCAGTGCGGCTTGCTGTTCAATATCCTTTGTACTCAAAATGCTCTGGTCCCGAGCGAAATTCTTATCACCGGTGCTCTCTGGCAGTTTAAACTGATTCCCGGCCCTTTCGGCAACCGTTGATGTCCCCGTCCCTAACATACTCTATTCTGACTAAGGATGCTCAACAACATCCAGCTCATCACTGAGCCACCTAGTAGATTCTGCTGGCCCTTCCAAACCAAACCAGTTAACAGTCACGTCTCTCGGATCCTGTTCGTTGAAGAATTGAAAGTTCGCGATGCCCTCCTCTAGTTCTGCCAGGTCATCCAACCCCTGATTAGGTCCATCTTCCCGTACTACACAAACCTCTGCCCCCACTGCAATTCCACTCTCGGCCTAGCCTGGCCCGCTGAGGTAATGTAACCGCTCGGGTTGTATATGAAGCTTGCTGACTCCTCAGGCTCTGTATAATCATTCTTATCAGCTTCCGCAATCGACCCACTTCTATCTTCGATAGCTACCACCGCCGTCTCAGGTTGGGTTTGGGAGATGTCCAACATGCACAAGCCAGTGTTGTCAGGAATGAACACCTCCGGCTTGAGTAAGTGAGAAGGGGTGATATATATACTAGGATTGTATGACACAATCCCAGTTTGGATCATATTGATGCGTTTGGGAGGTGGAGCTTGGTTATGTGGTGGAAGAGGGTTGGTTGTGACATTCGGTTCTCTAGAGGCATGATCACCCTGTTGTCAATGAGATCTTGGATCTCATGACGCAATCGAAAGCACTGGTCGGTGTCATGACCATGCTGTTGGTGAAAGGCGCAGTACTTCGCCGGGTTATGGGTTGGTGGGAGATTACTTGGTAAAGGTCGCTGCTCTAAGGGCTTCAGGTGCCCTTTCCTAATCAAAACCCCCAAAGTTTTGGACGGAGACATGTATAGTGGGGTAAAGGTTCTTTGGCCTCTGGGTGGAAACTTGGTTGTTTGTGAGCTACTTCCAGATGCACCGGTGAATGGTGTAGCTGAAAGGGTTCTTGGGGTGGTGGTGGTGTTGACCATACTCACATCTGAAGCTCTGGCAGCTGCAGCACTGCTTGTGCCTGCATTCGTACTGTGGTTGAATGCCCTCTTGGACTGTTCTCTCTCATGATCAATAAGGCCCTGCTTCATAGCGTCCTCGATCTGCACCCCTATCTCATGTAAATCTGCAAAGGTAGGGAGGGGGAGAACGATCATTTTCTGTATAAGCTTGGGCTGGAGGTTGCGCACAACCATCTGAATTTGATCATTGTCAACAGGCCTGATGGTCATCATCGAGGCCTTGGCCCTCCACTGGGTCACAAAATCGGAGAAGCTCTCCTTCGGCTCTTGCCTAGTTGTCTCGAGATCACGAGTTATGACCTCGATTTGAGTATTATAGGAGTATTAAGCCATAAAGGCCTCAGCCATCTCATCCAAGTTCCTCTTAACAGAGTCTTCCAATTTTGCATACCAAATAGCCGCTACACATGATAGGGTCCGGCCAAACAGAGAAAGTTTCTGCAATCTAGAGAGGCCCATCGGCCTTAGTATGTTCGAGAATAGCCGCAAATGCACCATAGGATCTCCAGACCTGTCGAAACGGTCTATGTGCGGTATTTTAAATCGGTCTAGCAGCGTCACGGCCGAGTCGGTGTATCCATCCTCAATATCCGGAATGGACTTCACACCCTTGGATTTCTTGAACAGCTTTTCAAGCTTGCTCACTTTTAACGCTGTGGGGTCCACCTCAAACTCAAAGGGGAAATCCAATAGGTTGATAGTGTTTTGGATAGTTGGGGTAGGATTGGGGGCAGAGCCGGCCCCGTTGGAATGTCCGTATCATCTTGGACGGGTGCTGTCTCCTCGAGTATTGGAACTCTTGGTGGGGGAGGAGCTTGGTGTGAAGCAGATACTCCAGTTTGCTACTGCAGCCTGGCAATTTCATCTGCCTGTTGAGCCATGACCTCGGCCTATTGTTTGGCGAATTCTGCTTGACAGGCAGCGTCCTGCTGCATGGTCCTCATACTTTTCTGGAGCTGACGCATCATCTCCTCTATACCTGCCATATTGCGCTGATCTATCTGCATAACCGGTATATCTGTCCCTACAGTAGAAACTAAGACCTCAGCCTGACTATCCACTGATGGGTAAACCACTGATCTAGCGACCGCTGCACCAATACACTACGGCCTCTTGACCTCCGTCTGGTAACTGGGGGTAAAGAAAGGAACACTGCTTGTCCGTCAAATCAGATCCCTAGATCGATTAAGTGTACAACCTTTGACCCAGAGTGTTCGGGGGATATCTAACTGATCGGATGCAATGGTGTTAAACTACCTTGCAAAAAGATAAATAAAGCATAATAAGGAAATAATGAATAAAAAAACAGACAGCATAACAGCTTAAATGAAGACAACACACAGTTGGCAAACATAAGCTGAATGGACTGTTCTTAACCACTAATCACTGTTCCCAAATCACTGCCCCCAAATCTGAATCTGATACCCGCAGATATAACTGATTCTCAAAGTACTGATGCTGATGCCCGCAGGCCTAATACCCAAACTTGCAAACTGATACGTGCATACCTATAGAGGCCAACTCTAAAAGCACATAACAAGTAAGTAAGGGCCAAAACACCCCTATGTTGGGGTAGGGTTTCCCTGTCCTATTGTCAAGAGCTAGGGTTTCACTACGCACACAACAGTTTTCAAACAACCTACAATCGGGTAAGCAACCTGTCCTAGTTTGGAATAGTTACTATGGATTCCGATATGCACTAGGTCGAATGGTCAAAGAGGGTGCCTCGGTGAAAACTGAGGTTTGTGTTCCCGTCGTGGCAGAGCCCGCAACCGATTAGCCTTATGGCATGCTTCTCAAAGCATGCCTCCGGTAAACCACTTAGGAACAGGATACGGCAAACACGGTGTCCTAAGCGCACCAATGCACATGCAATGCGAAGAAATACATATGTGTAGTCAAAACAAGATATCATGAGTTCGAGTCAAGTTCTCTAAATCTCCAGCGGAGTCGCCATAAACTGTAGACGCGCCCCGAGGGCTTTATGATGTGCTACAGTTCGGACTCAAATGTCACGGTTCTTAATCTGATCTCACAATGTGCAATGTGAGATTGATAAATCACCAAAGAGTCCAAATCTGGCAAATCGTTTTGGAAAACTGATTTTTGTGAAGAAGTGCCAAACATGGACTTCTTTTCCAGATACAGAGTCGCCACCTAAATATTTTATTTTGGGGAATTTAGAAAACCCTGACTCATGCCTAAGGCCATGTGTCCGTCATCACCAAAGTTGCCTCGGCTCGGGAACTTGGGTACAAGAGGGGAAGGTCATGCAATAAGCACCCCCGCTCGCCCGATTGAAGATCAGCCTTTACTAACATGATATCTTGTTTTTGAAAACACATGCGTTCTTATTCTGGTTATTAGCCTAGAATTACTATGTGATGTGCACAACACACAAGTATAGACTAGATCGCCTAAGTTGGAACAAATCATCTCATGTTTGTTTGTTTGAAAATGGTTTGAAGGTGCTACTCGCAAGTAGGCTAAGACGTGAATTTTGCCACCCTCGAGTGGGTTTAGAAAACATGATTTTGCCACAATCAAATGGGCTTAAAACTCATATTTCAATGAATTGTTCCAATTCAAGTAATCTAACCTTTATCCACAGGCATTCAGGCAGTTATATCATATAAGCAGTTAGCCTCATGGCAAGCATGCGGTCATGTTAACACTCACACTCATGCAAGATACTAAAGCATAAAAGCTTACCTAGTACTTTGAGCCAAAATAATAGCTAGTTAGTAATCAATGCATGATCCTAACTATGTTAAGATGCCTAATGCAACGCACGTAAAATGCAACTAGAAATAGGCTCGGCTATCTACGAATGGCATGTGAAATGCAACAACTCGATACACGTATTCAAGTTGGAATTGAAATACTATACGGTTAGTATGATGCGCCGAGCTCGGCGCATGCAATACAGATGAATGATGCAAACATGCGAGCATAAGGATGTTAATTGAAACATGACCTAAAACTAATCATTGAAAACAGGTAAGTAAAAGGGAGTAAGACGTGGGGTTGGAAGACATTCACACACTCACGCACACTTATTACAAAATTCGCCCTTTCCACGGAGGGTCCGAATAAATAATACAAATCAACTAATTAATTAACTACCCAAGCTAATTAATTATTACATAACTCTTAACTAATTTAAACAAATTAACTAAGCTATGAAACTAAAGAGGCCGCCGCAGCTCCACCTCGGAATGATTGAATAATGCATGCTCGATCGCCTTGCTCGGAAACCCGTTGCCATGCCACATGTTGCCTCTGTTTGCACTGTTCTGCACCTCTAAAAACTGCACAAGTCCCAAGGATGCTTCCGAACCACTCCCTGAGCACTGTGAGATGTCACCGGCCAAAATATAGGAACATCGGCCATGTGGAATTGGTCATCGACCATTTTTGAGGATCTCGGCCAACAATGTTTAGTCGATCGACACTGAAGATGGCCGGCCGGCCATATCTTCCTGCAGAATGCTGTTTTGCTGCAGTAGAGGACAAACAGAGCATGGCAATGCATTTTCAAGGCAATGTGTGCACAACCACCCTTCCTATCATGTCATGAACTCAAGGGAGTATGGTTCTCGACCCTCGGGCCATCAATCAGGCATGTCGATGCATGATGGCCAAAGGAGCCAAGTGTGCGATTCAATATAGAATGAATGCACAAAAACACATGAATGCCTAGAACTCTATCATGTTGGATCAAGAGTGTCGGCGACCGAGGATTGAGGCACATTTCGTCACTTCAAGTACGAACGTCCCTCGGTCCTTGTGTTTGGTTTGACACCCCAAACCAAACACAATGCAATGCATGCAACCAAGTACAACGCAACATGAAAATGCAAGGCAATGTAACATGAGCATGACAAATGCAATGCAATGCAACCTAACATGTAAACAACATGATATACAATGAGTATGCAATACGACTATGCAACCTATATATGCAAACATACAATGTGATAAGCATGCAACAATGACACCAACAATAAGTATGCAACAACATGTAATGCGATAAGCATACAACAATACACAAACCGCATGAAACATGGACTTATATTGAAAATGGATAGGCCTCAACCGTACCAAAATAGTGGCCATAAGTGCTAAAATGATGGTAAGAAGAGCATGAAAATGCAAGACAATCGTGCATACCAATTGGCCTAAGCATTAAGGCATAAAGACGACAACTCTTAAACACGCTTAAAGAGTAGCAAACATGGATATATGACAGCACCATAAGCTCTGTAATGATGTTAGGAATGATGCCAAATCACACATATAGCACAAACAAAGCATGCAAGAAGGCTCAAAGCTTGAAGCTAGCCAAGAGACTCAAACCATGACCATGTAAGGCAAGCCCCAAAGGGCCAAGGAGACCCAAAATAGTCCCAAGGCAGGTCAAGATGAGACCAAAACCAAGCTTAAACCTAGCCAACACAAACTAGAATACAACTCCAAAAGGCATGAGGCAAACATGGCTACAATGGGGTGTTACACTACACCTAACAATACCAAACATGGCATGATTTAAACAATGGAAAATAGAGTTATGGCATATCAAAATAAGCCCAAAAACCCACTTAGATGGCATCCCACAGACGTAAGCATGGAGACATACACAGTGGTCCATTCATGAGGCATAAAATACCAACTCTTCAAAGCTTTGAAAGGATGGAAAATGCAAGTATATGAGCATGAAACATGGACTGAAATAACATATTAGATGATACCAAATCATGAAAAAAAGGTCCAAGTAGTGCATGCTAATGACTTGGACATTCAAAGCTAGTAAGCGAGGATGTATGGTAGCTATACAAAGCAATGCATATATGATCAAAACAACACCAAACAAAGCTTTAGTATGCTGAAATATGATCTAAAGTTCCTTTGAGTTGATACAAAATATGCAAGTATGATAGTCCAAATGTTAGATGCATGTTAAGGCAATAGAGGGGATTACAAGGCAAGTATATGGTGCATGAAAGAAGCCATTAAACCAACCTAGAATAGAGGTATATCATGACCAAATGACACCAAATACTTGCTGAAATGAAGCCAAAACATGCTAAGCAAACATGCTACCATTATGAGCCAATAACACAAACATATGAGACACAAGGGGAAAGGGGTGTCCCTCTCATATACAAGACTCTAAAACTACCTTTCCACCACTGAAAATCCTTTGGATTTCAGTGGTAAAAAGGTCATGCAAAGGCAAGAACAAAGGCTAAAAGAGGTGGCTCAAAACAACGCCAAACAAGGCCTAAGAGGGGGCAGACAACCCCCAACCAAAAAGTGACCTTAAACAATCATCTTAAGCACACAAAAACAGAACTTTTTTCAGTTTATAGTTAAGCTTAAAACAATATGCAAATAGGTCTAAAGGATTAAGCCAAAATGGGGAAACAAAAAGTAGTTTGCTCACCCTTGAAGAACATCTTCAAGAACACAACTCCAGCAACTTCCTTGGATCAAAACTAGCCCAAGAACTCTGAAACCAACTTCTTAATGCCTCAGAAACCAAAGGATGGTGTTCTACTAGGTGCTATAGTGCAAAAGTATGAACAAAATATACTTTTAAGGCACCAACACACACATAAATATAGAGAGAGAGAGAGATATAGAGAGCAGGGGATATATGAACTCTATATCTATTTTGATGAACCTCTGGAAAGGGAGGAGAGGCTCGCCTCTTATAGGAAATCAAATTCAAAGCTTCTTAGAGAAGTTAAGCTTTGGTTCAAATCCCTCCATACATAGAGAAGAGGGTCTGTGCTCACCAGCTGGCACAGCTGGCATGCACAATGCCTGAAAAAGGAAAAGAAAAGGCATCGGCCAGAAAATATGGCCGATCGACCAAAATAAGTGCCGACTGACCAACATTTATGGCCGATGGCAAGGAAGCAAGGTTGATGGCATCATGCCATAGCCGATGGGGTATGGAGATGGCCAACAAGCCACCCCCCCTTTTCTCAAAAATAAAAACACAAGTCCTTGGTCCACAACCAAGCACAAAATAGACGAGTTAAGAGATCTTAAGGCGAGGCACGCAGCCGAGACTTTCGGGAACTCAAAACGAACACGAGCATGGATGATCATCGATTATTCAAACGATGACGTCCAAGTCTTAAGGACGGTCAAAAATGGGGTGTCTACACACGCCATTCCCAGCAAGGACTCATCAACAAGTAAAAACTTGGGGCAGTCAAATAGTAAAGAGCAAACCCCAACAGCAGGCATAGACTTGGAAGAAAACATTAGCAACACACATGACCCCAAGACATCATCCGACCCCTCTACTTGCTGGAAACTATTCGTTGGAGAGATGTGGAAGCTCTTCGTGGATGGAGCATCCAATAGGCACGGTGCAAGACTTGGCATAGTCCTCATCTCACCAGATGGCCTAATAGTGGAACAAGCAGTCAACCTTGGCTTCCCAGCATCAAACAATGAGGCGGAGTACGAAGCGCTTTTAGCAGGCCTAAAATCAGCACTTTTCATGAAGGCCACCAAGCTAATGGTTTACAGTGACTCACAGCTGGTAGTAAACCAGATTTCAGGCGACTACAAGACAAAAGATGAGAGGATGGCTAAGTACAAAGAGTTAGTCAAAAAGGAGATCATGAAGTTCGAAGCAGTGCAAATAGAGCAAATCGGCCGAGAAAAAAACTGTAGAGCAGACGAACTAGCAGGCTTTGTTTCAATAGCAAATACATCTGTCCCACATCCATTACTGATCGACTTCCTACCCAAACCAAGCATTAAAGAACCCGAAGTAGCTGAGGTATGTTGTGTCGAACTAGGCCCTTCATGGATGGATCCCATTATAGTATTCTTAAAGAGGCCAACAAAATAAGAGAAAAGTCACAGCGATTTTGGCTCTCTCCATCATTGGCGTTATACAAAAAATCCTTCACATGACCTTACTTGAAATGTATCCACCCTAGCAAGGTCAAGGCATTTTTGTTTGAGATACATGAATGCGTATGCGGAAGCCACCAAGGGGAAGATCGTTGGCTTACAGAGCAATCTCACAAGGATATTGGTGGTCATACATGCAAGCAGATTCTAAGAAGTATGTCACAATGTGCGAGAAATATCAGAAGTTCACACACCAGATACACTAACCAGCCAGAGAGCTTCTACCATTAACTAGCCCATGGCGCTTCGTAATGTAGGGCCTGGACATAGTGGGCCCACTTCCAACAGCACCCAGCAACAGAAAGTTCTTTCTCGCAACAACAGACTACTTCACAAAGTGGGTGGAGGCTGAAGCACTCGCATCAATAAAGGAGAAAGATGTAAAAAAGTTCGTCTGGCAGAATATCATAACCCGATTCGGCATACCCAAGGCTCTAATATCTGACAATGGCACTTAGTTTGATGACAAAATCTTTAGGGGCTTTTGCGAGGAATACAAGATAGAAATCTACAACTCTACACTAGCATACCCTCAAGCAAATGGCCAGGCAGAAGTTTCAAACAAAGTCGTCTTAGATGGTTTAAAGAAAATGTTGGAGAGAGAAAAAGGTAAGTGGGCTGAGGAACTTCCTCATGTTTTATGGGCTTACCATACCACACCTCGACGATCAACCGGTGAAACGCCTTTTTCTTTGGCCTATGGCATGGAGGCAATAATCCCATTGGAAGTAGGCCTCCCCACTATTAAAAGTGAAAATTTTGACCCAAACTTAAATGAAGAAGCCATAACATTGGAACTCAACCTTGCAGAAAAGAGAAGGGAAAAAGCTCTAGTTCACATTGCCTCATACCAGCAGGAGTTATCCAGAAAATATAACAAAACAGTGCATCCGAGGCAATTCAAGATTGGGGATTGGGTATTACGCAAAGTAATGGGCAACACTTTGGTACCTGGAGACGGCAAGTTAGGACCTAGCTGGGAAGGGCCATACAAAGTGGTTGGTTTAGCAGGAAAATGGGCATATCACTTGGAAGATAGAGACAACAAGGCTATTTCCAGACCATGGAATACTGTCAATCTTAAATTATTTTATTTTTAGTTTTCCATTAAAGTACTTGTAATTTTTCTTTTTCAAATAAAACAAGTAGTTTCCTTTTTAGCATAATTCTTTCTACTGTAAAAGTTGTTCTTAGTCAGTACCAGCTAGGGGCAAAAGAAGCAAAGTTGGCTGGAATAACCAACATTGAATTCTCTTCAGCTGAGATAAGGACCTAGGCTGAAGAAAGGTTGGCAGGAATAACCAACGATTTTAGCTCTTCTTCAGCCGAGATAAGGATCTAGGCTGAAGAAGGTTGGCAGGAATAACCAACATTTAGCTCTCCTTCAGCCGAGATAAGGATCTAGGCTGAAGAAGGTTGGCAGGAATAACCAACATTTATCTCTCTTCAGCAGAGATAAGGATCTAGGCTAAAGAAGGTTGGCAGGAATAACCAACATGTAGCTCTCCTTCAGTCGAAAAAAGGATCTAGGCAGAAGAAGGTTGGCAGGAATAACTAACATGTAGCTCTCTTCAGCCAAGATAAGGATCTAGGCTGAAGAAGGTTGGCAGGAATAACCAACATTTATCTCTGTTCAGTTGAGATAAGGATCTAGGCTGAAGAAGGTTGGCAGGAATAACCAACATTTAGCTCTCTTCAGCCGAGATAAGGATCTAGGCTAAAAAAGGTTGGCAGGAATAACCAACATTTAGCTCTCTTCAGTCGAGATAAGGATCTCGGCTGGAAAAAGTTGGCTGGTATAACCAACACGTAGTAAACAAATTACAATGTTCTTAGGTTATCTCGGTCATAAAAGACGAAGATATGCTAATTAAAGTAGAAAGACAATTACAAGCAGGATACGAACCGAACAAAAAAATGGACAAAATTGAAGATTTCATTCAAAAGGGCATTACAAAAGGTGGGGCTTCAGTCCGGTTACAAATTCTTTCAAAAAGTTGGCATTAAAAGAATATAATATAAGATCAGGCAAATAGATTGTCCAGATCTGCATCCAGGTCAACCCGAGCTTCACCACTCGGTAGCCCGGTTCCGGTAGGTAGGTCGGTCATAGCCGTATCTTCAACCGTAATGGGCACCAGTGGATCCACTCAAGCTGACTGAGCAGTTTGGAGACTGTGATCATTAGTAGCAACTGGGGCGTTGTTTGGCTCTGAGGATGCCTCTTTCTCTTCCCCTACTTGGAGCAATTTTTGTTGAACGGCATTGGTATAGTCCGCCATGGAACTTGGAATGAAGTTGGAAAGAGAGTTCTAGAAGACCTCAGTTTCTTGGCCATAACCGAGCTTTGACACAGCTGTTTTCCATCCGTATTTGAAGAATATATCTTTTGCAGCTTCACATTGTTGGATGTCGATAGCCTCCTCTTCCTTGTAGCCCCTATCTTCAGCATCTTCCATGCTCTTTCTCAGCTTGGCTATCTCAGCATCTTTTTTCTTCTCGAGTTTGGCTAGCTCATGCAGATAGCGGTCTTTCTTTTCGGCCAAGGCCTTTTACTTATCAGCTTCGGCCGAGTTGACCAGCTCGGTGAGACGGGTGATTTCGGTTTCAAGCTTGGTCATTTCTTGCCTGGCTTCGTTTAGCTCACCCGTCTTAGCATTGGCGTCTACCACGGCCAGCCGTCCTGTCTTGCGCAGCTCCAGCACGCACTTATGAGCTATGTGGTTCTTTTGCATGGCGTACAAAAAGAGAGATAAAGATTGTGACTAAAACCGAGCAAACAGATGTTTAACTTGGAAAACAAATAAAGGGAACACTTACCAGTACCATTGACTTAGTTGCCGAGCGGATGGCCTTGAGCTCAGTCAAGTGGTCATGGTGCTCCATGTCAACTGGTAGACACACGATTTTTGCAAGGTTGGAGGCAAGCTTGTGGTCCTTGTCTACCACCATAGAGTCTGTGTCTGAAATAGCCCAGTTCTTGTATGTTATTTTGGGTTCCCATTCTGAAGGGCTAGCTCGATCGATATGGATGGGCTCAAGGCTCGGTGGTGTTATCCTCCTCATCAGTCAACCGCCGCTGCTCGGTCGAAGTGGTGCGGACATGCTTACTTGACCGAGATGACGAGGCTCAGGCGGTTGGGAGGGCTACCACAGCCTCATGTGTTTGACCGGCTTGTGATGTCTCGGTTGGATTACCACTGGCTGGAGTAGTTGTTTCGGTGATCAAGGCTTGAACAGTTCGGTGCTTGGCCATTTCTTACTCTTCGGATAAGGGAACGATGTTTATTTGTGGCAAGTTAGGGTCCGGTTCTGGTGATGGTTCCAATACAAAATCAGTTACTCTAACCTTCCTCCTTCCGCTGTATCGATAGGTCAGCTCGAAGTTAAGTAGTTCAGCCCAACCTCGATGACGGTATCGAAGCGCGGTGCGGAGAGCGTCTGGGTTGGGGTATTTGTATTGTGACTTTAGCAAATCTGCATAAAGAGAAAGGCAACGGTTAACGCGGTGTAAAAGTTATAAATATCAAGAGCAAAAAACAGACAAACTAAGCTGAGGTATTCATATCGGCTGTTCCCTTATTCGAGTTAATACTGTAGCCCGGTATTTGGGCTTCCTGGTCTTCAAAGTTGCCAGAAACCCAGAAGAAGTCGTCATCATGCACGTCTTTGTCCGGTGTATTTTTAATTATTTTCTCTCGGTGTCTTCTTATTCTTAAATAATATACCAAGCCGTCCTCATTTTGGCCGAGTGAGTATTGATGGAATAACTCGGCCAAACCAACAGTTTAGCTCGACGATGCCATTTATTATTCTATATGAATTTGTGAAAAGTTGGGTGGGGCAGAGTCTTGTCTACCTAAGGAATTCACAAAGAAGAGGTTGAACGGGAAACCGAAGGCTGGCTTCAACAATCGATATCACGGTGAACAGAACGAAGCCTGGTTTGCCCCAGGGTGTTGTTTGTAGTTCGGCTAACGAAAGATGGACATCGTTTGGAATTTGATAGTCCTTTCAGAACTCGACTATGTCCCCAGGAGAGTCTACTAGAAATCGGTATTTACCCATGGTAACTTATGAGAATAAATTAAGCCTAGCTCGGCGTGACTTGGGCTTTGTTTGGCTCGGTTGAGCAAAGCTGCCTAGGGGCAGGGTGTAAAGGCGTGCCTGGCCAACCTAGTCAAGTCTGCAAAGTGAAAATAAAAAGTGTTATGCCCAAACAGCTGGACCGGACTAAGTAAATAGTCAAAATTACAAAAAAAAATTGTGAGGCCTAAGCACGGTTCATCTGAATGACAGGGAGTTCACAGTTCGGTAGTACGGGAGGGCCAATACAAGGCCTCCAACTCGGCTAAAGGTTAGTTTGTAGGGTATATACACGTTCTTAGTTCAGTTGTAGCACAAGTAATGGCTCCAAGTTTTAGCTCGGTCATTAGGTGACGTTTCTAGTTCGTTCTAGTACGCACCTATGGCAAACAAGTTCCTATCTCGATCGTGGTATTATTTTGGATCAAAAACATCACAATACAGATTGTTTGTGAATCTAGTTAGAGTGTGATTCTTGTCTAAATGGTTCTTAGCCATTTGTGTGAAAACCATACAAGTGTGTTTTGAAAAGCATATGTATACTATACTACATGTTGCTATACTATACAAACGAAAAGAAAAAAGGTTTGAGCTACTTACAGTTTTAAGATGAAAGGATGAAGATCGAGACCGCAAGGATGATAGTGAAAACACAAGCTTTACAGGTGCTATGATCGTAAAAATGGAAGCTCAAAGGGCAGGAGATTGAACATGAACAGTGGAGTGCTGGGTTCGAAGACTAGGGTTTTTGTATAAAGCTTGAAAATGGGCGAGACTGTTCAAAACTTTCGGCATACAAAGACAGTTGTACTTGACCAGTGGCAGCCAGCCACGTGTCCCTCGGAATAGGTAACGATTCAGACGTACTTGATAGTTGACAAGACGTTTATGGACCAGGCTACCTGGCAGCTAGGTAATAGATGAAGCTCGGTTGAAGGCTTGAGCATTTAGCTCGGCTGGAGAAGAATAATCCCGAATCATGCGTTGCAGATGGATTTAAGGGGCAATTGAGAGGGTAATTTGTGTGGAGTATGGGCCGAGCTATGACCGGGTAGAGATTGGGCCGAGCTATGGGCCGGGGTAAATAGGTTTCGAGGCCGGACCGTGTTAGCTCGGCCAAGAATGGTTGCGGTTAGCTTGGTTTAAGTATTTTGGACCGAGCTAGGCGTTAATCATGAATACGCCGAGCTGAGTGTGTCCGAAGGCCAGAAATAGCTCAGTTCTTTTGTCGTGCTACCATGGTAAGACCATTTCCTTTGGATAAGCAGTGGGAAGGGCGTAACAAGATAAGTCTTACCTTTCTGAATCCTAGGAGGGCTGCTAAGGAGAGTAGAGTCCTACTAGAATTGTGCAAACCATCTCACTTGGTTGGTAGTGAGTAGGGTGTGTGATTCCTAGAAGGATTCTGATAAGGAGAGTTGGAATCCTACTAGGATTGTGCCAAACAGAATCTATAAAAGCTCATGACCAGACCTCTGCACAGGTATCACAACTTTGATTCTCGAATACATACAGCTTTTGTCTATTTGTCTATTTTGCTGACTTAGGCATCGAAGAGGTATTTGGTACACACCCGCCGGCTAGCTCACGTTTGTGTTTTCAAGGAGTAAAGCGACGACGTTTGGAGGAGCGCAAACTTGATCAACAGGATTATACGAGAAGATTATTTCGTGCTCGTACAAATTGATAATTGTTTCAACTAAAGTTATGGTTGGCGGAAGTGGAAGGAAAGTAAAACAGATATGGTTTAAGAAAGTTATGATTGGCGGAAATGGAAAGGAAAATAATATATATATATATATATATATATATATATATATATATATATATATATATATATATATATGATTTAGGAAAGTTTGGGTTTAGGATTTTTTAAAATTTAAAAAATCTAAAATTGAAGGGTGAGTGGTTTTTTTTTTTTTTTAATTTGAAAATCAAGAAATTAAGATTGAGATATTGGAGTTTTTGAAAACCTTGTGGGTTAGAATTTAGAAGATACTTCGGGCTCGTTTGGGAATAGGCTATTTTAGTAATTTTTTGATTTTTTAACTAAAATATGAGGTAAAAAAATTAGTATGTTTGGGATGACTTTTTAATTTTTTACGAACAGATATGCAAAAAGTAGAGAGAAAACAGAATTTTTAAGTGTTTTGTGTAGGTTGTTAGTTTTTTTATTTTTTTAGTAACTTTTTGAATTTTAGACTAAAAAGTAATGTTGCCAAACGAGGCCTTAGTGCAGTTTTTGGAAACCTTGTAGGTTCAAAACTTCACTAAGTATCTTTTAAATTAAAAATCATTTTTTTTTAAATTAATGGCCCCAAGTTCAAGAAATTATTTACTCTAGTGTGAATTTTAGTGTGACCATTCAATAATAAGAAACTGTGTACTTACATTACTCAATATATAAACTTTAAAAGGGTTGTTAAAGCAATATTGCAACCACTAATTTAGAAAGAGAGAGAAAGGAAAATCAAAGAAGAGAAAAAGGTGGTGGAAGGGTGGTGGTGCTAGTACCATGTCCATTACAAGGGCACATAAGTCCTATGCTTGAATTAGGCACTGCTCTTCACTCTAAGGGCTTCTCTATCACAATTGCACATACCCTCTTCAACTCTCCCAACCTTTCCAACCAACCCCATCTCACTTACCTCCTTATCCCAGATGGCCTAACCGACCGCGACACCTCTTCTAGAAATTTCCCAGCTCTTGTGTCAACTATTAACACCAACTGTAAAGCACCACTTAGAGAATGCTTGGCTCAAATGATGAACCAAGGAGAGAGGAGGAGAAATAAGGTGGCTTGTATCATCTACGACACACTCACGCACGCCACTGAGATCGTCGCTAATCATCTGAAGATTCCGACCATAGTGTTACGGACCACTGGTGCTTCTACTATGGTCGTTTGACTAGGCTCCATGAGGCAGGCTACTTTCCTTTGCAAGGTATATATACCCTACAATTAACCCACTAACTCATTCTCTCTCACACACCTTATTAAGGTTAAGGGTATTCACTTGATTATAATGAAAAAAAATCATATATACAATATGTACTAATGATCACTTGTTATCTATGAATTTTTTAATTAGTTTGTTTGTTTGTTGATCATCTTAGGCTTCATTTGGGATGTGCAGCTTTTGACTTTTTGACCTTTTAGCTATTTTTGGATGAGCTTTTTAATTTTTTTGACTTTTGTGAGAGAAAAATATTTTATTTTATTGACTTTTTAACTATTTTATCTTTTTGTGGCTATTTTAGCCTTTTTAGTCTCAAAAATCCTCATGCCAAACAAGGGCATAGGTTGTTGACATTATCTCATTTTATTAAAATCTGAACACCCAACCCACTGGATGAAAATATTTTTTGATAACATTAATAATGATGTTGTCATGCAAAAAATTCGTAATTATGAAAAATTGTATAAGGCAATTGTAAAATTCAATATATCTATATTTTTATGTCAAAAGCTTAGTGTGTGTATATATATATATGGTTGTGCACAAGCTATGTTATGAAATTACAATCCATGCGGCTAAGAGAATTTTTTTATATTTTTTAATAATAATAATAAATAAAAGGAGAAGAAGAAGAAGAAGAAGAAGAAGAAGAAGAAGAAGAAGAAGAAGAAGAAGAAGAAGAAATGAAGCAATTTTGGCATCACAACTCTTATGCGAGGATTTTCAAAAATCAGAAAACGGTTCTAATATAAAGTTTCACCATTTAGTTTTAAAAAAAAAAAAACAGAATAATAGTACATAAAGGAAATTATACAACCATGATGACAAAACAAGAAGAAAATAGCAAAACAAAAATTAATTGACAAACATTAACAGCCTGATAACCCTTTCATTTTCAGTTTTTAGTTTAAATTTATAAAAATTTAAAAAACTGTCATAAAAACTTGTTTGATAATTTTTTTGATTTATAAATGGTTGTCTCGGTTTATAAATTTGAGGAAAAAACATAAACTCAAAAAATGAGTTTACTTTGATTTTTAAACAGAAATTTAAAAATTTAACTAACAAATTTTTTTTTCAAATAATTTTTTTCAATTATAATGTGTATGATCCCATTGTCATAAATAATAAAAAACAAATACAAATATTTTAGGCTTGAACAAACATATTTTTTAGTTTATATTTTTAAAAATTTTCAAACATTTTTTTTTTAAACCAAACGCTTTTGTAGTTTATATTTTTCTAAAAATAAACAAAAACCTGTTTATAAAATTTTTGTAAACATAAACATTACCAAACGCTACCTAAGCAGACACAAGCCCTGACCGCCTAAAGAATACTAATGTTGTGTTTGGTTGAGGGATTTGAGGAGGGATTTAGAAAGGAAAATGAAAAAACTAGGTGAAATGTGAATAAAATATACGTACATTTCACCAAGTTTCACACACATTTTCTCTTTTACCTTCCAAATCCCTCCCCAAATCTCCTAACCAAACACAACGTAAAAGAAATAATGGCAAAATAAAAACATAGCTAGACAAAAATGTAGAAGTTACTCCACAAAAGAGAAGAAAAAAAAACACTACTGCTATAATGATAACAACACAGCTATCTGAAAATTTTAAATAAATTAGTAGATTAGTAGAAATAAATGATAGTTATTAACAAGTATAATTTATCTTATATAAGGAGAATTCTATTCCCTATATACACTTTATATATTGCAAAAAGTTAAGATTATTCACTAACCATAAACTCCATATATCCAGATTCTAAATTGCAGGACCTAGTCCCGGGACACCATCCTCTAAGGTTCAAAAACCTACCCATATCCAAATTCGACAGTGTAGAATCCATGCTCCAACTTCTATCCATTGTTTGCAACAAAACAACATCCCCTGCCATCATCTGGAGCACCTTGGACTCCCTCAAGAACCTGGCATTGTCTGAACTTCAACACCACCATCAAATCCCATTCCTCCCCATCGGACCTCTATTCAAAATCTCCATACACTCCTCGAGCATTTCCTTACTTGAGGAAAATATCAACAATATTTCCTGGCTTGACAAGCAAGCCCCAAACTCTGTTCTATACATAATGCTACCCAAAAGACAACCTAAGAGAGGGGTGAATTAGGTTTTTACAAATAAAAATAATAATACTCCAATAAAAATTATAACTGGCACAACAGATAAATATAACTAATGAAACAAAGATGATTAAAGTTTTCTGACAGCTATATCAGCTAATGAATTTGGCACAGTGAAAATGTGAAATATAACTATGACAATTAAACAAAATAAAGAGATAATGGAGAAAGAGACAAACAGATTTATAGTTGTTCGGCTTCAACCAAGTCTACATCCACTCCTCAAGGTTCACCTGAGATTTTTCACTATACTCTAGCTTCATAAGGGTGCTAGCAACCTCTTCACAAATGGAGCAATCCTCCATAGATTTTACACAGACTTTCTAAGTCCAAACCCTTTCCTTCTTTAGTTGATTTTCAATCAGACTCACGGAGTCAAGAATACTGAGTGTACTACACTCTTACAAGGTTGAAATTAACTTGTTTTTGCTTTCAAAGAAAGCTACAGGAGTTATCTCTCAAAGATAAATATATAAGATGAAGTTCTGATTTTTCTGTAAACCTCACACAGGTAAGATGAGCTTAAAGCTATAAGGCTCAGTGTATAATTTATGAGAAAAAAATGTAAACCAAAATTTGAAGAACACTTCTCAGAGAGTAAATGAAAGGTGAGAGATGATTGATCAGAGAATATTTTCTAGCTTGTATTATTTTTTGTGTATTGTTCAGCAGAAGCTCTGCTATTTATCAACGAGAAGATTATGGAGCCATTGACTGCTGTGTGTATTGAAAAGGATTAAGTCTACTCAAAATGATGCATTCCCCGATTACTGATTAGATCTTGAAGGCGGCAAAGCATGGAGGCAAAGCATTGGTCTGATAGATAACAGCTCTCTTTGAAAAATAGTCGTTGCAGAACAGGGGTATCTATCCAAAATAAATTTTGTTCTAGAGGGACGTCCACCCGGATGTCCACCCGGATGTTCGGTGGATCCCGTTCGTCAAGGATGGCTTCTGCGGATGTCGAGGATACTGTTGGGTAGACAACCGATGAGAAGAAAAATTAGAACGGTTGTCCACGTCTGGTGCCTTGTTAAGATGGACTGTTTGAACTACTACTGTGCTTGGCTATTTTGGGCTCTGTTTGGGCACTGCTTTTGGGCGGAAAATACCTCCTGATTTGAGCAAATATATATATATACTCCAAAAATATTTAGGATAAAAGTTAAGGTGAAAAATAATGAAATAAAATAAGTTTTCAATTTATTTTTCTCTTCCAAATAAATCAAAAACATAATTAAATAAATCATCAAAATAAATAAGTCTAACAATCTCTCCCTTTTTGATGATGGCACACTATGATGTTTTGATTTGTTTGGGAGAAAGAAAAGCTCCCCCTCAAGTAATGCTCCCTGAATAATTGTTCATACTAGATACATAAGATAACACATTAGCAATAAATATGATTTAATCAAAGACATGATATGAGACTAATATATCAAACTATAGATGTTCTAATATAATATTTTTCCAAAACAAATATCATCAGTATAAAAACAAGGTGGTCTCCATTAGTTTGAAAAAAAATAATAATAATACCATACCATAATACCACAATACAAAACATATAATACCACAATATAAAACATCACCATAGTTTCTTCCATGTGACATTATCAAAAGGAAATTACTGCTCAGAATCTGAAGGAGGATGAGGGAAGTGATAGTGATAAATGGCATCAACGTGGGCCTCAATATGATTAACACGGGTGTTAAGGGCGCCAAATTGCTGAATCATTTGTTGTTTCCAAGCAAGGTGTTGGTTGTAGCGGTCTTGTTCCAAGCTAAGAAATCCATCCAATAAGCAGGAGGCGGTTGATGAGGTAATGGTATAGCAACGGGAGGAGGATTTTGAGGCTCCTCCATAGGAACGTCAGGAGCAACCACACTGGCTAACAGAACATCACCTCCTCCAGCACGGGTAATGGTGTAATCACTGATATCGAAGGCAATAGGCATTTCGGGCTCTTTGGAGAATTTGACTTTGAAGTGTTAAAGAGCTTGGTCAATAAAGCGCCAAAGGCTAATGATTTGTCACGTGATGTAGAAATAAGGTCCATTTCCTTCATGATGATGTAGCATAAATCAAAAGGGTACCCAATCTCAAAGCAATAAAGTAGATAGGCATTAAAAGTAGGAACAACATCATAATGACCGGCTGTTGGAGTGACATTTTCTAATAAAAAGCGGTGAAGAATGCGGAGATGGGGTTTAAGTTGTTTGGCTTGAAGATGGGACCCGGTGGTTTTGTTAAGACAAATGGTTGTATAGACTTCAGTTATGTTACCCACAATTTGACCCATTTGTGCCTCGATTTGGAAATAAACTTGGTGAAGACTAGTGTCAACATTGAGAATAATGGCCAAAGTGTTCACATTAAACTCAATATAAGTGTCTTTCACATAGGAGTTACTTGTGTAAGTTTCCTCGTCGATACCAGAAGATTGTAAGTGGACATAAAATAAGACAAGGAGACGAGGATATACGTTCTTCGGTAAATTGATCAAATTTTGCCAGACCATTTGTTCAAGTTTAGTCATTAGAAGAGCATCATATTGTGGGGCAAGACTGACTCGGCAACAGGTAATGATGGAGCAGGATGCCATGGCTCCAAAAGCTTGCTCTTTGATGGGGGTAAGAAAGTCAGGAGTTGGATATTCACATGGGAGTTATGAAGCCTGACCTTCCTCTCTGGCTGGAGGCTTTTTAGTGTGAGGAGCCATAACTATGTGAAAAGCAAAATAAATAAGCAATTGACAAGGGTTGAGAAGCAAGTAAAAAAAATTTCAAGTGAGGTTAACACAGGATATAGGTGTAGACACCCCATTTTTGACGGCCCGTACGACTTGGATGTCCTTATAGGTACATTCGATGATGAGTCTATTTGCTCACCAAGCGCTCGAAGTCCTCAGCAGAACGCCATAACTTTGAGCCTTTCAAACCCTACATCCTTTTTGTCTTATTTTTGGACCATGACTTGGTCTTTCCATCCTATAACCTCTGGTGGCTTGCCGGCTATCAGTTTTGGTGTGCTGGCCACCACTGATGGCCGGCCGACCACCAGTGTTTACTGCAAAGATATTTTATGCTAGCTGTGCCAGCTGTTTGCACAGATGTTTACATCTGTCCACACATGGAGGGCTGGATCACCTTGTAGAAATTTCATGTTTTCTATATATAAGGAACCCCTCTCTCATGTTTGGATGTTATAAAATTTTAGACTAAAAAATGTTCATCTCTCTATAAATTCTCTACACTTTTGCCTACTTACACTACACTCTTGCCTATATTTCCTTAACCAAATCCTCTCACCTTTGAGCTGAGGTTCCTTGAGGCTTTCTTGGAGCTCTTGAAGTTGATTTTGGCTTGAATTGTGGCCCAGAGTTACTCTTTGCTTCAAGAGGTATAGTATTTGCTTTATTAGCTTACTTTACATACTTGTTTTCCTATCTTTTTCCCACTGTTTTGGATTGTTTTTGAACTGTAAAAAACTCTATTTTTGTGGGTTGAAATTAGTGTTTTTAGCCATTTAAGGTTAAGGGGCGGTTCACCCCTCTTCATTTTTTGTTTGTAAGGCCATTTCACCTTTGTTTTCCATTTTCAAACCATCTTTTTTTTGGGCCTTTAAACACTAATTTTCATAGTATTTTCAATGGTGAAAAGTAGGTTTTGAAGTCCAAATTTGAAGGGGGTAGCCTCCCCTCTTTGTGTCTTGTTTGTTAGCCTAGTTGGTGCCATGCTTTAACTTATTTTTCTAGCTTGTTGTAGCTTTATTCCAGCATGATTTAGGCTCTATTTTGGACTATTTTAACTCTATTTTGGGTTGGTTATTGCATTTAATTTTTATATTGCATAGTTGTAGTGTAATAGTCCTCACAAGCTTGGTGTTTTAGGCCTTTAGACACCACTTGTTTGAGTTGATTGTATGTTTTTAATGCTTTTCACACTTAATTTCAGCACTAATCATCTCTGCAACCTCCCTCCCTTCTTAGCTTTTAATTTTTCTTTGAAAGTGATTTCAAGTCACTTGTTTACCTAAGAGTGAAATTGAGGTTTCATACTTAATGGTTTAATCCCTTAGGGGGTTTATTACCAATGGTATGATGTTTCTTTCATACCTAAAGTAACTTGTGTTTTGAGCCCTTTTTCCATTAGAGGACTTTAATTCACCTATGGACTTAATTTGATTAAAGGATGGTTAGTAAGTTAAAATAAGTAACTAAAACTTGGGATTAAAAGATGAGCAAGATAATAACTTAGGGTGTTCAATTGGACATTAATTGAACACATGGAACTTGGACCATTTCATACTTGCTAGTGATGAAATGATCCAAGTCTCCAAGGTCAACTTCATCTCTTGATCTTTCATGAAAGGGAGGAGGTTTGTGTCTCATTTTGCATTTATTGAACTTGCACATCTTGAATCACAAGCCATCATGCAATGAAATTGCTTGAGTTGGTGGTTTGTGGCTTAAGTTCATCACTCCTTGGATTTGTTCATAAAAATGAGGGGTGAGTTCTGCAAACAATCCTTGAAAATACCATGTATATGCTCTTTTTGTCCTCTGTTGCAATAAGATGAACCAGTGTATCAGTGGCCAGCAGGCCACTTTCCATGGCCGGCAGGTGGCCGACAGACCACCATCCATGGCCGGCAAGTGGCCGGCAAAATTCACTAGTGGCCGACTGGCCACTGATACAAATCTCAGCAGAGTGTTGGTAAGGTGTAGCAAAATGGTTTTGGAAATGTTCAACTATACAAACAGAGGCTTTCGAGAGCAAAGCGGAGGTCTTTTTGGGTGGAAACTGAGCATGCGCGTGCATATCTTTCATTTCCCAAGGCGAAGCAGCTAATTGGCTTAGTTTACGTACTTAGTTTGATTATTAGTTGCAATTGTTTTGTAATTATTTAATTATTTAGTTAGCTAATTAGTTCATTTGTTGTTGTAATAATTAGTTAATTAGTTTAACTAGTTATTCATTTTGGTTTGTAATAATTAGCTTAATTAGCTTAGCTTAGTTATTCATTTGGACTCTCCTTTGTGAGAACATGATGTCATAATGTGTATGTCTTCCAACCCCACGTCTTTCTTCCTTTTATTTAACTATTTTTGATGGTTAGATTAGGGGCATCACATTTCAATTAGCATACCTTATGCTTGCATCCATTCATCTTGTCTTGCATGCACCAAGGCTCGATTGATCATTCTAACTGCATTGTCATTTCAATACTTCGTTGAATACGTGCTTAGACCGCATGCCTTGAATTAATTCATATGTCATGCTTAGTAGCCGAGCCTAGTAACTGCATATCGTATGCATTGCATTAGACATTTGGCATAGTTAGGAATCATGCATTTTTTCTAACTCTTTTGTTTACTTTGGCTTGAAATACTAGGTTAGTTTTTAATGTTTTAGCATACTTGCATGAGTGTGAGTGATTGCCATATCTAGCATACTTGCCATAAGGCTAAGTGCTTACTTGCTAAACTGTTTGAATGCCTGTGGATGAAAACTTGTTGCTTGAATTCGAATGATTCAATAAATGCACATTTAAGCCCACTTTGTTAAGTGGCAAAATCACAAACTTTAAGCCCACTTGAGGTGGCAAAATCAAACCCTTTTCGCAAAACAAACATGAAATTGAGTTGTTCCAGCGGGCAAACTAGTCTATACTTGCTTGTGCGCATCACATAGTAATGCTAGCCTAATAACCGGAACAAGAGCATATAATGTTGACAAAAATCATATCATAATTAGTACAGGCCGATCTTTGATCAGACGCGAAGGGGTGCTCAATTTATGACCTTCCCTTCTCATACCTAAGTTCTTGAGCCGAGGTAACTTTGGTGATGACGGACACGTGACTTTTGGCACGAGTCATGGGTTTCCTAAATTTTTCCAAAAAATAAAATATTTAGATGGCGATTCTATATCTGGCAAAGTAGAAAAAATTACGCTAATCACGCTAATCACTATGGCGTAATCAGTTTTAGTTTCTGTGGTCGATAAGGCCTTCAATTTAAATTCTAAAGTAGAAAATCAAACAGATTTTCCTACGGTGAACAGATAGAATTACAGAAACACATATAATTACAGAAACACATATAATCATGGAAATTTCACAATCATAATTAAGATCAATTAACATAATACGAAACAGGGTTATCACAGTCTTCCCTCCTTTAGGAAGTTTGGTCCTCCAAACTTATTTTACCTTCATCGGGAAACAAATGTGGATAACGTAGTCGCATTTCATCCTCTTTTTCCCATGTAGCGTCCGTCCCATAGTGTTCCTTCCATTCCACTTTCACCATTGGGATGGACTTGCTTCTTAATTATTTCACTTGCCGGTCAATAATTCGTTCCGGCCATTCTGCGTATTCCATATTTTCATCAAGAGCTATTTGGTGATAATCAATCACATGAAACGGATCCCGAAGATAAATCCTCAACATCGATACATGAAACACATTATGGATTTGTTCGAATCCTAGTGGCAAAGTAACTCCATAAGCAACTGGACCAAGCCTCCCTAGAATTTGGAACGGCCCAATGTAACGCGGTGACAACTTTCCTTTCTTACCGAATCTTACTTGGCCCTTCATCGGGGTCACGCGAATAAACACATGGTCACCAACCTCATACTCAAGAGGTCTTCTTCGAACATCTGCATAATTCTTTTGTCAGTCCTGAGCTGTTTTGAGCCTCTGTTGGATAATTTTAATCTTCTCAGAAGTGTCTTGCACAATTTCAGGCCCAAGCAAAGCTCTATCCCTAACTTCTGCCCAACAAATTGGTGATCTACACCTTCTACCATACAAAGCTTCGTATGGTGTCATACCGATGCTAGAGTGGAAACTGTTATTGTATGCAAACTCTGCTAGTGGCAAATAATCTTCCCAACTCCCTTGAAAATCCAATGCACACATTCTTAGCATATCTTCCAAAGTTTGTATGGTCCGTTCTGATTACCCATCTGTTTGTGGATGGAATGCAGTACTGAATCTCAATTTTGTTCCCATTGCTCTTTGTAGGCTTTTCCACAATCTAGATACAAATTTTGGATCTCTATCCGACATAATAGATATTGGAACTCCGTGTAAATGGACAATCTCATCAACATATATAGTAACCAATCTATAAGCATCAAATGTAGTCTTAAAAGGTAGAAAATGTACAGATTTAGTCAGTCTATCAACTACAGCTCAAATAGAATCCATACCTCGAAGAGTCCGAGGTAGACCAATAACGAAATCCATGGTCACATGTTCCCACTTCCATTCAGGAATAGGGAGAGGTTGAAGTAGACTGCCTGGTTTCTGATGTTCAGCTTTAACTTGCTGACATTGAAGGCACTTGGACACATATTCTGTAATTTTTTTCTTCATTTTAGGCCACCAATAGCTTTGTTTCAAATCCCGATACATTTTGTTATTCCCCGGATGCATAGCCTATACTGACTTGTGAGCTTCATCTAGAACTCTTTTCTTTAGTTCCAGAATACCTGGGACACACATTCGGTTTCGAAACCTTAACACTTTGCTTTCAACGCTGAATTCTTCTTTCGGACTTGTCTCAAATTCATCAATCACTTTCTTGAGGAATTCATCCTCTTTTTGTTTCTATTTAATCTCATCAATGATTGCTGGTTCGGCTAAAATGGCAGCTATCAATACGCTCTGTTCACACAATACCACTTCAACTCTGGACTTCTCAAAATCTTGCATGATCACTTTCTGTTCGGTAAGCAAACAAGCTAAATTCCCTGTCGATTTTCTGCTCAAGGCATCAGCAACTGTGTTGGCTTTCCCGGGGTGGTACTGAATCTCAAGGTCAGAGTCCTTTATTAATTCGAGTCATCTTCTCTGTCGCATATTTAACTCTTTCTGTGTAAAGAAGTACTTCAGACTTTTGTGATCTGTGTAGACTTCGCATTTTGCCCCATACAAATAATGTCACCAGATTTTTCAAGCCAATACGACTGCGGCCAATTCTAAGTCATGTGTTGGGTAGTTCTTCTCATGTGGCCTCAACTGCCGAGAGGCGTAGGCAATTACCCCTCCATTCTGCATTAGTACACAACCCAAACCTTTATAAGATGCATCACTGAAAATTACAAAGTTTTCCATACTTGATGGTAGTGTCAAAATTGGTGCAGTGGTCAGTCTCGTTTTCAATTCATGAAAGGCAGATTCTCTTTCGTCATTCCATTCAAATGGTTGTCCCTTGTGTGTCAATTGGGTAAGCGGCACAGCTATTTTGGAAAAGTCCTTCACAAATCTCCTGTAGTACCCAGCTAAGCCCGTGAAACTGCGGACTTCGATTACATTAGTTGGTGTAGGACAATTTACAATTGCCTCTATCTTCTGCGGGTCTACTAAAATTCCCTCCTTGTTGATAACATGCCCTAAGAAAATAACTTCATCCAACCAAAATTCACATTTCTTTAGTTTGGCAAATAATTTCTTTTCTCTAAGTGTTTGCAAAACAGTCCTCAGATGTTGTTCATGTTCAAGTCTATTCCTTGAGTATATCAAAATATCATCAATAAAAACTACAACAAATTCATCAAGGTAGGTCTTAAAAATTCGGTTCATTAGGTCCATAAACGCTGCAAGAGCATTGGTCACCCCAAATGGCATAACAAGAAATTCATAATGACCATACCTCGTTCTGAATGCAGTTTTCTCAACATCTTCTGCCTTTACTTTCAACTGGTGGTACCCAGATCTCAAATCAATTTTGGAAAACACCTGTGATCCCTGCAGCTGGTCAAACAAATCATCAATACGAGGTAAGGGATATTTATTCTTTATTGTCACCTTGTTCAGCTCTCGATAGTCAATACACAAGCGTAAAGTTCCGTCTTTCTTTTTCACAAATAATACCGGTGCACCCCACGATGAAGTACTAGGTCAGATGAACCCTTTGTCAAGTAGGTCTTGCAGTTGTTCCTTCAATTCTTTCATTTCAGCAGTAGCCATTCTGTAGGGAGTTTTAGAAAGGGTCTTACTGGAGACCCCCAGCTGGCCAAGACCTCCAGCACCCCCACCTGCACGTGGGGGGCTGCCAATGAAGAAGAAAAAAAAAAAAAAAAAGTTTTCTAGCCAATCAAGAGAGACCCCCAGCACCCCCACTGGGGGTCTCATGCATTTTCCTTTTAGAAATAGGTTGAGTGCCTGGCACAACCTTAATAGTGAATTATATCTCCCTGTCCACTAATTCCCCTGGCAATTCACCTGGGAACACATCTGGAAATTCGCTAACAATAGGGATAATACTCAATTCAACATTCACAATTTGTTCAGATAGCACACAACACAAGTAACCCCGGCACCCTTTCTTGATCAATTTGCATGCTTTCATTGTAGATATTAAGTAAGGTGGAGGCACTACCCCGTTACCCACAAACACAATTTCTTCCTGTTCTGGTGGTTTAAATACAACCCGCTTAGTTACACAATCAATGGTGGCACAATATTTAGTCAACCAATCCATGCCCAAAATTACATCGAAATGTCTAAAGTCCAAGGGTAACAAATCTACATACAGAATGGCATTCCCAACACGCATGTCGCAAAATCGATATACAGATGTACACAACACAGATTTCCCGAATAGAGCACACACACATAGAAAATATGGCAATGATTCTAGAGGTCTACTCAATCTAGATGCAAATGCACAAGTTACGAAAGAGTGCGCCGATCCAGAGTCAATTAGCACAAAAGCATCCTGATTACATATACAAATAGTACCTGAGACAACGGCTTCAGCATTCCATGTATCGCCCGGAACAAGCGCAAAAACTCTTCCTTGTCTCACAGTATTTCTGGTGGTAGTAGATCTCGTAGCATTTCCCGGCTTCGGGATCGACGCAGTCGAGCTAGCAGCTAACTTTCTACTGTTTTGATTGTAATCTAGGGCCATGTGCCCTGTTTTACCACATTTGAAACAAGCTCCTGACACACGGTAACAAACCCCACGATGCCTCTTACTACAAATATTGCACAATGGAGATGTGTCTCGGGAAGAATTCGAAGTACTTGAAGAGCCCATATTCTGCTTCTTTGAAAATTTCTTCTTCGAAAAGAAGCTCCGTCTTTTACTACCTTTCCAGTCAGTTGTTGATTTGGTCTGTCTAGCTATGTTAACTTCTGATATTATGGCCCGGTCTAGCACGCTAATATAGGTTTCCAGCTTCAGGACATTCACCATTTCTAGAATATCACTTCGAAGCCCACCTTCAAAATGCCTCGCTTTCTTGTAGTCGGTATCGATCACATGAGGTGCAAACTTGGCCAACTCAGTGAATTTGGCCTTATACTCAACTATTGTCATGCTGTCTTGTTTAAGTTCCATGAATTCCGATACTTTCCTGTCACGGACACATTGAGGGAAGTACTTATCATAGAAAACTTCTAGGAATTTCGCCCAGCCAATGTCTTTATGGTTCTCACGCATTAACATCCACCATCTTCTTGCTTTATCTTCTAGCAAAAAGGTGGATAGAAGTGCTTTCTGTGTCTCTGAACAAGGAAACACCTCAAATAGCTTTTCGATGTCGAGGACCCATGCTTCGGCCTTCAACGGATCTAATCCCCCATGAAACTGTGACAGTTTCATTTTCTTAAATTCTTTGGTGAGGGCTATTATTCGGTCGTCATTCTGTAGGTCTGGCACTGGCGGTGCCGGAGGTGGAGGTAGAGGATGTGGTTGTTGCCACTGTTGTTATTGCCTCGATGTTTCTGCCATTTCCTGAAACAATTTTTCCATCCTATCCATTCTGGTAGTAGAGGACTCCTCTATCTCATCACCTCTTGTCCTCACCATCTGATTAGACTTGCATTATTCTTTATACAAAGTTTCATAAGTATGCATACACTAAAGAGCATAGATAGTCATATAATTTGCAATGCAAGTGAATCACAAACATATAGCACGTAATCATATATCTCGAAGCATTTAAGCATGTTCTCAATGTTTACAAATTCCTACTAATCGTATGAATGCATCCTCGACCTTTTCTAGATGCTTATTACTCTTTTGGACAAGTGTGTGAGTTACTAACTCGTGCTCTAATACCACTCTGTCATGACCCAAACCCGCCCCTATGGATTAAGGTCATAACCGGCCAGTAATCACAAGATCACCTACGACCTCAAACCAAATAAATGTATATCATCAGAGTTAAGGGGCCAAAACGGAAGAAAATTTAAAACTTTGTCCATAGAGTTGTTCTTACATGCACATCATAACATTTCACATATGTGTTCGTTAATAACCCACACCAAAAGGAAAGTTAACATATGAACTTTACACAACAGGATCATTCAAGTCATAATCAGCCAAACCAAAAAGCTTGTACAAAGGTGATCCAAAGTTTTCGCCAACATTGGCAAAAGTACAACAACGAACAAAAGAGGCGAAAACAAATCTCGTACGTGAGATGTTTGGGCTGACTTCACAAAACTTGACTCTTCTCACATAACTTCACCGAGGGCGGGTTTGTACATCTCTTGGCTCACCTACAGACATATGCATGAGAGTGAGCGAAAGCCCAGTGAATAATATCAAGTAGAGAAGATACATGAACGAACTTTAAAACAGTTACATCAGACGGCCTTGGGCCCAATTCATGTTTCTATCTAATGTATTAAACGACAAAAGTTCTAGATGTGTCAAACGGCCTCGGGCCCAATTCATTCATGTCCGACGGCCATTGGCCTATTCATTCATGTCCAACGGCCTTTGGCCCAATCGTTTACATCCGATGGCCTTTGGCCCAATCATTCATGTCCAACTGCCTTTGGCCCAATCGTCTGTATCCAACGGCCTTTAGCCCAATCATTCATGTCCCACGGCCTTTGGCCCAATCATTCATGTCAAACGGCCTTTGGCCCATTTCATTCATATCCAACGGCCTTTGGCCCAATCATATAGTAAAACAAATATTTGCCCACAATTCAAATTAACAAGCTTATAAGACTTATAAAGGAATAAGCAATAGGACAAATAACATACTTCAAAATATCTTTACTAAGATATTACTCGTAGTGATCTGCCGGTGGATTTGCTCTCGTGCTTGACCCTGCACATTTCATGAACATAATGAGTCACAAACGATTCAATCCGTTCTTAATTCATACATCCCTCATAGGCTTCTTTCTTATTCTTTTAACTCATTTACAATGCTTAATGTATGCCTAGGAGTACTTAGAAATGAAAGAGAACGGAAAATGAAACACAAAACATCTTTACAAAAATTCTGAAACAGGGCTCCCCGCTCGAGCGTGGCTTCTGCCGCTCAAGCAGACCCCTTTGGTTTGCAAAAGTACTGGTTGCCTCACTTTTACGCTCGAGCGTGACTTTGGACGCTCGAGCTGAAAGTCAAACTACGTGGCTTGGAGCTCGAGCGTGAATCTCCCTATTCGAGCGGACATCAATGTCTGCAAAACTACGTGGCTTGGAGCTCGAGCGTGAATCTCCCTCACTTTCACGCTCGAGCGGACATGCCGAATTCTGGGTTTTCCAGCAAGCTATTTGAGCTTCAAACTTGCATTCAAACTAATGTAACTTGCATATTATGACTCATACTTCACATACACATCCTCTAACATGATACAAATGCAAAATTACAACATTATGAAGCTCAAATCCTATGAATCAATCACATGCATACTCAAATTATACCAAATCTATCTCCAACACATCAAATTCATGCATTCAAAACTCGTACCTCCATGAATTGTACTTGCATGTGGGATATTACTTTCATTCTAAATTTAAATGATGTAGAGATGTTCAAAAGCATGAACTTTAATCAAAATTCAACATGGATCATGTATTTCATGCTCAAAGATACAAATTCATGGCAATTTCTTACATGCATGAATTCATTGACTTCAAATTCATCAAGATCAACTCAATTTATGTTCTAGATCACCCTCTTACTTTGAATCCACAAAATTACAACTTATACTCATAAATCTTTGCTCAATTACTCACCTAGGAGCTTCAATCCTCACAATTGTAGTTAAATCTTGAGTTTTTTTTTTTTGTTTTTGTTATTGGAAAATCTTCCCTACCCTCCCACAGGTCCAAGGCAGCGCCCCTTACAGAGATCACTAAGGTGTCCTATTAGCCGTTCTAAGCGAGGAGACTATAACTTGGGAACTTGCCCCGACCTCCCGAGACAAGCTCCGCTTAAGTCAGGACTCGCACAGCGGGGGAGCATTGAACCCACACCAAGTGCTGACTAGACAACTTGAGGTCCAACCTCCTAACCAACAGTGCTTCGCCCAGGAGATTGTCCCAAGGGGAGAATTGAACTTGTGACCTTGGGGCTTAAACCCCAAGGCCTTACCACAATGCTACAACCACTTGGGTTTTAAATCTTGAGTTGATCTTCAAATTCTTCAAGTTTCTTGCTCAAATCTCCAATTTCCTTCACTCCCTCACTCTAACTGACCCTCTCTCTCTTTCTCTAGAGTAATCTCAGCCAAAATGAATTAAAGATGAGGAATTTAGTGTAATAAGGCTCTTTATATAGGCTTTTCTAATCAAGTTTAATTAGGCCAAATAATGGAGCTTAATTTAATTGTTTTGAATCTAATTACTTTGATCCGAATCAATTTGCAATTAAATTTCACCATAGACTCTAAAAATTACACTAATCACTATGGCATAATCAATTTTAGTTTCTGTGGCCGATAAGACCTTCAATTTAAATTCTAAAACAGAAAATCAAACAGATTTTCCTACGGTGAACAGATAGAATTACAGAAACACATATAATCATGTAATTATCACAATCATAATTAAGATCAATTAGCATAATACGAAACAGGGTTATCACAGGTGAGGCCGGCTCTACCCCAGTCATAAAAACAAACTCGAGAGAGGGTCACCAAGGCACTCAGCAAATGCAGGCCTACAGTGTTCCACCTGTTCGAAAACAATGCGATACCAAAGATGAACATCAGGAAGCCCCTAGTATACTGCTCGATCTCCTCTATCGTCTCGGGCTCACTCCCTTTGAATTGCTTGGCAAACCAGGTGTATCTGACCATGCCCGTCCAGTATATAGGTGAATGTACTCCTAGCAGCTCGAACTAGGCTGCCTCTCACTCCTCTATATCTGTATCGAAAGAGATCGGATTGCTCCCTACGTCTAAGCCGGTGATCATGGTAAAGTCGTAAGGAGTCATCGTCATCTCCCCTGTGGTGGAAAAATGGCAAGAGTTGGTGGTGTCCCACCACCTCTCCACGAGCGCTCCTAAAAGAGGACGGCTCGCGACAACCAGAGTCAAGCCAAAGCAGAATAGGCCGAAGCCAACCTCGTCAATGATGTCATGAACTCTAGCGAGGAGCTTGTCTTACTAATCCCTGGCGGCCGGAGCACCGTAGCCTCTAAATGCACGAGACTCGCCCTGTGGCAAAGAACAAATGAATCAGATAAAAAACAGATTAATCAAATATAAGGCAGTGATGATAGTATTGTCAAATGAAAGATATTGCAATAAATACAAGTAAAGAGAGGCAAAAATGCATGAAAACAGTGTTCATACCTTAACGCCAATCGTTGACAAGTGAGAAATTGACTCCCTCAGCAGAAGGTCCTCTGGTGCTCCGCGAGCAAACTCAGTAACTCGTCTAATGCCTCCAGCAATAGGCAATATATGTGTCTAGGGGTGATATCTCTCTGGATCGAAAGGCCGTACCCTCAACGATAGTGGCTCTGGCTTGGCCTCAAGCTCGAACTCTGCCTCTAAGTCGGCCTCAAGGTCAGCTACCGGCTCCTCTACCTTGAGAATAGGTAGAACTACTGGGGGAATCTTGGGAGGAGCCCCGTCATGAGGAATCTCGTCCGCTATCTAAAAATGGGTGTGAAGTAGGTGAAAAAGTGAAGAAAAATATTGAAAATAGGGTAAACTTGGAAAAAGTCAACCCTAGGAGAGAGAAAATGGAGGAAAAAGTCAAAGCCGGGAAAAGTGCACAGAACTTGAGAGAAACTCAAGGGGAATAAGCCTAGAATGGTGGAAATGAGGAAACAAGCACCAAAATCAAATTTCAATCGGTTCAAAGTGAAGCAAACAAAGAGGGTTTAACGAATCAACTTAGCGTGGGGTGTTGGAAAATGCATAGAAAGCACAAATCTATACAGAAGGAGTGCCTAGAGAGAGAGGGAGAAAGATTTCGGCCCTAGAGAAGTGAGGAAATGAAGTGTGGAGGTGTGTATTTAAAGACTCGAGCCAAAAGGTCAAATTTGCCCCCGCACTACCATTGATGGCCGGTAGGTGGCTGGCACCTGTCCGGCAGCCTCTCCTTGTGGCCAGCAGGTGTCCTTTGGCCTCTCCTGTGGTCCTGACACTGTTTTGTGTCCTTGGTTTCCAAGAAATTCAGGGACAGTTCACTGTTTGGTTCAATTTGTCTCCACATAAGCTTTAAACAGTGTTTTTGGTGACGATGTTCGTCACTTGTCAACATAAACGAGGTGTATCCTTTAAACATATTATAACTCTTCCGAGAGGTAAGTCGAAAGTTATCATGCATGAATATGCATTTCTCCATTGTTGCATGAATATGCATTTCACTTCTTTGTGTAGAGCATGCATTTCATATATGTTGTTACATAAAACATGCATTCCACGCATATTGCATGTGCATCTTGCATCCGTTATGAATCATGCATGGAATATGCATTCGCTCTTGAATTATGCATAGAACATGCTTTCGCTCTTGAATCACGCATAGAACATGCTTCTGTTTTTTGTTTATTTCGTATAGAACATGCCATTAACATTGTATCTCGATTGTTTGTTTCGCATAGAACATGCCATTGACATTGTATCTTGATTGTTTATTTCACATAGAACATGCCATTAACATTGTATCTTGATTGTTTGTTTCGCATAAAACGTGCCATTAACATTGTATCTCGATTGTTTGTTTCGCATAGAACATGCCATTGCCATTGTATCTCAGTTGTTTATCTTGCATGGAACATGCATTCGTACAGTATTGCATTTGTTAAGTTTCTTTCTTACACATGCACGATATTGTATGTACGGTTCATTCAGAGGAATTCCAGGTAAAATCATGTGTGCCATTTTCAGATCACATCATTTCCTCCTCTCGTATAAGACGCGTTAGGATTGTTCCCTTCGGTTAAAAACATTTAGGTACGCCCGGTGTTCACACCACCAATCAGTTACAAAACATTCGGGTACGCGCAGTGTTCACACCACCATTCGGTTAAAAACATTCGGGTGCGCCCGGTGTTCACACCACTCTTCCTTCTTTCGCGTGAGACGCGTTAGGATTGTTTGCTTCGATTAAAAACATTCGGGTACGCCCAGTGTTCACACCACTCTTCGATTAAAAACATTCAGGTGGGCCCGGTGTTTACACCACTCTTCCTCCTCTCGCATGAGACGCATTAGGATTGTTCCCTTTGGTTAAAAACATTCGGGTGCGCCTGGTGTTCACACCACTCTTCCTCCTCTCGCGTGAGACGCGTTAGGATTGTTTGCTTCAGTTAAAAACATTCGGGTACGCCCGATGTTCACACCACCCTTCGATTAAAAACATTCGGGGTGCACCCGATGTTCACACCACTCTT
Source organism: Camellia sinensis (assembly GCF_055761805.1). Lineage (NCBI taxonomy): Eukaryota > Viridiplantae > Streptophyta > Magnoliopsida > Ericales > Theaceae > Camellia > Camellia sinensis. The sequence continues at coordinate 65,316,349 of NC_138974.1, forward strand.
CCTCCTCTCGCGTGAGACGCATTAGGATTGTTCCCTTCGGTTAAAAACATTCGGGTGCACTCGGTGTTCACATCACTCTTCTTCCTCTCGCGTGAGACACGTTAGGATTGTTCTCTTCGGTTAAAAACATTCGGGTGCGCCTGGTGTTCACACCACTTTTCCTCCTCTCGCATGAGACGCGCTAGGATTGTTTGCTTCGGTTAAAAACATTCGGGTGTGCCCGGTGTTCACACCACTCTTCCTCCTCTTACGTGAGCCGCATTAGGATTGTTTGCATCAGTTAAAAACATTCGAGTGCGCCTGGTGTTCACACCACTCTTCCTTCTCTCGTGTGAGACGCGTTAGGATTTTAAATTGATTAAAAAAATTCGGGTGCGCCCGATGTTCACACCATCATTTTTCTCCTCCCGCGTGCAACGCGTTAGGATTTCGGTTAAGACCTCGGGTGTGCTCGACGGTTACGTTGCCTTTCGCCTTTCCTACGTGAAATTTGGTTTAGCTCATGTTTCCCACACGTGGCGTGTTTATTTACTTACTACTTTTCATGATTGGAATTGTTATGCCTTGTTTCAGTTTGTTTAAATGTGGTATTTCTTTGCATTGCATTTGCATTCAAATGTTTCATTGTACAGCCTCATTGCATGATCATAACAATGATCATGCATTAGGCATATCGTTTGCATTTTGCCCCAGAACTACGATGGTTTGATTCCTTACAAAGGGATACGTAGGCAGCCTACGAGCGCAACCATTTATTTTTGTCTTGATTGTTTGTCCAAGTCTTATGGCCTCATCAAAATGGGTCGTCTCTTGGCTTTGACATTCACTCACGTCATTTCATAACTCAGAGTTCTGTCAAAGAGGGGCAACTGTGGACACCCTATTTTTGACGGCCTTTACGACTTGGATGTCCTTGAAGGTACATTCAATGATGAGTCTGTTTGCTCACCAAGCGCTCAAAGTCCTTAGCGAAATGCCATAACTTTGAGCCTTTCAAACCCTGCATCCTTTTTGTCTCATTTTTTAACCATGCCTTGGTCTTTCCAGCCTCCAACCTCTAGTGGCCTGTCGGCCATCCCTAGAGGCTACCGGCCATCACTTTTGGTGTGTCGGCCACTAATGTGGCTTGCCGGCCACCACTGATGGCCGATCAACCGCCAATGTTTTCTGCAGATATTTTACACTAGTTGTGCTAGCTGTTTGCACAGATGCTTGCATTTGTCCACACGTGGAGGGCTGGATCTCTTTGTAGAAATTTTATATTTTCTATATATAGGGACCCCTTCTCTTATGTTTGGAGGCTAGAAAATTTTAGACTCAAAAATTTTCCTCTCTCTCTACAAATTCTCTACACTTTTGCCTACTTACACTACACTCTTGCCTATACTTCCTTAACCAAATCCTCTCACCTTTGAGTTGAGCTTCCTTAAGGCCTTCTTGGAGCTCTTGAAGTTGATTTTGGTTTGAATTGTGGCCTAGAGTTACTCTTTGCTTCAAGAGGTATAATATTTGCTTTATTAGCTTGCTTTACATACTTGTTTTCCTATCTTTTTTCCACTATTTTGGGCTGTTTTGAACTACAAAAAAAAAAACTCTATTTTTGTGGGCTGAAATTGGTGATTTTGGCCATTTAAGGTTAGGGGGAGGTTCACCCCTCTTCATTCCTTGTTTGTAAGGCCATTTTCAAACCATCTTTTTTTGGGCCTTTAAATACTGATTTTCAGAGTATTTTCAAGGGTAAAAAAACAAGTTTTGAAGTCCAAATTTGGAGGTGGTAGCCTCCCCTCTTTATGTTTTGTTTGTTAACTTAGTTGGTGCCATGCTTTAGCTTATTTTTCTAGCTTGTTGTAGCTTTATTCTAGCATGCTTTAGGCTTTACTTTAAACTGTTTTAACTCTGTTTTGGGTTGGTTATTACATTTGAGGCTTATATTGCATAGTTGTAGTGGAATAATCCTTACAAGCTTGGTGTTTTAGGCCTTTAGACACCACTTGTTTGAGTTGATTGCATGTTTTTAGTGCTTTTCATACTTAATTTCAGCACTAATCATCTCTGCAACCTCCTTCCTTTCTTGGCTTTTAATTTTGCTTTGAAAGTGGTTTCAAGTCACTTGTTTGCCTAAGAATGAAATTGAGGTTTCATACTTAATGGTTTAATCCCTTAGGGGATTCATTACAAATGGTATGATGCTTCTTTCATACCTAAAGCAACCAGTGTTTTAAGCCCTCTTTCCATTAGAGGACTTTAATTCACCTATGAACTTAATTTGATTAAAGGATGGTTAGTAAGTTAAAATGAGTAAACTAAAACTTGGGACTAGAAGATGAGCAAGATAATAACTTGGGGTGTTCAATCGGACGTTAATTAAACACATGGAACTTGGACCATTTCATACTCGCTAGTGATGAAATGATCCAAGTATGTCAACTTCTTCTCGTGATCTTTCATGAAAGGGAGGAGGTTTGTGTCTCATTTTGCATTTATTGAACTTGCACATCTTGAATCACAAGCCATCATGCAATGAAATTGCTTGAGTTGGTGGTTTGTGATTTAAGTTCATCACTCCTTGGATTTGTTCATGAAAATGCGGGGTGAGTTGTGCAAATAATCCTTGAAAATACCTTGTATATGCTCTGTTTGTCCTCTGTTGTAGTAAGATGAACAAGCGCATCAGTGGCCGGCAGGCCACTTTCCATGGTCGGCAGGTGGCCGGCAGACCACCATCCATGGCCGGCAGGTCATTTTCATGTCCGACCGGTGGCCGGCAACATTCACTAGTGGCCGATTAGCCACTGATTCAAATCTCAGCAGAGTGTTGGTAAGGTGTAGCAAAATGGTTCTGGAAATGTTCAACTGTACAAATAGAGGCTTTCGAGAGCAAAGCAGAGATCTTTTCGGGTGGAAACCGAGCAAGCGCATGCACATCTTTCATTTCCCGAGGCAGAGCAGTTAATTGGCTTAGTTTAGTTACTTAGTTTAATTATTAGTGGCAATTGTTTTGTAATTATTTAATTATTTAGTTAGCTAATTAGTTCATTTGTTCTTATAATAATTAGTTAATTAGTTTAACTAGTTATTCATTTTGGTTTGTAATAATTAGCTTAATTAGCTTAGCTTAGTTATTCATTTGGACTCTCCTTCATAAGAGCATGATGTAATAATGTGTATGTCTTCCAACCCTACGTCTTTCTCCTTTTTATTTAACTGCTTTTGATGGTTAGATTAGAGACATCACGTTTTAATTAGCATACTTTATGCTTGCATCCATTCATTTTGTCTTGCATGCACCGGGGCTCGGTTCATCATTCTAACTGCATTGTCATTTCAACACTTCGTTGAATACGTGCTCAGACCGCATGCCTTGAATTAATTTATATGCCATGCTTTAGCCGAGCCTAGTAATTTCATATCGCATGCGTTGCATTAGACATTTGGCATAGTTAGGAATCATGCACTTTTTCTAAATCTTTTGTTTACTTTGGCTTGGAGTATTATGTGAGTTTTTAATGGTTTAGCATACTTGCATGAGTGTGAGTGATTGTCATATGTAGCATGCTTGCATGAGGCTAAATGCTTACTTGCTAAACTGTTTGAATGCCCGTGGATGAAGGCTTGTTGCTTGAATTGGAATGATTCAACAAATGCACATTTAAGCCCACTTTGTTAAGTGGAAAATTCCCTAACTTTAAGCCCACTTGAGGTGGCAAAATCAAACCCTTTTCGCAAAACAAACATGAAATTGACTTGTTCCAATTCGGGCAAACTAGTCTATACTTGCTTATGCACATCACATAGTAATGCTAGCCCAATAATCGGAGCAAGAGCATATAATGTTAATAAAAATTATATCATGATTAGTAGAGGCCGATCTTTGATCGAGCGAGCGGAGGTGCTCAATTCATGACATTCCCCTCTCGTACCTAAGTTCCCGAGCCGAGACAACTTTAGTGATGACGGACATGTGGCCTTTGGCACAAGTCATGGGTTTCCTAAATTTCCCCAAAAAATAAAATATTTAGGTAGCGACTCTGTATCTGACAAAGCAGTCTAATTTTGCCATTTTTTATTCAAAATCAACTTTCCAAATGATTTGCTAGATTTGGACTCTTTAGTGTTTATCAATTTCATATTGCACTTGTGAGATTAGATTCAGAATCGTAGGAGTCCGAATTGTAGGGCTTCTTTCGACCTTCCAAAAGGGGGGCGCGAAAAAGCCGAGCTACAATAGGGAAATGCAGTGATGCAAAAAAAAAAAAAATTGGAGAGTAAACAAAAATCGGGCACTGATGTGAGAACAAATTGAGAGTTTGTAAAAAAAAAAAAAATCAGGCACTGAGGGTTAATGAAGAACACAAGGGTTTGTTAACAAAAAAATGCAAGCATTGATGTGAGAGAAAAATAAATAAATAAATAAAATTGGAGAAGAAAAAAAATTTCAGGAGAGGGAAGCAATGCAGAATTGATTTTTAGGCAAAATGTGGATTCATATGGCAAACCCAAATAATCAATGTGAGAAACATGACAAAATCCTAAGCATAGAGGTACAAAATAGAGGCATAAATGAAGAAAATAAATAAATGTATCCTAATTTATGACATAACAGATCAAAAGTGATTATATAGTGGCTGTGCACAATCTTCAAACGAACACAGAAATGGACCACAAAAAAAATAAAAATAAAATAAAATTGTGAGGAGTTTACAAGGCAGCCACAAACAGTTTTAGATAAAAAAAAATATAGAAATATATATATATATATATATATATATATATATATATATATATATATATATATATATACAGATAAAGGCAAGATGTACATGGCTCAAAAAGAATTTCCAAGCATGGATTGACAAAAAAAAATGAACTAATCATCACCAATCTATGCTAATCTAAGCAAATGATGCAAGTTGTAAACATGAATAAAAGAAAATAACAACATGGTGTTTGAGACAAAAATAAGGATGGAAAACAAGAAATAAAGGCAAACTTACTTGATTTTGTACCAAGATTGAGAGAAAATGTGATTTTGGAGAGATTTAGAAGAAGGAGATAAGAGGGTTAATGAGCTAGGGCACAGAGGGTTGAAGAAGAAAGGGGAAACTGGACAGAGCAAACGGTGGGAGGCATTTAAAACGGTCCAAGTGGACACCGATCGACCGCTCGGTTGTCCGCCCGGACGACCGGTTCGATAGGTTTTTTTTTTTAATTTTAAATATGGAACTGCTGTGTGACTGGAAGGCATATCTGGGGCTTCTGAACATGATGAGGTTTTAACACAATAACAAGTCAATGTATATGTGAATTCCTACTGATCTCAAGATGTAGAAGAGATTTACTAATAAAAAGAATGCTACAAAATTGATAACAACAAACTATGGGATACTTGATAGTAAAATTTGATAATCAGAAAAGAAATGTAACAGTACACATACTAATCTCAAAATTGATAACAGAAAAGAAATGTATGAGATACTTGATAGCATTCAACTGATATTAAAGTTTCTGTATCAATGTAACAGAACACATATCATTTTAAGAAAAATTCAAGTTTCACAGTCACAATAAAAACTTTAAGTTGAATTTGACATTCCAAGTTCACCACAAATAAAAGTGAAGCGATCCTCGCTTAGGGGTTTATTGAAAATATCCGCCAATTGCTTGTCGGTGTTTACAAACTCAAGTACAATATTCCCTTTTTGAACATGATCTCTTAAAAAATGATGTTGAATTTTAATATGTTTTGTTCGTGAGTGTTGAACCAGATTTTTGCTTAAATTTATAGCACTAGTATTATCGCATTTAATAGTAATATGATCATAATGCAAATCAAAGTCCTTCAATTGTTATTTCATCCAAAGTACTTGGGTACAACAACTTCCAGAAGCTATATATTCAGCTTCGGACGTTGATAAAGCAACAGAATTTTGTTTTTTGCTAAACCAAGATACTAATGAGTTACCAAGGAAATGACAAGAGCCACTAGTGCTTTTTCTATCAAGTTTGCATCCGACAAGATGTGATTCCTAAAAATTCTTTTAACAACACTAAGATGTGATTCCTTAGGATTTGATTGATATCTAGCACACATACAAACACTAAACATAATATCGAGTCTACTTGCGATTAAATAGAGAAATGAGCCGATCATACCTTGATATTTTGTTTGATCAATAGAATTACCCTTTTCATCCTTGTCTAGCTTAATGGATGTGCTCATAGGTGTTCCGGCTATTTTTGAGTCATACATACCAAACTTTTTGAGTAGTTGCTTTGTGTACTTAACTTGGTTGATGAAAATTACTTCCTTACATTGTTTGAGTTGAAGCCCAAGGAAATAATTTAGCTCCCCCATCATGCTCATCTCAAACTCACCTTGCATATACTTAGCAAATTCCTTACACAAGGTTTTATTAGTAGCACCAAATATAATGTCATTCACATATATTTGCACAATAAGTAAATCATTGTTTTTGGTTTTAACAAAAAGTGTTGTGTTAATCTTTCCTCTAGTAAAACCATTTTCAATCAAAAATTTACTTAAGCATTCATACCATGCACGAGGTGCTTGTTTCAAACCGTACAAAGCTTTTGATGGTTTAAAAACATGATTTGGAAAAGCATGATCTTCAAAACCCGAGAGTTGTTTTGCATAAACTTCCTCATTTATGAAACCATTTAGAAAAGCACTTTTTACATCCATTTGATAAAGTTCGAAATCTCTATAACATGCAAATGCAAATAAAATGCGAATGGCTTCTAAACTAGCAACCAGAGCAAAGGTTTCATCGAAATCGATACCTTCCTCTTGATTGTATTCTTGTGCAACAAGTCTAGCCTTGTTTCTTACAATTGTACTGGATTTATCAAGCTTGTTTCGAAAGATCCATTTGGTGCCGATAATGGTATGATCTTTAGGTTTTGGCACTAGTTCCCACACTTTGTTTCTCTCAAATTGGTTAAGCTCTTCATGCATGGCCATCATCCAATGATCATCGAATTCGGCTTCTTGAAAGTTCTTAGGCTCAATCTGTGAGAGAAAAGCCAGGTTATTACAAATGTTTCTAAATGAAGAGTGAGTGGCGATACCTTTGGTAGGGTCACCAAGGATTAAATCCTTAGGGTAATTATGAACAAACTTCTACTCTATTGGAAAATCATCGTTGTTTCCTCCTTCTTCTTGAGGTGAGAGAATAGGTTGTTCAACCTCTTTGTTCAACTCACATTGTTGGTTCTCTTCTTTGTAGATACTTGAATCTTCCACGTTTGGTTCTAAATCTATATCATCACTAGCAATTTGCTTTTGAGAAGAGATGTTAGTTTCATCAAATGCCATATGTATAGATTCTTCAACAACAAGAGTTCTTTTATTAAAAACAAGATAAGCTTTGCTAGTTAAGGCATAACCAAGAAAAATTGCTTCATCAGATTTTGAATCAAATTTACTGAAGTTATCCTTACCATTATTATGCACATGAAATTTACATCCAAACACATGCAAGTGACTAATGTTGGGCTTTCTATCATGCCATAGTTTATAAGGAGTCTTTTTAAGAATAGGTCTAATCAATGCACAATTTAAAATATAGCAAGCAGCGTGAACAGCCTCGGCCTAAAAATATTTAGGAAGATTATTTTCACAAAGCATTTTTCTACTCATCTCTTCTAAAGTTCTATTATTATTTTCTACTACACCATTTTGTTGAGGGGTTCTACAGGCTGAAAAATTATGTCCAATACCATGCTCATCACAAAACAATTCAAATTTCTCATTTTCAAGTTCTCTACCATGGTCGGTTTAAATATTAGTAATAAGAAAGCCTTTTTCATTTTGAATTCTACGATAGAGTTTTATGAATGAAAAAAAGGTTTTATCTTTGTGTGCCAAAAACATAATCCATGTAAATCTTGAATAATCATCATCAACAACAAGACAATAATATTTACCATCTAGACTAGACGTCCTTGAGGAACCAAATAAATCCATATGCAATAATTGTAAAGGTCTAGTTGTGGAAATATGAGATTTTGATTTAAATGATGTTTTAGTTTGTTTTCCTTGTTGACAAGCACTACAAGGTCAATCTTTTTCAAATTTAATTTTTAGAAGTCCAATGATCAAATCCTTTCTCAAAAGTTTAGCAATTAAATCCATATGAGCATGACCAAGTCTTCTATGCCATAACCAACTATTATCACTATTAGCATATAAACATTTAACATCACTAGCATAGAGATTATTGAGATGAAAAACATAAACATTATCATGGTGATTACCAACGAATAAAACTTTATGATCATTTATGCTTTTAATTGTGCAATGTGATTTATCAAAAATAACACGATTACCCTTATCACATAATTAACTAATACTAAGTAGATTATGCTTAAGTCCATCAACAAGTAAAACATTTTTAATGGAAGGGTTAGGAGAGATACCGATGCTACCACTACTGATGATTTTTCCTTTCTTGTTGTCTCCAAAAGTAACAAATCTTCCATCTTTGGATAATAGTGTAGTAAAGAAGGATTTTTCTCTGGTCATGTGTGTAGAACATCCACTATCAAGGTATCACTTCCCTTCTTTAGCTTTGGACTTAAAGCAAACCTACAAAATGGCAATCAAATGTTGGTTTTTGGTACCCATAATTTCTTGGGTCCTTCTTGGTTAGTTTTGTTAGATCCCTTAACAATCCAAATCTTTTTAATTCCCATGTTCATATTCTTTTTGAATGGCAAGAAGATATAAAATGACATTTCTTTCTATAATAATGACAAGTAATATGAAAGTGTGTCATGAGAGGTGCCTTTTCAAAAATTGTATTGAGATTCTTTTGTTTCTTAATGGGGTCATATCCAATGCCCGCCTTATCGAAAACATATCTTTGATTTCCAAGAAGCATGTTGAGATTATCTCTACCTTTTACAAAAAATTTAAGTGTTTTTGTTAAATCATCACTATTGTTTTTTAAAGCAGTTTTCTCATTAGAGATGGTTTCAAAATTATTTTTCAAAACAATTTTCTCTTTCTTTAATTCTTCTACATTACTAGACAAAGATGCAACAAATTTGTTCAATACATTATTTATGGCACAAACTTTTCTAAATTCATCTTGTAATTCATGGAATGCACTCTCAAGTTCTTCATAAAGAGTAGTTACCTCATCTTGAGTAGAGTCTTTATCTTGAGTAGAGTCTTCATCTTCAAGAGCCATGAGATACAAGTTGGCTACTTCATTTTCAACTTCATCACTTGAGCTTTCATCTTCACTTTCAACCCAAGTTGCTACCGTGGCCTTCTTATTCCTTTTATAGTCTTTTCCATGATTTTTCAATTTTGGACAATCCATCTTCATATGTCTAGGATTTTGCACTCATAGCAAATATTAGGTTCTTTCTTGTTATCTTTGTTGTACTCTTTCTTAAAAGGTTTTCTTCCTCCATAATTGTTTTTCTTGAAGTGTTTTTTGAGATTTCTACTAAACATGGCATAGCTTTCATCCTCACTGGAGTTTTCATATTCTTCTTCATTGGATGAAACTTTGTATGCAATACCACTTTTCTTTTTGTTTTCAACATCCTCATGTCCTTTCATAGTGATCTTATGAGTCATAAGGGAACTCATAAGCTCATCCAATCCAAGTGTGGAGAGATTCTTGGCTTCTATAATGGCGGTGACCTTGGCTTCCCAATTCTTTGGTAAACACCTAAGAATTTTTCTCACCAATTCACTGTTAGTATAAATTTTGCCAAAAGATTTCAGAGAGTTTACAATTTCAGTAAATTTAGTAAACATACTCGAAATAGATTCATTAGAGTTCATTTTAAACAATTCATAACTATAAACAAACATATTAATACGAGATTCCTTCACTTGGTTTGTACCTTCATACGTTACCTCAAGTTTGTCCCAAATTTCCTTTGCTGAATCATAACTTCAAATCATGTTATACTTTTTAGAATCTAATCCACAAACAAGGGTGAGTTTTGCTTTAGCATTGGCTTGCAATAATTTGTGATCTCTCTCATCACATTCATCTTCAGTTTTAGGTACACTAATGTTGTCTACTAATTTGATAGGAATTTTTGGACCTTTGGTGACAATAATCCACATGGTATAATCAGTGGCTTGAAGGTACAGGGTCATTTTATCTTTCCAATGACTATAATTGTTTCCATCAAACAATGGTGGACTATTAGTAGCTTGTCCTTCAGCAATGCTAGTACTAGTTAAGGTTGCCATGGATCAAAACCCCCAGATGGTTATCTAAACCAAGAGTCTAGGCTCTGATACCAATTATTACCCAAAAGATAGCCTAAGAGAGGGGTGAATTAGGTTTTCACAAATAAAAATAATAATACTCCAATAAAAATTACAATTGGCACAACAGATAAATATAACTAATGAAACAAAGATAATTAAAACAAATGTTCTAACAGCTACATCAGTTAATGAATTTGGCACAGTAAAAATGTGAGATATAGCTATGACAATTAAACAAAATAGAGAGATAAGGGAGAGACAGACAAACAGATTTATAGTAGTTCGGCTTCAACCAAGCCTACATCCACTCCTCAAGCTTCACTTGAGATTTTTCACTATACTCTAGCTTCACAGGGGTGCTAGCAACCTCTTCACAAATAGAGCAATCCTACACAAATTTTACACAGACTTTCTAAGTCCAAACCCTTTCCTTTTTTAGCTGATTTTCAATCAAACTCAAGGAGTCAAGAATACTGAGTGTACTACACTCTTACAAGGTTGAAATGAAGTTGTTTTTGCTTTCAAAGAAAGCTACGGGAGTTATCTCTCAAAGATAGATATATAAGATGAAGCTCTAATTTTTTTGTAAACCTCGCACAGGTAAGATAAGCTTAAAGCTATAAGGCTCAATGTATAATTTCTGAGAAAAAAATATAAACCAAAATTTGAGGAACACTTCTCAGAAAGTAAATGAAAGATGAGAGTGATGATCGATGAGAGAATATTTTCTAGCTTGTATTGTTTCTTGTGTATTGTTTAGCAGAAGCTCTGCTATTTATTAATGAGAAGATTATGGAGCCGTTGACTGTTGCGTGTATTGAAAAGGATTGAGTCTACTCAACATGATGCATTCCCCCAGTACTGATTAGATCTTGAAGGCGGCAAAGCATGGAGGGAAAGCATGGGTCTGATAGATGACAGCTCTCTTTGAAAAATAGTCGTTGTAGAACAGAGTTGTCTATCCAAAATAAATTTTTTCCTAGAGGGACGTCCACCCGGATGTCCGGTGGATCTTGGTCGTCAAGGATGGCTTCCGTGGATATTGAGGATACTGCTAGGTAAACAGCCGACGAGAAGAAAAATTTGAACGATCGTCCACCGGATGACCGACCGAATGTCCACCCGGACATCCGGTGCCTTGTTGAGCTGGACTGTTTGAACTGCTGCTTGAACTGTTGTTGTGCTGGACTGTTTTAGGCTTTGTTTGGGCACTGCTTTTGGGCTGAAAATACCTCCTAATTTGAGCAAATATATATATACTCCAAAAATATTTAGGATAAAAGTTAAGGTGGAAAATAATGGAATAAAATAAGTTTTCAATTTATTTTTCTTTTCCAAATAAATCAAAAACAGAATTAAATAAATCATCAAAATAAATAAGTCTAACACATAAGCTTGGGAAGCTTAGCTTCTGTGAACGAGACAGAGCTAGCAGAGATGGCTTGGCTGGCTAACCCGGTTCGATTCATGGGTCTGAATGGATTGAGCTATTGCCAAAAAGTTTTGATTATGTGATTGGTGAGAGAGGGTGCATTGTGAAGTGGGCACCCCAGAAGGAGGTGTTGGCTCACTGCAAAGTAGGCGAGTTTTGGAGCCACTGTGGGTGGAATTCGGTCTTGGAAAGTGTTTCAGTGAGGGTTTCGATGATATGTTTGCCGTGTTTCGGAGACCAAAAAGTGAATGCGAGGCATGTTAGTAGTGTGTGGAAGGTGGGTCTAGAACTAGTGGGGGATGGATTGGAGACAAGGAAGATAGAGAGAGTGGTGAGAAGTCTTATGGGAAGGGAAGAAAATGGAGGAGATGAGGCAGAGAGCTACTAATTTGAAGAAAAAGATTGAGGCCTATGTTAATGAAGGTGGTTCTTCCTACAATTCCTTGAATGACTTGGTAGACTTTATTTGTCTTTGTGATTTCCAAAATGACCATTTCATGATCTTTTATTCAATAAGAAGTTGGTTGTTTCGTGAAGACTTTGGATTTTAATAGTCTCAGAGTTTATCTACTAGTTGCACGAGAAAAAAGAAGATTTTAGAGAGGCAAAAGAGCAATGTTACTAATATTAAATGAGTCACAGAATAATTTACTAGAAATGAAATAAGTAATTCTACACTTATTACCTTTTTCTACCACATTTAATATACAATCTTATTTGTTAACACATTACTTAACATAAACATGAGTGGTGGGACCTATTATACCAATAATGTGTTAACACATGAGGTAGTATATTAATGTAGTGTAAAAAAGTGGTGAATATAGTGTTATTGAAATGTAATAGATAGTTGGCATTAAATCAATTATGACAAGGTTTACTTTCAAAATAAATCATTAATACACTTTTCATGACTTTTTATTTGTTTTTAGGGCAAATTACAAACACCTCCCTCGAGGTTTGGTAAAAATACAGATTCTCCCCTGAGATTTGAGAAATTACAAATTGCCTCCTAAGAGTCAAATTTTCATAACAAATTAGGAGAAATTAGGGGGGAATCTGTATGAAAATAAAAACCTCAGGGGACAATTTGTTATGGAAATATAAACCTCAGGGAGTGGGATGTAATTTTTCAAACCTCATGGGGGGAATCTGTATTTTCACCAAACCTCGAGAAAGGTATTTGTAATTTGCCCTTGTTTTTAAAGAGCTTTGCTACCTGCTCTGATTTCATTACTCTCAATTACACCTTTAATGAAGTGGTAAACAATTTTGAAAGGAGAAAGAAGAATTTGAACAAAATTGATTGGTTAGTGTTGTTTGTTACCTCATTCGAGATGCAATTGAGGGTGATGAAATGAGAGATAGAGTATTTCTCATTTTTAAATACTACTACTTCATTGTCAATGAGTAAATCAATTTTTCCTAAATATGATTTAATTATATAAAAATGTTAAAAACCTCAAAAATTGTACCAAAAGTTCTCACATGGGTGTGAGACCCACATAGGACCCACATTTTGTGAGTCTCACACCCATGTGAGACATTTGGTAGAAACTTTTGATAAAATTTTTGAGATCTCTAGCATTACTTTTAATTATAATGCAATTGATTTCAATTATGGAATAATTCATTCAATCTATATAATAAAGAAGCTCAATTTTTGAATTCTGATATGATGTTTATACCTGTGTCAAAATTTGAATCATTAGATTGGTGTAATCTAAAGGCCCAAAATATCTCACCCCATTTGTCTCTTATTTTCAACAGACAGCCTCTCACTCTCTCTCACTCCCATTTGTCTCTCCCATTTATCTCTTTTTTATTTCAAATTCTGAAAACGCAGCCCCTCTCTCTCTCTCTCTCTCTCTCTCTCTCTCCATCAGAGCCCAACCTTCCCTGTCGGAGCCCATTCCCTCACATCATCTTCTCTCTTCCTCCCTCCATCTCTTCGACGGCACCCCCTCTCTCTCTCTACCTCCATCGGAGCCCATTCCGCCCAACCCTTGCCAGCGACTGAGCCCCAAACCCCGTATTACTCTCTTCATCATCTCTCTTCCTCCCTCTCTCTCCCAATCGTCATTAGCAATGGAAGCCCCAAACCCCATTGACGACGTAGCCATTGCAAAAGAGGAACAGGTGAGCAAACCTGATGAAGATTGCACTCCGTTGACGGCACGTGACTTGCGTTAGCCTCAAACCCAAATTCCGAAGAGGCAGCAAACCCAAATTCCGAAGAGGCAGCAAGCCCAAATTCCGAAAGAACCCTCCAAACTCCAAGGTAAATAATTAGATATATATTATCAGAGGGATAGGTTCCTTCATATCTCATCTCTTTATGTTTTTTTATATTTTTTTATAAGGTTCAATTTTAAACCTGCACTGATGATTCGATGAGGTAGATGATTCAGATGATTCAGATGATCAATACGATTTTAGAATTAAGCCCCATAATAAGAGTGTGGAGAGATATAGATAAATAAGGTATAAAGGAGAGTCTATCTCTGAAAAAATAGCAACAGACATACTATTAGTTTGTGATTGGTGTGTGAAATGTGCCATATGATGTCTCATGGGTACCGAATAATTTTCTTTTATGCTATGTTTAGACGATGAATTTGAATAGAGATTTGGAATGTAAAATAGAAATGAAAAAAAAAAATTAATTTATATTTTATTCATATTTATCTCATTTTTTTTAAATTCTTATTTAAATTTATGATCCACAATTTAATAATTCTATTTCACGTCCAAACATGGTTTACTTCCTTCCAATTGCTAATCCAATGAAAGTAATGAAACATGGCCATTGGCCTCTATCTCTACTAACTCCGAAGTTATTGAAGTGTAGGGAGGCTTAGACAGTGACCATTTCAACTAACAAAGATTTGATTAGGCAAAGGTAGATAGATTTAGATAGATAGATTAAATTATTACTGACAACTGAAACATAAAGGGTCAACAAACTTATAAATATGTTTTGTTTTATTAACAAAGGGTATTGCTTTAAATTATCTATATAATAAGGAAGCTCGGTTTTTGAAAGTTTTTTTTATTAATTATTTGAATTTTGAAGTTTGTTTTTAGAATTTACATGTTTTGTATTGAATTTTAAGTGTGTGATTGATTTAAAGCAATTTCATGTTTTTTTTTTTTTTGTGTGTATATAATTTACGATTGATTTAAAGCACAAGCTAGAAACATGCTGTTATTGGTGCATGCTCACATAAACAGCTGTTAGAATACAGAATTCAGAAACGACTTTGAATTAGAAATGCACATCATCAAATCATGTTGCTCCTCCTACGTCACGCTTTTGTTTTATTGATTTTGTGTTCAATTTAGTGAAAAGATTATTTTTTTTTTTTTTTTGGTTGATTGTCTGTTTGGTCTCAGAGAATTTGTGGAGAATGCAAGAGAAATGAAATGTTGAATCTTGGATCTTATATATAATAATGTTCTTTTAATCTAATCTCTGCTAAAAGGGGAAAGAAAATTTGGCTCCATGTAAGCTCAGTAATTGTGTTTAGCATCAATTGAGTGTAGGTGTTTGTTTGTTTGTTTGCCTTACTGGGATTTTTTATAGTGTTCTTTCCACTGCCAATTGCCAGCAATTTTTAAGCAACCAAATGGATCATGAAGCCTCCTCACTTGCACTCAAAAGTTTATTAATGGTAATCAATTGGTGGTGGTTAACCTTTAACTGTCTCTCTGTCACCCAGTGAGATAGAGCACACGGTCCAGTTGTCAATGCATTATTTTACTGAATTATTTATTGGGTACACAATTCATTCTTTTTACTTTAAAACTGCATATAGAAAATCCTAGCCCACTTTAGATTACTCTCAAATTTCATGTTCAATTCAATTTTGTTTCACATCTAAAACAAAAGATTCATTTAATTCAAGTACTTGAATGTATCACTGTGGCTTGGATTTCAAGGGATTAAATTCTTAGTGTAAAGGTCTGCACTGCAGTTTCCTTATGTTGATTCCAATTATTATTGCAACCAACTTGCTTAGTTTTGTGTGCTATTTGATGTAATTTGGGAATCTTGCTGATAGGTTATTGGTTTTTCTCTACAGTTTGTTCACTCAGCTAATGTGTTTCATACTTGAACTGCAGAAAATAGCTGTAGAGAGACAAGATAAAAGGGCTTATTTCGGTTGGTGAATTTGGCATGGTATAGTTTAGTGAAATATAAAAACTAAATTTGTAGGGGACAGTTTCATTTGAAAATATCAAAAATTGCATAAAAAATGAGGGGAAGATCAGATGGAGGGCAAAAGAAGTGCTTGATCACTTATGTATGTGCTATAGGTGGCTTTCAGATTTCTGCTTTGAGATTTAGAATCCTTCAGATGGACAGGGATTACAACAGTTTGGATTTCTGCTTCTTATTCAGATTTATCAGATTTCTGCTTTTACTCCCATTTCATCTTTATTCCCTGACGTAGTCCCATTTTACGTGCTCTGTGTTGTGAAGGGAGCAAATGAAAAAGATTTTACTCTGGTTTTAGTTGTTCCTGGCAAAGTTATTTCTTATGATCTCAACTCCAATCTCAACTCCAAGACATTGATCGCCAGAGGATCTTGAAAATTGGGAAGCATCTTGGTAATATGTATCCATTCATTGAAAGCCTATCACCTGTTTGATCAATGTCCTACATGTTTCAGCAGATAAGTCCCTCAATAAACTCTTCTAAATTTCTATCTTCTTAAAAGTTTTAGTTAGTTTCTTGGTCTGTGATGCTACTACTATTACCTTTTAATTTATAGATTCTGTTTTTAAAAAATGATGTGTATAGTTCATTCCACAGTTTACTTCCCTTGCCTGGGAAGTGGGTTCAATCTGTGACTACTATTATTATGGCTTATCATGATAGTAGCATAACAAGCTGTGGAATGATAGTGGGTTCAATCTGTGGAATGATAATAGTGGGTTCAATTTGTGACTACTATAATAGTAGTAGCTAAAATAGAGCATAATAATAGTAGCATCAAAGAAGATAGAGAGCATAAAAAATGGCTTATCAAAGATTCATGACTACAACCAATTTGAATCATAATAATAAAATTTATAAATTCTTCATTGATCAATTAAGGCCGAAATACAATTGACGTGTATAGTTCATTCCACAGTTTACTTCCCTTGCCTGCAGTTCTAGAGGCTAGAGAGCATCAGCTTGATTATCACTTTTGAAAGTGCTTCATGTTAGAGCCCTGTTTTGAATAATTCTGGTTTGATCAACCAGCTCAATCCATTTTTGCTGTCAAAGAAAAATTAAAGAAGAAAACTTTTTAACACTTTGCCATAGAAAACTGCACCCAGAAAAAATATACAACAAAACCACTCTTTTAACCAATTAAAAGCAAGGGTATCATTTAAAGGTGGGTACATAAAATTAAACTTATAAATTAGTGCAGAAGTAAGAATCTCTTTTAGGATAGTAATTGTCATTTTAAGTAATTAGCATTGGCATCTTTAGACCTGTATCCTTTAGTGATGAAAAATTGATCTAAGAATACAAGAAGAAATTTTCGTAGTGTTCTTGGTCATGACATATATTGGTTTTGGTTATGAGACTTTGTGGTATTTGTTTATGAATTGAAATGACATTGATTATGAGCTTGTGGTGTGTCTTTGTGAACTGAAGTAGTGTTGGTCATAAAGCGTTTGTGCTGTTTTTGTTACAAACTAATTTCGTTCTTTTATGACCTAAATTGATGAAAGTTACCCACCCAAAAATTGATGAAAGTAATGAATCATTGTGACTCAAATTTTAGTTGTATACTACATGCCTGTTTCAGCAGTATATAGTAGCACTTCCTATGACATTGTTATAGGGGCTAAGATTAAACTGATAATTTCATGAGTGTTGCATAGCTTATGTTTATGTTTGGTTGTAGAAAAGCAAACTTCCATATCCAATCTACTAGAATAACAATTCGACAGTGATCTTGAATCCTCATTTTCAATACAACAAACAACAAAACACTGAAGTATTATTTTAAAAAAGAGAACATAAAACATTAATAATACCCAACAAGAGTCTGAAGTTAAACAGATCAAACAATGGCAAAAGAATTGACATTTCCAAAAATATCATCTACCCAGTTCAAGAAGCAAAAATCCTGTAGATGATGGAATGAAATTATCAAAGTTGTTTGTATGAGGAATTTATTTGCATGTGCTGTGTTCCTTTTTGGTGCTAATGAAATTTCTTGGACACATAAGCTAAAAGGAAATAATAATAATAATAATAATAAATTAAAAAAATTAAAAAAAGAGAAGAAAAAAAAAACAATATTTTTAGTGCTCTAATTTCTCAGCTAAGAAGTTATTAAATTCAATTGGGAAGATAGTGTATTGATTGAAATCATATGTAATTAAACACAAACCCAATTGAAAAGAAAAAAAAAAACTAATTCGAAAATTGAAGGCCCAAATGCAATATTTCGTTTCATCTGTTACTTCATCTATTTTCTTCCCATTTTCATGTTTCTCTTTCTTAATGGACTCCAAAAACTATGCCTTTCTTGCTTTCTCGCCCCTCTACTATCATATACATTTTTATATATGTGTTGGCTAATATTGTGAATTATCTAACAATGAATCTATATGAGTAGGTTATTTTTGATAATTGCCTCGAGGGATGGTTTGGTCATTATTGGTCTATCTCTCTACGATGAGATGAGGCGTCTTTGCATTGTATTACCCACCAAACAAATATGAAACCTAACTATAAAATTTCTCTCTTTTTTTTTTTTTTTTTTTTGAACAAGGTGTACTGATTTTAATTTGTGTGTATTAGATAATTAAATGTGTTATACATAGATATATATTGGTTTCTAGGTGTGGATTTGGGATGGGTGTTAGTGTCATACTCTAAAGATTTGTTCGGATTATATTTTCATGAATTTAATGATTTATATTATAGGATTCGTTGAGTACATCATTTGCATAAAAAAATGAAGTTAATGGAATAAATATAGACTCATGATCAAACTCCACTTTTTAAAAAAATTATCAAAATCATATTAACTATTTATTTTTTTAAAACATAAACATAATCTTATTATAAATTATAAATATATAATTAATCTGAATTATTTAATAGATCTACTATGCACTCATGTACAGCACCAATCCCAAATTCGTGTAGGTGTATGTAAGTGTGTGAGAATAATCTAAGACACATATTACACAGTATGCGTGAATCTAAGACACATACATTATTATTATTATTATTATTATTATTATTATTATTATTATTATTATTACAACAATGATTCATCCCCCCTTTTCCTTCCACCCCCTTTGACCCCCTCTCTCTCTCATTGGTTACATTTTCTTTTTCTTTTTCTTTTTTTTCCTGCTCCTCCCATCACCACCCGCCACATGGCAAAGGGGGTGAGGGGGTGACCCCCAAAAGGGGGTCCCAAGCATTATTCTTATTATTATTATTATTATTATAGTTGGGTTTTGATTGTTGTGAAATAGGATGATGAGTGACCATAAGGTGGAGAAGTTCTCTGTGGATTTTCATGGACCCAAAGACAGTAAATCATCTATACCCATCTCTGATTTTATTTATTTATTTATTTATTTTTGAATAAGGGAGAATGGTTTTTTTTTTTTTTATTTTACATTTTGTTTGAATGGTTGAGATTTTTTTATTTTTTATTTTTTATTTTTTGAATACGGGAGAACGATTTTTTTTATTTTTAATTTTACATTTCATTTGAATTTTCCTGTTTAAGTCATTTTATATTTGAATTTTACATTTTATATTTTCCCTTATTATATAAATTCAAAAACCCTTTTCACTTACTTGACAATATGTTAAACCCGTTTTTTTATTTTATTTTACTGTTTTTGTTGAATTTTCTTTCTTTTGGGTCAAAAAACAAGTTTTTGTTAAAGTTTTGATTGCCTAAGTTGCAATACATTTGCATAAGTTTTTTCTTGAATGACCTTATCTTTTTTTTTTTTCTTTCTTTTTGGGCCCATGATTTTATTATTGGTATTTATTGCAAAGGTGCAATTTTTTAATGGACCTATTTTGAATGAAGTAACTTTCCATACATTTTGGTGATTTTTTATTATAGAGCCAATGCAAATAATGCTTATTTTGAATTTTGTCTGGGAACATTTTGTTTTGCTCTGAAGTCTATTGTGTAGTGTTCTGCTTTGCTTAATTTGATGGAAGGGTTGTGATGGTGAGATAGTGGCAAATGGTTGTGTTCAAGAAATACTGTATGAAGCTCTGACACAATTGATTCTTATGCTATGAATGAGAAGAATATACAAATGAAGCATTGATTCTGATGATTGCGCATCAATGTTTGTATGCATATTTTTGTACATAGTGCAGCTCAATTGTACAATATTTCGTGTATTTAGAACTAGAAAGACAGGCCCGAATAGTCATCCTAAAAAATGTATTAGGTCCGAGAGAAGGTTGAGAATTAGAAGAAGTAGAAAGTGATTAAACATAATATTATATTGTGAATTCAATAGTTTTAAACTGCACTTATCGTCAGATGATTATGTAATAGGAAAATAAAGGGCTGTTATCACTGTGGGTTTTCTGGGGAATATGTTGGGTGTTTAGTTCTGTCATTGCAGTAATCATAGTACATATAATTGTGCTTTATGACTTGGTGTCGTCTTTCTTGGTCAGGAGACAGTTGCCAGTAATTCTTTCCATTCCACTAGAACTTGGAAGAATTGCATGATTTTCTGTGATTAATGTCATAGGGGCATCCGTCAATGGCAAAGCCCTAGAAATGACTTAGTTTTTCCACCATTCGTGGCCCAACTATCTCCGTTCCATATAGTTGCCATTAGTTGCATTGGTTGTGTTGGGAAACCAACTCCATCGCGTCTGTTGTTCTTGAAAACTCGAATGGGATATTCATCAACAAAATAACTGTTGGGGGGAAAGGCGATTAACAAAATAAGTTAAAACTCCAACAGATTGTGATTTAAGGAGTGTGATATCATTTTCAATTTCGATGTTTTTGTTGTTTTCAAAAACAAAAATAATGGAAAGTTTGAAAATATCAAAATAAATTAATAAATAAATTTCATCTTTGTGTAGACATATTTAAAAGACAACTTTAAAATGTTTCCTTGAAACAAGATATTTTCAATTTTCATATATAATGATTTTATTTCTTTTGAAAATAGCTAGCTTTCAGAAGCAGTTTGTGGAATACGTTTATTTTTCAAATTGCAATGCGTTTAGGTAGTTGCCTTACACTATTTGATGTTGGTTCCATAGGATTTTGTAAGTATGGAAGTCCGCAGTTGAAGAGTGTGGCAAAGAGGTCGAAGAAGTACTTGGAAGAGGCACATACAACTCTGTTTTATTTTTAATTTTTTGATTTTTTTTTTTTTTTTTTGTGTGATGATGATGAACGGATAGGATTTGGTGATTATGTTGTTGTTAATGAACAAATAGGATTAGGTACGTGTTTGGGTATGATTTGGATTGGTGTTTGTGTTTCCAAATTGGTGAGCAACTTTGTGTTTGTATTACGAAGATAAGAATGAAAGGAGATGTGAAGTTGCTAAAAAATTAGGTGGGTTGAAAGAGCGATTTTTTTTTTTTTTTTTGGACTCATTTTGTAGTATGGTATACAAACTAATCCTTAGGTTTGAAATAATAATCCATCCTCATGAAATGGTTTTCAAATGGTTTTTAAGATATTCTTAAGTGATTTTTCAAATAGTTTTCAATGTTTCATTGTGTTGGATTTGTGTTATTATTATTATTACTATTATTATTTTTATATATTTTTTTTGATTAGGTTGTGTTTCTAAGATTTCGGTTTCGATTTGTGTTTGTGTTTCTAAGATTTTTGTTTGGTTTTGTGTGATTAGGTATGCATTCAATGGAACCACAGAAAAAGTTTGAAACAAAGCTTAAGAGACACAAAGCATTGGAACAGAGCATTGAAAATCATTATGTTTCTTTTCAATCAAAGCAAAAGAGACCCATCAATTTGGGTTTGTGTTTCTAAGATTTGGATTTGTATTTGTTTTTCTAAACCTTAAACTGATGTGTTTGTGTTGGATTTGTGTTTTTAAATCTTAAACTGATATGTATTTGGATTTGGATTTCTTTTTTTGTGTTCTGTTTCGTTTTTCATTTTTTTATTTATGCATCTTTCAATTTATATGGGTTGGTGTTAAGTTATGTTATGTATTTGGGTTGGTGTTTCTAAACCTTAAACTGATATATATTTGTTTTTCTTTTTTGTGTTGTCAGGCGAGGGTCTTGACATTGGTTTGTGGGGCTATTGACATTGGTTTGGGTCTCAACATTTTCTTTTTTATTTTTTTTTTCTTTAACCCACATGTCTCTCATGGGTCATTATTTTTGTTTCATTTTATTTTATTTCTATAACCCAATTTAAATTTTCACTTATAATTCATGGACTATTTCTTCATCTCCGTTGAAGACATGGTGAAGAAATTGAAAAGAAACAGAGTAAGAAAAGAGATAGTGGTCAGTTTTCCTAATTGTGTTGCGCATTCAAATGCTTGGCCACTATCACATCTTTATTTATTTTATGTGCTATTCAAATTGTGTTGATATATTATTTTTTTTCAATAGGAATGCAAAATGTGTTGATGTATTATTATTTTTTTCAATAAGAATGCAAAAAAAATATGTGAAAGACAGAACCCACAAAGGACTGATGGCCATTTCTTCCTACCGACAAATTGCTTGGATTGCTAATGGTATTTATTTATTATTTATTATTTAGTAAAATACATAAAAGATCTCAGATTGTTTAGATTGAAAACATGCAAATAGTTTAGATTGAAAATAAATCAGAAATTTAATATTTAAATTTATAAAATTAAAAACTCAATAGTTTATTTTGTTACAAGTATTGAATTTTAAGTTTTTTTTTTTTGGTTAATTTTTCCTAAATTTTAATGATACCTACAATTATTCAAACAAAATTGGGTTATATGTGGTGGCAGCATACACTGTTTCTAATATATTCATGTTCCCCATAATTAATTAAATGTTGAGGATGCATTAAATTAATTAATTAATTGGCATTAAATGTAGAAATTATAACTACATTTTAATCCCAACATTATTTATACCGAACATTATTTATGTCGTGCCTTCAGGCACGGGTATACCCTAGTATCCATATAAAAAAACAAAAACCAAACTGAGGTGAAGTGTAAATATTTCTAGAAATATTATATATATGGTCTTATTTAGAAACAAATTATTTTAATAATTTTTTAAATAAAATATAAGGTAAAAAAATTAGTATGTTTAGAATAAATTTTTAATTTTTATGAAAAGATGTACAAAAAATAAAAAATCAAAAATAGAATCTTTGACTTTTTGGCATAAATTATTGACTTTTTGATCTTTAGACAAAAATTGAATGTTGCCAAATGAGGCCTAAGTCTATTTTTTAAATTAAATAATGTGTAAAACAGATGATTAATTGATAATTAGAGAACATATAAAAAAGAATTACCTAACATATTCAATAACTAGCGTATACCCGTGCCTGAAGGCACGACATAAATAATGTTCAGTATAAATAATGTTGGGATTAAAATGTAGTTATAATTTCTACATATAATGTCAATTAATTAATTAATTTAATGCATCCTCAACATTTAATTAATCATGGGGAACATGAATATATTAGAAACAGTGTATGCTGCCACCACATATAACCCAATTTTGTTTGAATAATTGTAGGCATCATTAAAATTTAGGAAAAATTAACCAAAAAAAAAACTTAAAATTCAATACTTAACAAAATAAACTATTGAGTTTTTAATTTTATAAATTTAAATATTAAATTTCTGATTTATTTTCAATCTAAACTATTTGCATGTTTTCAATCTAAACAATCTGAGATCTTTTACGTATTTTACTAAATAATAAATAATAAATAAATACCATTAACAATCCAAGCAATTTGTCAGTAGAAAGAAGTAGCCATCAGTCCTTTGTGGGTTCTGTCTTTCACATATTTTTTTTTGCATTCTTATTGAAAAAAATAATAATACATCAACACATTTTGCATTCCTATTGAAAAAAAATAATATATCAACACAATTTGAATAGCACATAAAATAAATAAAGATGTGATAGTGGCCAGGCATTTAAATGCGCAACACAATTAAGAAAACTGACCACTATCTCTTTTCTTACTCTGTTTCTTTTCAATTTCTTCACCATGTCTTCAATAGAGATGAAGAAATAGTCCATGAATTATAAGTGAAAATTTAAATTGGGTTATAGAAATAAATTAAAATGAAACAAAAATAATGACCCATGAGAGACATGCGGGTTAAAGAAAAAAAAATAAAAAAGAAAATGTTGAGACCCAAACCAATGTCAACAGCCCCACAAACCAATGTCAAGACCCTCGCCTGACAACACAAAAAAGAAAAACAAATATATATCAGTTTAAGGTTTAGAAACACCAACCCAAATACATAACATAACTTAACACCAACCCATATAAATTGAAAGATGCATAAATAAAAAAACGAAAAAAGAAACAAAACACAAAAAAAGAAATCCAAATCCAAATACATATCAGTTTAAGATTTAAAAACACAAATCCAACACAAACACATTAGTTTAAGGTTTAGAAAAACAAATACAAATCCAAATCTTAGAAACACAAACCCAAATTGATGGGTCTCTTTTGCTTTGATTGAAAAGAAACATAATGATTTTCAATGCTTTGTGTCTCTTAAGCTTTGTTTCCAACTTTTTCTGTGGTTCCATTGAATGCATACCTAATCACATAAACCAAACAAAAATCTTAGAAACACAAACACAAATTGAAACCGAAATCTTAGAAACACAACCTAATCAACAAAAATATATAAAAATAATAATAATAATAATAACACAAATCCAACACAATGAAACATTGAAAACTATTTGAAAAATCACT
This sequence comes from Camellia sinensis, assembly GCF_055761805.1. Lineage (NCBI taxonomy): Eukaryota > Viridiplantae > Streptophyta > Magnoliopsida > Ericales > Theaceae > Camellia > Camellia sinensis. The sequence goes on from NC_138974.1 coordinate 65,341,017, forward strand.
TAAGAATATCTTAAAAACCATTTGAAAACCATTTCATGAGGATGAATTATTATTTCAAACCAAAGGATTAGTTTGTATACCATACTACAAAATGAGTCAAAAAAAAAAAAAAAAAAACAGCTCTTTCAACCCACCTAATTTTTTAGCAACTTCACATCTCCTTTCATTCTTATCTTCGTAACACAAACACAAAGTTGCTCACCAATTTGGAAACACAAACACCAATCCAAATCATACCCAAACACGTACCTAATCCTATTTGTTCATTAGCAACAACATAATCACCAAATCCTATCCGTTCATCATCATCACACAAAAAAAAAAAAAAAAAAATCAAAAAATTAAAAATAAAACAGAGTTGTATGTGCCTCTTCCAAGTACTTCTTCGACCTCTTTGCCACACTCTTCAACTGCGGACTTCCATACTTACAAAATCCTATGGAACCAACATCAAATAGTGTAAGGCAACTACCTAAACGCATTGTAATTTGAAAAATAAACGTATTCCACAAACTGCTTCTGAAAGCTAGCTATTTTCAAAAGAAATAAAATCATTATATATGAAAATTGAAAATACCCTGTTTCAAGGAAACATTTTAAAGTTGTCTTTTAAATATGTCTACACAAAGATGAAATTTATTTATTAATTTATTTTGATATTTTCAAACTTTCCATTATTTTTGTTTTTGAAAACAACAAAAACATCGAAATTGAAAATGATATCACACTCCTTAAATCACAATCTGTTGGAGTTCTAACTTATTTTGTTAATCGCCTTTCCCCCCAACAGTTATTTTGTTGATGAATATCCCATTCGAGTTTTCAAGAACAACAGACGCGATGGAGTTGGCTTCCCAACACAACCAATGCAACTAATGGCAGCTATATGGAACGGAGATAGTTGGGCCACGAATGGTGGAAAAACTAAGTCATTTCCAGGGCTTTGCCATTGACGGATGCCCCTATGACATTAATCACAAAAAATCATGCAATTCTTCCAAGTTCTAGTGGAATGGAAAGAATTACTGGCAACTGTCTCCTGACCAAGAAAGAAGACATCAAGTCATAAATCACAATCATATGTACTATGATTACTGCAATGATAGAACTAAACACCCAACATATCCCCCAGAATGCCCACAGTGATAACAGCCCTTTATTTTCCTATTACATAATCATCTGACAATAAGTGCAGTTTAAAACTATTGAATTCACAATATAATATTATGCTTAATCACTTTCTACTTCTTCTAATTCTCAACCTCTCTCGGACCTAATACATTTTTCAGGACGACTATTCGGGCCTGTCTTTCTAGTTCTAAATACACGAAATATTGTAGAATTGAGCTGCACTATGTACAAAAATATGCATACAAACATTGATGCGCAATCATCAGAATCAATGCTTCATTTGTATATTCTTCTCATTCATAGCATAAGAATCAACTGTGTCAGAGCTTCATACAGTATTTCTTGAACACAACCATTTGCCACTATCTCACCATCACAACCTTTCCATCAAATTAAGCAAAGCAGAACACTACACAATAGACTTCAGAGCAAAACAAAATGTTCCCAGACAAAATTCAAAATAAGCATTATTTGCATTGGCTCTATAATAAAAAATCACCAAAATGTATGGAAAGTTACTTCATTCAAAATAGGTCTATTAAAAAATTGCACCTTTGCAATAAATACCAATAATAAAATCATGGGCCCAAAAAGAAAGAAAAAAAAAAAAGATAAGGTCATTCAAGAAAAAACTTATGCAAATGTATTGCAACTTAGGCAATCAAAACTTTAACAAAAACTTGTTTTTTGACCCAAAAGAAAGAAAATTCAACAAAAATAGTAAAATAAAATAAAAAAACGGGTTTAACATATTGTCAAGTAAGTGAAAAGGGTTTTCGAATTTATATAATAAGGGAAAATATAAAATGTAAAATTCAAATATAAAATGACTTAAACAGGAAAATTCAAATGAAATGTGAAATTAAAAATAAAAAAAAATCGTTCTCCCGTATTCAAAAAATAAAAAATAAAAAAATCTCAACCATTCAAACAAAATGTAAAATTAAAAATAAAAAAAATACCATTCTCCCTTATTCAAAAATAAATAAATAAATAAATAAAATCAGAGATGGGTATAGATGATTTACTGTCTTTGGGTCCATGAAAATCCACAGAGAACTTCTCCACCTTATGGTCACTCATCATCCTATTTCACAACAATCAAAACCCAACTATAATAATAATAATAATAATAATAATAATAATAATAATAATAATGTATGTGTCTTAGATTCACACATACTGTGTAATATGTGTCTTAGATTATTCTCACACACTTACATACACCTACACGAATTTGGGATTGGTGCTGTACATGAGTGCATAGTAGATCTATTAAATAATTCAGATTAATTATATATTTATAATTTATAATAAGATTATGTTTATGTTTTAAAAAAATAAATAGTTAATATGATTTTGATAATTTTTTTAAAAAGTGGAGTTTGATCATGAGTCTATATTTATTTCATTAACTTGATTTTTTTTATGCAAATGATGTACTCAACGAATCCTATAACATAAATCATTAAATTCATGAAAATATAATCCGAACAAATCTTTAGAGTATGACACTAACACCCATCCCAAATCCACACCTAGAAACCAATATATATCTATGTATAACACATTTAATTATCTAATACACACAAATTAAAGTCAGTACACCTTGTTCAAAAAAAAAAAAAAAAGAGAAATTTTATAGTTAGGTTTCATATTTGTTTGGTGGGTAATACAATGCAAAGACGCCTCATCTCATCGTAGAGAGATAGACCAATAATGACCAAACCATCCCTCGAGGCAATTATCAAAAATAACCTACTCATATAGATTCATTGTTAGATAATTCACAATATTAGCCAACACATATATAAAAATGTATATGATAGTAGAGGGGCGAGAAAGCAAGAAAGGCATAGTTTTTGGAGTCCATTAAGAAAGAGAAACATGAAAATGGGAAGAAAATAGATGAAGTAACAGATGAAACGAAATATTGCATTTGGGCCTTCAATTTTCGAATTAGTTTTTTTTTTTCTTTTCAATTGGGTTTGTGTTTAATTACATATGATTTCAATCAATACACTATCTTCCCAATTGAATTTAATAACTTCTTAGCTGAGAAATTAGAGCACTAAAAATATTGTTTTTTTTTTCTTCTCTTTTTTTAATTTTTTTAATTTATTATTATTATTATTATTATTTCCTTTTAGCTTATGTGTCCAAGAAATTTCATTAGCACCAAAAAGGAACACAGCACATGCAAATAAATTCCTCATACAAACAACTTTGATAATTTCATTCCATCATCTACAGGATTTTTGCTTCTTGAACTGGGTAGATGATATTTTTGGAAATGTCAATTCTTTTGCCATTGTTTGATCTGTTTAACTTCAGACTCTTGTTGGGTATTATTAATGTTTTATGTTCTCTTTTTTAAAATAATACTTCAGTGTTTTGTTGTTTGTTGTATTGAAAATGAGGATTCAAGATCACTGTCGAATTGTTATTCTAGTAGATTGGATATGGAAGTTTGCTTTTCTACAACCAAACATAAACATAAGCTATGCAACACTCATGAAATTATCAGTTTAATCTTAGCCCCTATAACAATGTCATAGGAAGTGCTACTATATACTGCTGAAACGGGCATATAGTACACAACTAAAATTTGAGTCACAATGATTCATTACTTTCATCAATTTTTGGGTGGGTAACTTTCATCAATTTAGGTCATAAAAAAACGAAATTAGTTTGTAACAAAAACAGCACAAACGCTTTATGACCAACACTACTTCAGTTCACAAAGACACACCACAAGCTCATAATCAATGTCATTTCAATTCATAAACAAATACCACAAAGTCTTATAACCAAAACCAATATAAGTCATGACCAAGAACACTACGAAAATTTCTTCTTGTATTCTTAGATCAATTTTTCATCACTAAAGGATACAGGTCTAAAGATGCCAATGCTAATTACTTAAAATGACAATTACTATCCTTAAAGAGATTCTTACTTCTGCACTAATTTATAAGTTTAATTTTATTTACCCACCTTTAAATGATACCCTTGCTTTTAATTGGTTAAAAGAGTGGTTTTGTTGTATATTTTTTCTGGGTGCAGTTTTCTATGGCAAAGTGTTAAAAAGTTTTCTTCTTTAATTTTGCTTTGACAGCAAAAATGGATTGAGCTGGTTGATCAAACCAGAATTATTCAAAACAGGGCTCTAACATAAAGCACTTTCAAAAGTGATAATCAAGCTGATGCTCTCTAGCCTCTAGAACTGCAGGCAAGGGAAGTAAACTGTGAAATGAACTATACACGTCAATTGTATTTCGGCCTTAATTGATCAATGAAGAATTTATAAGTTTTATTATTATGATTCAAATTGGTTGTAGTCATGAATCTTTGATAAGCCATTTTTTATGCTCTCTATCTTCTTTGATGCTACTATTATTATGCTCTATTTTAGCTACTACTATTATAGTAGTCACAGATTGAACCCACTATTATCATTCCACAGATTGAACCCACTATCATTCCACAGCTTATTATGCTACTATCATGATAAGCCATAATAATAGTAGTCACAGATTGAGCCCACTTCCCAGGCAAGGGAAGTAAACTGTGGAATGAACTATACACATCATTTTTTAAAAACAGAATCTATAAATTAAAAGGTAATAGTAGTAGCATCACAGACCAAGAAACTAACTAAAACTTTTAAGAAGATAGAAATTTAGAAGAGTTTATTGAGGGACTTATCTGCTGAAACATGTAGGACATTGATCAAACAGGTGATAGGCTTTCAATGAATGGATACATATTACCAAGATGCTTCCCAATTTTCAAGATCCTCTGGCGATCAATGTCTTGGAGTTGAGATTGGAGTTGAGATCATAAGAAATAACTTTGCCAGGAACAACTAAAACCAGAGTAAAATCTTTTTCATTTGCTCCCTTCACAACACAGAGCACGTAAAATGGGACTACGTCAGGGAATAAAGATGAAATGGGAGTAAAAGCAGAAATCTGATAAATCTGAATAAGAAGCAGAAATCCAAACTGTTGTAATCCCTGTCCATCTGAAGGATTCTAAATCTCAAAGCAGAAATCTGAAAGCCACCTATAGCACATACATAAGTGATCAAGCGCTTCTTTTGCCTTCCATCTGATCTTCCCCTCATTTTTTATGCAATTTTTGATATTTTCAAATGAAACTATCCCCTACAAATTTAGTTTTTATATTTCACTAAACTATACCATGCCAAATTCACCAACCGAAATAAGCCCTTTTATCTTGTCTCTCTACAGCTATTTTCTGCAGTTCAAGTATGAAACACATTAGCTGAGTGAACAAACTGTAGAGAAAAACCAATAACCTATCAGCAAGATTCCCAAATTACATCAAATAGCACACAAAACTAAGCAAGTTGGTTGCAATAATAATTGGAATCAACATAAGGAAACTGCAGTGCAGACCTTTACACTAAGAATTTAATCCCTTGAAATCCAAGCCACAGTGATACATTCAAGTACTTGAATTAAATGAATCTTTTGTTTTAGATATGAAACAAAATTGAATTGAACATGAAATTTGAGAGTAATCTAAAGTGGGCTAGGATTTTCCATATGCAGTTTTAAAGTAAAAAGAATGAATTGTGTACCCAATAAATAATTCAGTAAAATAATGCATTGACAACTGGACCGTGTGCTCTATCTCACTGGGTGACAGAGAGACAGTTAAAGGTTAACCACCACCAATTGATTACCATTAATAAACTTTTGAGTGCAAGTGAGGAGGCTTCATGATCCATTTGGTTGCTTAAAAATTGCTGGCAATTGGCAGTGGAAAGAACACTATAAAAAATCCCAGTAAGGCAAACAAACAAACAAACAAACACCTACACTCAATTGATGCTAAACACAATTACTGAGCTTACATGGAGCCAAATTTTCTTTCCCCTTTTAGCAGAGATTAGATTAAAAGAACATTATTATATATAAGATCCAAGATTCAACATTTCATTTCTCTTGCATTCTCCACAAATTCTCTTAGACCAAACAGACAATCAACCAAAAAAAAAAAAAACAATCTTTTCACTGAATTGAACACAAAATCAATAAAACAAAAGCGTGACGTAGTAGGAGCAACATGATTTGATGATGTGCATTTCTAATTCAAAGTCGTTTCTGAATTCTGTATTCTAACAGCTGTTTATGCGAGCATGCACCAATAACAGCATGTTTCTACCTTTAAATCAATCGTAAATTATATACACACAAAAAAAAAACATGAAATTGCTTTAAATCAATCACACACTTAAAATTCAATACAAAACATGTAAATTCTAAAAACAAACTTCAAAATTCAAATAATTAATAAACAAAACTTTCAAAAACCGAGCTTCCTTATTATATAGATAATTTAAAGCAATACCCTTTGTTAATAAAACAAAACATATTTATAAGTTTGTTGACCCTTTATGTTTCAGTTGTCAGTAATAATTTAATCTATCTATCTAAATCTATCTACCTTTGCCTAATCAAATCTTTGTTAGTTGAAATGGTCACTGTCTAAGCCTCCCTACACTTCAACAACTTCGGAGTTAGTAGAGATAGAGGCCAATGGCCATGTTTCATTACTTTCATTGGATTAGCAATTGGAAGTAAACCATGTTTGGACGTGAAAATAGAATTATTAAATTGTGGATCATAAATTTAAATAAGAATTTAAAAAAAATGAGATAAATATGAATAAAATATAAATTAATTTTTTTTTTCATTTCTATTTTACATTTCAAATCTCTATTCAAATTCATCGCCTAAACATAGCATAAAAGAAAATTATTCGGTACCCATGAGACATCATATGGCACATTTCACACACCAATCACAAACTAATAGTATGTCTGTTGCTATTTTTTCAGAGATAGACTCTCCTTTATACCTTATTTATCTATATCTCTCCACACTCTTATTATGGGGCTTAATTCTAAAATCGTACTGATCATCTGAATCATCTGAATCATCTACCTCATCGAATCATCAGTGCAGGTTTAAAATTGAACCTTATAAAAAAAATATAAAAAAAACATAAAGAGATGAGATATGAAGGAACCTATCCCTCTGATAATATATATCTAATTATTTACCTTGGAGTTTGGAGGGTTCTTTCGGAATTTGGGTTTGCTGCCTCTTTGGAATTTGGGTTTGAGGCTAACGCAAGTCACGTGCCGTCAACGGAGTGCAATCTTCATCAGGTTTGCTCACCTGTTCCTCTTTTGCAACGGCTCCGTCATCAATGGGGTTTGGGGCTGCCATTGCTGATGACGATTGGGAGAGAGAGAGAGGAAGAGAGATGATGAAGAGAGTAATATGGGGTTTGGGCCTCAGTCGCTGGCAAGGGTTGGGCGGAATGGGCTCTGCTGGAGGTAGAGAGAGAGGAGGTGCCGTCGGAGAGATGGAGGGAGGAAGAGAGAAGATGATGTGAGGGAATGGGCTCCGACAGGGAAGGTTGGGCTCTAATGGAGAGAGAGAGAGAGAGGGGCTGCGTTTTCAGAATTTGAAATCAAAAAGAGATAAATGGGAGAGACACATGAGAGTGAGAGAGAGTGAGAGGCTGTCTGTTGAAAATAAGAGACAAATGAGATGTGATATTTTGGGCCATTAGATTAAACCAATCTAATGATTCAAATTTTGACACAGGTATAAACGCCATATCAGAATTCAAAAACCGAGCTTCTTTATTATATAGATAGACATAATTTTAGAGCAATCAGGGAGGGTAAGCCCACTACATGTATTGGGCCGAGCTAGCTTCTATGTGGATATTTCAGTTGGGATTTAGGACATTGTCTAGAGATTTCTCGCACGAACTAGAAAGTTCGCCAGTATTTACTCCAAAAAAAAAAAAAAAACAAAAAAAAACAAAAGGTTCGTTAGCTAGCGTCGATAAGCCGCGAAAGTACTGGAACAATACCCTACTTGCTATAAATATCAAACACGTCCCTTTTTCCTCTCGTCGCAGAACATTTCCGTGTAAAAATTTCTCGGTATCCAAACAGAGTCCTTAAGGCTCCCACAAATCACATCCCTTAATTCTTTCCTTGAATTCCGATCGCATATCAAACCTCGCAGCAAGTAAGATGTCGATGATCCCAAGCTTCTTCGGCAATCAACAAGGCAGCAGCATTTTCGATCCCTTCTCTCTTGACCCCTTCAGAAACTCTCCCTTCTCCGAATTTTCCCAGGAAAATTCCGCAATCGCCAACGCTCGCGTGGACTGGAAGGAAACTCCGGAAGCTCACTTGTTTAAGGCCGATCTACCGGGGCTGAAGAAGGAGGAAGTGAAGGTGGAGATCGAGGACGACAGAGTTCTGCAGATTAGCGGAGAGAGAAAGGTGGAGAAGGAGGAGAAGAACGATACTTGGCACAGGGTTGAGCGCAGCAGCGGGAAGTTCATGAGGAGGTTCATGCTGCCGGAAAACGCGAGGATGGATCAAGTGAAAGCTTCCATGGAGAACGGAGTTCTGACTGTCACGATTCCGAAGGAGGAAGTGAAGAAGCCTGAAATCAAGTCTATTGATATCTCTGGTTAGAATTTGGTGCCTATATTGTGAATCAGTCATGTATGTGTGGTTGATGTTATTGAGAGTGTCTAAACCTTGCTTCGTGATGTAATTGCTACGTTTACTTTACGATTTAGTGAGGATTTTGAGTGTTTTGTTGAATTGTTTGTTCATTTATGTTTGTACTCTGTAATGAATCGGAATCAGATTTTAGAAAATAATGAAAGTTCTTGATTGATGCAAGCATGTCGAATCACTTTTTGTTTGTTTCACGCCTCGTTTAAAAATAGTTTATTTTAATAATTTGTTTATCTTTTTATAGAAAAGTATGTTAAAAAAAGTAAGAAAATAACATAATAATTTATATTAATTTTTTTAATTAAAATATATAATTAACAAATGGAATTTTAATTTTAATATTTCAAATAAATTTTTTATAATCTAATTTAATCTTTAAAAAAATTACTATCTATTATAATGATTTATAGCATTATGCAAGCATATTATATAAAGAAGGGTGGTGTTATATATCTACTATATCAATTAATATTATGTTATTATTATTAACTTTATTTATTATATAAATTATAAATATTTAATACTTTTAAAAGTATATTATATTATTTATTAGTATATTAATTAATATATTAATTAGGATATGAAACATTATTTTTATAAAGAATCTAAATAAATTTAAGACAAAATTGAATGGTGAATAAATATTTCTTTTACGAGAATTAATATTTATTTCTGCCAAAGAAATATAAAATGGTACGTGCAAACTGATTCCAAGGGCGAAGAGTAACTATTCTAGAGTTTTTGCAACACAACGAGGGTGTGAACTACTCAATTGCTTCTTGTTTTACCCTCGGTTATGTTCTCGCTAGCTTTTTCAATTTTATAACACCATCATATTTCTTTTTCAAAAAATCAAAGTACAAGCACAATCTTAAAAAACTGGTAATGTTTAATTGATCATCGAAATCCTCGTTCTACGTCTTACCACTGCCTTTTATATCACATGTACATCTTTCAGTAACATTCATGACAAAAACGAACAAAAATATTACACAAAACACATAATATTTGCAGATCAAGCAAAATGCAAAATGGCTAATATAAATCAAAAAACACGCCTAAATGTAAGATTAATTCATGTGGCCTCTGCTTTAGCACGTTGTGGTACTGAATGGAGCCAATCATGTTGAGTGTAACCTCTCATCACAAACAGTGATCCATGCTTCAACATAAAAGAGTGCAGGATGTCACGTACTGACTTATTAGGGGTGTGAGTTCTACATCAAGTATCTTGCAAGTGCATTAGTTTGTGAGCGGCAAGACAGGTAGGATAGATCCCTATCGCATCTCCTAGGTTGGTCCTTGAGCATAATACACGGGGGTAGGCAGTACCACTCGTGGAGCCGGCTTCTTGGGAGAATGACAAGCGCCCAGCCCGTAACAAGTGGTATTAGAGCCAGCCTAGGGGCACTGTGATGGGGACAGTACGTGAGACTTACACCAAGCACCTTCATTGTGGGGTCCGCACCAAGGGTGGTGTCTGCGCGGGGTGGGTTTCCCATGGGTAGGGGAACGAACAAGCATGGAGACAGGCAGGGTAATGTCCCCCTAACGAGGGCGTCAGGGACTGGCGGTGGTAGCATGTCACGTACCGACTCATTGGGGGTGCGAGTTCTACACCAAGCACCTTGCAAGCGCATTAGTTTGTGAGCGGCAAAGAAAGTAAGGTAGATCCCTATCGCATCTCCTGGGTTGGTCCTTGGGCATAATACACGAGGGTATGCAGTACTACTCGCAAAGCTGGCTTCTCGGGAGGATGACAAGCGCTCAATCCGTGACAAGGAGGACCAAATGGTTGCTCTTCTTCAATTGCTTGGTACCAGGTTCACACTTCACTCTTTTCCCTAGCAATCACATGAGAAAATCGTATTGTTGGAAGTATAAATCAAAGACTGAAATTAAACTTCAAATGGGTATAGGGGAGCCACATAAGATGGCATAAATTGTTGTGGTGTGGTAACAAATTATGTATATGTATACCAAACTAAATGATGGAACTTCTCCAATTAAATCATAATAAAACAACATTAAAATAAATAGTTGATAAGATAATTGACTCTGTTTGAGTCATCTTACTTGGTTACTTCTTCAATAGGAATTGACGGCCACATCCAAAGGAAACTGAGGTGATTTCCAGAGTTGGCCCGTAAAGCTTGTCATCATTAGAATGCCAAGACGCATATTATACCTATTTAGGACCAAGCTATTAAATTTGCTCCCGGGAAGAGCTTCATGGACCTAACAATAATAGTGATAACAACAATTAATGTACTAAGTGCGATTAAGTAGGCCAACAAATATGAATAGTGGAGAAACAATAAGGAGAGCTTATATCACAGAAACAATAAGGTGAGCTTAATACAAGCATTCTTACTGCATCCAAAATGTCCGTAAGTGGAGGGAAATCATCCCAAGAGTATGCTTTAGGCTGATGTCCACTGTATGTAACACCTTGAAGGCCTTTGTTTGCAACATACACTACAGGAAATTGGGGATTTAATGGTGTTTAATTAACGCCGTTTTATTAAACGTCATTGTTTCTAATAATTAACGGCATTTTTTAAACGTCACAATTGTTATTAAGTAAAACGGTACCGTTTTGTTAATTGAAGACGTTTAAAAAGTGCCTCCAAATCATGTCTCTCTTCACACCCACTTCTGTCTCTCCAAACCTTTATTTTGAAAACCCTGTCTTGAGCATCGCCGCCTCTTTCTCGCTTCACTCAAATCTCTCACTCACTTTTTTACTCTCACTCAAATCTCTCTCGATTCTTCTTCAGTTCAGTGATCCTTCTTCATTCTTCTTCAATTCGGTGATTCATCTCAGGATTACGATTTTGAAGTTCGATTTTGAGCACAGCTTCGTGATTTATCTCTGTGGATTTGGAAGTCTTCGTCTTCTTCGATCAGAGGTTAGTTGCTCTCTCTCTCTCTCTCTCATTCAAATCTCTCTCGATTCTTCTTCAGTTCAGTGATTCTTCTTCGATTCTTCTTCAGTTCGGTGATTTATCTCGGGATTACAATTTCGAAGTTCGATTTTGAGCGCAACTCCGTAATTTATCTCTGTGGATTTGGAACTCTTCGTCTTCTTTGATCAGAGGTTAGTTGTTATGTTTGTGATTTATCTATGTTTCTTCTGTGCTCTGGATCAGTGTTTTGAAAAATGCTGAACTAGTGTTTTGAAAAATTGGTCTCAGTGATTTCATCTCTGTTTCATTAATTGTTTTTCACTGATGTGTTGCTCTGCACTATGAGATCTAGATTGTGCTTTCAGTAATTGGTCTCAGTGATTTCATCTATGTTTATATTATGTTCAATCTGTCATCGATGTGGTTATGGATTTTGATTTTTGTGAATTCGTGTGTGATTGGATAATTCTGTTTGGAATTGTGGAATTCACTGATCTGTGTCGAGGTGGTCTGATCATAGGATTCTTCTCAATGTCTATTTTTGCATTACAATTTAATTTATATTATTGTTTATTGGGGATTGTTTGACTTTGCTCCCTAAAATTAGGTTGTGTTTGGTTGAATACAAATTAGGAGTTGGGAGAGACCACCAATTTTAAGCACCATCAGCAAAAGCAGTCATAGATTTCTGCCTATCATACAGCCCAAGGTAAATAAGGTGCTCCGTTTTGATCTTGAGGTGAGGAAAAAAGAAGAAGAAATGATTGTGGTCTCTCATTTAGGTGAGAAAAGACCTTGATAAAAAAAAAAAGTAAAACTCATGAATTGCATTGACATCATCTTGTATCTTGATTGGTCTATTGGGTTATCGGCCATAGATAATTTAGTTTTGGAATGTTGGCTAAATTAACTAATGGATTTAACTTCAATACCCTTAGACATGGTTTTATGTACCTATGTGTCAGTTGAAATGAACTATGCAAACTTTGTATTGCCCTGTTCAAATGTGGCTTCCTTAATTGTTTAAACGTTGGGCCAGTTTGTTCAAATGCACATTGTTCTACCCTGAACAATGCTCTATCCTAGTTTGTATGTTCAAACGCAGACATTGTGATCGTGTGCTGGGCAGAGCTTGTGGAGAATGAAGTCAAAGTGAGAGACTAGACAGAAGTGGATAGCGAATTGCTCAGTGTTAGAACAGGTACCATCTGTGCGTCTGAATCTACTTAATCTTGGAGCACAAGTGGTTTGTTTGTCCCATGGTTTTTTACCCTTTTGGGTTTTCCACGTTGAATAGTATCTCTCCGTGTGATTGCTTATTTCTATTTATTAATTGGCTCTTAACTCAGTAAAATCTAGTAAATCTGCTAATTTTAAAGACTCTTGTTTATTTTTTTAGAATTTGTTGATAGATAGTAAATTTTGATCATAGTGAACGCTTTTAACTATTTGTCTTGTGAGTATTAATCTTTCTCCTGGCCATATTCCTCTCCCAAAGAAGTAAAGAAGTTATATTTTTATTAATATTGTTTATAAAAGCACCTCATTTCTAGTGCATAAAATATAGAATCACTATTTTTATCATGTGTATTTAAATAATGGTATGTTGCAGATGGCCTTTTATTGAAGGCTATTGGGTATGTAGCTTGCAGATCTGGTGATTCTGCAGAAAGTAAGCCATCTTTTGCTTTGACCACAAAGAGCTATCCGCTTATAAATGGTCTTGTATTGTTTTCCATTTTATGTTTTCAATGTTTTTCATCATAATTTGGAAAAAGATATGAAAATGTTAAAATGCTTATGAATATTGTTATACGTGATGGGCAATCAGTCTCCAAGCTATATATGGAAAACTCTATAGTTTAATCCCAAAAAGTTGATCAATCTGTTTCGTTATTGATTTAAACCAAATTTATCTGCTTTCGCTCATCTTATGAATGCCATTATTGTTATCAATTTAGTTATCAGCTGGTATTTTTGTGATGTCTTTTTTTTTTTCCTAATAATTTTATTCTGCATGATGCAGCGACATGGCATAAGTCCCATGGAAATAAAATATGAATGGTGTCTTATGATGTCAGAAAAATATGATGTCTTCTATGAATTATGAGATATGTCTCTATTACTTTTTTTTTTTTTTTTTGATAAATATGCTCTTCCAAGTTTGGCTCTTGGAACCTCAGTGTTTGATTTATTCTGTGCGCTTGGGTTTGTTAGTTGTACTCTTCACTTTCATTTTTCAAGTGCAAGTGTTTGCCAGCATTCACATGTGTCCTTTACAAACAAATACTCGTTCAAATTCTTCTATAATAAGATCATGTCATTGTTTAGAAGATTTATTGTTGGAATGGGGGGTAGATGTCATGACCCAAACCCGCCCCTATGGGTTTAGCACCGTAACCGGCCAGTAATCCGAGATTACCGAAGGCCTGCTTAACAGTCAAACAATAATACAGAGTACACGAGCATGGCGGAAGCCAAAACAGTAAATAGACAATGTCCAATGAGCTGTGACAGTCTGTATGCAAAAAGACTTTTCATAAATATGCACATTCAAAACAAAAGAGTACATACATACATCATATACAGTTATTCAGGTTAGGGACCGGATCCCTACCATAATAGTACAGTACGATGTCATTCAATCTATACAGTAATTACAAAACAGATGCAAAAAGAGGGAAACTAAAACACCCCCGAAGCCCTAGCTTGACAGGCTCGGAACCTCGCAGTGAGGCACAATGGTTGGCTTTGACAAAAGGAAGTCTAACCCACGCTCCTATCAAGAACACACATCCGTAGTAAATCCTCTAGAGTCTAGATGGTTCTTTCCGACTGACCATCTGTCTGAGGATGGTATGCACTACTCAATCTCAATTTAGTACCCAATGCAGTTTGTAGACTTTGCCAGAATCTCGATGTAAACTTCGAGTCCCTATCTGAAACAATGGACACAGGCACTCCATGCAATCTCACAATTTCATTAATATAGAGTATAACCAATTTGTCCACATTATAAATTGTTTTGACAGGTAAGAAGTGAGCAGATTTAGTCATTCTATCAACAATAACCCAAATTGAGTCCATACCTTTACTAGAGCGAGGTAAACCAACGATGAAATCTATGGTAATATGTTCTCATTTCTACTCCGATATCGGTAAGGGTTGCAGTAAGCCTGCGGGTCGTTGATGTTCAGCTTTAACTTGTTGGCAATGAAAACATTTTGACACAAAATCAGCAATTTCTTTCTTCATTCCCAGCCACCAGAAATTCAGTTTCAAATCTTGAAACATTTTCGTATTTCCTGGATGGATAGACAATTTTAAATTGTGGCCCTCTTACAGGACTCTTCTTTTCAATTCAGAATCATTCGGTACACATAATCTTCCCTGGAATTTCAACACATTACTTTCAAATTTGAAATCCAATCTCGGTTTGGATTCTCGTTCTTCGATGATCTTCTTCAATAAGTCATCCTGTTGCTGTTTCTCTTTAATTTCTTCAATCAGTGCCGGTTGAGCAGAAATAGCAGCTATTGTCCCACCTTGTTCTTGCAAAACAATCTCAATTTCAGATTTCTCAAGGTCACAAAGCAACTCTTTCTGTCCGGTGAGTAAACAGGCTAAGTTTCCAATCGATTTCCGACTCAGTGCATCGGCAACGGTGTTAGCTTTCCCCGGATGATACAAAATCTGTAGATCATAATCTTTTATCAGTTCTAACCACCTCCGCTGCCTCATGTTCAGTTCTTTCTGTGTGAAGAAATACTTTAAACTTTTGTGGTCTGTGTATACCTCACATATAGCCCCATAAAGGTAGTGACGCCAAATTTTCAGTGCAAACACTACTGCGGCAAGTTCTAAGTCATGGGTCGGGTAGTTCTTTTCATGCGGTCTCAGTTGTCGGGAAGCATAGGCAATAACTCTCTCATTCTGCATTAAAACACATCCCAAACCCTTATGAGAAGCATCACTAAAAATGGTAAAACCATCCGTACCTGAAGGTAGGGTAAGAACCGGTGCAGTCACAAGTCGAGTTTTCAACTCTTGGAATGTTGATTCCCTTTGGTCAGTCCAGTCAAATGATATCCCTTTCTGAGTCAACTGCGTCAGTGGTAAGGCAATTTTGGAGAAGTCTTTGACAAATCTTCTGTAATACCCGGCTAATCCCAAAAAGCTTCAGACTTCTATAACATTTGTTGGTCTAGGCCAATTTACCACGGCTTCAACCTTCTGTGGGTCAACTGAAATGCCATCTCTACTAATAACATGTCCCAAAAACATAACATGATCAAGCAAAAATTCACATTTAGACAGTTTAGCATACAGTTTCTGTTCCCTTAAGGTCTGTAAGGCAAGTCTCAGATGATGTTCATGTTCTTCTCTACTTTTAGAATAAATCAGAATGTCGTCTATAAATACAATAATAAAGTCATCGAGGAATGGTTTAAAAATTTTGTTCATAAGGTCCATAAATACAGCAGGTGCATTGGTAACTCCAAAAGGCATAACTAGGAATTCTTAATGTCCATACCTCGTTCGAAAAGTAATTTTGTCAATGTCCTCTAGTTTAACTTGCAGCTGATGATATCCGGATCTGAGATCAATCTTAGAGAACACTTGAGCACCATGTAACTGATCAAATAAGTCATCAATACGCGGCAATGGATATTTATTTTTCACAGTTACCTTGTTCAGTTCACGGTAGTCAATACAAAGTCTCAGTGAGCCGTCTTTCTTTTTCACAAATAAGACAAGTTCGCCCCATGGCGAAGTACTGGGCCTGATAAACTTCTTATCTAATAGTTCTTGTAGTTGCACTTTAAATTCTTTCAGTTCAGTCGGAGCCATTCGGTAAGGAGCTTTGGATACTGGCTGTGTACCCGGAATCACATCAACGGTGAACTCAATCTCCCTATCAATCAAATCCCCTGGCAGATCATCTGGGAATACATCTAGAAATTCTCTGACTATAGGAATATTGTTCACATCAGTATTATCATCAGTAGGTACAGTCAATACAGAACATAGGTACCCTTTACACCCCTTTCTAATCAATTTACAAGCTTTCATAAATGAAATCAGATATGGGGGAGGTACTACTCCTACTATGTTAAACACAAATTCAGGCAGTCCGGGTGGACGGAAAACAACTTGGTTTGTTACACAATCTATGGTAGCATGGTATTTTGTTAACCAATCCATTCCCAATATCACATCAAAATGATCTATATTCAATGGCAGTAAATCAATATACAAATGTGCCTCTCCAACAATGATTTCATATGCAGGGTACATAAAAGCACAAGTCATAGATCCCCCAACAGGTGAAGATACAGCAAACAAGTAATTCATGGGTTCCAATGGTCTATTCAATTTTCGCGAAAAAGCATGCGATACATATGAATGCGTAGACCCCGAATCAATCAGTACATAAGCATTTTGGGTACAAATAGAAAGGATACCTGACACAACGGTCTTGATATTTTGTATGTCTCCCGGTACGAGTGCGAACACTCGGCCTTGCCTCATAGGCTCTTTCCCAGTAGCTTTGGGGTTGGGTTTCGGTGGAGCAGTTGATGCTGCGCCGCTGGCTGCAGCTTTACTATTGCCCTAAGGAGCAGAGGGGCAATCTTTTACCATGTGGCCCACCTTACCACACCTGTAACAAGCGCCAGATAATTTATAACAAACCCCTTTGTGTTTCTTACCACATTCAGAGCAGGGTGGTATAGAACCACTTCCCTGACTAGAGCTGGTGGTTGACCTTGAGTTTTGCTATTTGTTCAATGAATTGTTTCTGCCCTTCTTGAATTTAAAACCTCGTTTCTTCCCGCGCCACTCAGTTGCGGGTGTTTCAGTCTGTTTCAAGGCTTTGATATTTGCTTCGGCCATAATGGCTCGGTCAAGAACGTCCACATATTTCAGTAACTTTAGCACATTGATTATGTCCAGTATTTCTACATTTAGGTCGCCTTCAAACTTTTTGTCCTTCTTGTAGTTGGTGTCCACCATGTGTGGTGCTTATCTAGCAAGTTCGGTGAACTTTGTCTCATATTCCGCGACAGACATGGTGCCTTGTTTCAGTTGTTCAAACTCAGTCACTTTTCTGCCCTTGACACACTGAGGGAAGTACTTTTCGAAGAAGGACTCCTTAAATTGAGCCCAGGTCGTGATAGTATTTGGATCACGGATTAACATCCACCACTTCTAGCTTCTTCTTGTAAGGTGAAGGTAGCTAGCAACACTTTATGAGCTTCAGAACATGGAAAAATCTCAAATAACTTTTTAGTCTCAAGAACCCAAGCTTCAACTTTTAGTGGTTCAAGGCCTCCCTGAAAGGATGGCGGTTTCATCTTACTAAACTTCTGTGTCAGAGGTATTATGTCATCATTAACAGATGGCTCTGGCTGTACCGGAGGAGGTGGGGGCTGTTGGTTCTATTGTTTTTCTAGTCTTTCAGTTAGTAGTTCCACCATTCTCTCCAACCTTGTCATTCTTGCCTCAGAGGATTCAGTTTCGTCAACATTTCTTGCGCTGTCCATTTCACTATAGGCAGTTATAACAATTATAAGCATAGGCAGTTGCATACTTAGACAGATTATCACATCAACAGTCATATTCATGTCTTAGCCACACACTTATCATGCTCATGCAATTCCCTAATCACTTTTCTAGGACATCCTATAGCTCATTTGGACACGTGTGTGCGGTATAACTCGTGATTAAGTATCGCTCTGATACCACTCTGTCACGACCCAAACCCGCCCCTATGGGTTTAGCACCATAACCAGCTAGTAATCCGAGATTACCGTAGGCCTGCTTAACAGTCAAACAATAATACAGAGTACAGGAGCATGGCGGAAGCCAAAACAGTAAATAAACAATGTCCAATAAGCTGTGACAGTCTGTATGCAAAAAGACTTTTCATATATATACACATTCAGAACAAAAGAGTACATACATACATCATATACAAATATTCTGGTTAGGGACCGGATCCCTACCATAACAGTACAGTACGATGTCATTCAGTCTATACAGTAATTACAAAACAGATGCAAAAAAGGAAAAACTAAAACACCCCCGAAGCCCTAGCTTGACAGGCTCAGAACCTCGCAATGAGGCACAGTGGTTGGCTTTGACAAAAGGGAGTCTAACCCACGCTCCTAGCTCCGGTCTGGTGCCTGTACACCTACATATATATATGAGCAGTGAGCTAAAGCCCAGTGAATAACATAATGCGTAAAGAGGTTAAGAATGAATGCCCTTTCAGTATTGAAAACAGTTAATTGATTCAGTATATCAGTCATTCAGTCATAATAGTCATATGTGGTACATCCAATAGCAGAACAGTACAGTAAACAGTAGGTCTTGAAAGACCGAACAGTCAATGATGGCCATCAGTAATGGTTCCAAACATGGGAACCGACAGAGATCTCTGTAATAGTAGCAGTAACAGTAACAGTAGTTGCTAAGAATGCCACAATACAGTTCAGAATAGAGGACAAACATTCATTCAGTTAACAGTAAACAGTTTAGAAAACAGTTTAGTTAATCATTCAGAAAATATTCATTTTTGAACATATCTTTACAACATTGTTACTCACAAAGTTCTGGGCTACAGATAAGCTAGAGCGTGTCTCCAAATGCCAACCCTACACAGATACAAAGTGAACACACACAAAGCTACACAGTTGGGAAAAATAGTAACTTAATCCCTATCTTGACTCGGTGTGGCTCTACATCAATTTCCTCATTAAGATGTCTTAAACTAGGCCTAAGAATGCCTAGAATGAAATGAGGATGCAAAGATGCACTTAGAAAACATTTTTAGAGTTTTCAGAAAACAAAGGTCTCGCTCGAGCGTAGGATTCCCCGCTCGAGCGGACATGCAAACAAAAGACTCCGCTCGAGCGTAAACTTTCCCGCTCGAGCGTACTGAAAAAGTACTAGATGTGTGAAAATCACGCTCGATTGGGCGCTCGATACCCACTCGAGCGTGTGAAAAAAGTCCTCGCTCGAGCGTCCAATACCCCGCTCGAGCGGACTGTAAAATAGTGCAAAGTGCTGGAAGCACAATTTTCCCGCTCGAGCGGAAATCCAAATTCTGGAAACTCCATATTCGAACCTCAAGCTCAAAAACAAGTTTTAATGTACTAAATTCGATCCTTTTGGGCTAATTTTCTGGAAAACACTTCAAAACTCATAATATAACATGTTTCAAAGGTCAATTTGAGAAATCAAAACCCAAAGGTAGTTCAATTAAATCCAATTTCAAACCAAACTTTCAAGAACATGATAAACATGTACATGCATGAATTTAAACAATTCAAAGCTTCAAATGCTAGCTCAACTGAGCCAATTCTTTTCAAAACAAGATAAATTCATGGTCCTTAGCAAAAATATGAACATGCATGTGATAATTTTCCATGAAGACAACTTTAAACTCATCAATATAGGCATGCATGCATGAAATGAGCTTCAATTCAACATATAGAACCAATTCTAGACTTTAACTCACTAAATTTCCATGATTCATGAGGATACAACTTAAATACATAAACCAAGGGATAGAATCTCTACCTTAGGTTTCCAATTACAAGTCTAGAGGCTCAATTTTGGCAAATTCTCTAATAATTCTTCCAATTTCCAACCAATCAACAAGTTGAACTCAACTCTCTCACTCTCTCTCTCTCTTGGTCGGCTAGGAGCTCAAAAAGAATGAACGAGATGATGCACAAGATGGAATAAAACAAGCCTCAAAATGTTTGGTGTAGTGGCCCACTAATAGGGCAAAATTGTAAATAATGCAACTTGTGGGATTTAGCTTATTTTAATCTAATTTAATCATACCAAATCACATTTCAGATAAATACACCATAAAATCACATAAATTATGATTAACACATATCACTAACCAATTTCAGATTCGGCCGCCGATAAGGCCTTCAATTTGCAGTTTAAAGCATAAAACATGAACAGATAACTTAACAGTCAACAGATAGATATGCATTCAAACTAGCACAATCAATCAATCAGTTTAGTGATTTCAGTTAAGTCAGTCAATTATCATAATCAGTCTCAGTTTAACAGTGATCAGTGGTTTATCAGTAAACAGTGGTGAGGGTTGTCACAGTAGACTAGGTTTAGCTCTTACCTTTATATGATTTGCAAAGAGTGGCTTCCATTGGAATTAGACTTGCAATCTCATATGATTGGTAAATTGACATGTTTCTTTTCAATTTTATTATTTAATTTTGACCATCTACTGGTTAAAATAATTATTAGCCATGTCATGCTAATACTGCTAAATGCTAATACTACCTGGTTAATCCTTGATTATAGCTTTAATTTGAAATAGGTTAGACTTGCAATCTTTCTTCACACCCTCTTCTATCTCTCCAAACCTTTATTTTGAAAACCCTATTTTGAGCACAGCCATCACTCACTCACTCTCTCACTCTCTTGCTCTCTCTTTCTCTCAAAGGATCGATTGTGGGGTAGATTAACCTCACTTTTGTTTTCCTTGCATTCCTTGGTTCTCTCTCTAGTTCATTGGAAGATTTGAATTAATTTTCCTGAAAGGCTGTTGGCCATTTGCTTAGGTTACAATTCAGTCAACCTTCTTTTTGGTTACAAATAATACTCAGTTTCTTGCTTCCTCTTAATGACTAGTTTTTGGTAGAATGTTACATCGCTATAATGCACCAAAAAAAAAAAAAAGGAACATCATTTTTTGATAAACCCTGTTGTATGCTTCTGTAAATTGCTTATTGCAGCTTATTTTAAAGTATTGTTTTTGGGTGATGCAGGGTAATGATGGTGAAGATATAATTTCTAATTTACGCAATGGAGCTGCAGCTGAAAATGCTCTTGCCATAATGCAAGAAAGGGGTTTTTCAAATCCAAGAAGATCTAGGCATTGGCTGACTCCTGGAACAGTCAAATTTGTTGCGTTTCATGTTCTTTCTCTTGAAGGAAGTAATGGCCTAACAGTATTAGGAGTTGCAGAAAAGATTCAAGTAATCAAAGATTAGTATTTTATGATCCTTGCATTGTCTGTTATCCCTTCAAATTATTTAATCTTTATTTTTTCCCATGTAAGAAATCTGGTCTTCGGGACCTCACAACAAGCAAGACACCTTAAGCATCTATCGTTGCTGCATTGTCAAGAGATTTAAAGCTTTTTGAAAGAACAACTCCTTCGACATATTGTGTGTGTACCCCTATAGGAAGGATCCTGTTGATATTAAGGCAATCCTTTTTGCAGCCAGGGAAAAAATTTAAATATTTAAAAATGGATATCTTGATGGAGAAGATGCAGAGGATGTAGAACATGATGATGTTGAAAGAGATGAAGATTCTGAAAGTGACATAGCTGAGGATCTAGAGGCTGATGATTTAGGTACTGAGCTGAAGCCAAACAATGAAGCTCTATCTTGTGAAGCAAACAGATATCTAGCAAAAACTTTACCTGCAGATGGAAAGGACACCTACCATGATAAGGTTATGGAAACTCCAGAAGTTGGTGTTAAGAATTTGGGTGATAGTTCACCTTTGATGCAGTCTGAAGGGTACAAGGAGGTAAAAAGCATTGGTGCTTCTGTTGATCAATCTATTGATGTTGCTGGAATCTACAATGAGGCAGCTACTCTTAATCAAGAAGACATGGTTATTGATGAAAGTAACTCTGGTGAACCATGGGTTCAAGGATTTATGGAAGGTGAGTATTCTGATCTGAGTGTTTAGGAACGCCTTAGTGCCATTGTTGCTTTAATTGGCGTTGCGAATGAAGGAAACTCAGTTCGCATTATTCCAAAGGTAATATTGTGTATTCTCTTGACTTAAGGTATTTATTATTATTATTATTTTCTGGTTTTGCTTGTTTGTGATATGAAATGTGGGAGTTTTTCAGGAACATTTGGAAGCCGCAAATGTGGATAGAGGTACAACTTGATAAACGCCGAATGAAACATTGTGATGATGAATATAGTGTTCCACAATATCTGTTGTTTGTACCAATGGAGATTAAATTTCTTCATAGATAGGTTGTTGTTTAGATATAGATGGTGATCTGTTCTGTGGACTTCCCTAATTTTCACATAGATCTTGTTTACTGTCTGATCTGAACTTCAAAATATTTTGGCTCATCTTTGGTGTTTGTGAATTGGGTTTTGCTATGTCTTTTCTAGTTCTCTAAACTTTGAAATTCTAATTGCTGGTTTGGGTGTGTAATTGAATATATTGATTGGATGAAACCATTTATTTGCATCACTTTTATTAATTTGCTTTGCAAGTTCTGATTCAATTGATTGCTTGACAATGAAGGTGGTATAACAATTTGGTTTCTTCATTGTCTCCTCTCTCTCTCTCTCTCTCTCTCTCGGCCTTCTTTTTTCAATTAATTGGTTGGGAAAGTACTACTTGGTGATTATTGTTTCATTATCTTTTTGTCGTGCTGGTTAAAGTGGCTTTGCTATGCTCTTTTTGGCTTTCTTTTGTACTAGAGATCTGAAACTGGTTTTTCGATTATTCTCACGTTGTTCTACTGGTCATGGTCCTTACATATGAAAGTGGGGTGTGATTTTCTTCTCACATATGTTATCCAAAGAATCACATATTACATATTTAATTTCTAATAACATTTTTTAAGTGTTCTGAATCTTTCTCCTATGGTGTTACTAATTCTCTTAGAAAAGCTAATGAAATAATTTCAGAGGTAATTATTCTTTCTCCTTCCTGTGTCTTTCTATATATATATATATATAATTTTTTTTTTTACTTTAACAATGAAGCAAAATTCGAAATGACAACTTTTCTAAAAAAGTTGGACCAATTTGATATCATCAGGGTATGCCGAAATAAGTATTTAGTATCTGTGACCCATAAAAAATTTCATTATGTATATTAGAAAGTAGCTCTCGTCTTATTATTCTCCAAATGAATATGAATTTGATTTCTCCCATTATGCTTAGGTTTAGGCTTTTGCAATGAAATTTTTTGTGTTGTTGCATTGGTAATTCATCTAGTGAATGAATTATTGAAATTAAGTGATATTACCATCAGTGGCTGCTTTGTTATGATTTCTCTATGTAATGCATTTGGACATGGGAATGGCTCTCCATGGAATTGAAATAGTCTAGATTTGTTTTGATTGTCTGGTGTTGATCCTTTTTCAGTTCTTCAGTATAGTAAATC
Organism: Camellia sinensis; assembly: GCF_055761805.1. Taxonomy (NCBI): domain Eukaryota; kingdom Viridiplantae; phylum Streptophyta; class Magnoliopsida; order Ericales; family Theaceae; genus Camellia; species Camellia sinensis. The sequence goes on from NC_138974.1 coordinate 65,364,849, forward strand.
TGTTAAGGATCGAAAGTTCGACAAAGATATTACTGTTGGCCTAATTTGCAGTGAACTACAATGTTCATACGGCTAAGCTACTTGATAGAGGAAGGAATAGTACGTATAAGTAATATTGCTCTACATGAGTAATCCTTGAAGTAACATGACTAACTAGTTGGCATATAATGTGCAGAGGCTGCGATTGAGTTTGCCATTTCCCTTATTCAAACACTATTGATCAATGATTCAAAAGTCATTTCCAAACTTGATAATTTCTTTGATGCGTTGGCTAAGGTTTGTGACTATTCATTTTGTTTGATATGGTGGCTAAATCAGATTGTGCCTGGTTCTGATTGAGATCTTACCTATAGCTTGCAACTAGGCCTGGATCTCCAGAGTCATTACAACAGCTGGTTAAGGTTGCCAGGAATCCTGCTACCAATCCTGCTACTTTTTTTGATGTTTTTGTTAGGGAGGATAATACCAGACAAGCTACAGAGCAGAAGGTTATCAGAAATATTGGTCTAATTGTCTAATATTTCTTTGCATCTTAACATTTTAACATTTTAATTGTCTAATATTTCTTTGCATCTTAACATTTTAATTTCTGCTGGCACAGGCCCCAGGTCTCTCTGTAGCAAGCAAGGAAGATTATAACATAATGGAGTCAGTGGAACCAAATCCTACTGGTTTTCGTGAGCAAGTTATATATGACCTTTTGTTGTTCAACATGCTCTTCATAATTCTGAATCAGTAGAAATGAATTTGGTGCTTTTTTGCCATGGTTAAAAATTGGTTGTTACCATTGCATAACGTTATCCTTGGCTTTCCTTACGTTGTGGCAATCTATTGGTTGGATTAAAACCATGGTCGTATCAACAGTAAGAGAATTTTACACTCCTATATCAGTCATAGTGGCATAATGTTTATTATGTGCCATTTTGGCCCATTACAGAATGTTAATTTGATAGTACCTCATAAATTATTCCAGACCTCATTTTCTTTGACTGCTTTTTCAATAAAAAAATGACTAGGAAACTTGGGGGGTGGATTGGAAAATTTTCTCGTTAGAAATTGGAGCTGAAGCTGGAGGGTCAACTAAATATTTGTAGTAATCATTTCCTGCTAGAACATGTGTTTTCTGTAGGTTTCAGTGCTGTTTTCATAATGGTATACGATAAGTGAACTCTCCGGTGCAAATGATGCAGCTTGCGCCCATTATGTCTTACAATTGCAGCAAAGTGGATTGCTGGAAGGGAATGATTTGTCAGATTGGTTTTTCCGCTGTCTCACTGTAAATTTTCTTCTCTGAAGTTATGTCCACAGTATTATAGTCTGAGTTCTGAATTCCCCTTCCCTCTTATTCTCTCTTATTTTTTTAACTCAGGAACTTTCTATGTCACATTGCCTATCTTCTGAGGTGATTAGTTCTAGCCCTCTGCAATCACCTCAACAAGTCCAGGCCCTCTCCTTCCTTGCTATTGATATCTATTCAAAACTTGTCTTGTCGATCATAAAGGTAGATATCTATTTCCCTCTAGATATATAATATGGTTTTCTTTTTCACATTTATTATTCATGGCTTGACTTTTAATGTTGTAAATTGCTAGATTTTCCCTGTAAATTGCTAGTTTAGATGAATTCAAATTTCTTTTTTTCTTGGAATAATAGCCATCAAGCCGAGGTATTTAATTCAAAAGCAGGGGAAAAACTTCTTGACATAATTCTCAAGAAGGTATTAGCTCATATTATGTTTTAGGGCCTTGTTAATGTGTGTCCTAAGTGTACATATATTTGTATGATTTTGATTGTACAAGCATAGAATGTACAATCATTTTAACCTGCATATCATGTGTCTTCAACAAAATCCTGTATTTTAAATTTTAATATACATATGAAGAACTACTTGCCTGTCTCTGTGTACATTCTTGTTCATGGCCATATATGCATGTGTGCATAAAAAGTTTGTTTTTTACATAATAAAAAAGGCATGGCCTTATTACTAAGTGTTTTGAGGAAAGGATGGGGGGCTGTTTAACTGCTTAGAGGGGTGTTTGACATGTTTTATGTTCGAATATGAAGCAGAGCAGATGTGATTTCTATTTTGGACTTTCTGAATAGTTTTATGGATTACTTTTATTAGTTTTTTAGAAATTCAGCCAAATGCTATTTTTATTTTTAGTTTTATTGACCATTGATATGACTCCATGGATGGACCCTTTGGCCTTTAAAGATGGTCTTTTGTTCATGAGGGTAGGGGCAAAGATCTACTTGTTAAAGTTAGGAATGATGAAAATGGAATGGAAGAGCTTTGCACCCTTTCCATGTTAGGGCCAAACTCCATGATTTCTCCCATTGTGCTTGCATATTCCGTGAGCTTGGTACCATTGAGTCAGCCCTAAAAGTTTGGATTTCAAAGGGTTCAAGATCTTATATTTAAATATATATATATATATATATATATATATATATATATGTGTGTGTGTGTGTGTGTGTGTGTGTGTGTGTGTGTGTGTCTGTGTGTCTGTGTGCGCACGCGCGTTTATTTGGGTACAAATCTAACATGTGGTTGTCATGGAAGAAAAAGGTTAAACAGGATGTCTACTGTGCATAAGTATTGGGTACAAATTCTTCAATTTATGTTTATTTTGGTAAATTAGATTACACTTTATGTTATGATGCAGGCATGTAGACCAGTGAAAACTAACAATGAACTCTCTCATCAATTTGAATTTAACTCATCCAAGCTTGAAATTTATGTTATAAGCAGGAATATATTTTTGAGTTGGGGATAATTTTTTTGGTAGTAATTTGCCATCTCTTGTATAGTTGGATCCATCATTATAGCTCAACATTTCTTTCTCTGCTGATGTCTTTGTTAAAACATGATTTTTGAATATGTTATTTTGTAATTAATGGTGATTGAATATTAAATTGAATGGGAAAGTGAATTAATATTGCATTTTGAATAGGAGTTATTATTTCATATTAGTGCTATTTTTCAATTTAATTACAGGTATTTTTTAGTTCAATAACATAAAATTAGCACAATTAAAAATAAAAATAAAAATAAAAATAAAAAGAGGCTATCACGGCGTTTCTAAAAACGTCGCTAAATATTATACCAACAGTCGAATTTTTTTGAAAAAAGAGATACGACGGCATTTAAAAAACGTCGCTAAATATTTTAGTGGCGTTTTATAATAGTCATGCAGCGACATTTCTAAAGCGACATAAAGTTATAGCGACGGCCACATCTTCGGCGTTTGATATTAAACGTCGCTAAAGTATTTGACGGCGTTTTGGAACCTATAGCGGTGTTTTTTAAACGCCGCTAAAACCCCATTTCCAGCAGTGATACCATATGTCACTCCGCTGTAAAGAACTTTTAGAAACCATGCATCATTTATGGTGTCCTTTATTATGTGAACAAACCACACAATTTTAGGTAACAAAAAGCATTAAAAAGATAAAGCACAACTCCTTGACAACAATTGAAGAAGACATTTTCTTCTTTGTTGGGATATTTCTACAAAACCTCTAATGCTGTGTGTTTTTTCTTGCCAGTTCAATTAATGGTCATAATTTTTTAAGAAATTATGAAGAGAACAGTGACTGGGGAATTCAAATTTTAGTTATTATGAAATAGAATGACTTAATAAGTATAACAAAAGATGTGAAGACACATTGGGATCAAAGAAAAAAAAAATTAATGAAAGTAAAAAGCATATATGTAGAGATATGTACTTATAACTGATTCTAATGAGTAACTGTAATATTAAACCTGAACACAATAAACTTAATTACTACCGCAGCAACTCACGAAATGAATTGAATGTTGAACTTATTTCAAGTGGTTAAGATGAAATGCTGACCTTAACACTCTTTTTGATCGTGAGTTAAGGTGAGAAAAGAAATAATTATAATTTCTCATTTAAATGAGAAATGAAAAGAAATGATTATAATTTCTCACCATTATGATTAAATAAATAAAAGAGAAAGAGAATTTGGCTTCCCATCTATCTTATTTGGATAGAGTAAATAAGAGAAAAGAAAAGAAAATAAGTTATATTCTGTGGGGATATATTTTCTGAGTACCAACACGTGGCATGGTGACGCCGACGTGTCAGCCGACATGCCACGTGTCGTGGTAGTTGTGCTGAGGTTATCTTGGCTAAGCCGAGGTTATCTCCGAAGATATCGGAATCCAAGATAATCGGATAAGGGACAAGAGTCCTAGAGAAAAGAGAAGACTTTTGCTAAGATAAGGAAAAAGCTCTTAGGGAGTTTATCTTTATCTCTTGAGAAATCCAAAGTAAGTACTAAATTGGAGTCCATAGAAGTCAGGCTTCTAGTAGGACTTGGATTGAGTAAACTATAAAAGAGAGGCACCCCCGTGGGTCTAAGGTAGATAGTTTTATACTCAAGCTTGTGAGTTTAGCACTTGATTTTCTTTGAGAGATATACTGACTTGATCGTCGGAGTGCCCCCAGGTGGAAGAGCCACCGCCGGAGCCTTTTCTTTTTTATTACAGGTTTGTTGAAGCCATCTATTCTGCCGGTGCTCTCCAGCTGATTACTAGGCGGGCAGTGTGGTCAAAAAATTACTCACACAATTTGGCGCCGTCTGTGGGAATATTAGAAGAATAGATGGCCAGTGACGGACAGAGGGAAAACATTGGGGGCGACACTCCTGCTAGGAGTGGCAGACCAATTGATCTTGACGTTGAAGGAGACAACCACAGTACAGAAAATCATGACCAGGGCCACAAAGAGAAAGACGTCGGCCAGGAGGGCCGTACTTCGAAGCGAACAGACCAAAGCAAGTATTATAACGAAGATAACCTTCAGGTATGGAGGGATAGGTGCCTACAGAGAGATGAAGAAGTAAAAGACTTGGCAAACAAGTTGGCAGACCTACAGTCAGTGGTCAACTTCATGATGCAAAACAATGTTATGCAGCCACCATACCCGCTGCAAGATACGCCGATGCCAGCAATTAATACCCAGAAGGGAGGAAGAAAAGCAATCCCTGAAGCCCCTCAGCACACCAGGAGTGGAAGGCACTCTCACCGACCTTCCAAGGAAGTCGGACGAGAGGAGCCGAGGCAAGAAGAGTCCCGAAGGACACATCGCATGAAGGATCCAGGGCCCAAAGAACATCGGCATATTCAAGGGCAAGCACTCTGCTTTGACACAACCCATGGAGAAAGATCGAAAAGGGCCCACCACGAGGCCAAAAGTAGTGTGCCAAAAAGATTGAAGTCCAGAGATAGCCGAGCTCCAGGTAGGAGTAAGGAAGACTTGAGGGATTACCTCAAAAGGAGACAGCAGAATGTTGAAGCCGATGTGACATCCCCAGTTAAGCCGAGAACACCGTTCTCGGTGGAACTGGACAAATTTGAAGCACCAAAGAGATTCAGTATGCCGAGGTTCCAAATTTATGATAGTAAGTCAGATCCCAACTTTCATGTGGGACTATACCTGAACTCAATGGCATTATACAGTGTGAACGAGTCGTTGCTCTGCAAAGTATTTCCCTCATCCTTTGGGGAAATTGCATCCGATTGGTTCCATAAACTACCGAAGGGAAGTGTAAAGACATGGGAAGGCCTGGCCGAGATGTTTGTAGCCAGGTTTATAATGAACAAACTACAGCCCTTGAGGGTCGACGCCCTGATGGCTTTAAGAATCACCAAGGAAGAAGGCCTTAGGGCCTACGCAAAGAGGTACTACGAGGTGTTCAATCGAATACCCGAATGCAACCAAGAAGTGGCGGTTGTGTCTTTCAAGAACGGCCTGAAAGATGATTGCCCACTACGGAAGTCTTTGGCAAAAACATTGCCAAAAAGCATGGAGGAACTCATGGCGAGAATTGAGAAGTACGCCAAAGCCGAGGAAGATACGTCAGGAAACAAAGAGATAAAGCAGGAGAAGGGAAACGGCTCGCCGAAGCGAGGCCGAGGTACCAACGGGCCGACCAAACAAGAAACAGAATTGAAGGGTAAACAAGCAGTGACGACGGTGTTCCAAATCCCTATCCATAAAGTCCTGGATCAAATACGAAATCAACCCTATTTCAGGGCACCGGCAAGAGCACCAGGGGAATTTATGGGAAGAAACGTTGGTAGACGTTGTGCTTACCACAATGAAGAAGGACACCCAACTCAGGATTGCAGAGCCTTAAAAGCACACTTAGAAAACCTAGTAAGGCAAGGCCATCTGAGGGACCTTGTTAATGAGGCCAGGACAAGAGAAGAACAAGCAAGATTGCCTCAAGCACCAGCAGCACCGCCTCCCCCAGCACAGCAACCACAGGCAGGAGGACCACGGGTGGTTAATGTATTCCACTCAAAGGTAAACGAAAGCGACATTCGGGTAGAAACCCAAAGAGTAAAACACTTGCAACACGTGAACCAGGTCGGATACAAAAGACCTCAGCCTGAAGAATGCCAAGGACCGATGATAACTTTCACTGAAGCCGACCTGGAGTTGGTCCAACATCCGCATAATAATGCCTTGGTAGTATCCCTCCAGGTTAGGGAATGCCAAGTGAAACGCATCCTGATAGATCAAGGCAGCTCTTGTGACATCATGTACATCAGATGTTACAAGGAGCTGGGCCTTCACCCTGACGACCTGGAACAATCCAACAACCCTATGGTCGGCTTCAATGGAACGCCGACATGGCCACTGGGCGCAGCAAGCGTGGAAGTACAAGCTGGTACTAAGAAGATCAAGACAGAATTTATGGTGATTGACACACCCTTGCCATATAACATCATCTTGGGAAGACCATGGTTGCATGCAATGGGGGCAGTTCCCTCAACACTACATCAACTACTATGGTTCCCAACAGAGCATGGGATTGAAGAAGTCAGAGGAGATCAACTGCAGGCAAAAAATTGCTCCATGGCAGCAATGAAGTCTACTTCCAGCATTCGAAAGCCAAAAGAGGCAGAGATTGAAGACGAGAACATGGAGGTCCTAGATGATGTCGACAAGGAGCCAACCGAAAAGAGTGAAGAGACACTAAAGAAAATCCTTGTCCAGGAGGGCGATGAAGAACGCTTCTTTCTTCTCGGCTCAGGCTTAGCCGAAGAAGAGGAAAGAGAACTGGAAGATTTTTTGAGAGCCAACATTGAGGTGTTCGCCTGGACACCTTACGAGATGCCTGGCATTAACCCCGAGGTCACTTGCCACAGACTGAATGTCGACAGGACGGCAAAACCTGTGATTCAACGAGCCAGAAGACCGACGTTAATGCACGTCGAAGCAGTAGAAGAAGAAGTAGATAGACTTCTGGAGGTCAGGGCCATCCGAGAAGTTCACTACCCAACTTGGCTATCCAACACAGTAGTGGTGAAGAAGAAGAACGGCAAATGGAAGGTTTGTGTAGACTTTACAAGCCTCAACAAAACCTGCCCCAAAGACAGCTTTCCTCTACCCAAGATTGACCAGCTCATAGACGCTACTTCAGGGCATGAAAGGATGAGTTTTCTGGATGCATACAGGAGGTACCACCAGATTGCCACGTACCCTCCAGACGAGGAGAAGACCACGTTCATCACCCCTAAAGGCCTGTACTATTACAAGGTAATGCCTTTTGGGTTGAAAAACGTAGAAGCAACTTACCAAAGGTTAGTAACAAAAATGTTCAAGCACCTGATTGGCAAAACGGTAGAAGTCTACATCGATGACATGGTCGTAAAGACCAAGGAATCTAAGGGTCATCTTGCCGACCTAAAAGAGGTCTTTGATATACTCAAAACATACCGGCTCCGACTCAACGCATCAAAGTGCGCGTTTGGAGTTGGATTAGGCAAGTTTTTAGAGTATCTGGTAACGAGAAAGGGCATTGAGGCCAGCCCAGACCAAATCAAGGCCATTCTAGAGTTGCAGAGCCCAACGTCGGCAAAACAGGTTCAGATGCTTACTGGAAAGGCCGCAGCCCTAAACAGATTCATCAGCAGAAGCTTAGATAAATGCAGACCCTTCTTCAACTTGGTAAAAAAAGCCACAGACTTTCTGTGGACAGAAGAATGCGAAGCTGCTTTAACCGACCTAAAGGAGTACTTGACCACAACTCCGGTTCTTTCCAATCCAGAACCAGAGGAAGAACTGTTTTTGTATTTGGCAGTTTCAGAACACGCAGTAAGTGCAGTACTAATCCGAGAAGAAAAAGGGGAGCAAAAGGCTGTTTATTATGTTAGTAAAACCTTGGCCAATGCAGAAACAAGGTATCTACTAGTGGAGAAATTAATGCTAGCCTTAGTAATGGCTTCAAAGAAGTTGAACCATTACTTTCAGGTGCACAAGATTGTAGTCCTAACAGAGCACCCACTGAAGTCCTTGTTGTAACAAGGAGACTTAACAGGAAGGATAGCAAGATGGGCAGTAGCCCTGGGCCAATATGACCTGGAGTTCAGGCCAAGAACAGCAATTAAAGGCCAAGTTTTGGCCGACTTCGTGACAGAATTCACACCCGAAACCATCGAACATCGGGCTCCGTTGAGCCAGGATGAGCATTGTCCCAGCAAGCAAAAAGAATCCCAGCCTAGGGCAAAAGAGCAAAGGAAGGAAAAACTCAGACCCTGCAGCATCTACATCGGCGATTCATTCAGACTGTTCGTCGATGGAAGTTCGAACCGACAAGGAGCAGGGACAGGAGTACTGCTGATATCTCCAGATGGAGAAATAATAGAATAGTCCATCCGTTTGGGGTTCAAGGCCTCAAACAATGAAGCGAAATACGAAGCATTAATTGCAGGGCTAAAACTACCAGCAGCAGCAGAAGCAGATGAGGTAATAGTTTTTTGTGATTCACAACTTATCGTTAACCAGTCCACAGGTGAATTTGCAGCCAGGGACGAAAGGATGTCGGCATATGCAAAAGAGGTTATCAGATTAGCAGCCCTATTTCAAAACTGCAGACTACTCTAAGTTAGTCGATATTACAACACCCACGCCGATGCATTGGCTAACCTGGCAAGTTCAATGCAGACTGGAAAAATAAGGACAATTATGATCGACTATATGTCAGGCCCGAGCATAGAACCAGAGAGCACAGAACAGGAAGCAATGTGTGTGGACATGGGGCCAAGTTGGATGGATGCAATTGTTGCATTCCTGAAAGAAGGAAAGCTGCCAGAAGATCATAAGGAGGCACACAAAGTCAAATTGAAATCGGTAAGATTCTGTTTAACAGCAGATGGACACCTCTACAGAGGGTCCTTCACTGGACCCCTTTTAAGGTGCGTACACCCTTTGCAGGTTGAAGATTTCCTATATGAAATTCATGAAAGAATTTGTGGAAGCCACGCTGGGGGCAGATCATTAGCCCACAGGGCCATTACCCAGGGGTATTAGTGGCCCTACATGCAAAAGGATGTTGAAGCCTACGTGAAGAAGTGTGAACAATGCCAAAGGTTTGCACCTTTGATACATCAGCCAGCTGCTGACCTGAACCCAGTATCCAGCCCTTGGCCGTTTACCCAATGGGGCATGGACCTTGTTGGGCAACTTCCCCAGGCAACTGGGCAGAGAAAATACTTGCTGGTAGCAACAGATTACTTCACGAAGTGGATAGAGGCAGAACCTCTTGCCAAAATCCGAGATGTGGACGTCAAGAACTTTATATGGAGAAACATCATCACCAGATTTGGGATTCCAAGAGCAATAGTTGCCGACAACGGAACACAGTTTGACAGCAAACTCATCAAGAACTTTTGTGCAAAATTCAAGATCAAGAATTACTTTTCAACACTAAGTTTTCCGCAAAACAATGGGCAAGCAGAAGCATCCAACAAAGTAATTTTGGATGGAATAAAGAAGAAGCTGCAAGCAGCAAAAGGAAAGTGGGTAGACGAGTTGCCCAACGTACTTTGGGCATATCGGACTACGCCGAGAAGATCAACAGGGGAATCCCCCTTTGCCATGGCTTATGGCACAGAAGCAGTCATCCCATTAGAGATCGGCATCCCAGGGATCATAACCCAGGGAGTAGAGAATGGCACCAATGACGTAATCCTAGCCCGAGATCTGGATCTATTGGAAGAACGAAGAGAGAAAGCTGTAATTCAGCTTGCAGTATACCAACAACAGCTTGCCAGAGCTTACAACAAGAAGGTCAATCCGAGAGATTTTTAAATCGGCGACCTAGTACTGAGAAAAGTCGTCGGCAACAAGAAGGATCCCAGAGAGGGCAAGCTTGGCCCAAACTGGGAAGGACTGTACAGAATTACTTCGGTATTAGGCAATGGAGCTTATCGGCTTGAAGATAACGAGGGCAAAGCACTGCCAAGACCTTAGAACACTTGTAATTTGAAATTCTTCTATCATTAGATGTGCACTATTTTTTGCCGATGTCATCAATAAAATCTTTTTCCTTTTCTTTAAAACATATATGATGGATAAAGTTACATATTGGTATTTTTGGAAGACATGAGTAATGAGAACCCAAGTAGAACTCGGGTTCACATTGGGGGCAGAGAGAAGACAGAGACATTTAATTCACTTGTTGAAATTTGTAGCAATTTACAAGTTGGAATTAAGCTGATTCCTTATCTTCACTTGTTGAAATTTGTAGCAATTTACAAGTCGAAGTTAAGCCGAGATTATTCCTTAATTCACTTGTTGAAATTTGTAACAATTTACAAGTTGGAATTAAGCTGATTCCTTATCTTCACTTGTTGAAATTTGTAGCAATTTACAAGTCGAAGTTAAGCCGAGATTATTCCTTAATTCACTTGTTGAAATTTGTAGCAATTTACAAGTTGGAATTAAGCTGATTCCTTATCTTCACTTGTTGAAATTTGTAGCAATTTACAAGTCGAAGTTAAGCCGAGATTATTCCTTATCTTCACTTGTTGAAATTTGCAGCAATTTACAAGTTGAAGTCAAGCCGAGGTTATTGCTTAAACCCTTATGGCAATATACAGGTTGCTTAAACCTAAAGAAGATGCTTAACACTTGTTGAAATTTGTAAAAATTTACAAGATGACGATAAGCCGACATATGATTATCTATTGAAATTTGCAACGATTTACAGGTTGAGTAAAAAGCTAAGTATATTGTTTAAACACTTGTTGAAATTTGTAGCAATTTACAAGTAGATCAATGCTTAAACATTTGTTATAACCTGAGAAAAGTTTACAGTATATGATAACACTTGTTGAAATTTGTAGCAATTTACAAGTAGGTTAGACTAAGATCATCGTCTAAACACTTGATTGAAACATTGAGAAACATTCGCAAAGTTGACATTGAATAGTGTATGTTTTACACCTGTTGAAATTTATGAAAAGTTTGCAGATCAGTATCTAGCCGAAGTAAAGCTTGTAGTTATTACACCCGAGGTATGTAACCCCGAGAAGATTGCACAAGGAAGGACAGAAGTATGTAAATCATGCAAAATATTCTAAATATAGAAACCACGCAGAAGCAATCAAAGAAAAGACAATGATTCAAGCATTAAGAAAAGGAAAGCTGAGTTAACATTTACAAAATTGGGAGGCACGTCGGCCACGCAAAAGCTTACATTGTTCAGAAAAAGATAAAGGAAAAAACAAAATACAAGTAAGCAAAAGAAGAACATAAAGCTGAGGGTCTTCTCCTCCAGATTGTTGGATTTGGAGATCAGATACAACCTCGGCCTCCTTCTCTGCCGCTATTTCGACGTCAATTTCCTGAAGAGTTTGTTCGACAGTCTTAACCTCGGAAGGGATGTCGGCTGGAACAGTGTCAGGAACAGCTTCAGGGATAACCTCATCACCTTCTTCATCTTAAGTCAAGTCAAGGACTTGCTCATTCTGAGGAGGGGACTTAGCCCCATCAACATCCTTTGGTTTTCTAACCAAAGCCTCATCCTCTTCCTTATCGGCATCCTCAGACTCAGATTCAGATTCTCCTCCAGGATGACTTGATGGAGGAGGAGGGGGGAACAGCACAGGAATAGCGTCGGCTTTGCGCAGTGGCGAATCGTCAGGAATGTTAAGCTTCTTGGCAAGGGCCATCCAACCAAGGGAGAAGCCCCTGTTGCATGTCTGCCTGACTTGAAGTTTATATTCCTCAGTGACGTCGGCCATGCCCTAGACGTAAGCCGTCTCATCAGCTTCCTTGATTTCGGCTTTTTTGGTGGCCAGAGCCTCCTGAAGCTCTTTTTCGGGTTGGGCCTTTTGGACCTCGGCCTCTTTTTTCTCGACCTCGGCAACTTTTCTGATAGCCTCAGTGGACTCCGCTTTTTCTTCGGCCATCTGTTGGGCCTTAGTGGCAGCCTCGGCCTGATCTTCCACCTTCTTCATCTTTGTCAGAACAGTTTTGTTTTCCTTTTTCAGGACAAAAACCTCCCGCCTCATATCGGCCAACTTCTCCCTTGTTTCAAAAGCTTGCATGGAGAGAGAATGGGCATGTTGAATGGCCTGAAAAAACCCAAGGGAAAAGTTATTACACAAACCTTGCAAGTATAGAAAAAGGGACAGAAAAATAAGTTACCAAATGGGGGAACTTACTTGTACAGAGCGTTGGAGCATGAGGGCATAATTCTCGTACTCGCTCATCTTGGCATTTCGCTCAAGATCACCAGAAAGGAGAACAGCAGTACTGAGTGCCACACCGACGTTGATGTCTTCGGCACTATCAGAAGCTAGAACAGGCTTATCCTCCAGGGTGATTTCAGGCACCCAGGGGACTCTTGGTATTTTGGAACCCGAGGTTGTCGCAGACGATGACCTCGGCTTCTTCGATTGAGTGGACTCTGATGGCTGGGCCTTAGCAGACCTCTTGGCAGAAGAAGAAGCATTCTTTTTACTCTCAGCCAATTGTGAGATGCGCAAAGCATCCTCAGCCTCAACCTCAGTAGCTTTGGCCTTGGGCTGAGCCTTTTTTATTCTTTTTGGCTTTGGTGGGGGCATGGATTGAGCTGGAACAGCATCAACGTCGGCAAGTAGGTCGGCTAAGAGATCAACAGCGACAGGCTTCAAGCGACCCATCTCAGCAGTGTTGACAAGTCGTCGCCGACATTTTCTTTCTGGTATTGGGATTAAGTATGGGGCTGAAGTAGATGGCAGATCAGCTGGGTCAGATGTTGACTCTTGATCTGTTCATGATGAAGAGGCGGTTTGAGTTGTGGTAGTAAGAGGAGAAAGGCTTTTCTTCTTTCATTTGGGAACGTCGGGCAAAGTCGACTTGTACGTCAGAATAAAATTCAGTACCAGTGGGGCCTTGCGCTTTTGGAGTGGCAGATCTAGGAGCTTCTTTAAGTCTCTGCTGGGAACGTAGGATTGGCGAAAGTCTTTTGGTAACTTACGAACGTCTGCAAGAAGAAACAAACATTAGAAACAGATAAAATATTGAAGACTTGAACAGAAATAACTAAAGTATTGACATTGGGCTCTTACCCTTGCCCTCTTTAATAGATCGGAGAAGAGGGTAGAGATGGGCGTCCTCGTCTGGGCCAAACTCCTAATTTCCCGAAGCAATAACATAGTCATCTCCAGCCCCCTTGTTGGAATCTGGGAGGTCAGCTACGATTTTGTATTCTATCGACCTCGGCTTAAGATAATAAACGAAGCCTTTTTCCTTCAGGTTAAGGGGGCACATGGTATAACAGTACTGAATGTCGATCAGGGCAATCCTAGCGTTCTCCTTCCTAGCTAAAGCTATGATACCATTGATCACTCGATAAGAGTTTATGGCAAGTTGCATAGGGTTCAACTTGTAAAAGTGAAGAATTTCGCGAAAGAGAATGTTAAGTGGGAGCCGGAGTTCGCACTCAGTAAAAGCTACTATAGGAAAGGGCATTGAATCATCTGTGGGCATGATAGAGTCATTATCTTCAGCCAGCCTCAGATGGACATCGGCAGGAATTGAGAACTCCCGCCTGAAGTACTCAAGTTTGGTCGGGATATCTACCCTATGTCTCCACATACCCATAACGTCGGCCTAAAGACATAGGGCTAGGTTTCAGAAAGAAGGTGTTCTTAAGAGGTTATCGGGACCTCGGCGAAACCCTAGGTATATACTGGTAAGGATTGTTTCAGTTTTCCCTAAAAATTGAAGGTTCTATAGACAAAGCTCAAACCTAAATCTATAAAGGCAAAGATTGAAAGAAAGCAGAGATCTGGCAAAGACACAAAAAAAACAGAAAACAAAGGCGAAATTTCAGAAACAAGAACAAGGATGGGCTATCAAGAACATGAAGAATACAGAAGTAAAAGGTCAAGAACAGTGGCAAGAAAAGTGTTGAAACAATGCAAATGTTCAAAATATGAGTAAAATCATGGAATAGACGCATCCAGATAAATAGTTCAGCAAAATCAAAGGTTTGAACAGAGCAATAATGGCAGTAAGTAAACGAAAACACATAGAAAAAATTTGGGAATGAGAGGAACAGAGGCTTACCAGAACAAATGAAGCCGGGATGAAAGTCGCCGAAGTAAGGCAACGGTTGTAGACACGACGAAACGGCGAAACCCTCGCTGAAATGGAAGAATAAAGACGGTTGCAGAGCTTGAAGTTAGAGCAATGGCGGATTTGGGAGAAAGAGAGAAAGCCAGAAAATCAAGTGCAAAAGTAAAGAAATGAAGAAAGAAAGTAAAGTTTTGTAAAAAACTTGAAATGGCGGCAAAGCAGGGCATTTATTGCGCCTGGAGGAAAGTATGCGTCAGACGGCGCAGACAGGTGAAAGACGGCTTACAAGCGCATCACAGACACGGGCCAATGAAGATAGAACACGTAAGGGGAACGGTTGAGAAGAAATGCATGACAGCTCATGCGCGTGAGGGAATTTGTTTGAGTTCTTGTTCTCCGAAGAGAACACATTGGCCTAAAAAAAATGATCTCGGCTAAACAGTTTTTGAGCCAGTATGCAGAAAGAAATATCGATATAGGTTCCATCACCTCAGGATACCGAGGTAATAGAACCTAGGGGGCAGTTGTGGAGATATATTTTCTGAGTACCAACACGTGGCATGGTGACGCCGACGCGTCAGCCGACATGCCACGTGTCGTGGTAGTTGTGCCGAGGTTATCTTGGCTAGGCCGAGGTTATCTTCGAAGATATCGGAATCCGAGATAATCGGATAAGGGACAAGAGTCCTAGAGAAAAGAGAAGACTTTTGCTAAGATAAGGAAAAAGCTCTTAGGGAGTTTATCTTTATCTCTTGAGGAATCCAAAGTAAGTACTAAATTGGAGTCTATAGAAGTCAGGCTTCTAGTAGGACTTGGATTGAGTAAACTATAAAAGAGAGGCACCCCCGTGGGTCTAAGGTACACAGTTTTATACTTAAGCTTATGAGTTTAGCACTTGATTATCTTTGAGAGATATACTGACTTGATCGTCGGAGTGCCCCCGGGTGGAAGAGCCACCGCCGGAGCCTTTTCTTTTTTATTACAGGTTTGTTGAAGCCATCTATTCTGCCGGTGCTCTCCAACTAATTACCAGGTGGGCAGTGTGGTCAGAAAATTACTCACACATATTCCATCTTACCAAAATAATATTCCATATTAATAAGTTATATTTTTTTCATATAGATGATTTTAATATTTTTAAAAACCTTCATTAAACTTAATTTTCTCACCAAATTTTACAACTTCTGGTGAGAAATAAAACATAGATTTGGTAAGAATTCTTTTCTCATCATCTCTCATCATTTCTTATCATGTTTCACTTATTTAACCATTGAAACAAGTAAAGAGATTTCTTTTCTTTTATTTTGATCAACAAGTAAAGAGATTTCTTATTCTCACAATTTCTTTTATTCTCTTACTAAATCCCTCCATTGTAAAGAACACACTATGTTCCCTAAATTGAAAACTTTTTTTTTGTTGTCACTATCCATAGTGGCTTGGCCAATTTTAATGACCATTCCAGTCTCTTCCTATGGAATAATTAACAAACAACTCAATGTCCCACCCAAATTTTTTTTTTCTTAAAAAAAATAAAATAAAATAAAAATTAAACCTTATTTTTTGGCCTCTCTTATTGAGGAAGAAGAATCTGGTTCACCACTTTCCATTCAATTTCAATGTCCTTTCGATTATCTTCTAGATTTTATAACACCATTAGAGTAAACGATATTATTCATTTTTATTATATTTTAATAGTTATCTTTCAAACAAGAATTTATTAGGTATTTGGCACATACTAAAAAAATGTATTTTTTTTTTTGTATACATATATTCATTTGGGTCATATCAATCAATATCTATTAACATTTCTTCTATACTTTTCAACCAATTTTTTTTACTTTTCTACATATTTTTTTTATAAAAAATTAAAAAGTATACTTATTTAAATCATATTAAATCACCCCTTAAACACAAAACATGAAATGAAATGATAATTTTTTATCATATTGTGCTTACTATATGTGATATAATATAATATAGTTTATTGTAACATTATTGGGTAAGGCAGGCAGTGATATATAACACTTTCCATTAAAAATGAGGAACCTGGATACTGGAACGACCAAAGACATGAAGAATGGGCCTCGAAACTTGAAATTCATTGGAAGCGCAAGAAACAACTTATTGTCCCTTCATGGTCCCATTTATCAACTAATTTCAGTTCAAGTGAATCGCCGTCTCAGCTCACTTCTCGGTGTTCATTAATATTGCCAGTATAGCCGTCTCGCAAGGAGTTGCCGCCTCTGAATAATTAATTTTCACGACTGTCCAACGAAACCCAACGCTCAACATCAAACCGTCCATCATGCCTTGCTCTGAAACCATCTCAAGCGTTGATCCCACCCATCACTACGCGTCTCTCATTTCCTACTCCATCAAAACCCAAAACCTCAAGCTAGGGAGACTCCTGCACTCACACCTGATCAAAACCGCCCTCTCCCTCAACAATTTCCTCACCAACCACCTCATACACATGTACTCCAAATGCAACTCCATAGCTTGTGCCCAGAAAGCCTTTGATGATCTTCCAATCAAGAACACTCACTCATGGAACACCATGATCTCAGTCTACTCTCAAAGGGGTCGTTTTGTCATTGCTCACAACCTGTTTGATAAAATTTCTGAACCAAACCTTGTTAGCTATAATTGCCTGATTTCTAGTCTTCGCAATCATGGGTTTTACAGGGAATCAATGAGTGTCTTCAGGAGAATGCAAAAATAGTACAACTTTGTGTTTATGGATGAATTTACGTTCGTTAGCGTAGTGGGTAGTTGTGCTTGCTTGGGTGCACTAGAATTGTTGCGCCGAGTTCATGGAGCGGCTGTGGCAATTGGAATGAAGTTTAATACTGCAATTTATAATGCTTTGATTGATGCTTACGGGAAATGTCACGATTCTCCTAACGCATTTTTAATTTTTAATCAGATGGGAGAAAGGGATGTTCTGTCGTGGACTTCCATGGTTATTGCTTATGCCCGGGCATCTAGATTGGAAGATGCATATCAGGTTTTTAATCAAATGCCTACCAAAAACACAGTTTCTTGGAGTGCTTTAATTTCAGGGTTTGCACAAAATGGGCGCGGTGATGAAGCTCTGGATCTTTTTGTGCATATGCAAGAAGAGGGCATCTTCCTACCTAATGCTTTCACTTATGTTAGTGTTCTAAGTGCTTGTGCCGATCTTGCACTTCTTGATAGAGGGAAACAACTTCATGGACACATTATTAGGAGTATCAATGGTGAGGAGTTTAATGTGTTTTTGTTCAATGCTTTGATTGACATGTATTGCAAGTGCGGAGACATGAAATCTGCTAGGACATTATTCGAGGGGATGCCTAAAAGAGATATTGTTTCTTGGAACTCGCTAATAAATGGATATGCTCAAGATGGAAATGGGGATGAATCGCTTGCTGCATTTAAAAGGATGACCGAAGCAAGCATAAAACCCAATCATGCCACGTTTCTTGGGGTGTTTTCTGCTTGTAGTCACGCAGGTCTGTTACACGAAGGACTCCAAATTTTGGACTCAATGGTAAAGGATTACGATGTAATACCAAGATCAGATCACTATACAATCTTGATTGATTTACTCGGGAGGAAAAACAGGCTCAAGGAAGCAATTGAGTTGATTGATAGAGCTCCTAATTACAATGAATTAAATCGTGTTGGGATGTGGGGTGCACTTTTGGGCACTTGTCGGATTCATGGCAATTTGGAACTTGCGTATAGGGCAAGTGCTGCTTTGTTTGAGTTGGAACCTCAAAATGCTGCAAGACATGTCATGTTATCCAACGTCTATGCTGCTGCTAGCAAATGGGAAGATGCTCGACAAGTGAGGGCACAAATGGATAGAGAGGGTTTGATGAAAGAAGGAGCATATAGTTGGGTTGAGGTGAGGAATTCAAGACATCAATTTGTCGCCAAAGACAAGTTTCATTGGGAGATGGAAGAAATATGTGATTTACTTGACAGACTAGCAGATCAGATGAAGGATGCTAGATATCTACCCCATGATCTGATTGAATGAATATTGTTCAAACTTTTTAGTTCACTTACCTTGCCTGCATCAAGCTTTTTGGTGAAACTAGAAGATACTGATAAAAAATTGAGGAAAATTTACTGGGAATTCCTCCAAGGTAAAATTACTTAATGAATGTGTGGTGGCATGGGCTACCAAAGAAAACCTCTTTGTGTGGAAGTGTGTAGGTTGTTTGCCTGGCTTCACTTTTTGCAAAGAAAAGCTAAGAACATTGAACAAGTGGAATTTGGTAAATACTGAACCCACTAGATAAAAATAGTTTTTGATAAGGGGAATTCTATACCCTATATGGTAGTCATATACCCTTTGGCCACGTTTGTTTGGCACTATAGGATGGAAGAAATTAAGAGTACAGTGGGATTGAATGAGTAGATTATTAGTGTAGTGGTATTAGGTTGGAAATGTATGATAAAGATTGTCTATTTGTACACCATCGAATTAGTAATACTTACTATAAATAGTATTAATATATAAAATTTACATTTTTTTAATATTTAGTATTTTTTTAATAAAAAATATAAATTTTGCTTAAAAATTATTCAAAAATGCACTAATCACTCCACTCAATTTCTAATCCCAACCCCCTATGGGATTGATAGTCCTACCAATGAGGGGATTACTAATCTAAGGGGATAGTTAATCCTCTTACTCATATTCCCAACCAAACACTCTTTACGTGAGTCCTACACTATTAGTCCAATCCCCCTTTCCCCAAAGAGCCAAACAAACATTATCCTTATATTATTGCAAAAAATTAAGATTATGAAAGTGACAAAAATTCATTAACCATAAACTCCATATATCCAGATTCTAAATTGCAAGACCTAGTCCCGGGACTCCATCCCTTAAGGTTCAAAGACCTACCCATCTCCAAAACCGACAGTGTAGAATCCCTGCTCCAACTTCTATCCATTGTCTGCAACAAAACAACTTTCTTTGCCATCATCTAGAACACCTTGGACTCTCTCGAGAACCTGGCTGTAACGCCCCCAAAAGTACACAATTAATATAACCCAAGATCATATATGAATGACAGCATAAATCAGAGTAAATAGTCCTTTCATTACATGAAGTTAATGATACAGAGGGGTTTAACATAAATAAATGCCCCATTGGATTTACACATTTCCAAGCCTTGGCTTGGTTACAACAAAGTGAGACTAGCTCTTACAAAAGAAGCCCTTAGCTATACAAAAATGCACAATCAAAAAAAAGAAGCTCTTGCTCCCAAAAGTTCCTCCAAACTACTATCTTAGTGGAGGCATGCCATCATTACCTGAAAAAAGTTTTTTCCACATAAGGTGAGCCACAATCCACTATGAACAATCTAACACAGTATATGAGGTTTAATGAAAATATAAGTGCAGTGTGCATATACAATGACAAGTGTTAAGCATTCACATTTTATATAGTCATAAAAATACCAAGACCTTGTTCCATTTCATCATCCTTATATTCATTTCAATGGATAAGCCAATTCCATTATTTTTCAATAACCTAAATGAGATTTCAACTCAAAGGTTCAACAATTTCACAATCAACATATAAACATTTCCAATTGCCATTTTATGGATATTTCGTCCGCGGGATCGACACCCATGTATAGTTTTAATTTGCCATTTTACAGATATTTCGTCCGTGGGATCGGCACTCATGTATAGTTTCAATTTTCCATTTCACGGATATTTCGTCTGCGGGATCAACACCCATGTATAATTTTGGAACTTTCACCCAAGACACTCCGGCCAACTTAATTATAATGGAGTTCATCCCCTTTCTCCTCCCAAATAATCATACATATGCAATGTATTTAAACACGTAGTCACACATATGAAGTACATCCCCTTTCCCCTCCCAAATAACCATACATATACAATGTATTCACAACATAATCATATTCAAAGATAGTCAACCATGGACTAGTTTCAATTCACCTAATCCACATGCAATTCCTACAACAAGCAAAGCTATCCTCCATATATAGCCCAATACAGATATACAATCACAAGATAGGTAACTTATCCAAAATTTCCAAGGGTGTGAAGCATTATATACTCAATTCCATCATCTATTTCAATACTCACTCAATTCCATGTTTGCAACACCAATTTCAATTATTTGTACAAAATAGATATGATAATCAATTTAGGACAAAAACCCCCTTTTTTTTTCAAAATACCAATCCAAATACCCAAAATCACCCCTTTGACATAACATGACCTCATTTTCAAACCCATGTTCATTTATTTCATTTCCACCAAAAACCCCTCTTTCACATTTCACCCAAACCCTAGGTTTTGCTCAAAATACTCCCAAGTCCCACCATTATTACACAATCACAAATAACTAAGTTAAAAATCATAACAAAGTGTAAAGAATCTCTACCTTATCCTAGAAGACCAAGCAAAGCAAAGATGAAACTCCAACAATGCCGAAACCAAATTCCAATCGAATAAAAATGAAGATCATGAGGAGCTCAATCTTTTTATCAAAGGAAGGATGGTGGATAGATCACTAGATCTTGGTGGAAAAGTACAGAGAATGTGAGTTTTAGAGAGAGAGGCTCTTAACTTTAGGGTTTAGGGTGAAAAAATGTGAAAAAATGATGTAAAAAGTGATTTTTGCGATCTGATATATGTGCAGTCCGCTCGAGCGGAGAAGTTAACGCTCGAGAGTCAGACACAAAATGTTGTTCCGCTCGAGCGCCAAATACACACATCCAGAACTTTGGCAGACAACAGGCAGACTGCTCGAGCGTTGACCCGCTCGAGCGTGAAAAACACTTTTCCAGTATTTTGCAAAAAATCAAAGTACTAAGGGTTTGCATACCCCGCTCAAGCGCAAGAAGGCCCGCTCTAGCGGAAGACCAAAATTCTAGGCAACACAAGTTTGGAAAAACAAGCAACCAACATGTTCCAAACGCACAACTACAATCCAATAACCAAAACAGATGGGAGACAAGGGAAACAAGATATGATTCACCATTCAAAACCATACCAACCCGAATTTGAAACACAATAAGTGACGGGTCAATGAATGTTGTTCAAACTCTTTAGTTCACTTACCTTGCTTTTCTCAAGCTATTTGGTGAAATTAGAAGATACTGATAAAAAATTGAGGAAAATTTACTGGGAATTCCTCCAAAGGTAAAATTACTTAGTGAATGTGTGGTGGCATGGGCTACCAAAGAAAACCTCTTTGCCTAGAAGTGTGTAGGTTGTTTTCCTAGCTTTACTTTTCGCAAAGAAAAGCTAAGAACATTAAACAAGTGGAGTTTGGTAAGCACTAAACCCACTGGATGAAAATAGTTTTTGATAAGGGGAATTCTCCACCCTATATGGTAGTCATATACCCTTTGGCCACGTTTGTTTGGCACTATAGAATGGAAGAAATTAAGAGTACAGTGGGATTGAATGAGTAGATTATTAGTGTAGTGGTATTAGGTTGGAAATGTATGATAAAGATTGTTTGTTTGTACACCATCAAATTAGTAATACTTACTATAAATAGTATTAATATATAAAATTTACATTTTTTTAATATTTCGTATTTTTTTAATATTATAATTATTTCTTTTTCTAAAAAATATAAATTTTGCTTAAAAATTATTCAAAAATTCACAAATTACCCCACTCAATTTCTAATCCCAACCCCCTTATGGGATTGATAGTCCTACTAATGAGGGGATTACTAATCTAAGGGGATAGTTAATCCCCTTACTCATTTCCCCAACCAAACACTCTTTATGTAAGTCCTACACTATTAGTCCAATCCCCCTTTTCCCCCAAATAGCCAAACAAACATTATCCTTATATTATTGCAAAGAATTAAGATTATGAAAGTGACAAAAATTCACTAACCATAAACTCCATATATCCAGATTCTAAATTGCAGGACCTAGTCCCGGGACTCCATCCCTTGAGGTTCAAAGACCTACCCATCTCCAAATCAGACAGTGTAGAAGCCCTGCTCCAACTTTTATCCATTGTCTACAACAAAACAACATCCTCTGCCATCATCTAGAACATCTTGGACTCCCTCGAGAACCTAGCATTGTCCGAACTCCAACACTACCATCAAATCCTATTCTTCTCAACCGGCTCTTTGTTCAAAATCTCCTCACCCTCAAACACTTCCTTACTTGAGGAAAATATCAACTGCATTTCCTGGCTTGATGAGCAAGCCCTAAACTCTGTTCTATACATAAGCTTGGGAAACTTAGTTTCCGTGAACGAGACAAAGCTAGCCGAGATGGCTTGGGGGCTGGCTAATAGTGGGCAACCATTCTTGCGGGTGATTCGACCTGGTTCAATTCATAGGTCTGAATCTGATTGGATTGAGCTATTGCCATAGTGTTTTGATAATGTGGTTGGTGGAAGAGGGTGCATTGTAAAGTGTGCTCCTCAGAAGGAAGTGTTGGCTCACAGCGGAGTAGGTGGATTTTGAAGCTACTGCAGGTGCAACTCGGTCCTAGAAAGTGTTTCGAATGGAGTTCTGATGATAAGTTTACTGTGTTTCGGAGACCAGAAAGTGAATGTGAGGTATGTTAGTAGTCTGTGGAAGTCTAGAACTAGTGAGGGATGGATTGGAGATAGAGAGAGTAGTGAGAAGGTTTATGGGAGGGAAAGAATAGGAGAAGATGAGGCAAAGAGCTACTGATTTGAAGAAAAAGGTTGAGGTATGTGTTAATGAAGGTGGTTCTTCCTATAATTCCTTGAATGACTTGGTAGAATTTATTGTGTCTTTGTGATTGCCAAAATGACCATTTCATCATCTTACATTCAATAAGAAGTTGGTTGCTTCATGAAAAGTTTGGATTTTATTAGTTTCAGACTTTATCTACTACTTGCACGAGAAAAAAAAGATTTGGAGAGGAAAAAGAGCAATGCTACTAATATTAAATGAGTGACGGAATAATTTATAGGAAATGAAATGAATAATGCTACACTTATCATTTTTTTATACCACATTCTGTTGGAAATGGTTATAAAATTCTGGATAAAACCAGAATTTTTTCCTAAGTTCGGTCTATTTTTTAGGTGGGCCCCGAGTGTCGATTTACTCGGGTCAAAGTGGTAACGCGTTCTATGCCGCGTTGTGATTCACGTGGTATATTTGGTTGCTCAAAACCATTACCGAGTGAATGGGAAATTGAAGCCAAAGTGTGCTCCATGGAAATGGAGTTTTGGTGGAAATTCCTTAAGGTTGTAAATTGGCTTGTCCCACATTGATTTGGTGGGAAGTTTTGAAAGGGTTTATAAGGCTTAGGGTGAGATACTTGGGGTGTGCCCCAAGAGGTACCCAAGTGTTTTAGAGGGAGAGGTTATGGGCAAAATGGGCTAGACCCATTGGACCCAAAAATCACCACGCGCGCGCCGCCGTCCGTCCGGTCGGTTGGACTTCTAATCTTTTTGGGCCAAAAACATTTGAATTTAATTTTATTTTTTATTAAAATAAAATCCAGAATTCAAATTAAATTGGTTTGAATTTTTTGTTCATCCAAACAGGGCCCTTCCCGTTTTCAAATAGAATTAAACGGATTTGGATTTATTGCTCATCCAAACAGAGCCCTTCCCGTTTTCAAACAGAATTAAACGGATTTGGATTTATTGCTCATCCAAACAGAGCCCTTCCCGTTTTGCTATCTGTTTGAATTCAAAACCAACAGGTATCATACCTGTTCAATTCAAAACCAAGAGCCACATACCTGTTCAATTCAAAACCAAGAGCCACCTTCACATCTATAAATAGGACCACCCTCATTTGATGTTTTCGATTCAGAAATTTCGTATTTCACTTCTGCTAATTATATTCTTCATCTTGCTGCATTTTATTTCTGAAAGAAAGAGTGTAAACACTTAGTGTGTTCGTAAGGCAAACAATTTGTAGTGCTGCTATTGTTTGT
This sequence comes from Camellia sinensis, assembly GCF_055761805.1. Taxonomy (NCBI): domain Eukaryota; kingdom Viridiplantae; phylum Streptophyta; class Magnoliopsida; order Ericales; family Theaceae; genus Camellia; species Camellia sinensis. The sequence goes on from NC_138974.1 coordinate 65,389,183, forward strand.
GGTAAGATCATTTCATCCTGGGAGATAGACGTCCAAATTCTGAAAGCACCGTAGAGAGGACGAATCTGTCTTAAGGACACAGTGTTAAACACTGGACTTGATCAGAAAAGTTATTCAAATAAATTAACCAAGTAAGTTGTTTAATTTTATTCTGTTTTTTATTTGTTTATTTAATCAGATTTTGTTTTTGTTTTTGTAACAAAATAAAATCTGTGGTTTTATTTATTTATTATTATTTCGAGTTTGATTTTTGTAATCAAACAAATTCTCTCCTTTTATCTATTTCTTTTATTCTTGTTGTTGTTTTGTACACAACAGAATTTAATCTATTTAAGTACAGTGAAGATTGTCCTACAATCTTAAGACAGATTCCTTTTTGGGTATCTTCATTGTATTTAATTTTCTGTGTTTTGAAATTAATATTCTGGTTGGAAAAACAAATAGTGATTTATGCTATTTGACAGATAGTAGTAATATACTGTCTCTTTTCTTTGACAACAACTAGTAGTACGATACTGGTGTCATTAACAATTCAGAATATTATTTGGTATTACAGAAAATTCTTGTGATATTTTATTTTTCTAGTTTTAGTAACAAGGAAAATAAAATTATTTTGTTGTTATAATTATTTTCTGGTTTTAGTAACTAGAAAATTAATTTATATTTTAATTTGTTCTGATTTTTGTAATCAGATAGTTTTATGGTATTTTATTTTCTAGTTTCAATAACAAGGAAAATAAAATTACAGTATTTTCTAGTTTTAGTAACAAGAAAAATAAAATGATTTTGTGTTATAATTTATTTTCTGATTTAAGTAACTAGAAAATTAATTTGTGGTTTGGTTTTCTGATTTTTTGTAATCAGATATTATTTCGGTATTTTATTTTAATAGTTTTAGTAACAAGGAAAATAAAATTATTTTGTATTGTAATTTATTTTCTGATTTTAGTAACTAGAAAATTAATTTTGTTAAAGTATCATGTAACTTTGTGACTCGGTCACAATCTGTTAATTTTATAAGTGACTTATGGTTTCTTTTGGTAGACCACTTATTTTTTGAACCCTTTGTGAAAAGATGTTAATTATTTTGACTTTATCATAGTTCATCGTGAGTATACATGGAAGAATTTGTTTCTAAAGTAAAATATTAGTTTTACAAACTAATTTTATTTTTATTACAATGTGGATTCATAGTCTTGAATTGTTTCTGCACTTGAGCCGGAAAATATATATATATATATATATATTCACAAGAACATTTTAATGCATATTTAATTTGTTTATTTATGTACAAATCAAACTTATTAAATGAAGGTATTTTTGTCATTTTGAAGTTTAAAGTTTAAATGCGTTGGATTTTATTTATGAGTTGAGAATCCTTTTATTTCATGATGCAAGTGATGGGATCGTGCATGATTAATTTATTTTGTTGATTCATTATTTTTAGTTGATGCGTTTGATATGCATGTATGATATCAACTCAAGTTATTTCTTAACAATAATTTCAAGTGATTTGGAATGATAAATTGTTATGTCGACTTAGGACATAAGCAGGTTAATTTGAATATTTCTAATCAATTTTGAATGGGTGTTTAAACACCAGAGAAATTTAAACATGAAGATGTATGTAATTATATCGTTCCATTTAATTGGGAAGTAATTTAAGAAATCTTTTATGCTGATTATTGGTTTATTTTGAATTATGTGACATGAGATGTCGTTAATAATTATTTTACTTGCGTAGTAGAATTTATTAAACCATGAACCATTTTATTAATATGGGGGTGTATCTCTTGCATTAGTTGAGATAATTTAATTTTCTTCTGTCACAAATATTTTTATAACAGTGACATTTATTTGTTATTGAGTTGCAAGAATGTATACAATCAAATGGGTTTTTGAATTGTTTGATTCTTAGGCAAAAATTTTTATGAGGATATGATTTTGTCAAAACATTAATTCTGACTTGAGTAGTCATAATTATTTTGGTTTTTTCTTGAATTTGTTTTAAAAATTCATTGATTTATAATAGAAGTGATAGGGGTGGTGAATATGATGCACCATTAAATGAATTTTGTGCACAACATGGCATTATTCACCAAACTACAACCCCTTATTCTCCACAGCAAAATGGAATTGCTGAAAGGAAGAATAGAACTCTAAAAGAAATGATGAATGCCATGTTACTAAGTTCAGACTTACCACAGAACTTGTGGAGGGAAGCAATATTGTCTGCTAATTTTGTTCTTAATAGAATACCCCACAAGAAAACCAACAGCACTCCTTATGAATTGTGGAAAGGTCGATCGCCTTCCTACAAATACTTAAAAGTGTGGGGGTGTTTGGCAAAAGTTGAAGTACCTGTTCCTAAAAAGACTAAGATTGGACCAAAAATAGTAGATTGTGTGTTTATTGGTTATGCTCAGAATAGTAGTGCATATCGGTTTCTGACTTATAAATCAGATATACCTGATATAAATGTGAACACTATTATAGAGTCAAGGAATGCTGTGTTTTTTGAACATGTCTTTCCTTACAAGAAAGGACAGGAATTAAGTTCACAGAAAAGAACTTATAATTGTACACAAAGTTAAGAAACTAATGACAATCAAACAAAAGAGACTAATAATAGTCTCGACCAACAGGATTTAACTAATGATGAACCAAGACGAAGTAAAAGAGCGAGAACATCAAAATCCTTTTGTCCAGATTTTCTTACATACTTGTTAGAAAATGAACCTCAAAGCTTTAAGGCAGCAATGACAGGTCCTGAAGCACCTTTGTGGAAAGAGGCTGTTAATAATGAAATTGAATCCATTATGCAGAATCATACTTGGGAATTGGTGGATCTTCCACCAGGTTCTAAACCTCTTGGATATAAATGGATATTCAAGAGAAAAATGAAAGCAGATGGTTCAATTGACAAGTATAAAGCAAGACTTGTAGTTAAAGGTTACAGACAAAATGAAGGTCTGGATTATTTTGACACATATTCCCCTGTGACGAGAATAACATCCATCCGCATGCTTATTGCTATAGCAGCGTTGTTTAATTTAGAAATACATCAAATGGATGTTAAGATAGCTTTCTTAAACGGTGATCTAAATGAAGAGATCTATATGGAACAACCCGAAGGGTCTGTAGTATCAGGGCAAGAAAAGAAAGTTTGTCGACTTGTAAAATCCCTTTATGGATTAAAACAAGCACCTAAGCAATGACATGAAAAATTTGATCATGCAATGCTTACTAATGGGTTTAAGATAAACGAATATGACAAATGCGTTTATGTTAAAAACACTGACCAAGGATATGTCATAGTTTGTCTTTATGTGGATGACATGCTTATCATTGGAAGCAGTCAAAACATGATCAAATCAACTAAACAGATGCTTAACAAAAGATTTGATATGAAAGATATGGGGGTCGCAAATGTTATATTAGGAATGAAAATTACTAAAACATCTGACGGATGTGCATTATCTCAATCTCATTATATTAAGAAAATTCTTGATAAATTTATCAAGGATGATTTGAATTTAGCTAGAACACCTGTAGACATCAGTCTTTATTTATCAAAAAATAAAGGTGATGCAGTGTCTCAGTTAAAATACTCCCAAATCATTGGAAGCCTAATGTACCTAATGAATTGTACTCGTCCTGATATAGCTTATGCTATCAGTAAATTGAGTAGGTACACTAGTAACCCTGGAGAAGACCATTGAAAAGTGATCATTCGAGTTCTTAGATATCTAAGATTTACTCGTGATCATGATTTGAACTTTACTCGATATCCAGCAGTACTCGAAGGTTATTGTGATGCCAATTGGATATGGGATACTAAAGATTCAAAATCCACTAGTGGATATGTCTTTACTTTAGGAAGCGCTGCTGTTTCTTGGAAATCCACCAAACAAACATGCATCGCACGATCCACAATGGAATCCGAGTTCATTGCTTTAGACAAAGCAGGTGAAGAGGCAGAATGACTTCATCACTTCTTAGAAGACATTCCAATGTGGCCAAAACCTGTGCCAGCTATTTGCATTCATTGTGATAGTCAATCTGCAATAGGCAAGGCACAGAATCACATGTATAACGGTAAGTCACGACATATTCGTCGTCGACATAATACTGTAAGGCAATTGTTGTCAAATGGAATAATCTCAATAGATTATATAAAATCTAAAGAGAATATTGCGGATCCGTTAACAAAAGGTTTGACAAAAGAGCTAGTGTATAGTTCATCGAAGGGGATGGGATTAAAGCCTATTACATAAGAGTCGTCATAATGGTAACCCTACTTATATAACTGGAGATCCCAAGAACTAAGTTCAAAGGGACAACTAAGTTATGTATGGCTCGCCAGAAATCACCAAGGGATTAAAATTCCTACCCATTCCTATGGTGAGAGTGATATCTGCAACATATGTTGTCTGCAGGGGTATAAGAACAAGCTTTGCTTTTAATGATTACTTATATCTTGATTAAGACATAAAATCAAGATGAGTATAAGGAGATACTCACAATAAGAATCACCTATATGAGTGTTGAACTGGGGCCGGTTCTATGAGAATGAAGAGGCTAAATTCTCTAGAAACACTTATGAAAACCAGGTGCGTTCAAGGCCAAAATGAATACAACAGTGAGAACCACGATGTGTTAGAAGATATTTTGTGTGAAATCTATTGTCTTGTCTTACACAAACGACTGAACAATTCAAGGCATCGCGTCCATTGGTTAGCCAATAAGTCCGATAGGTTATCACTAGGGAAGGTTCAAGGCCGAAAACTACCTATCCTGTTGCAAGATATTTTCGACTTATACTCTTTCGTTAAGTCTGCATATTGTTGCATTTCCGTTGTCATCAAATTCCATTCATGTGGGGGATTGTTGGAAATGGTTATAAAATTCTGGATAAAACCAGAATTTTTTCCTAAGTTCGGTCTATTTTTTAGGTGGGCCCCGAGTGTCGATTTACTCGGGTCAAAGTGGTAACGCGTTCTATGCCGCGTTGTGATTCACGTGGTATATTTGGTTGCTCAAAACCATTACCGAGTGAATGGGAAATTGAAGCCAAAGTGTGCTCCATGGAAATGGAGTTTTGGTGGAAATTCCTTAAGGTTGTAAATTGGCTTGTCCCACATTGATTTGGTGGAAAGTTTTGAAAGGGTTTATAAGGCTTAGGGTGAGATACTTGGGGTGTGCCCCAAGGGGTACCCAAGTGTTTTAGAGGGAGAGGTTATGGGTAAAATGGGCTAGACCCATTGGACCCAAAAATCACCACACGCGCGCGCGCCGCCGCCGCCGTCCGTCCGGCTGGGCTGGGCTGGGCCTGTGCGTGGTGTGCTTCTAATCTTTTTGGGCCAAAAACATTTGAATTTAATTTTATTTTTTATTAAAATAAAATCCAGAATTCAAATTAAATTGATTTGGATTTTTTGTTCATCCAAACAGGGCCCTTCCCGTTTTCAAACAGAATTAAACGGATTTGGATTTATTGCTCATCCAAACAGAGCCCTTCCCGTTTTCAAACAGAATTAAATGGATTTGGATTTATTGCTCATCCAAACAGAGCCCTTCCCGTTTTGCTATCTGTTTGAATTCAAAACCAACAGGTATCATACCTGTTCAATTCAAAACCAAGAGCCACATACCTGTTCAATTCAAAACCAAGAGCCACCTTCACATCTATAAATAGGACCACCCTCATTTGATGTTTTCGATTCAGAAATTTCGTATTTCACTTCTGCTAATTATATTCTTCATCTTGCTGCATTTTATTTCCGAAAGAAAGAGTGTAAACACTTAGTGTGTTCGTAAGGCAAACAATTTGTAGTGCTGCTATTGTTTGTGGTAAGATCATTTCATCCTGGGAGATAGACGTCCAAATTCTGAAAGCACCGTGGAGATGACGAATCTGTCTTAAGGACACAGTGTTAAACACTGGACTTGATCAGAAAAGTTATTCAAATAAATTAACAAAGTAAGTTGTTTAATTTTATTCTGTTTTTTATTTGTTTATTTAATCAGATTTTGTTTTTGTTTTTGTAACAAAATAAAATCTGTGGTTTTATTTATTTATTATTATTTCGAGTTTGATTTTTGTAATCAAACAAATTCTCTCCTTTTATCTATTTCTTTTATTCTTGTTGTTGTTTTGTACACAACAGAATTTAATCTATTTAAATACAGTGAAGATTGTCCTACACATTCAATATACAACCTCATATTTTAACACATCATTTAACATTAACATGAGTGATAAGACCCATTATACCAATGATGAGTTAACACATAAAATGGTACATTGAAGGTGGTATAAAAAAATGATAAATGTATTGTTATTGAAATGTAATAGATAGTTGGCATTAAATTCAATTATGACGAGGTTTATATTCAAAATAAATCATTAATACACTTTTCATGAATTTTTATTTGTTTTTAAAGAGTTTTGCTACATATCATCATTTCATCACTCCCAACTGCACCCTTAGTAAAGTAGTAAACAATTTTGAAAAGAGAAAGAAGAGTCTGAACAAAGTTGATTGAATAGTATTATTCGTCACCTTATTAGAGGTGCAATTAGTGGTGATGAAATGATTTCTCATTTTTAAATACTACTAATTTATTGCATCAATGAGTAAATCAATTTTTCGTTAATATGATTAATAATTTAGTTATATTAGTGTAATTGATTTCAATTAATTATTTTTTTATATTATCTCTAATTATCAATCAATCATCTCTTTTATATATTATTTGATTTGAAAAATAGACTCATTTATAATTTTTCTAAAGATATTTACATTTCACCTCAGGTTTGTTTGTGTTTTTGTATATGGATATGGACATAACTTTGGAGTAATGAGGATGGGTAGGCCCACTACGGTCATGTTTGTTTAGATAGACATGAGATTGAGATTTGATTAATAGTCTAATAAAATTATTAATCTAATATTTGGTTAAACAATTGAATTACGGATTAACAATCTATCTGGATACGGTATCTCATATATGATGAACTAGGGGTGGGCGCGGGTCGGTTGCGGCCACGAAACCTCCAATCCGCCATCCATCCGCCAGATTGGCGGATTGAAGAAAATCAATCCGCATCCGTCCGCCAATCCGGCGGATGTGGATTGAGCGGATTGGCGGTTTGGCGGATGGATGTGAATCGGTTTGGCGGTTTAAAATTTTATAAATTTTTAACATAATTCAACTTGTGCACTTCCTTAAAAAAAAAAGAAAAAAAAAAAGTATTACAGTCAATGACTTAAAAAAGTATTACAATCACTGTATGCCTTATCCAAAGAAAGAAAGTTTGAAACTTTAGAATATCACGATCACTGCATGCTTCATCCACATATTACAATCACAGCATGATTCATCCCTATAAAGTATTACAATCTGTGATTTTTAAAATATAATAACAATTCAAACCACCAAAACCATAAACAGAGCAGTAGTAAAGATTGAATGTCTCTATATTGTTACATCTACATATGTTTTTGAAAATAAAAACCAACCAGCATATATCATATTTTCTATTTATTATTTTTAGAGTTAGATTTAAAAACTAAAAAATATAGATGAATAATATGTTTATTTTTTTCAATTCAAAAATATATTCAAATTGAAAACTTTTTTTCAACAGAATATTTAAACTCCTTTTCAATTGAAAACACAAACATAATATTTAAACAAATTGAAAATACAAAGTCTTATAAATTACTACAGGTGCTCGCGATTTGGCGGTTTGGCGGTTCGGTTGCGGCCAAAAAATCTCAAATCCGCCATCCGTCCGCCAAATTGGCGGATTGGAGAAAATCAATCCGCAACCGTCCGCTCATCATCACGCATCCGTCCAAAATGCGGCGGATCGGTTCGGTTCGATCGGTTTTGGCGGATCGGTATATCCGCTGCTCACCCCTATAATGAACTATTCAATCTCACACAGAGAGGGGTGGGATATAAATTGGAAAATAAAGCCAAAGTCTAGACTATTAGTCCCTCTTTATAATTTTAACTCAATCAAAACATAAGATAGGATATATAATCCAAATAGATTCGTAATCTTAAAACTATTAATCAAGGAATTGCTAATCCAACCTAATTCAGTCCGCCCAAACAAATATAGCCTACATGTATTGGGCCATGCTAGCTTCTTTGTGGATATTTCAGTAGGGATTTTGGATAGCAAAATGTTTGGTGGCCCAAAAAAGAGCGGCTCAAATGGCCTGAATGGGTGTTGGCCGGTCATTCGCCCGGTCCAGTCACCCGCCCGAATGACCGGCCAAACATTCGGCCGAATAACTAGATGAAAACTTGTCTATTGCAGTTGTCACCATTATCGACTGCGACTGTCAACCTCCTTAGACGAACGACAAAGTGAAATTCAAGCAATTTGAGCCTACTTCCAAAAGGCCACCTAACATTGCACTTTGGGATATTAGTCTAGAGATTTCTCGCACGTATCAGAAAGTTCGTCAGCATTTACTCAAAAAAAAAAAACAAAAAAAAAGTTCGTTACCTAGCGTCGCCGTCGGTTAGTCGCGAAAGTACTGGGACAATCCCCTACTTGCTATAAATACCAAACACGTTCCCTCTCGTCACAGAACATTTCCGTGTAAAAATTTCTCGATATCCAAACAGAGTTCTTAAGGCTCCCACAGATCACATCCCTTAATTCTTTCCTTGAATTCCGATCGCATATCAAACCTCGCAGCAAGTAAGATGTCGATGATCCCAAGCTTCTTCGGCAACCGACAAGGCAGCAGCATCTTCGATCCCTTCTCTCTCGACCCCTTCAGAAACTTTCCATTCTCGGAATTTTCGCAGGAAAATTCCGCAATCGCCAACGCCCACGTGGATTGGAAGGAAACACTGGAAGCTCACTTGATCAAGGCCGATCTACCGGGGCTGAAGAAGGAGGAAGTGAAGGTGGAGATCGAGGACGACAGAGTTCTGCAGATTAGCGGACAGAGAAAGGTGGAGAAGGAGGAGAAGAGCGATACTTGGCACAGGGTTGAGCGAAGCAGCGGGAAGTTCATGAGGAGGTTTAGGCTGCCGGAAAACGCGAAGATGGATCAAGTGAAAGCTTCCATGGAGAACGGAGTTCTGACTGTTACGATTCCGAAGGAGGAAGTCAAGAAGCCTGAAATCAAGTCTATTGATATCTCCGGCTAGAATTTAGAGCCTATCTATAGACTGTATTGTGAATGTTGCATTGTTCTTAATATGGGTTTGTGTGTGTATCAGTCTGTGTAGTGTTTTGTGGTTCAGAGTGTCTAAACCTTGCTTCGTAATGTAGTTGCTATGTTTACCAACGAATCAGTGATAATTTTGAGTGTTCTTGTTGAATAACTTGAGTTGTCTGGAATGATAATTTTCATTCAAAAATGATGCTATTATTCATGTTGCATAACACTACTCGGCTCTGGTTTTTTTTTTTTTTATATTTATTTATTTATTTATTCGGACATGATTTTGGAATCAGACTAATTATTTGATAAAATATATAATTTTAAATTTAGTTTTTAAAAAAAATTGGAATTAGACTAAGCTTTTGAATTGTGTGATAAGAAAGGAAAAAAATATATTTATAATTTTGCTTTGGTGAAAAAAAAAAGTAATTATAATTTATTTTTTAATAAGCAAGTTAGGTATTATAAATTTCTTCTTTAAAGGAGTTATAATTTAATTGATACATGGAATATTGGTTGAAATCAAAATTATTAGGCTCTGTTTGGCAAGAGTTTTTTTGGCTATTTTAGTCATAAAAGATAAAATAAGTTATTTTAGCCACAACAAACAAAACATCACATCTAATTTATAATCATTACACTATTCTCTTACCAAAAAAAAATCAAAAAAATCAAAAAATTAAAAAGTCAAAAAGTCAAAAAGTCCTTCCCAAACTAAACTTTTTAGCCTAGGTTAAAATAGCTAAAAAAAATTAAAAAGTCAACTCACTATCCAAACGGAGGCTAAAATTAAGATTTTAAGTAAATTTAAGAGAGGATTTCATGAATGGGATGTTGAATTAGATTGAAAAAGTTATAAATATATATATATATTTTTTTTTTTATTTTGGTTAAAGAAGTTTTAAAATTATACTTTTTATTAAAAATAAGATAAGATAAAAATATAAATTCAGATTATATATACTATTAAAAAGAAGGTGAAAATTCTAATAATCTTACTTAATTTAATTCTTCCAACAATCTCATATAATTCTGGAATTTACTACTAGTGACTATAACACTGATCTTAAAACACAGCCACGAATTGGATAAGAACAAAATCAATGATAACTGGTAATAAAACAAACATCAGAAAAAAGATATTTTCTACTCCACAATCCTAACCAAACACCTCATGCCATTGTCCCACAGTCCATAGTCCATAAAAACGAAACACATACCTCAACCGTCGATCATGCCTTGCAGTGAAACCATCTCAAGCGTTGATCCCACCCATCACTATGCGTCTTTCATTTCCGACTCCATCAGAACCCAAAACCTCGAGCAAGGATCCTCTAGAGTGATTTTTCCCTAAAGTTTCCTAAAGTGCTACAGTGTATGGTTGAGATTTACTAACAAGTCACATCAATTTTTCTGATGTGACTTGCCAATAAATCTAACCATACACTGTAGCACTTTAGGAAACTTTAGAGAAATTTCACTCTAGAGGATCCTTGGTGCAAAACCTCAAGCTAGGGAGACTCCTGCACTCACACCTGATCAAAACCGCGCTCTCCTTCAACATTTTCCTCACCAACCATCTCATACACATGTACTCCAAATGCAACTCCATAGCCTGTGCCCAGAAAGCCTTAGATGATCTTCCAATCAAGTACACTCACTCATGGAACGCCATGATCTCAGCCCAATCTCAAATGGGTCGTTTTGTCAGCGCTCACAACCTGTTTGATAAAATTCCTGAACCAAACCTTGTTAGCTATATTGCCTGATTTCCAGTCTTCGCAATCATGGGTTTTACAGGGAATCAATGAGTGTCTTTAGAAGAATGCAAAAACAGTATAATTTTGTGTTTATGGATGAATTTACGTTCGGTAGCATAGTGGGTAGTTGTGTTTGCTTTGGTGCACTAGAATTGTTGCGCCAAGTTCATGGAGCGGCTGTTGCGATTGGAATGAAGTTTAATATTGCAATTTATAATGCTTTGATTGATGCTTACGGGAAATGTCACGATTCCCCTAACGCATTTTTAATTTTTAATCAGATGGGAGAAAGGGATGTTATGTCGTGGACTTCCATGGTTATTGCTTATGCCCGGGCATCTAGATTGGAAGATGCATATCAGGTTTTTAATCAAATGCCTACCAAAAACACAGTTTCTTGGAGTGCTTTAATTTCGGGGTTTGCACAAAATGGGTGCGGTGATGAAGCTCTGGATCTTTTTGTGCATATGCAAGAAGAGGGCATCTTCCTACCCAATGCTTTCACTTATGTTAGTGTTCTAAGTGCTTGCGCCAATCTTGCACTTCTTGATAGGGGGAAACAACCTCATGGACACATTATTAGGATTATTAATGGTGAGGAGTTTAATGTGTTTTTGTTCAATGCTTTGATTGACATGTACTGCAAGTGTGGAGACATGAAATCTACTAGGACATTATTCGAGGGGATGCCTGAAAGAGAGATTGTTTCTTGGAACTCACTAATAACTGGATTTGCTCAAAATGGGAATGGGGATGAATCGCTTAATGTATTTAAAAGGATGACAGAAGCAGGCATAAAACCCAATCATGCCACATTTCTTGGGGAGTTGTCTGTTTGTAGTCACGCAAGTCTGTTACACGAAGGACTCCAAATTTTGGACTCAGTGGTAAAGGATTGCGATGTAACACCAAGATCAGATCACTAATACAATCGTGATTGATTTACTCGGAAGGAAAAACAGGCTCAAGAAAGCAATTGTGTTGATTGACAGAACTCCTAATTACAATGAATTACGGCCAAGTTTGGCTACAAAGAAAAAAGTGCACTTATTTCATCTTTTTATCTTTTTTGGGTCACATCAATCAACATCTCCTCTCTATTTTTTCTACACATAATACAAAAAAAGTCAAAAAGTGCACTTATTTTGTCTTTCCAAACTAGGCCAAATTGTGTTGGGATGTGAGGTGCACTTTTGGGCGTTTGTCGGATCCATGGCAATTTGGAACTTGCTTGTAGGGCAAGTGCAGCTTTGTTTGAGTTGGAACCTCAAAATGCTACAAGACATATCATGTTATCCACCATCTATGATGTTGCTAGCTAATGGGATAATGCTCGACAAGTGAGGGCACAAATGGGGAGAGAGGGTTTGATGAAAGAAGTAGCATATAGTTGGGTTGAGAGAAGGAATTCAAGACATCAATTCGTCGCCGAAGACAAGTTTCATTGGGAGATAGAAGAAATATGTGATTTACTTGACAGACTAGCAGATCAGATGAAGGATGCTGGATATCTACCCCATGATCTGATTGAATGAATGTTGTTCAAACTCTTTAGTTCACGTACCTTGCCTGCCTCAAGCTTTCTGGTGAAACTGGAAGATACTGATAAAAATTTGAAAAAAATTCACTGGGAATTCCTCCAAAGGTAAAATTACTTTTCTAATAGTGAATGTGTGGTGGCATGGGCTACCAAAGAAAACCTCTTTGCGTGGAAGTGTTTAGGTTGTTTGCCTAGCTTCGCTCTTGGCGAAGAAAAGCTAAGAACATTGAACAAGTGGAATTTGGTAAGCACTGAACCCACTGGATGAAAATAGTTTTTGATAAGGGGAATTCTATACCCTATATGGTAGTCATATACCCTTTGGCCACGTTTGTTTGGCACTATAGGATGGAAAGGACTAAGAGTACAGTGAGATTGAGTGAGTAGATTATTAGTGTGGTGGTATTAGGTGAAAATGTAGTATAAAGAGTTTGTTTGTATACCATCGAATTAGTAATATTATAAATAGTATTAATATATAAAATTTATATTTTTTTAATTTTTATTATTTTTTTAATATTATAATTATTATTTTTTTTTTGTTCTAAAAAATACAAATTTTGCTTAAAAATTATTCAAAAATTCACTAATCACCTCACTCAATTTCTAATCCCAAACCCCCACGGGATTGATAGTCCTACCAATGAGGGGATTACTAGTCCAAAGGGATAGTTAATCCCCTTTATTCATGTCCCCAACCAAACACTCTTTAGGTGAGTCCCACACTATTAGTTCAATCCGCCTCCCCAAACAGTCAAACAAACATGATATTTATATATTGCAAAAAATTAAGATTACGAAAGTGACAAAAATTTTAACCATAAACCCCATATAGCCAGATTCTAAATTGCAGGACCTAGTCCCAGGACTCCATCCCCTGAGGTCCAAAGACTTACCCATCTCCAAATCCAACAGTGTAGAACTGTCCATCCTCTGCAAAAAAACATCCTCTGCTATCATCTGGAACACCTTGGACTCCCTCGAAAACCCAGCATTGTCCGAACTTCAACACCACCATCAAATCCCATTCTTCCCGACCGGCCCTCTGTTCAAAATCTCCTCACTCTCGAGCACTTCCTTACTTGAGGAAAATATTGACTGCATTTGGTGGCTTGACAAGCAAGCCCCAAACTCTGTTCTATACATAAGCTTAGGAAGCTTAGCTTCTATGAATGAGACACAGCTAGCCGAAATGGCTTAGGGGCTAGCTAATAGTGGGTAGCCATTCTTGTGGGTGATTCGACCTGGTTCAGTTCATGGGTCTGAATCTGATTGGATTTAGCTATTGCCACAGGGTTTTGATAATGTGGTTGGTGGAAGAGGGTGCATTGTGAAGAGAGCTCCTCAGAAGGAAGTACTGGCTCATAGCAGAGTTGGCAAATTTTGGAGCTACTGTGGGTGGAACTCGGTCTTGGAAAGTGTTTCGGAGGGGGTTCCGATGATATGTTCGCTGTGTTTTGGAGACCAGAAATTGAATGTAAGGTATGTTAGTAGTGTGTGGAAGGTGGCTCTAGAATTAGTAAGGGGATGGATTGGAGAGAGGGAAGATAAAGAGAGTGGTGAGAAGGCTTATGAGAAGGGAAGAAGGGGAGGAGATGAGGTAGAGAGCTATTGATTTGAAGAAAAAGATTAATGTCAGTGTTAATGAAGGTGGTTCTTCCTACAATTCCTTGAATGACTTGGTAGAATTTATTTTGTCTCTGTGATTGTCAAAATGACCATTTCATTATCTTACATTCAGTAAGTAGTTGGTATTTTGTGATTGTCTTTGGATTTTAATAGTCTCAGACTTTATCTACTACTTGCACGAGAAAAAGAAGACTTTGAGAGGCAAAGGAGCAATACTACTATATTAAGGGCTAGTTTCCATCACCTATAAAAGTCAAAAAGTTAAAAAGTCAAAAAGTCACTAAAAAAAGTAAAAAAAAGTTCATATTATTTACCTTTATTTTGGCAGGAAATCTGTCAAATGAAAAAAAAAAAACAAAAACAAAAATAAAACCAGTGCTGCCACAAAACTATGCAGTCATAACTTCCCATAAAAAAAAATTTTAAAAAAATATGTGGCACACTTGAAGCCACATAGTCCCATAAAAAATAAATAAATAGATAAATAAAATAAAAAAATGAAAAGAGATAGAAAGTCAACGCAATATTGTTGATTGTGTCAGGGAGGGTAATTTTGTAATTTTGCTATTTTGTATAATATTTTAATACACATTTTTTTCGTAAAAAGTTAAAAAATTATTTCAAACCACCATCTTTTTTTCCTATACTTTTTTATCCAAAAAGTCAAAAAATGCACTTATATAGTTCATCCCAAATAACCCCTAAATGAGTCACAGAATAATTTACAGTAAATGAAATGAATAATACTACACTTCCCACTTTTTTATACCACATTCAATATACAACATCATATTTTGACACATCATTTAACATAAATATAAGTGATGAGACTCATTATACCAATAATTGATTAACACATAAGTTGACTAGTATAAAAAAGTGATAAATATATTATTATTGAAATGTAATAAATAGTTGACATTAAATTCAATTATGACAAGGTTTACATTCAAAATAAATCATTAATACACTTTTCATGAGTTTTTATTCGTGCTTAAAGAATTTTGCTACATGTCATCATTTCATCAATCCCAACTGCAGTTTTAATAAAGTAACAAATAATTTTGAAAGGAGAAAAAAAGAGTACGAACAAAGTTGATTGGGTAGTTTTATTTGTCACCTTATTATTTCTCATTTCTAAATACTACTAATTTTTTGCATCAATGAGTAAATCAATTTTTCGTTAATATGATTTAATAATTTAGTTAAAGTAGCGCAATTGATTTCAATTATCGAATATGTAAGGTAATTCTTTTTTATATCATCTTTAATTATTAATCAATCATTTCTTTTATATATTATTTGATCTAAAAAATAAATTTTAAAAATAGATATATATATATATATATATATATATATATGTATAATTTTCTCAAGTTTGTTTGTGCTTTTGTATATGGACATCGACGTAATTTTGGATTAATCAGGAAGGGTAAGCTCACTACATGTATTGGGCCATGCTAGCTTCTTCGTGGATATTCCTGTTGGGATTTGGGATGTTAGTCTAGAGATTTCTCGCACATACCAGAAAGTTCGTCAGAATTTACTCCCAAAAAAAAAAAAAAAGCTCGTTAGCGAGCGTTGGTAAGCCGCGAAAGTACTGGAATAATCCCCTACTTGCTATAAATACCAAACACGTCCCTTTCCTCTTATCACCAAACATTTGCGTGTGAAAGTTTCTCGATATCCAAAGGCTCCCACAAATCACATTTTTTAATTATTTCCTTGAATTCCGATCGTATATCAAACCTCGCAGCAAGATATCGATGATCCCAACGGTAAGAAGAGTTAATTTGAGCCCACTAAATTAATTAGGCGCAATAGTCCAAGGTTGGTGGGCTCGAATTTATCACAAGTCCAAGATTGGTGGGCCCGGATTTATCGCCATCAAACAGGCTAAATTGCTCTAAGCCTCGAAAGGGTTCGGATCCATGAACTTAGAAACTTACTCGGGCCCGGACTCGAAAGGGTATTGAGCAAGCCTAGAGATCCGAGACACTCAGACTCGAAAGGGTTCAGATTCACGAACCTAGAGGTCCGAAGCATTGGCTTTGAACGGATTCAGACACAATCTAAAAGTCGCTCCGTTAATGAGCCCCAGAACACTTGCGGGCTCGAAGCTTTCCGGGATCTACACACCAGAACCATGGGCGTAATGGAGTTCGAACAAAGGACCCGATCCCGAGGACGGTGAGTGGAGATAAATTCACTCTTCGATTAAATTAGCATATACCCGGGTCGAGGTGGCACGATCTGGGGGGTCCCTGAGACTCGGCAATATTTGCGACAGGGCGTTCTCTTGAACTACCCCTGACCCTTATGCAGCAGGACGTCCTCTGGGACTACCCATGACCCTTTTGGGATGATTGGAGATCGTTGGGTAGGTGTGGCTAAGAAGAAGGGTTCGCCGAGACGTTGATCTCCTCTTCGAGGGTTTTCTTCATCCTTGGAGAGGTCACCTCCTCGGACAAGGTGGTTAGAGAGAATATTCTCCATGTGCCTTGCACATGGGCTCCATCCTACATCATGAGGTGCCTATAAATAGTACCCACCCATAGCTTTACAAGGGATGGATTTTGGAGAAATAACTCTTGGGAAAGAACTAATTTCCTTTCTCCATTATCAACCTTGAGAGTGAAAGTGGGAGATCCATGGGAGAGCCTTGCCATTATTCTCTCTCTAGCTACTTTGCCTTCTTCTTCACCTAATCTCTTATCTCCATCATCTCCTTTCTTTTGTGTTCTTAGTTGAGACTATTAAAGAATTTAAGCCTCTCATCATCTTCTAGGGAATTCGAATTTTTCTTCAAGGATCTTCGAAGATCTTTGAATTTTTCAATGGCGTTCTTAAACCCTCTCATACATTTGGCGACTTCACTGGGAAGGCGAATTGGTTAATGGTCTCAATGAGATCTAGAACTCATACAACACCGGCAAAAATGGCAGATAATGAGACTCATCAACAAGGCTCTTCCAATGGTGGTAATGAAAGGACTCAAGTTCAAGACGCACCTCTCATCCTTGAAGCCATTCAAGGACTCCAACACACTCAACAAGAGATTCTCACGACCCTTCAAAATCTCACTCACACCATGTTGGTGATGGGTTCAAATTTCGCACCACCAGCAACAAATGGAGGTCAAATCAGCACCAACAAGCATCGACAACTTCATGGCAATGTTGGGAATAATCAAAACCATCAAGATCCACTCCAAATCCTCCCTGAAGTTGTACAAAATGGCGTGCAAAATCAAGTGCTAGGAGAAACAAGTCATGACCAACCTGCGGCCCATGGAGCGCAAAATCACGCACCTGGAGGATCGAGCCATGGTCCAACGGTGGTTGGAGGAGTTTCTGGCGCGATGAATGGTGTTCCAGCGGCTGTGGAAGTTCAAGGAAGGCCTATAGAAATTCCTCTACAAAATGGTGTTCCATCCATGCCTAATTTTGTTCCACCGATTGTAAATACTCATGTACCGAGTGGGTTTCCTTTGGCTCCGACGCCAAGTTTGCAAGTCCAACCCAGTATAGCCATGGCGTGCAATGAACTTTATAGGGCCCAATGCAACGTCCTATCACCAATTGGCATGTCCATAGGTACCAATGGCCAATATCGTCATGTGTCTTCACTGATGATGAATTCTCAACACCAAAGTGGCCAAGTTGCTCCTAGTTCCGTCTTGGGGTCTACAAGCCAAGTTCTGGAAATACCACCATCAAGTTCTCCCCCTCAATAATTTCTCACCCTTGCAGATGTGCAAGCCGTGTTCGAGCTAGAACGGAGCAAGAAAACTTTACCCTCTTTGCCTGATCCGGATGTCAAGCCACCATACCCTATCAAGATGTTAAGTTATCCATACCCGGAGGGGTACATAGTGCCAAAGTTTATCAAATTTGATGGCAAACAAGGAAATGCTCGAGAACATGTTGTTCGGTTCATCGAGACTTTAGGGATTCATGGTTCAAATCATGTCCTCCGACTGAGAGAATTCTCCAAGTCCCTCACCGACCGAGCATATAGTTGGTATGTTAACTTGACCCCAAACTCCGTTCGAAGTTGGGAGGAGATGGTCAACAAATTCCACGCCAAATTCTTTCAAGCGGCTGAGAAGGTAACTGCACTCACCGTATGTAAGGAAAAACAACGGGAGGGTGAAGATGTTCTCGAATATGTGAAAAGGTTCCAAGACAAAGCCGTGGACTGTCATGAGACTGTGGAAGAAAGCTACTTGGTCCAAATCTATGTTGAAGGGGCATTGAACGGGAACAAGATGCTTCTTGTTAATCACAAGCTGCCCACCTTCTTGGCACTAATTGAAGCATCTCGAAACATCAACGTACCTCAATCTCAGGAGTTCGGGTTCGAGACTAATTATAAAACTAGCTTCAAGTCATCCCGAAGACCTTCTGTCACTGCAGCTTCTGCGTCTTCTACACGAAAGTCGCAAGGGGAGGAATTCAAAGGTCAGAAGAGGAAAAACTGTGAAGATGATACTTCTTTTCCATGTAGTGTTGAGAAGGTGAAGGCCTTAGTTGAAGAAAAAGTGGCAGACGGAAAACTGAAGTTACCTCGTATCAAAGAGCTTTTGTCGAAGAAGGACCGCGAGGGTCTTAATTATTGTGTTTTCCACCGATCACTAGGACATGCTACAGAAAAGTGTCGAACACTTAAGAAGATCTCTAGAAAGAAATTTGAAGCAGATGAGCTAGAGTTCAAAGAACAAGGGCCCTAGGATATCTTAGAAGACATGGCTATATGACAGCCACAACCCGAGCAGCTGGTGAAAGCTTTCCAAATGACCTCGCAATTCTAGGGGCAAATGTCAACATTCCGTAGAAGAAGTCTATCTATGACATTTACAATTCGTATTTCCTGCATTGTCCAAGAATTTTCTATCTTTCTTTCTTATGTTATGAAGAAAGTCATTTCCTCCATATTGTGTATCTCCATTAGAAGTTATTTTCTCTGTATTGTATATCTTCATTGTGTTATGTTGCTTGAAACAGTATATAATTTTTGTTACCTCTCGAAGAAGAAAGAGAAATAGTAAACTCGGTTACCAACCTGAAGGGATCTTTCTTGACGCAGTAGAAGTGTGCTCCCACTCAGACCTCCGAAGAGCAGCCATTGTTTCCATCAATGCAAGCTTTGAGGGTCTTTCTTGCTAAAGTAGAGTGTGTGCTCCCACTCGGACTTCCGAAGAATAGCCCTTGCCTCCGTCAATACAAGCTTCGAGGTTCTTTCTTATTGAAGCAGAGTGTGTGTTCCCACTCGGACTTCTGAAGAATAGCCATTGCTTTCATCAATGCAAGCTTCGAGGGTCTTTCTTGCTAAAGTAGAGTGTGTGCTCCCATTCGGACTTCCGAAGAATAGCCCTTACTTCCGTCAATGTAAGCTTCGAGGTTATTTCTTGTTGAAGCAGAGTGTGTGTTCCCACTCGGACTTCTGAAGAATAGCCATTGCTTCCATCAATGCGAGCTTCGAGGATCTCTCTTATTGAGGTAGAGTGTGTGCTCCCACTCAGACTTTTGAAGAGCAAATCTCGTTTCCATCAGTGCGAGCTTCAAGGATCTCTCTTGTTGAAGTAGAGTGTGTGCTCCCACTCAGACTTTCGAAAAGCAAATCTCGTTTCCATCAATGCGAGCTTCGAAGATCTTTCTTGTTGAAGTAGAGTGTGTGCTCCCACTCAAACTTTCAAAGAACAAACCTCGCTTCTATCAGTGCGAGCCTCAAGGATCTTTCTTGCTGAAGTTGAGTATGTTCTTCCACTCAGACTTTCGAAAAACAGTCCTCGAGACTCAATGGCCTATCATAAGGGATCTTCTTGCCAAAGTAGGGTGTGTGCTACTATTCAAACTCCTGAGGGACAACCTTGTTTCCATTTGAACTGCCAAGGGAAAACTCTTGCTCTCATTAGTGCGGGTTCGAAGAACAGCCCTTACTTTCATCAATACGAGCTCCGAGGATCTTTCTTTTCAAAGCAGAGTGGACTCCTACTCGAACTCCCGAGGGATAGCATTTGCTTCCATTAGCTGCCGAAGTAGAAGTGTGCATGCACTCGGACTTCCGAGGACAGCCTTGTTTCCACTCGGACTTCTGAGGGAGAGCCTTGTTTCCGCTCGAACTTCTGAGGGACAGTCTTGCTTCTGCTCGGACTTTTGAGAGACAATCTTTACTTCTATTGGTGCAAGCTTGGTAGACTCAGTTGCCTTCCAGAAGGATCTTTCTTGCCGAAGTAATGTGTATGCTACTTTCGAACTCTTGAGGGACAGTTTTGCTCTCGCTCAGACTTTCGAACGACAGCCCTTGGTCTCATTAGTGCAGATTCTGAGGGCCCTGGGTTCGTGGATTTCGCACAAAAATTTATTTGCCTGAAATAATAAAGCCGACAAATGAGATGTGCAATATCAATTTCATATCCAGATTCAAGCATTATCAGAATGGGGCAACATCAACAATAGTAATGAGCAACTTATGTTACAATAATTCTACTCCTCCGAGCAAGTTCATGAAAATGCAAACAACATTCAATATTAGTGATTCAATTTGTACAAGATTATCAACTTCGATTTTTGCTCTACAAAGTGTGTAACGACAAGCTCACAAGTTCGACTGTTAAAGGTTCATTTCTTTTGAATCTAAGCAAATAAACAACAGAGTATGACAATGTTTTATCATTCCCAAATCAAACAAAACAGTGCTGTGAGTACATAGGCAAGATTGTAAAATTCCAAATACACAAATCCAAACTCATGAGCATAAAAGTCCATCAAAACAAAAAGGGAAAGTGGCTAGAGCTTACCCACAGATCCAAAAATATAAGAAGGAGAAGAGGGTTTCGGCAAAAAACAGTTTATAGATCTAAATCAGTGTAGAAAAAATAAAAGAAATGGGCAGAGTAAGCACTGTGCAAGCAAAACTGAGCTGTGTGGTCTGATTTCTGAAAGGAATTGCTGGGCCGAGAGGGAGACGAGCTGAACGGCGTTAAGCAGGGCCACACAACGCGTTGAGTGGGCGACGTGTGGTTGGCGCTGTGCAGTCGAGGCTACAGGCGAAATTTTGACAAAGAGAGGCCGACGATAGGTTGGTTTGGCATTGGCACAAGGCATCGGGTGAGAAGGATAGGTCAGCTAGCAGCGAGCTGGGCTGGTGTCGGCATGAACCGGTGGCTGAGACACGATGCTAGTGGTAGCCAAAGCTGTGGCAGCAGACGGCATGCACAGTGGTGTGGGTCTTCGGCAACAGCCTTGCTTGGAGCTGCGATGGAGGCTAGTGCACTACACAGAAGCAGCCTCTAGTATTGCAGAAATAGAGCTTCATTGAGGAAGATGCTAGGCTGGGTCTTGTCTCGGTTTGCTTACAGATAGTGGGCTGAAAATGAGTTTGGCAGAAAGAAAATAAGGCCAAGGGTTTTTATCCATTGTTTGGAGCAAAAAAAGTTTGGTTATGGCGGTCTATTCTACAATATATATATATATATATATATATAATAAAACAGAGCTGTTTTTGAAAATGTATCAAAATGTATCAGAGATACATTTTGATTCAATGGCTGAGATGATTCCTATATACTATCTAACGGTTGAGATCATTTTTATTCCCACCCAAACACTCTCTGCTCTCTCTCCCACGTCTGCCCAAACACCTCTTCAACTCCCTCTCTACACGTTATCTCTCATATTCTCTCTACAACTCCTTCTATGATCTCTCTCTCACATTCGAAATTCTTTCTTTCTGAAACTACATTCTTTCTTCAACTCCCTCTATGATCTCTCTCTCACGTTCAAAATTCTTTCTTTTCTGAAACTGGCTAATAGAGGTAGCAGATTAGAGAAACATCTTCCAACAATTTAATTCAAACAGAGACTCAACAGGGCTCACCACCACCGCCGCTGCTCATCATCACCGTCGCCGTTGATCGACACCCACTCTCTCTCGGCTCCCATCCTCCCAACAGCAGAGGTATTTTACATTTCTTCACTTCTTTGAGGCTTCGATTTTAGGGCTCATTTTTGTATCAATCGTCCTCCACAATTAACTGGTTTGTCTATATGGTTGTGAAGATCATCATTGAGTGTACGAACTGGTTTAATTTGATTTCCCTTTCTCTCATTTTCTCCCTTTCTCCCTTTGAGTAATTTAGTTCGCATGTTCGAGTTTGGTATCAAGTTCGTTGATTTTCTTTGTTTAATTTCATGAATTTGCTGTTTTGATGTGTTGGTATAGGGTTCACTGACTTCTTTTTATTTTTTTTTCAAGCACATTAGTTAGATATGAGAAGCAGAGTGACAATGGGGTGAAGAAAAGTGCTGATATGCTGGCTTAAACTACCATGGCCACAACATTTTTGATAGTTTGCCTATGAGAGACTTCTAAGTTGCTGCTTCTTGGTTGTCAAAATAGCACACACACTTGGTTGTTGATTTAGATTTCCCCCCTCCCTAATTCACAAAGGAATGTTAATTTGAGTTGATAAAAAACTATAATTAACTTTGTAATCTTAAACGCACCAGCAAAAAATAATGTTCAGAGTCATCACTTAAAATGTATAATGAAGAAGTTGGCTAATATATAATGATTCCAACATATAATCTAGCCTAATTCCTTGGCTTGACCACAATTTCAAGTCAATGTTGTGTTTTATAATGTCTAATAAAGTCTGTATATCACTCAACCAAATGATATGAAATTATTGGTAGCATTCATGGACCAAAACAACCCAAACCACACAAAGAAAGTGCTGCTGGAGTTTTTCTCCTTGCTAATAAATATAACATATTGTTTGTAATTTGGTTTTTAGCATTTAATCAAAACTGATCAGTCAAGATATATTACTTTAGCTAAAGTTTTAGTACCTAAATTGAATAGTGTAGCACTTGAAACAGAAATTTTCAGCATATATATTATAGTTTTTAGTACTCACAGTCACTTCCAGCACTTAAACACAACATTCCAGATGCCATGAGGATTTCATCAGCATACAAAAAAGTCAATATTTCAATGCTTTGAATTTTCGCTGAATTTTCTTAAAAAAAGTTGAATGTTTCTATACTGTGAGAAAAAGCTGGAGCTTGACATTGGAATTTAGAAAATTCCAGTGTCAAACATGGAGTTGGTTGTATAGATCCATTTTCTCTAATTAGTTCCATTCGTAATTATATCCTCAGTTGTAGCTAAGATAGTCATGTCTTTTTTATTACCTCAACCCAAGTTCTCATTGTTTTACCATATTCCTTTTACAATTATTGCTGATATACCAAATACCAAGAATTGTTGACCAATTGTCATATTTCTCAACCATGTTTTGATGCCATAGTCTTAACCACCTCATTTGGAGATTCGACTCATTGGGATAAGTTGAATCTCACAAACCTTGGAGAAATACAAATTTGCAGTTGGATATTAAGTTACATTGTAAAAAAAATCTTATCCCACATATTTTTGTAGCTAACTCCCAATCTTTATCAGTTGGCAAACTTCTATATTGGGATAGAGTTTCAAACAAAATTTGGATTCTTGAAACTTTTCTGATTTTGATCACTTGTGACTGGTAACTTGGAGGCATCGATTGTTGTTGTGTGTTCTCCTTTGCTATGTGATTCTCTCTCTGTATGTATGTATGTTAAGTTAAAGGTAAGATAATCTGCATTATGCTTTGTTCCATTTCCCGAATGATCTAATAACTGAGAGGCTGATTTAATCATTTAAAGATGGCTATTAATTCTGCAGAAGAAGCAGTGGCTGTGCCTTTCCTGTGGTGATTGCAGCACATCCATCTCAACCTAATCAAATCGTGCTTGGAATGAGCGATGGTGTAGTCTATGTAATCCAGCCATTTGATGTAGAGCAAAACCGGGGTCGAATAGTGCCTCTGTAAAATGGAGGTTTTCCTCTTCATCCCTTAGAATTCTGCTTTGAATAGTCAGCCATCTGAAACCCCGTGCTAGGGATATTTGTCGTCTGTAAATTCATATATCCAATGTTGTTATAGGTTTTTTTTTTTTTTTTCTGGACAATTCTGAGTTCCATACATCATTGAATCATGTGAACTTCTCGAGGTATGATCAAACGATTGTGAGTCAAATAAGATAAAAGGGTTATAAGTTTTCCAGGACAGGAGATCATTTCTGAAGCATAAAAGAGTCTTTTTATGAACAAGGGAATTTGGAAGTTATGGTTGTCAAATAAAATTATATAACTAATTTAGCCTCTGCCATTGTGTGATCTTTTTATATTTTAGTGTAAGCAACAATGTTATGAAGATGCAAAGGGTCAATGACTATCTTGGCTATGCATTAAAGTGGAACATGAATAATATGACGGTTGAAATTTGGTTTTCAAACTAAAATTTATTTTTTGAATCTTTTATTTTTGTTTTTAATAAATTTTTTTCATGTTTTAAATTTTTTATTAGATACACTTCATTCATATCTTTCCAGTATCAAACATTTTAAAAAATTCACTCCCTATTCTTTGAAAAGAAAAAAAAAATTACACCCTGCCTTTAGGCACGGGCATACGCTAGTGTATATATATATAGAAAGGGACAAGCATTTGATGGATTTTTAATTTCAAGAAAGGAAATCAATCCGTGTGTTTGGTTTGAGTTTTTTGAATTAAGTTTTTTGAAAATTGAATTTTTTGGTTTTTGTGTTTTTTTGTTTTTAGTGAATATTTTTAAAATTTTAAACATTTTTTTTACTTTTTTAAATGCACCTTACTTAGGTGTATTTAAAAAGTAAAAAATTTGTGAAAAAATATTTTTAAAAATTAATAAATACATAAAAATATAAAAAAATATACTGAATTCTCATTTTTTTTTATATTTTTGGTATTTAGTGAATTTTTAAAAAGTTTTTTTAAATTTTTTTTTACTTTTTAGGTATATGTATGTTAGGTATGTTTAAAAATTAAAAAAATTATTTAAAATATTAAAAAAATTCAATAAAAATTAAAAAATTAAAAAAATTAAAAAATAAAACTTTTTAAAAAATGATAACCAAGCATATGGGTTTCCACCGTTCTAGATAGAAGAAGAAGCTTGGTCTCTCTCTTTAGAGAGAGAAAATGTGACTGCCGAATAGGTGTTGCCTAAAAGAGAAATATTAGGGCTTTTGTCCTTATCTCCAAAAGAAAAAAAAAAAAAAAACAGAAGGGAAGGTTTGATTCTGATGGCGTCAAATGTACTAAGCTAAGGCTATATATATATATATATATATATATTTTTTTTTTTTTTTGTTTGATAGAGTTATGAAAAAGTGATTATAATTTATAATTTAATAGTTTATAGTTTATAATTATGAATATAAGTTGATTTTTTACTTATAAATTAAGTTTTTCTTTCCTCATTCGAAGAATAAGTTGATTTTTGACTTACAAAAAATTATAAGTTATATTGTTAAGCTGAACCAAACACATCAAAATAACTTAAATTAAATTAAAAACTGAAATAAGCTGAAAATAAATCCTATCAAACAGGGTAAATAAGCCTTTAGATATTCTGGAGCATCTTTGGATTTGATTTTTTTTTTTTTTATAAATTGTTGAACAAAATGCAAAGCCAAGTTTCACCTAAAAAAAAATGGGCCTTATTTTTTCAGAATAAAAAAATGGTGATGGTTGCTTTATTTATGCTTGGAGTGAAAAAAAAGTAGGGTTTTTTTTTTTAAGCTCCCTAATAATAACAATTTTCTGCATAAAGGACATTACAAAATCTAATACTGCCTCAGGTCCCTAACCAAAATACCAGCTCATTTTATCAATTTCTTGGACCAAAATACCCTACGTCTGTTGGATATTCTCCTTTGTCATGCTGGTACTGGTGTTGGGTATTTTCCGGCAAGTACGAAAACAAATTCAGCAAAACAAAAGTACTAAGTTTGGCAAATTTGATTTTCTGGGTAAACAAACAAAGTGGAGTGGAGTTGATAGATGTATATATATATATATATATATGATACATACATATATATATATACAATCTGTTGCTTACTGTCTTGACTAGTATATATATCATAATTAATCAATTAAGACCATTTGCAACCATAATCAAACAGTCACTCTTAGTTATCTTATCTATGGTTGCAAACATATATATATACAATGTCAGCACATATATATATATATATATATATATATATATATATCCAGTGTTGAATATAATATCTTCAGGTTCAGAGAAATTTGAATTTTCTCTGGATTCAACCCAGAGAAATTCAACCCAGAGAAAGTGATCCAGAGAAATTTGAATTTTCTCTGGATTCAACCCAGAGAAATTCATACCATTAAGTTTAAAGAAAATCTATCACAAACTCATAGAAGAACTATTAATTTGTTTGTGCAGGAAATTGTGATTGAATCAGCAGCAGCAAAACCAATGACAAATTGATCAAATCAGAGTTTTATCATTCCAGAGAAATTCTGGACCAGAGAAATTTTTCTCTGGGTTGAATCTAGAGAAATTCTTTGGAAGTCCAGAATTTCTTTGCTTCCAACTGATGATGGGTTGCTTTCCTTCCAACTGTCAAAATTGAACTGCTTTCTGTGCATTTGGGGCTTCTTATTGAAGCTTCTTGTGTTCTTGTTTTTGTAAATTTCTCTGGCTTGTTACATTTGTGTTTCTCTATTGTGTAATTTTATCTGGCATGCTTATGTTTCTGCATTATTTTCTCAAGCAAATTATCTGTGGCTTACTACTCTATTGGTGTGGCTAATTTTCTTTGGCATTTATAATTTTCTCTGGCCAAATTACTTTTCTTACTTGTGTGTCTAATTTTCTCTGGCAGCATTTATAATTTTCTCTGGCCACAATATGTTTATGTCTTGTGTCTAATTTTCTCTGGCATATTTATTTTGTTTAATGCTTCATTTCCTCAAAATTTCTCTGTTGTGTAATTTTCTCTGTCATGTTTATGTTGCTACCTTGTAACACAACATATAAGTCCAGAGAAATTTGTAATACTTATCATTTGTAATACAATCATATGATTTTCTCTGGACTACAAAGAAAAGTCCAGAGAAATTTGTGAACTCATATTCACTTTCAATATAACAAAAACAACACATTAACATCAAGAGACAAAAATATATCAAACACAAGCACATAAAAAAATCACAGAGAAGATCTGTTATGTTCAAAAAACATTCAATTCAAAAAATTTAAAAAAAAAAAAAAACAAAACACTTACTACTCTATTGCTACATCTGTAAATTTCTCTGCCTACTTACAATTTTCTCTGTGGTTTTCACTGCACTACAAGTTTACAATTTTCTCTGTGATTTGAGTTCAATTATAGTAACAAACCTGCAATTTTCTCTGCACTACACAAAAAATGCAAAGTGAACAAAAAACAGAGCACAAAAACGTAAAAAAACAGAGCACCAAAAAACAACTCATAACCATGTTGACAGAGAATGAAAAAGCAACTCCAAAAATCAAAATCAACTCCATCGAAAATTCATCAATAACAGATAATGAAAAATTAACTTCAAAAATCAAAAACAACAACACTGAGTTCGTCTCTCTCACATTGATCAAAACTAAAAACAAAAACCTAATTCAACACCTACACGATCAAATCAAATCAAAAATTGAAAACTTATCTAATTCAACTCCACATGAAATCAAATCAAACACAATGAACCAGATTTCAACTCCTACACGATCGATCAACATCTACAAATAACGAACATGATTTCAACTCGTATAGGATTTCAACACCTACAAACAACGAACAGGATTTCAACACCTACAAAAACCCTAGAAAATCTCCACAAAAATCTGAATCGTCAAGTTCATCCTCACGTAATCTCCCACAAAATATCAATGTGATCTTTAGCTGCCAAATTCAAAAAAACGTATATTATAAATAAGGGTAAGACAGGTATTTTACACTCTAAAATAACATTGAGGGACCTTAGGCTACAAAAGAACACATTGTGGACCTAATCCATTACTAAAAGTTGGATAGGGACCTTAAACCGATTTTCCCAAAAAAGTATACATATTTTCAGATGTTAAAAAAAAGAGAAAAAAAAAAAATTTAGTGGCATTGCTGTAAATCCAATCTGTAGCCAGAATAAAGTAAAAAATGTATGTAAAGTCTTCGGGTATGTTTGGTTTGTGTTTGAGAGATGTGTTTTAGAGATAAAAAGTACAAAAAGTTGTTTGGTTTGGTTTTTTTCAAAAGATGTTTTGGAAAATTATTTTGAGAGAGAGTTTTGGAAAAAGTGATTGATTTGATGTGTGTGAGAGAGAGATTTGTTTGAAAAACTTGTTTGGTTTACAAGTTTTGAGAAATTTTTTTAGGAAAATTTGTTTGGTTTCATTATTTTTAAAAACTTATTTGTAGAGAAAATTTCTCAAAAATTTTTCCGAAATTCAAACCAAACGAACCCTTCAAGTCTGTAGCCAGAATAAAGTAAAGTAAAAAATGTAAAAAATGTATGTAAAAGTCCAATCTGTAGCCAGAATAAAGTAAAAAAATGGAAATTTTAATCCGTAAAAGTCTTCCAGTTGGGACTTATAGTATTTGTTTATTATTTTTTGGCATTGATAATTATTAGATTGTAATTTATTTTTTTTTTGGCACTTCTGTAATTATTTTTTGCCTAAATGTATGTAAATAGAGCATATAATTTTTTAGACTTTTACGGGTTGAATTTTTTATTTTTTTATTTTATTGTGACTGTAGGTTGAATTTTTTTTTTTTTAAGATGGAAAGGGTTTTTTTTTTCAATTTTATAAATTTTATTGTGCTGCAGATTGTAATTTTTTTTTTAAGCTGGAAGGTTTACAAATTATATTTGAAAGAATTAAATTCATTGCAACTTTTAAACATTCAAAATGATGTAGTTTTAAGCTTAATATTGTGCTAAATGACTTGTTCAAAAACGATGACGTTGTCAGAATTATGTAATTTTATGTAATTTTAAGTAACAGTCGTTATTGTTGTAAGGGACTCACAATAGTATTCTCAATCCGTAATTATAATATTTTTTAAGAAGTTAATCAAGTATTATAAATTTCTTCTTTAAAAAAATGTTTGGGGCCCTAATTCTGTGGCTCAAATGGCCAAAACGACGTCGTTTTGGCCATTTTGATGTTGTTTTGTACTCAAAACGACGTCGTTTTGACCATTTGAGCCACATTTGAGTCACAGAATTTGGGCCCTCTACCATTACTCTTCTTCTTTAAGGAAGTAATAATTTAATTGATACATGAATTATCAGTCAAAGTCAAGATTGTTAAAATTAAGATTTTAAGTAAATTTAGTGAGAGGGTTTCATGAATGGGATGTTGAATTAGATTGAAAAAATTATATACATATATATTTTTTTGGTTAAAGAAGTTTTAAAATTCGACAATGCTACGTAGCTCAAATTTTGTGGCTCAAAAGTGGCTCAAATGGCCAAAACGACGTCGTTTTGAGTACAGAACAACATAAAAATGGCCAAAACGACGTCGTTTTGGCCATTTGAGCCACTTTTGAGCCACAAAATTTGAACTACGAGACATTTTCCTTTAAAATTTTACTTTTTATTAAAAATAAGATCAGATAAAAATATGAATTTAGATAATATATACTATTAAAAATAAGGTGAAAATTTTAATAATCTTACTTACATAATTCTACTAACGATCTCATATAATTCTATAATATACTACTTGTGACTATCACACTGATCTTAAAACGTTTTGGATTGTTTTAGCAATTTAGATGACACTATTTGGATTGCGACTTTGGTAACCATGGTCAAAACGGAGCAACGAATTGGACAAAAACTACATCAGAAAAGACAATGATATTTTCTACTCCACAATCCTAATCAAACACCTCATGCCATCGTCCCACAGTCCGTAGTCCAAAAAAACGAAACACATACCTCAACTGTCGATCATGCCGTGCAGTGAAACCATCTCAAGCGTTGATCCCACCCATCACTATTCGTCTCTCATTTCCTACTCCATCAAAACCCAAAACCTCAAGCTAGGGAGACTCCTGCACTCACACCTGATCAAAACCGCCCTCTCCCTCAACATTTTCCTCACCAACCATCTCATACACATGTACTCCAAATGCAACTCCATAGCTTGTGCCCAGAAAGCCTTTGATGATCTCCCAGTCAAGAACACTCACTCATGGAACACCATGATCTCAGCCTACTCTCAAATGGGTCGTTTTGTCATCGCTCACAACCTGTTTGATAAAATTCCTGAACCAAACCTTGTTAGCTATAATTGCCTGATTTCTAGTCTTCGCAATCATGGGTTTTACAGGGAATCAATGAGTGTCTTCAGAAGAATGCAAGAACAGTATAATTTTGTGTTTATGGATGAATTTACGTTTGTGAGCGTTGTGGGTAGTTGTGCTTGCTTGGGTGCACTAGAATTGTTGCGCCAAGTTCATGGAGTGGCCGTGGTGATTGGAATGAAGTTTAATATTGCAGTTTATAATGCTTTAATTGATGCTTATGGGAAATGTGGCAATACGAATAGTGCGTTTTTAGTTTTTAATCAGATGGTAGAAAGGGACGTTGTGTCGTGGACTTCCATGGTTGTTGCTTATGCCAAGGCATCTAGATTGGAAGATTCATATTGGGTTTTTAATCAAATGCCAATCAAAAACACGGTTTCTTGGAGTGCTTTAATTGCAGGGTTTGCGCAAAATGGGCGCGGTGATGAAGCTCTGGATCTTTTTGTGCAGATGCAAGAAGAGGGCATCTTCCAACCTAATGCTTTCACATATGTTAGTGTTCTAAGTGCTTGCGCTGATCTTGCACTTCATGATAGAGGGAAACTACTTCATGGATGCATTATTAGGAGAATTAATGATGAGAGCAGAAAATTTAACGTGTTTCTGTTCAATGCTTTGATTGACATGTACTGCAAGTGCGGAGATATGAAATCTGCTAGGACAGTATTCGAGGGGATGCCTGAAAATGATATTGTTTCTTGGAACTCGCTAATAACTGGATTTGCTCAAAATGGGAATGGGAATGAATCACTTGCTCTATTTAAAAGGATGACAGAAGCAAGCGTAAAACCCAATCATGTTACGTTTCTTGGGGTGTTATCTGCTTGTAGTCATGCAGGTCTGTTACACGAAGGACTCCAAATTCTGGACTCGATAGTAAAGGATTATGATGTAATACCAAGATCAAATCACTATACAATCTTGATTGATTTACTTGGGAGGAAAAACAGGCTCATGGAAGCAATTGAGTTGATTGACAGAGCTCCTAATTACAATGAATTAAATCGTGTTGGGATGTGGGGTGCACTTTTGGGTGCTTGTCGGATCCATGGCAATTTGGACCTTGCTTGTAGGGCAAGTGCAGCTTTGTTTGAGTTGGAACCTCAAAATGCTGCAAGACATGTCATGTTATCCAACATCTATGCTGCTGCTGGCAAATGGGATGATGCTCGACAAGTTAGAGCACGAATGGAGAAAGAGGGTTTGATGAAAGAAGTAGCATATAGTTGGGTTGAGGTGAGGAATTCAAGACATCAGTTTGTTGCCAAAGACAAGTTTCATTGGGAGATGGAAGAAATATGTGATTTACTTGACAAACTAGCAGATCAGATGAAGGATGCTGGATATCTATCCTATGATCTGATTGAATGAATGTTGTTCATACTCTTTAGTTCACTTACCTTGTCTGCATCAAACTTTCTGGTGAAACTAGAAGATATTGATAAAAATTTGAAAAAAATTTACTGGGAATTCCTCCAAAGGTAAAATTACTTTTCTCATAGTGAATGCGTTGTGGCATGGGCTATCAAAGAAATTCTCTTTCCGTGGAAGTGTGTAGGCTGTTTGCCTACCTTCACTTTTCGCAAAGAAAAGCTAAGAATATTGAACAAGTGGAATTTGGTAAGCAGTGAATCCAAGGGAAGTGGACTCCCCTATTTGTACACTAATGTTGTGTTTGGTTGGAAGATTTGGAGAGGGATTTGGAAAGAGAAATGGAAAAGGGAGGTGGAATGTTAATAAAATATGTCTATATTTCATCTAGTTTCACACACCTTTTCCATTTTCCTTTCCAAATTCTTTCCCAAATACCCTAACCAAACACAGCATAAAGCATCTCCAACCAAAATTTTAAAATTGGAGTTGTTACAATTTTTTTTTGAAGGTTTGTTTAGTAATTTGGTAATTTAAATTTACTGTTAAACGGCATTCCATTGCTAAATTTATTATTTTATTATATTTATTATTTTAAAATAATAACTTGTCAGATTGATTTAAGATTGTTTCAGGAGAAAAAAAAAACCCCACTTCAAGTAAGTTTCACTTATTAAATAATAGAATTGATACTCAAATTTCATATAGGGGAAACAATATTAAATGCTACATATATATTTGGATGTTTGGTTGATGTTTTTATATATTCTATTTTTTCTCATTTCAATTAATCTTCATTTTTTTTTTTTTCTCACTATTGATCAATAAATACAATTTACAAACTAGGTATAAGTAGTGGTGGAGAAAGATGGGTGGGGTGGTTGGAGGACGGGCTGACAATAGTGATGATAGTAAAGGGGTTAGAGAAAAGATTAAAGTGATAAAGAAAGATAATGGGAGATGTGTTGCAGTAAATAAATAAATTAAAGAGAGTAAGAGAAAGAAATATTCTAAAAATTAAAGATAGCACACTTTTGTAATTATTTTTAAAATTTTCACATTTATTGTTAAAAATATTATTTAAATTTAATTTTCCAATACATACTTCAATAATTATTGGAACTATTTTTTTCAAGTTCCATGTGGCTTTTTCCTAAAAAAATCTTGTAAAATTACTGTGACGGAATGGGTCCCAGGCGCCTTTCTGATTATGCTTCCCGCTAAGCCCTGCTTCGCTCTCAGCCGTCCGATGGGAAACGATCACCCGTCTCTCTCTCGCTCTCTCTCTCTCTCTCATAACACTACTGACAGTTCTGCAGAGGACAAGTGAGCTCCCATCCAATCTAATCCACCGACTTTCTCTCTCTCTCTCTCTCTCTCTCTACTTTCCATGTGATTTGTGATTCTGTATATTCTCTCCGTGGAGTTTGGGGAAAACGAAGAAAAGGGGCACTTGGAATACCAGAAGATATCTATCTCTCTCTCTCTCTCTCTCTCTCTCTCATTCTGGGTATTCTGCGAACTCCCTTTCTCATCATCTGTTTTCTGTTTTCTACTTTTTGTATAAATCTATGGACCTCCGACACTGAAAGATTGAGGAGTTTCTGATAATGGGTTATGTTCAATCTGCGTTTTCATGGTTACGTCAGGTACGTGCTCTGTTTTGTGCCCAAGTGATTGATTTTCCGAGAAAATTTACGGACTTGGTTCGGTTCAATTGTTCTTTTTGTTGTAGTTTGTTGTGAAATTTGAAGTATTTCTTGCTCTGATTTATGTTATTATGGATCGTGAGGCTTTATTAATCAAGGGTATCTTTGCTTTCAAAAGCAAAAAAGAAGGAAAAAAAAAAGTACTTTGAGAAAGCATTCAAAGGCAAAAATAAGTGTTTTGAAAAGCAGAGGCTTTTGGGTACATTTTAGCTTTGGATTTTTGAAAGATACATATAATTGGGTCTTGAAATGCCTGAGTTTTGTGCTTGACCGTTTGGTTGTTAGAAAATATGCAAGAAAGGAACATATATGAAAAGAAACTACTTTCAAGGTGACGAAAAGAAGAAAAATAAGCTCTAAAGCTTTTGCTTTTTTCTTCTTTTTTCCTTTTTTCCTTTTTTCACAGGATCCAAACTGAGGGTAAAAGTTTTAAAATTTTGAATCGTGGTTGCTACTCCTGCTTTTTGCTAGTTGGGTTTCTTGTCTTTTTCATAAGTTGTAGCTTTGATACGGACTGGTCTTTTTGCCTTATCTTCATCGCTCAATTCAAATGGATTCTAAGGACCACCCTATTTTCGTTTTCGATTTTCTCTTCGGCATTTTTTTTTTTTCTTTCATTTGGGTTATTAGAAATTAAAAGAAAGAAAAAAGCATAGACGAAAATAAATTGGTTAAATTTTAAAAATTTTAATCATGATTGCTGCTCTGTTTTGACTAGCTGGGTTCTT
The DNA here is from genome assembly GCF_055761805.1 of Camellia sinensis. Taxonomy (NCBI): domain Eukaryota; kingdom Viridiplantae; phylum Streptophyta; class Magnoliopsida; order Ericales; family Theaceae; genus Camellia; species Camellia sinensis. The sequence goes on from NC_138974.1 coordinate 65,423,379, forward strand.
GTCCTTTCCTTCAGTTGCAGCTTTGATGAGGACTGGCCATTTTGCCTTATCTTCATTGCCCGATCTTCGTTTTCAATTTGCTCTTTGGATTCTTTTGTTTTTTGTCTACACATTGCAGGCTGCCTTCGCGGCTATCACCAGTTTGAAATTTTTTCAACCATTTAATACCACTAAATATTATAGAAACTTAAGTGTGGATCATAATTCACTAAGATAGGAGGATTGAAATTCAGAAAAGTAAAAAGAATGAAAGGTTTTGCTAGGTGGTTTACCAATTCATAGTCTTTTTATTTATTAGAAGGTAAAGGGAGAGTATACTCAAAGAATCCATGACAATATCTTTATTCTTTAGTATGGGACTGAGTCACATAAATTTGAAATCCTTCTTTTTCCCCCTTTTTTTTTCTCTAATGGATTAAGATGAGAGCTGTCTCCTAAAGTAAACAGAATCACTTTAAGGTAAATATTTGGGGAGTGATTTTAAGAAGTTAAAAAATGTACACCTAACTTAGTTTCTATTAGATGGGGGTCTAGGAGTGAATAATGAATGGTTCATTGAGAGACCCGGAGGGAGGGACGAACCGATAATCACTAAATTGTTATGCAGGGAAGAAGTTGACATTGCGATTGCAAATTGTTTGTGCAGTGGGATTATCTGAATCTAATTGGTAAGTAATATTTAGCCATTAATTGCTAAGCATACTGCAATATTTCTTCTTCCAAACTTATGGGGACAATTGTGTGAATTGTCATCTACCTCTGGTTCTTTGGTCTCCAATGAGGTCTTTAATATATATCATACGCCAGTATTTTTTTTCTAGATGTTCTCTTCTGATTTCAAGAATGAAAGTTTTGGGGTCTTTATTATATATATCATATGCCAGAGTCTTTCTTTTTCTTTTTTTTCTAGATGTTCTCTTTTAATTTCAAGAACGAAAGTTCTATGTGTATATGAAAAGCTAATTCTGTAGTAAATCTGCGGTGGTTTCCCTCTGGAACTCAAAAAGGGCGGGTTTGCTCCAAGCTACTCAAATGTGTGGAAAAGAGATCTCATCAAACATGCCTGTCATTTGGTTCTTCAGTATATTTTGCTTTCTGGTTTCTATCAGAACTCTCGCCACCTCAATTTGTAGTAAACTATAAAATGGAGAGTTGATCGATCGTGTTTATGATGTCCATTGAATGAGTTCTCTGTTCTGTGAATTCCTATAATAACCAATCTAGAGAGTCAACAACCTTGCACATAGGAGCTCTTCCTTAAAAAAAATTTTGAGTTTCTCATTACCACTTTGGACTCTTCCACTCCTCTCCCTTTATTCCCTGTCTTTATTCATAAATCTTTGTTACTTATTAAAAGGGGTAAAAATGAGGAAAGTGTTAGAATACAAGTACTTTTGAAATTCAAAGACATCAATGAATTTACTCTCTACAGCTCAAACAGATTGCTGGATAAAAGGACGCATCTACTTGCTTTTGTTTTTGCTGTTCACGTATAATAAGGAATCCTGAAAAATCAAAATTGCATTGTGAAGTCCTCTGATTACTATAATGTCTTTGGTTGCACATGTCATCCATGTTCAAAGACATTAATGCGGCTTTTTTTTTTCCCTATCTGTTTTTCTGTTCTTATTTTTGTTTTTTTTTTTATCATTTTATTTGGACCATATCAGCTAATGAGGATAATTTTCAATTTTTCATTTTTTACCTCAGAAGGGACTACATGACCATGGATGTGATTGGCTGTTGTCCTTGCAAGCTTTCACAGAACTGAGATGCTACTAAAATTCAAAGTGTTTGAATATGGTATCATTCCATCTGAAATAAAGCTGGAACCCTAGCCACCTTGCAGGCATATCAACTACCATTAAAAGTGTGAAAAAGATTCAAAGCATCAGCAGGCCATTAGAGGAATGGATAGTCCATTTTCGTCCCAAGCAAGTCAAAGTACAAAATTGAGAGACAGGTTGAACAGAGAAAAGCCTAACTTTTCTAATGCCAATCTCAGTTATGACGTAATCAAGAACATGGATGATTATACCCAACCCGCATCTTCAGGGTATCAGCAAAAGCAGCAGATGGAAAGAAAGCCCACTGAGAACGAGGAACTTGTTAAATATATGTCCGATCTGCCAAGTTATTTGGAGAAAGGAGAAAACCCGAAGGAGAAAGCTTTTAATGTTGGAGTCCTTGACTGGCGTTGTTTAGAGAAATGGCAATATAACAATAGACAGATGGATACCTCCTCGTTTTTCGCAACAGAGGGATTGTCAAACCTTTTTAGCAATCAAAGAATGCACCGGAAGACACTACAATCCCATCTGAATGCATCTCCAAAAGAAGGTTATTCTTCTCAAGGTGTTGAACCTGTTGTAGAAAATGTTGGAAAATTTCAAGATCTCAAAGCTGCATCAAGTAAACCCTTAAAGGGACAGCAAAATATCTTCAGAATGTACCAGTCTTTTAGCAAAAACCAATCAGAAATCAAGCCGAAAGAGTGCAAGAGGAAAGACAAAGATCCACGGAATATCGTTGAAATTGAAATTTCTCTGGATTTAAGAAATTGTGGGGCAGCTTCAAGGTCGAAGGGAAAGACAAAGATTCAAGATGGTGAATCTACTAGTGGACCAGAGGAGTTGCAAGAACCGTATTGCGATGTTAATCACAATTACCATGAAAGACGCAAAACAGTAGTTCTGCCAAGGGATGACCTGTCCTGCCATGGTCGAAGATCAACAGAAGCAAGTCGACAGAGCTTTGCAGAGGGATCTTTTCCAAAGGAGCTCTACAATGCATATTCCTATTCTGACTTCCCACACTCATGCCCACTGCTTTGTGAAGATGACAATGCAAACTACTTGCAGATTAAACAACCAAGTTCTGTAGATGGAAAGAATATCCAGTTTTCAGTTGAACGATCACAACCTCCACTTCGTTTTGTGAAAACATCCATCAGACCGTCCTCAGACAAGAACTTCGACGAGAAGTCATCAAAAGTAATGCCTTTAAATTCAACTGTAAGCAAGTCTTCTGGGGGATCAGATCTGAAAAGGGGCATGGGAGAGGCTTCTAAATCAAGCAACCCCCCTCCTACTCGTCGATTTAGCATTGGCCTGGGTAGGATAGGTCGAACTTCCACCTCCAAAGACAGTTCATTAGGACTGCATTTGAACTCTGAACATGTTACAGCTAAATCTGGATCGGAGAAATCTTTGGGTTCTCCTTGCTTGGAAAATTTAAGTAATGATAAACGTAACAATAAAGGTGGATCTCGGTCCAGCCCTTTGAGAAGATTACTGGACCCATTTCTGAAGCCTAAGGACTCTGCTGAGCCATCAGTCAAAGATCCAACATCAACAGTTCAGGCTTGCAAATCATCTACTGCACAGTCCATGAAAGTAAAATTGGATTTGAAAAGTTGCAAGACTGTTAGTGTCGATGATTCACATCGCAACGAGAAAAACAGAACATCGACTGTACAAGCCCTTTTGCAAGTAGCCATAAAGAATGGTCTTCCTCTATTTACATTTGCAGTTGGCAACAACAGCGATATCCTAATAGCCACAGTGACAAAAGTTGGTGCTTCAAGAAAGGATGAAAACTGCTGTATTTATACATTCTTCAGTGTTCATGAAGTCAAGAAAAAGAGTGGTTGGATAAATCAGGGGAGCAAAGGTAAAAGTCGTGGTTATGTCCCAAATGTTGTTGCCCGAATGATGGTTAGACACAATTCTGTTGATGAACTTGGCATCAGGGAGTTCATATTGTTTGCGATGGACTCAAGAGAGGCAGAACAGCAAACATCATACCTTAATCCAAATGACGAACTTGCAGCCATTGTTGTCAAGTTTCCCAAAGAGACCCCTACGAGTTTGAACAAAGATGGACATAATGAAGAGAATGGATCTTCTGTTCGGAGTCGAGGCCTTGGCACGACGGTTATATTGCCTTGTGGTGTTCATGGACTGCCAAGTAAAGGAGAGCCTTCACCGTTGATTGAAAGATGGAAATCGGGTGGGATGTGTGATTGTGGAGGTTGGGATATTGGTTGCAGAACAACGGTGCTCGCCAACCAGAGTAAACCTAGTAGGAGATCAAGTTCATCCGGAGGTCATCACGTTGCAGATAGATTTGACCTTTTCTCTCAGGTATTATTGTGCTCTTACACAAATCTTCATTAGTTTTTGAATTACGATTGCCAGTTCATTTTTCCGAACTTTCTGTACCTTTTTTCCACAGGGAGAAGTCCTAGATGATAAGCCCGTCTTCAGCTTGTACCCATTCAAAGACAGGATCTTTTCAGTTGAATTCAATTCACCTCTCTCGTTTCTACAAGCATTCTCCATTTGTATAGCGGTTTTAAATGGTAGGAAACCGTACGAGCTTTCAGAATCAAGTTCGCTGTTTGGAGAGAAATCTTTTGAAGAAACCACGTTATTGTTAAATGATGGAATAAAGGCCCCCAACCAAATCCAAGCAGAGTTTCCTGCGGGCGATGCCTCATATCCAACACCTCTTTCCCCTGTTGAGCGAGTCTAGTTTGCATAAGAAAGTAACTGGGCTTGGTGTTGTGCAGTTTTGTATCTTCACATGGCCAAGTAATTCATGGAAACCTGCAATAAAAGGTAACTGCTTTGCTTGATGCATCTGTTTTTTTTTGTCTGTCCTGTATCAGTGCTTGGTTTCTACACGCACAAAATGAATCAAGTGTGAAAATTTCAAAGATAATGACAGTTTTTCGCTGTTTATCCCTTGTGGCTTCAAGAGTTTCACTGGTACTGATGAATTTGTCGTGTCATATCGAAGGGAAAGGGTTGAATCTGTGAGATGATGAGGTTATGCCCATTGTTATCATGGATCATTTTTTACTGTGAATGCCTGCGGTTTGCTTTGATTCCTCCAATTCCTTGGGTTTTGGATTCAATCCCGGTTCCCCCCTCCCTTCCAATAAAAATAAATAAAAAATTCTCACCTGCATGTATAGATCATACGGGGCAATCAAGTACAATTATCAAAGGGAAACACAGGCACCAGCTTGGTATTGTGATAAGAAAGAAACCAATGAGAAATGCTTTTAAAGGCTTACATGACAAATGTGGTTAATTAGGAAGGAAGGCTGTTAGGCTCTTCTCTTCTTTTTTTTCAATTGTGAAACAGAGCTCCCAACTGTAGCTCAATAGATAATACAATACAGTTACAAATTTTATTAAACAGATGCTGTAATGAGGTATAAATAGAAGCTTGTTGAGAGAGAAGATGGTGTGAAAATTTGTAAATGTGTTTTCTTTTCAAAAAATGGAATTGTGCTAGAGCTTCTTTTTTTTTTTTCTTCTCAAATTTGTAATTATTGTTAGCTGAGGTTGTAACTTTTTGTTGACAGCTAGAGGCTAGTGTGGCTACTTCAAGGGCAGCGACTCAAGATTTTTTGAGACCTAAAACTATTTGTTAAAGACCTAAAAATATAAAAATAAGGCTTTATTTTATTAATACTTTAAAATTTTTGGACCTTCAATAATAAGAATTTGTTAAAGATTTTCTTGGAAACGTTAGGGGTGACACACAAAGATCAGTATTTTTTTTCATTACCTGTTCGAGTTTCTGGATCATCTTCCCTTTATTCTCATCTTCCTATCCCTCTCCTACCCTCAAAAAAAATAAAAAATAAAAATAAAACTGAGCTGGCACGTGAGCCGAAAGATGCCTATTAGGATAATGGGTATTTTTGTAATGTTTTCAATGGGAGTATGGAACGTGTAACTGGAGGAGACAACACTCGCATGTCTCTATACATATATATATATATCAGTACTCTGGGAGTATGGATACGTGGTGTTTCGTAATATTTTGATTGGTGGGCAGATGCAAGGGCCTATGATTTATATTGGGGATAGGAGAACAACATGAGGTTAAGCAATTGGTGATTGGTTTGAAGTATGGACACATGGTGATCCGAGATTATTGAATAATTTTTCATATATATATATATATACATATATATTATTAGTACCCTCGTCTTGTGTACAATAACACCTCCCGTAGGCCCTGGGCTGGGCTGGGGTGCCCTACCAAACTCAAAATAACGATTTTAGAAAGTGGGAATTTGATTGGGTTAATATCCACATGCATTTTGTTTACTTTGTGGCTGTTTTGGTAGACCAAAATTTTGGATTTATGGTTTCTCTGTCAGCAAATGTTTGGAACAATGATATTTTATTAGTAATTGCTAGCACCAAAAAAGAGAATTTGGTGATCTGGTAGCACATGCATGAGAAAAAGAAGAAGAAGAAAAAAAAAAAAAAAAAAAAGTTGATTATCGCATTTACATTTACCAAATTCTAATTGATGACAAGGGCAAAGCCGGTGTGGCTCGGTCGTAAAAACTAGAGCGTTTGTACATGAGTGTACATACACACAAAAATTAAGAAAAAATAAGTGCAAACAGTAGTCAATACATTCATCCTGAATGAACCCACACTCCATCATGAAATTATTTATTTATTTTTATTATAGTGGAAAATTCAATGGTTAAGAGATCAAAAAGAGGAGAAGGTTTATTAATTTGATAATAATAATCATAATAATATAGGACCAACGCACTAAGGTCATGTTTGATTCACAATACTAATAGTGAGGTATTAATAATCCTATTAAATTAGTGTGGTATTAACTATCCCACCCCTACCCCATTACTAATAATCCTATAAATTTGTTAGATTAATTATCCATTGGATTAATAGTCCTAAATCAAAATGTCAAAACAAACATAGGATGATTGGACCCACAGATTAATAATCCTAATCTCATGCTTTAATCCTTCCAATCAAACATGCCCTAAGAGAATAGAGAGAGTCTCATTCACGTCAACAATTATATTTTTAAACTATACTATACTTTTTATCTTCTTTTTCACTATAATATTTATCTAATTGATCTCATCACTAAGGTAAATATCTTCATTGCAACACTAAGAACTAAATTGACATTACACTTTGTTGGCATACTTCAAATAATATTGTACAAACACAACATACTTCTTTCCTGATTAAAACTATGGAATCCTTCTCAGATCCATTATATTGTTTTGACCAATGAAAAAATTGTGAACAAAATAGTTTTCATAGAGAAGGGGTCCTAAAAAGATGCACATACACTACTAAAATTTTACTATATTTACACACATGGGCTGTATACAGCTAGTGTTACCTGTCCATATGGTTTTTTTTTTTTTTTTTTGCCCAAGGGAAGAGACAGCAGAGTGTGCTTTAAGACACTACTGTATACATTGGGTGCATGCATTCGAATCTTGATGATGATAGCATTGAGGAGGACCATACATCATATACATGTTTTGAGTCAATGAGGTTTCAGGGTGTTTTAGGACCTTTTGGTGATTAAGAGAGAGAAAGATGTTGGGTTCAATTGGCGCGGGTTGGAAAAGTTGTTGGTCAAGAAAGAGATGACACTGAAAGTTATGACATTTAGGCTTTAATCATGAGTTTTTTCTCCATCATTTTCAGGCATATATACTAATATAATATTTATCTTTCAGATGGGACCTTTTGTCCACGGCAGGCTTTTAATCTTAATTAGAAAGTGCCGGACCTAGTTCATCATGTGCAGTGATGCTTAAATTTTAGAATGGCACATTTCTCCCTCTCTCTCTTCTTTTTCTCTCTCTCCACTTTTTATTATGAGGATTCGTATTTTCTCTGATTCATAATAAGAATGAAAGGGAGCTATGTGGATATAATTTTTGAATGACAATATATGATTGAGGTGTCACCAAAGTGTCGGTCGAGGTGCCACGTGCCTTGGTCATGACACCGAGATCATCTCGGCTAGGCCGAGGTTATCTGCGAAGATACCGGAATCCGAGATAAACGGATGAGGGACAAGAGACCTAGAATGAGAGAAGATTTCAGTTTGGGTAAAGATAAGACTCTTAGAGAGTTTATCCTAATCCTACTGGGAGTCCAAGATTGGCAGTAATCCTAAGTCCATTAGAGCTAAGCTTCTATTGGGAATAAGATTATGTTGGCTATAAAAGGAAGGCACTCTCATGGGTCTCATGTATGTTTTTTAGATTCTGAATAGTGAGTTAAGCTCTTTTGCTATCTTTGAGAGATAACTGACTTGATTGTCGGAGTGCCCCCGGGTGGACGAACCACCACCGGAATCTCTTCTTTCTGTTATAGGTCGTTCAGGCTTATCCTATTCTGCCAGTGCTCTCCAGTTGAATACTAAGTTGGCAGTGTGGTCAGAAATTCACTCATACAATTTGGCGCCGTCTGTGGAATAGAAAGAAGAATAGATGGTCAACGACGGACAGAAAGAGAAGGTTGGGGACGACACTCCTAATGGGAGTAGGAAACCTATAGACCTTGACGTCGAAGAAGACAACTACAACAAAGAGACTCACGATAAGAATCACGAAGGAAAAGACATCGCCCGGGAGAGCGACGTACCAAAGAAAACGGATCGGAGCGGGTATTACAACGAGAACGACCTCCAGGTATGGAAAGAAAGATGCCCACGGAGGGACGATGAGGTAAAGGCCATGGTGAACAAATTGGCAGACCTAAAAACAGTGGTCAATTTCATGATGCAGAATAACGTCATGCAGCCACCGTTCCCACTACAAGATACGCCGATTCCAGCAACAAAGGAGGATGCCCGAAAAGAGGGGCAGAAAACAGTCCCTACAATCCCCCAGCACTCCAGGATCGAAAAACAATGTCACCGGCCTTCAAAGGAGGTCGGGCGAGGAGAGTCAAGAAGAGAAGAATTGAGGAGGACGCATCGCACCAAAGAAGCTGACCCCAAAGAATATCGGCATGTTCAAGGGCAGGAGTTGTACTTCGACGCAACCAATTGAGGGAAGTCCAAAAGGACCCATAATGAAACTGGAAGTAGTGCACCGAAAAGGCTGAAGTCAGGAGATAGCTGAGCTCTTGGACGAACCAAAGAGGATCTGAGGGATCACCTATAGAAGAAGCAACAAGATGCCGAGGTAACCTCCTCGGTCAAGCCGAGAACGCCGTTCTCGGTAGAATTGGACAAATTCGAAGCCCCGAAGAGGTTTAGCATGCCGAGATTCGAGATCTACGACGGTAAGTCAAACCCCAACTTTCACGTCGGCTTGTACCTGAACTCAATATATAGCGATCTCGGTTGTCCTTTTACTGTTTTGTTGTATTCCGAACTCGGTTCCGTGATGTTAGTAGTGGTACACCTTGTTGTCGTCCCTTAATTCCGCTTGATTGAGTTTTAGGATGTTTTGGGCAGGGTTGTTACAGGTTGGTTAGGCCTTGGTTTCAATTCCTTGTTGCCCAGTTTTTAGGCGTTCCGCTCGAGCGGGTCTTCTTGCGCTCGAGCGAGGATTGCACACCCCCAGTATTTCGTGTCCCTGCAAAACTTCTGCAGGTATGATTTTTACGCTCGAGCGGTAGCGCTCGAGCGAGTTTGTTGGCGCTCGAGCGGGTAGTACCTTTTTGGTGTAAGTTCTGGGAAGGGAAAATCTACGCTCGAGCGAACTGGTTTTCGCGTTCTAGCAGATGTGCTTTATTCTTGTGTCTTGGCGCTCGAGTGGGCCTTCTTGCGCTCGAGCGTGTTTAGATTTTGTTCTTGACGCTCGAGCGTTGTGTTCTCCACTCGAGCGGGAATGTCGTATATCAATTGGCAGCTGGGCATTTTAAAATCACTTTTTGCATTCTCTCTCTCTCTCTTACTTTTCCAAAAAGCCATTTGAGAGCTCCTCTCTCTAAAAACCACAACTTCTCTCTAAGTATTGATCTAGCTAGGGTGTTCTCCTCACCTTTGGCCTTTACAAAAAGGTTGTTGATCGTCGAGGGCTATCTTTTGATCCGAGAAACTCGTGGTTTGGAGCAACTTCGTTTTCGTCATCTTCTCCTTTGGGTGTCATCCTTTGAGGTAGGGATTCCTACTCACAACTATGGGTTTTGACCTAGATATTTGGGTATTTCGTAAAATGGTCGATTTTGGGAAGTTAGGGTTTGAAAATGTTAAAAAGGGGTTTTGTTATTTTGATTCAAAAATATGTATTTTGGGTTTCAAAATAATGATTTTGTTGTTGGTTGTTGATATATAGGCCATTGGGTCAATATTGGGAAATGGGGTAGAAAACCCTAATTTGTAGAATAAATTAATTGGTGTAATTAATTTGGGGAAATTGTAACTATATGGAATTGAGTTGGAAATAATGAAATTGGTTCATTAGATGGTTGAATTGTGGAGTTAGATTTATTAATCGCTCACTTTTGAAAACATTGATATTTTATCTGTTGGAGCTTTTATTATCTGTTTAGAAATAATTGCTTGGACTACTGGTGGATGGTAGTTTTGATTGTTGTAGACAATGCATGATGATTAGGCAAACTAAAACTAATCAATTGGATATGTCATAGAGTTTAACGGTTGATAGAATACATTAACGTTATGTATTGATTGATTGTGTATATGACCTTTGTGTATATACGTTGTATGTGTGGGAGGAGATAGGGGATGTACTCCACGGTTTAGGGGAAGATAGGGGATGGACCTCTAAACCGGATGTTATTTGGGAGGAGATAGGGGATGGACTCCACTGATACAGCTCATATGCTTGTCAGATAATGTGTTGATATAGCTCATATGCTTATCTTTGGAAGTGTTGATACAGCTCATATGTTTGTCATTGGAAGTGTTGATATAGCTAATATGCATATCTGTTAGAATGTGGATACGGCTTGTATGCTTATCTATTGAGATGTTGATACAACTAGTATGTTTATCTATTATAGAAATAAGAAATGTTTAATATGAGTCATTGTTTCATATAAGTGGTTGGCCAGGTTCTGAGCCGTTGATGTAAATTGTGAAATTGATAAGAAATGGAAAGTGAAATGGAATGGAAATGGGTTATGAATCGGTTTATGGAAATTGAACATTTATCAATTGCTAATGTCTTAGTCATTGCTCATACTGTGTTTAGCATATCTCTACTGGGCTGTGGCTCACCCTTTATGGGACATCATTTTCAGGTACAGATAGCATGTCACCTCCAAGGACATAGCTTGGGAGGCTAGAGGCAGGCGGATTGTTTTGCTTATTTTCTTTTGGTGTATTACATGTAAATTCAAGCCAAGGGCTTTATGTGTATTGAGTTAGTACTTCTTTTTGTAACCAAGTGTTAACTTGGAAAGCTGTAAGCCCATAGGGCATTTGCTTTTGTTGTTAACATGTAATACAGTTATAAGAATTACTCTGATGAATAGAAATGGTTGATTTCTTTTGTATCAATGCATATCTAAAATGTTGGGTATTGTGTATTATTTTGAGGGCATTACATAATGGCGTTGTACACCGAGAAGGAGTCGTTACTCTGCAAGGTGTTCCCTTCATCCTTCGGAGAAATTGCATCGGACTAGTTTCACAAGTTGCCGAAAGGAACTGTGAAAACCTGGAAAGGCTTGGCTGAGATGTTTGTGGCCAAGTTCGTGACAAACAAGCTATAGCCATTGAGGGTGGACGCCCTAATGGCCTTGAAGATCGGCGATGATGAAAGCCTTAGGGCCTATGCCAAAAGGTATTATGAGGTATTCAATCGAATATTAGGATGCAACCAAGAGGTGGCGGTCGTGTCGTTTAAAAAAGGCTTGAAGGATGACTGTCTGCTTCGAAAATCACTGGCAAAGACATTTTCGAAAAGCATGGAGGAGCTGATGGCCAGGATAGAAAAGTATGCCAGAGCCAGGGAGGACACGCCGGGGACAAAGGCGTCCAAACAAGAGAAGAGAAATGGTTCGTCGAAGCAAAGCCGAGATAACACCAGATCCCAGAAGACATGATCTCCGCCTAGATGGTTAGGTCCGAGAAGGCAAGAGCTCAGCTCAAGTGAGCAGATCCCGAATTCCATATCTCGAATCCCAGATCCCAGAAAACAAGATCTCGGCCTAGATGATTAAGTCCGAAAAGAGAAGAGCTCGGTCTAAGTTAAAGAATTTTTATATAAGGTCCACAAAGGAGTATGTGAAAGGCATGCAGGGGGCAGATCCATTGCCCATAAAGCAATATCGTAGGGATTCTTTTGGCCTTACATGCAAAAAGAAGCTGAAGCCTATGTAAAAAAGCGTGAAAACGTTGTTGAAATCCACCCGCAACGTGTGATAGAACAACAATTTGGCTGGGAGCATACCAACAACAACTTGCTAGGGCTTACAAACAAGAAGGTCAGCCCAAGAGAGTTCAAGGATAGGGACCTCATCCTGAGAAAGGTTGCCGACAATGGGGCATAACAGCTGATGCAATAATAAAGTGCTAGTTTGATTTTTGAAATCTGTGCGATAGGACCGACCAATCCTATGACGATGTTTCTGATTGAAACATGACGAATAACTTAGACTTATTATATGGTAGAGTAGAAACTTTACTTGCATATAATAAAGTTGAACTAAGTTGGGTTAACCTGGACTTGTCATATCGGCAAAATCAGACACAGATTGGAGCTAAGTGCCTTAGTAAAGAGACCAAGGTTAATAACCTTGGCCAGTCTTTGTTCGAATCTTACATCGGAGACGAGGTCAAAGCCACGTGCCTAATGAGAACCCAAGTGGAACTTAAGTTCACATTAGGGGGCAAAGAGCTGAAGAATGATGCTTGGGAGTTGAAATTTTCAAGCCAAGATCGGTTTAACACTTGTTGAAATTTTTAAGAAAAATTTACAAGTTGAAGTTAAACTGAGGTCATGTTTAACACTTGTTGAAATTTAAGAAAAATTTACAAGTTGAAGTTAAACCGAGGATGTGTTTAACACTTGTTGAAATTGAAATTTACAAGTTGAAGTTAAACCGATGACGTATTTAACACTTGTTGAAATTAAAATTTACAAGTTGAAATTAAACCGATAACATGTTTAACACTTGTTAAAATACCGATGACGTATTTAACACTTGTTGAAATTAAAATTTACAAGTTGAAATTAAACCGATGACATGTTTAACACTTGTTGAAATTGAAATTTACAAGTTGAAGTTAAACCGAGGTCCTGTTTAACACTTGTTGAAATTTTAAATTTATAAGTTGAAGTTAAACCAAGGTCATGTTTAACACTTGTTGAAATTGAAATTTACAAGTTGAAATTAAACTGATGTCATGTTTAACACTTGTTGAAATTTTAAAATTTCAAGTTGAAATTAAACCGAGGTCATGTTTAACGCTTGTTGAAATTTAAGTTTACAAGTTGAAGTTAACCGAGGTTATGTTGAAAGAAATATCTACATACTTACCGAGATTACCATGTTGCCAAGACTTGAAAAAAATTTGAAGACAGAAGTCTTGCTAAGAGTGAAGTATCGAGTTGTAAATAACACTTGTGAAAATATTTTAAAGTATATTTTCAAGTGTTAAGCCGAGGCTGAGATAAACCGATTAGTGGGTACAACCGAGGTGTTACATCCCGAGGAGATTGCACAGTTAAGGTGTATTTTGAAGACATGTAAATTATTTGAAATATAGAATCATACAAGAGTAAAAAGAAGACACATACAACCACGTTGAAAGAAGAAATTAAAGAATGCATTCAGAAAAGGAAAAAAGGCACTTCGGCCTAACATTGAAAAGTAATTGTTTAGATTACAAAAAGGCCGGTGTGAAGTACGCCGGTGTCAAACGGTAATACTAAGCAAAGAAGTGCAACGAAAGCCTCACAGGAGGGAGAGAGTGAAACTGGTTACAGAAAGCTTTGCAAAAGCAGCAATGGAGGATTTGAGAGAGAAAGTTTGAACAAGAACGATGATGTAGAAGTGAAAAGACGGAAAGAGAGTTGATTTTGATCAAAAGCATGAAATGGCGACAAAATGGCAATTATGGTGCCTTGGACGACATGCTTGTCAGACGGCGCACGCAAAAGTGTTGCGACTTGATGGTGCGTATCAGGTACGGTCCAGTAGGGGAAAGACGCATGGTAAAAACGGTTGAAATACTGTGCGTGCCAGCTCATACGCGTGCCGGAACTCTTGGAGTTCTTGACTCAATAAAACAAATACCTTGGCTAGAAGGACGGTTTCGGCTGAGAAACTTGAACGAACTTGGTCGTTTGGTTATAAGGCATTGATGAAAGCAGACTATAGGTCTTGGTCATATTAAGCCGACGAGTTCTGACTTCGGTAATAGATGATAAAGCGAGCTTAGCCGACGTGCTAAATGGAAGAAATGATATAGGTTCTATCACCTCAGGATGCCGAGGTAATAGAACCTATGGGGCAGTTGTGGGGACATAATTTTTTATTGACAACACGTGGCCGAGGTGTTACCAAAGTGTCAGCCGAGGTGCCACGTGTCTTGGTCATGACACCGAGATCATCTCGGCTAGGCCGAGGTTATCTGCGAAGATATCGGAATTCGAGATAAGCGGATGAGGGACAAGAGTCCTAGAATGAGAGAGGACTTCAGTTTGGGTAAAGATAAGACTCTTAGAGAGTTTATCCTAATTCTACTGGGAGTCCAAGATTAGCAATAATCCTAAGTCCATTAGAGCTAGGCTTCTATTGGGACTAGGATTGTGTTGGCTATAAAAGGGAGGCACCCCCATGGATCTCATATATGCTTTTTAGATTCTGAATAGTGAGTTAAGCTCTTTTGCTATCTTTGAGAGATAACTGACTTGATCGTCAGAGTGTCCCCGGGTGGACGAACCACCGCCGGAATCTCTTCTTTCTGTTGTAGGTCGTTCGGGCTTATCCTATTCTGTCAGTGCTCTCCAGTTGAATACTGAGTTGGCAGTGTGGCCAGAAATTCACTCACACAGGAGCTATTTGGATTTGTCACATGTTAGTTGTATATGTCATTCAGAATAAAATTTATATTGATTTAAAAATTATAATATATTCAATTTATCACATTTCTTATTAAAAAAATAAATATTTTTAAAAACACATTTGTCGTCTATTTTTTATGATAAAAGAGATAAATTGAATGTGTTTCGATTATCATATCGATTTATTTTATTTATTTTTTGGTTGATGTATACAAAGTGCTCAACAAAAACAAACAGTTTGAATTATTGAAATGAGATTCGTAGTGGGTCCATAAATCCGACAACAACCTCCAATTTAGATCATAGACTGAATGGAATCCAACTATTTATTATAATATGAGAAAAAACTTCTTTCGGATTAGCTATCACCTAAAAATGTTATTAGGACTTAACTCGACCAAGAAACCATTCATATTGTAGAACTTAACGGAAAAATTATTATAAAAAAAATTAGATGGTTTAAGTAATTATAATTACATTATTTAATTACAATTTTGTTATAAAATCATACTGGTTATCTTACATATGTAACAAGGGCATTTTTTATTTTTTGGAATGGATCTTGTTAACTTGTTCCATTTTAAAATATTGAATTGCTTATGTCACCTTTAGATTTAAGGATAAGAGCTGTTTTGGCATATTATCAACTAGGATTATGTTAGATATCTCAAATAATCTATTAAATTTTTTACTAAATCTCTTATGGGACCTACATAGGTGTGGGTTTATGTGGATCTCACACTCATATGAGAGGTTTGATATAAAATTTAGGGGGATTTGGTCATAGCCCCCTCACTATCTAATTTCTCTTTCAAAATGACAAGAATTATATAAGTACTTTCAAAACCCCCTGATATTTTAAAACTTGTTTCTTTTACTATATTACCTTCATATCTATCAGCTCTCCTATTAAGACATTTTTACTATGTATTTCAGAGTAAAATTTTACTCTGTATGAAAGTAAATTTTTATTTTGTATAAAAGTAAAATTTTACTATGAATGAGAGTAAAATTTTACACTCTGAAACTAAAAGTAAAATTTTACTCTGTATAAAAGTAAAATTTTACTCTGAAAAATAAGTAAACTGTAAGATTCTGAAGCTAAAAGTAAAATTTTACTCTACATCATTCTCTCTACATTTTCACTATGTATTTCAGAGTAAAATTTTACTCTGTATGAAAAAATTTTACTCTGTATGAAAAAATTTTACTCTGAATGAGAGTAAAATTTTACACTCTGAAACTAAAAGTAAAATTTTACTCTGTATAAAAGTAAAATTTTACTTTGAAAAAATAAGTAAACTATAAGACTCTGAAGCTAAAAGTAAAATTTTACTCTAGTTCTGTCAAATGAAAAAAACAGAGCAATAGAACCAGAGTAAAATTTTACTCTGGTTCTATCAAATGAAATTTGATGTTTACTCTGAAAAATCGATGGAACTTTGAGCTTTGAGCTTTGAATCAGGCCTATAATCCTTGAATCAATCGATATTTACTTTGAAAAACATTGAATCATGCCTATAATTCTTGAATCAGGCCTATAATCTGAAAATTTTAGAGAAATCTCAATTTTTCATACCCCGGTTCTTCAGATTTTACAGATTTTTAAAATTTTGAACTTTCAAAAATCTATATATTCGAATTCAAATCTCAAAACACACAAACACACACATATATATAGATATATATATATATATATATATTACAGATCGGAATATGTAGATATATATATATATTCGAATTCAAATCTCAAAACACACAAACACACACATATATATAGATATATATATATATATATATGTATCAGCGCGATTTGCAAGTTCTCCACAGCTCCGGCCATGGAAGAAGCTAGGATTAGAAGAGAGAGACGAGATAGAAGATGAACAGTTGAAGGAGAGTTGAAGGAGGAGAGTTGAGAAGATGCAGATAGAGATCGTCGGAGCTTAGGAATGACACAGCTCCGGCCATGGAGGAAGCTAGGGTTAGAAGTGAGAGACGAGAGAGAAGATAAATTTTGTATCTGGATTGTGTATATGTGAGGGTATAATAGTCTGATAAAATATTTAAATAATAAATTTTGTCCTTTATGCAAGATTTTATAATTATGAGGGGGTTTAGAAAGTATAATTTTTTTTCTTAATCCTTCTAACAATGAAAGGAAGGTAAAGGGGGTTTATAGCCAAATTTCCTTAAAATTTATTCGATTATTTAGGGTCTATAATATTTCCCTATCAACAAAAGATAGGTGCTAGCCATCATTTTTAAAAGTGCAGGTGTGTTTTTATAATTATAATAACTCTAAGGGTTCGTTTGGTATGTGAGTTGGTTTTTTGATTTTTCTATTTTTTTATTATTTAAGCGTAAGGTTAAAAAGTCTCGTTTGAGATAAATTTTTTAATTTTTTTGACTTTTATGAGAAAAAAATAAAATAACTATAATTTAGATGAGATGTTTTATCTTATTAATTAAAAAAATTATTTTATTTTTTACAACTAAAATAATTAAAAAATTTGACATGTTAAACGGAAGTTAAGGGCTGTAGTTTAATTATTCAATAATTTATTGCAAAGTATTAATTTTGCCTATGAAGTGGATATAATGATAATGACACGACATCACTTATTAATGCAACTTTACCTAAACTAAATTCTTAAATGTATCAATCAATCAAAAAAAAAAAAAATGAAATAGAAGTCTTAAGATGTGGACATATATGCCATCAATTTTGGCAATTTTGACTTTGACTTCTCATAATCAAGCTTTTATCAATGTTCACACCCTTCCTAAAATAAGAAAGCAGTAAGGATATGTGTATAGAATTGACGTACAAAAAAATTAAAAAAAATTATTATATAATTTAGATTTAATTTATATATTGTGGAGTTTATTTGTAAAATAAATTTGAGACAAAAAATAGTGGGTATAGAGAAGTCCATATTTGTATCATATTTGGACTTATTTGCTAAAATTTGTTATAAATTAAAAATTAATAATCAAAAAATATAAATAAAAATTATCTCTTTTTTTAGTTTTTAGATAATTAATTTTTTTAATCTTATTTAAACTATTTATATTTATACTTTATAAATAAAAATTGTAACAGATAGGACCCTTTGTAGTTTGTATCATTTGTCACTTGTTATTATTTCAAGTTAGATATGTTCGTTTAGCATTTATTTTATCATTTCTCTAGGGGTAAGTTAAATATAAACTCTATTTCAAATCCTAAAAAAACTAATAATAAATTATCAACTATTTCGTAATTGCTTATATAACATATAAATATTAAGGTCTCTTTTGGAAACCCTCATTTTTAGTAAAAAAGTCAAAAAATTATTAGATTAGTCAAAAAGTCAACAACTCATACTAAAAAGTCAAAAATTCTCTTTTCTCTCTACTTTTTGCACATTTTTTTCGTAAAAAGTCAAAAAGTTATCCCAAACATACTAATTTTTTTTAGCTCATATTTTAGCTAAATAACCAAAAAGTTACTAAATTAGTATATTCTCAAACGAGGCCTAAATATAATAATGATACTGCTATGAATTATATAAGTCTCTGTTTGGCAAGTGAGATTTTTAATAAAAAAAATTGCTCTAAATTATCATATCACTTTTTATATTTTTTTATAAAAAAATAAAATAACTAATTTCTAAACGAGACCTTAGTAATTTAGTGGAAGATAAAAAATATTCACCTAATTATAATGTTTTCGTTCTATTATTATTTATCCTAAATATTACGTATAAATGCAATCCCTAAAATAAGGAGATTAGGCACATGCGGTGAAGATATTAATTTTTAGTTGAAAACATCACTTTTTCAAATGAGATTATGAGCCACTTTGGTAACACAGTTAAAAGTCAAAAACTAATTTTTAATTTATTTTGAGTTATATCATTTTTTACATTTTTTACAATTTTTTTTTAAAAAAATTAAAAAAAATCAAAAAGTTAACTTTTAACGATCTTCCCAAAACACCCATATAAATTGCTATTATCACATGATAAAAATATTGGTACAATGTACTTTCTTTTTTATAAAGATATTTTAGTATTTTTATATACTCGTATATAAGAAAAGTGCATGATGTTATCATTTTACACTATATTATTATAAAGAAAATTAATTTGTAAGCATAATTGAATTGAAATTGAGATTGAATTTCTTCGTCTTTTTGTTTTAATTCATATAATTCATTGTAATGGTTTTTTTTTTTTTTTTTGATGACATAATAATTTTATAATAACATACATGAATGATGGCCTTTCCGAGTTATAAAAACAAAATAAAAATCCATAAATGATAGCTTTTTTGAATAAATTTCATAATAATATATGAGATATTTTATATTTTGTGATATTTAAAAATAATCAGTGTAAAATTATTTAAAAAATTATAATATTAAAAAAATTATTCATTCAAAAACATATCAAAATGATGTGAAAATGTCACTTTGTAAATAAAAACCATAGGAGTATTATTTTGTTTTAATGTGAAATATATACATTAAGCTATAATACTATGTATAATTCCTTTTTCAAAATTTATGTTTATACTCCACCGTCTCAAAACAATGATTCCTTTTGAGAAATCTAACTTTTTTTTGTTAGTACAATTATTATATTTTAAAAAAATTGATTTTATAAAAATTACCCATTGATAGTATATTTTTTAAGAAATATCAATATCATAATTGTACTTTTTATATTATTAATGAATTTAAAAGAATTGTAAAATGGGAAATTTATATTATTTTTATATTTAATTTTTGAAAAATGACTAATATTTTGAGACAATAAGAAATAGAATAATAGACTAATATTATGGGACAGAATGAGTACATTATTATTAGGCAAATAAAAAAGAAAAATGCTTGGGAGTACTAAAAAGAAAGTACTAGGAGGAGTGCTAATGATGTGGCAGTGGGCTTCGCCCACTTTTTATGCCTGTTTATTTTTATTTTTATTTTTTTATTACCATTTTCAATATATTAGCGCTATTAATAGTGTATTTTTTAATGATCTAAATAAAAAATGACAAATTCAATTACTAATACAATCTTTTTTTAACGCGACTTCATTGCGCGTAATAGTACACGCGCCACAGACCATTCGCGTAGGAATGACCATAGTAAGCTCACCCCAATTAATGATCATTTTTGTGTATTTATTTTTCTAAAAATAATATGTTTAAAAGAATTTTTTTTTTTTGATTTATAATTTTGTGATAAGAATGATGTGATAATTACATTATGAAAAATAAAAGTCATCTTAATGAATCTGTTTCTTTAAAGTAATAGAATTAAAATTTATCCTATCATTCGTTATTAATTTTTTGTATAATTTTTTTATTTGTATAATATTATTTTTCATTTTAAGTCATTAAACATGTAATTATGCATATCAAAAATAATTTATTTAAATCAAGGGTGAGACTTGCCAATTTGAGATGTTGTTGGACCTCTATGAACTCATCATAGAATCTATTTTGATAATTCAAAATAATTCATTTTTTTTATTTTTTTATTTTTTGAACTGGAAAGGCTCTCAAGTAACAAGAGAATTAGATACAAGCAAGTTCCTCAAATACAGAGAGGGATTCCTAATCCAATCTAAAGGGAGAACATCCTGCAATTTTGAGAAGGCAAGCCAATGGGTCACAGAATTAGCTATTGTAGGCACCCATGAGAAAGAAAATGAGGAAGCTTGGCCCATGGACCGAATGTCAGATACGTATGCAAGGCACTCCCATGGAGGGACCAGTTTAGAGACACATAAGTCAATAGCTGATTTGCAATCACTTTCCACCTGGACATTTGAGAGTCCAAGAGCCTGGAGAAACATACACGCTAACCAGATGGCGCGAGTTTCGCCTTGAGTGACTGAAGATGTGTGGACTGTGGAGACAACACCATCTATAAATTGACCTGTCCAATCCCGCAAGATCACTGCCAAGGAAGTCTTCTTGCCTTTGGAGGCAAAGCTAGCATCACAATTCGCTTTATACATACCGCGAGGAGGTGGAGTCCATCTGTTGCAATTTTGGACTGCTAAAATAACAGATACAGGAGAAGAATCTGCCAAAGCGACCATCGAGCAGCCCTCCCTCTAGAGAAAGGAGGCCTGTCTGATAACCTGCATCGGGTCCACCTCCGATTGATTGAAAACCCACTCATTACGAGCCTTCCAAAGGCTCCACCCAACCGTGGCAGCCTTGCCCAAACTCTCTTTGCGATCCTGATCATTATGACAACTCTTGAGAACTGCCTGAGTCCACTGTGTTGCAGAAGAGGAAGAATTGAACCCCGATAAGTAGCCGAGATCACACCCAAACCATACAGGCCTAGTCCAATTACACTAAAAAAGAAGGTGTTCAATAGACTCCGTAAATGAACCACAGATAGGACAAGCAGGGGAAGGAGCACAATGCCGGCGATGAAGATTTTCTTTAGTAGCTAAACTGTTAGTACACATCCTCCACAAAAAAATTCAGACTTTTGGAGGCACTGGAAAAGACCAAATTAGATTCCAAAATTTTTCAGTGGGCTGAACTGAAGTAGAAGCCCCAAAGGTTGCCCTTGACTGAGGATACTGCCGAAGGACCTACTATCCACTTTTGACTTCGAAATTTCCAGTTTTGGTGTGGTGCCAAACTAGAGAGTCATCTTGGTTAACTGCGGGTATGGGAATGGTCATGATAGAGCAAGCTTCCTCACGTCCAACCAACTCTCGTAATTTACTAGAATCCCATTCCGGGAGATTCAGTTTTATCACCTCGCTGACCCTCTCAACATAGCAGTCCCGTGACTGAGGATTGATAACTTGAAAATTATGGGACTGAGGTACCCATTTATTCGTCCATAAAATAATAGATTTTCCATTGCCAACTTGCCAGCGAAGTCCCTTGGTTAAGAGTTCACGACTTTGAAGTATGCTAGCCCATGACCACGATGGCCTTCTACCCCTCGTTCCTGAAAGAAAATCTGATTGAGGATAGTAAAGGCTTTTTAACACCTTAGCACAGAAAGAATGAGGGTGCTTGAGGAGTCGCCAAGCTTGCTTTGCTAAGAGGGAAAGATTGAAGGAATGGAAATCTCGGAACCCCATACCACCCTGAGATTTTGTCAAAGCCAAACTAGTCCAGCTGGTCCTGTGAATACCCCTATCCAGTGGGTCACCCCCCACCAAAAGTTGCTGACGTAGGAGTTAAGTCGCACACAAAATTTCTTTGGAAAAGCAAAGCAGGCCATAGCATAGGCCGGGATCGCTTGAATCACTGATTTAATCAAAACTTCCCGCCCTGCTTATGAGACCAAATTCTGCTTCCAACCTTGCATCTTTGTGACGGCCTTCTCAATCAAATAACCAAAAGCTTCTGACTTCGATCTACCCCAAAACAAAGGAAGGCCCAGGTATTTTGTCCCTCGGGAACTTGGAGACATCCCCAACAAAGCATTGACTTCGGACTTCACAGTGTCGGGAGTATTTGCTAAGAAGATAATGCCTGATTTCTCAAAATTTATCCACTGACCAGAGGCAAGGCTATATATATCCAAAATTGCCTTAAGAGCCTGACAGTCCCTCCTATTTGCCTTAGCGAAAAGAAGGGCATCATCCACAAAAAATAAGTGAGTAATAGTGGGGCATCCTCTGCGCATTGTGATTCCCAAAAGCACCTTCTCACGAAGCCTGTTAGACAGGGATAGGGACAGACCCTCGGCAATGAGGACAAAGAGGTAGGGAGACAAAGGGTCACCCTATTGTAAACCCCGTGAAGGAACTACAGCCGCTCGTTTGAGATCATTTACAAACACCGAGAAAGAGATCGTGGACACTAACTCCATAACCCATTGAATCCAAATAGTGGCAAAACCCATCTTCTCCATTAGAGCACACAAAAAGTCCCATTGAACACGATCATAGGCCTTATTGAAATCAATTTTAACCGCCATTTCATGCACAACACTTCGTTTCTTCAGCTTCAAGTGATGAAAGGCTTCATGGGCCACAATGATATTGTCTTGAATCAATCTGCCAAGAACAAAGGCCGACTGTTGAGGTGAAATGATATTTTGAAGCACTGGTTTGAGTCTGTTAGCAAGAATTTTAGACACAATTTTGAGCTTAAAGTTACATAAACTGATTGGTCGAAACTGTGAGAGTGTCTCGGGCTTTTGGACCTTGGGAATTAGCACTAAATTGGTGTGATTCCACTCCTTGAGGAGGTGACCAGTGGTAAAAAAAGGTTTTGATGGCCTCACAGACATCTACACCCAACACATCCCAGTATTTGTGATAGAAAACTCCCGAATAGCCATCAGGCCCGGGGCCTTTAGGGAACCAAGTTGGAAGGCAGCAGTTTTGATTTCCGAGTCGGTGACTGGTTTGGTTAACCTCCGGTTCATATCTTTGGTGACAAGATGCCCCACTACTGAAAGAGAATGAGCCAAATCCCTGGCCTGATCACTCTTGAAGAGGATAGAGAAATAGCTAAACAAATGAGAATCAATATCCGCACCCGAGTTTAACCACATACCATTACCATCTAACAACTGAACCAGCTGATTTCACTGTCTTCGTTGGGTAAGTGAGGCATGGAAAAAAGAGGAGTTATGATTACCACACTGTAGCCAACGAATTCTTGACCTCTGATGCAAGTACATTTCTTCTCGGAGGAGGATGACATCTAATTCCGTCTGAACTTCTCTTTAGGCCTGATCATTTTCCACCAAAGACTGTTGAGCTTGGAGATGTGCTAAATGGCCCTTTAGAGTATGAATTTTCAACTTGTTATTCCCAAACTCTCTCATACTCCACTCTTTCAAGCCCCGACGACAACTAGAAAGCTTTTGGCTCAGACGAAACGTAGACGATCCTATCTGAGGACACTTGTAAAAGGCTTTTCATGCAAATCATGTACATAAAAGAATCAAATTGATCAAACAATCATATTAACGTACGTGTACTCCACAATAGTTCCTACATTATAATGGGGTTGAGAGACATCAATTTAACACGAATTAAATTAACACAAGTTGAGACGCTCAGCCAATTTTGACATAAATATTCAATTAGATTAGGTCACATACAAGAATTAAAGATGAACACACCTTTTCTTTTGACATAATCAATATCCATACCATTTGATAGTATGTGAAGATTTATTTTATGTTTTTTATTTTATTTTATATATATAGGAATCGTTTTAATGAGAATTTTTTTTTATATGAAACATCATATGTAGGTGCGACTATGATACACCCCTTGAAAGGGGGAGAAGATTATTTATGTTGCATATAGGTAAATTACAAACACACCCTCTGAAGTTTATTTAAATTACAAATTGCCCCCTATAGTTTTAGAAATTACATTATGCCCTTAAAGGTTTCTAATTTCATAGCAAATATGTTCTTTTATTAATGAATCATCAAATTAATTAACAGTTTTTAATAATGTTAAAATTTTATTTCAATTAATAATTCAGATAATTTTATTATTGTATAGGTGAACAGTTAGAAATTTCACTTTTTCAATTAATTCTGTTAAATAAAAAATTCTGACAGGGAGATATTTGTAATTTTTCATACCACAGGGGGTAATTCGTATTTTAAACAAATCTCAGAGGTGTATTTGTAATTTACCCTTTACATATATATTTTTTTCAAAACAACTAGAATGGAACATTTATACATGGGTGTGTCGGTATTTTTCCCTAATAATACAAGAAAAATATATGAAATAAATCAAATAAAAATGATAATTTATTATTATTATTATTAAAGAATTAAATACAGAATAAACTATACAACTAAAAATACATAAATAAACTAGATTACATCATGGAACATATTACAAGATGGATTTCCATGAACATATAAACTAATATGCAAAAAATAGTTTAAATGTAAAAGTTTGAAAAACAAAAGATAAGAGATGCAAACCGAAGCCTGTGTGATACCACAATGTCCTTAAAACAGATTCACCGTCTCCCGATGGATGCTAGAGGTATGCCACGCTTGTCTCCCAAGACACAACGGTTGAAAGCAACTAATGCAGAAACACCTTCTAAATAGCTTCGGCGAACTTGACAATGGTTACATTCTCTCTAACAAGAACCAAAGAAGAGGCTAACAAAAGAAGATAGGAAAAATTTTCTTTGGTGGAAAAAAACATCTCCAACTTTTTATCTCAAAATACCATCTCCATTTTCCATAAAAAATCTCTTCAAAATTCTTCTTCCAAGTTTAAAGGGAAAGGCCTCTATTTATACAAGTAGGGGAATTCCTAACCATGAAGGCTATACATCAATAGGGTCATCAAATACCATTAACCAGGGCCATAAACTCTAGCCATTAGGGTTAGAGTTACAAAGGTTGAAAACTTATGGCCACTAATATGGTCATCGACTCCATCATCAAAAAATGAGAGTTACAAAGGTCTAAACCTCCCATGTGCTTAATATATACAAATAAATATGTATATAATGATATTTGAATAAACCAACTAGATGGGTCACAAAATGAATACTAACGTTGGGTCACAACCCAATCCAAACTCAATTCTCAAACACATACACAAGCTATGCTCAACACAACATAGCTTAGCTCAAGGTTAAGATTAAGTCCAAGTCTAAATTCAAGACCAAACCCAACACAAGCACAAGCACAAGTCTAGGCCCAGTCCAAACTAAGACTAAGTTTAAATCTAAACCCAACTTTATTGATATCCACTTTATTAGACAATTTTCATTCACAACTCAATAGTTTCGGTTCATTATTTTTATATTGTAATCTTTTCACTTAAGAGAATATAAAACCACTCAGACCCATTTCAATCAGCGGTTGGGTCCCACTTTAATTTCGAATTAAAGTTATTAAAAACCATTATTTTCCAACATGGTGCAACTACGATATACACCCCTTTTAAGAAAAAGATTATTTATTATATATATACATTTATTTATTTCCCAAAACAATTAGAATAAAGCGTTGATGAGAAGACTTTGAGCAACTCCATGCTAGTTTTAAAATGACAATGCCAAAACAAAAATTTACATTATGAGAAAATCAAAATTTAGCAATATTATTAGTGCAAATATTATTTCTTCTATTTATTCTATAGAAGTCAAATGTAAATGTCATGAGAGATAAAGAGAAGGAAAGAAAGAAAAA